>NC_063439.1:22484017-23112001 GCF_020379485.1 Brassica napus
GTTATTTGCGTTAGAGGAGGTCACATCATGGTAGGTTCCTTCCCTCATCCTATGTCCATCAGCTGAAATTATTCTGTTCTGAGAAACAACCATTTGAGGAATTTCTGTTGTCTATTCCCTTGTTTCCTTATCAACTGGTGCCACTTGACAGCAGCGCATTTATCATTAGGATGCCTTAGTTAGTAGGCATCTGGGATGCTATGATGCCTGCCCATCTAATTTAATTTGCATGTGCTATTGAAGGTGGAGAAGTCAACTTATGTGGCGTGTCTTTTTCACATCTGCTATCGTGGCTGTTGTGGTGCGTACTGCCATGGGATGGTGCAAGAGTGGAATATGTGGACATTTTGGTGGAGGTGGTTTCATTATATGGGATGTATCAGAGTAAGGTTCTAGCTTCAATGCTCGCTTACATTCTGCAAAGCTAAGAGTGCTAAAATTGACTTGCAACTTTTCTTTCCTTCGTTTAGTGGTCAAGATGACTACTACTTCAAGGAGCTACTACCAATGGCTGTAATTGGAGTTATCGGAGGCCTACTTGGTGAGTTTTTATTCTTTTCCTGTTGCATTCTTGGTTCCATTTATATTTCTCTAACTGTTTCATTTCTCATGGCATTTTCCTCCAGGGGCATTATTTAACCAACTTACATACTATATGACATCTTGGCGTCGAAATTATTTGCACAAGAAAGGAAATCGAGTGAAGGTAAAGATTCACATGAAATGCTACATTTACTTGGTTATGTTTATCTTTTGAAGATTGATTGTCTCGTTTCTGAACTTAAGTAGCTGCTACGTATTTGAATATGCAGATATATGAAGCATGCATCATCTCTTGCTTAACTTCGACAATCTCATTTGGGCTGCCACTCCTAAGGAAATGCAGTCCATGCCCTGAAACAGTTACTGACTCTGGTATTGAATGTCCACGGCCTCCTGGAATGTATGGGAATTACGTAAATGTAAGACATTGTTATAGATAGATGTGTATCTTTGAGATCTGCTATGATGATATTACCCATCATTTAACTGTTTCTCCGATGGCAAAAATGTCAGGCCAAAAACCTCACAAGTTTTGCTAATTACACCTAGTGAAATTTGAACACTTTTGTTAGATGCGTATGTCGAATTCTTGTTATGGTGTCTACTAGGAAAACTAAATAATCAGGCCCCAGAACTTTGGAAATGACATTCATTTCTTCTGCTGAGCTTTCTGACTTTCCTGACATTTCAGCCTTTTAACATTGCCGCATTCTTGTTGCTTATTATTTTTTTCTTTTTCGCTTCCATCATCAGTTCTACTGCAAGACGGATAACGAATACAATGATCTCGCCACAATTTTCTTCAATACTCAGGTCTTTTATTCTAAAATATTTTCAGATATATTCTTTCTGATTTTGACTTTGCTTTCTTTTAAGCCCGACTGTTACAATTTAAACCTCTTGCTTTTCTTTTTGGTGACAGGATGATGCTATAAGGAATTTGTTCAGCGCAAAAACAATGCGAGAATTCAGTGCTCAGAGTCTACTGACTTTTTTGGTATGAAATGCTTCTGCTTGGTTGGTTTGAAAAGTTCTTCAACCTGGTCATATACCCTTAATTTGGTATATAGAGTTTGAGATTTATTGAATCATGTGCATGTTATCACCATGATAAGGAACATGCTGATTTGATTTTTAATATCGTTCCATCTTTTTATCTATTGGTACATCATTCTCTTTGTTTATTCTTCTGATTTATTGGTTTCTTTCTGTTTAATGATGTACAGGCTATGTTTTATACGTTAGCAGTGGTGACATTTGGCACAGCTGTTCCCGCTGGCCAGTTTGTCCCTGGAATAATGATAGGATCAACTTATGGGCGCCTTGTAGGCATGTTTGTAGTCAGGTTTTACAAGAAGCTCAACATTGAAGAGGGAACGTGAGTCTCTCTGTGTAGCCCTTTGCTGATCTTACCACTTCATTTTTTCAATTTTTTTGGTTAAACTTTAGGCCTTTGATACAAAGTCTTTGAACCTTAGTTATGCTTTGCTGGGAGCTGCTTCATTTCTTGGAGGCTCGATGCGGATGACTGTATCTTTATGTGTTATCATGGTTGAAATCACAAACAACCTGAAACTTCTGCCTCTTATAATGTTGGTTCTTCTCGTTTCAAAGGTATGAATTGCCAACAATTATCATTTGCCTTAGTTTCTATGGAAATACGCTAGTTTTAATTTGTTCTGTTCCTAGGCCGTGGGTGATGCTTTCAATGAGGGATTGTATGAAGTACAAGCACGCCTTAAGGGCATTCCGTTACTGGAATCGAGACCCAAATATCACATGCGGCAAATGATAGCGAAGGAAGCATGTCAAAGTCAGAAGGTTGTTATTATTTATCTCCATTATCAACCGTAGAGCTATGTTCTATAATCAGCCAAATACTAGATGGAGCTTGTGACACGTGGGTCTTATATGAATCTAATTTTTTTCTTCTTTGAAGGTAATTTCTTTACCTCGAGTTATCAGAGTTGCAGATGTCGCTTCAATTTTGCGCAGCAACAAACACAATGGATTTCCGGTAAGCATTGCTTTTTCCCACACAAGTTTGACTCGTTATTGCTAGTCCTCTGTACTGATGGTTTTGCTTTGACACTGTACCAGGTGATCGACCACACGAGAAGTGGTGAAACACTTGTCATTGGGTTAGTTCTTCGGAGGTACGTGATTTCATTTGTCCACCAACTGCAAAAGGAGTTATTTTTAAAGATTTGTATAATTCTGAGTTTTGTTTACCATGCAGTCACTTGCTTGTACTCCTTCAATCTAAAGTGGATTTTCAACATAGTCCTCTGCCTTGTGATCCAAGCGCCAGACCGATCATGTAAACTAAAGTCTCACCCTCTTCTTTTCCACTCTCTTTCGAAGTAATCATATTTTGTCTAATAAATCAATTCCTTATGCAATCTCCAGGCACAGATTTAGCGAGTTTGCTAAACCTGTTTCATCTAAAGGGTTATGCATAGAGGATATACATCTAACTTCAGATGATTTAGAGATGTATATAGATCTTGCTCCATTTCTGAATCCGTCTCCATACGTTGTTCCTGAAGACATGTCGTTGACAAAGGTGAGTATAAGAACTAGTTATATTTTACTGACACATAAATATCCATCACCATTGGTTGAGAGTTTGATCCGTTTGAATTAGGTATACAACCTTTTTCGGCAACTTGGATTGAGACATCTATTTGTTGTTCCTCGTCCTTCTCGTGTGATAGGCTTGATCACAAGAAAGGATTTGCTAATTGAGGTATCCATTCTTTTACATCAGTAGAGAGGTTAGTTAAACACAATATCCCATTAGGAATAACATCAATGATGTTACTGGTCTTGTTATGCAGGAAAACGGGGAATCATCAGCTGTTGAACTCCAACAGTCAACTAGTGTAAGGTCTCTTGCTTGCTGATATTCTTGTGTTTAATCACAAAAGCATTGGGAGTCTCTGGAGTCTGGTGTTATGATCCTTTTGTCTAAACTCTCATATAAAACTCATTCAAGTTTTTAAGTGTAACTTAGTGTCTTTGCCCTTTAACCTAAACGCTTATTATCCCTCATTGTTTTTGCCTTGCAGAGGTCGGTACAGTGAGACAGCAACGCGGACGGACGCTGGACGTCCGCTTCTAGACGATCTCTTAGGCTAGAAAAATAGTAAACGTATACAAAAATTTGAAGCTGGTTAAGTAAGATCTTTACTTGAACTAGTGATTAGTCCACACTACGAAACGACATGCTTTTCCCCGTGTTGAGTTTGAGGAGCTTTGCCCCAAAACCAGTCTGAAGGATGTATGATCATATCTCGTGAGCTGGGAATTGTGTTAACAGTCTCATTCGCTGTTCACAGAGAGTAGAAAGATGTGTGGTGAGTTTGATATGTTGTAATTTTGCACACTTTGATTATTTCTTGGTCATTGTAAAATAATCGAGCCGTTGACATATACGGTATACCTGATTAAGTTAAAAACCAATCGGAAAAAACAAGAAATAATGTGTTGAGCTCAGTTGTGATCTTTTCTACACACCGTAGAAATTCGACTATTCAGTGTGACAGTAGCTAAGGCTAGCTAGAATATATAATATTCGAAAAATACTAACTGATCAATTATCAAAATTTTATTTGTAATACTATTATCAAACAAGAAAAGAAGACAAGGAACGAGTTGTAAGTTATAACTGATACAAACATGCAGTAAAACCTCTATAATACAAACATGCAGTAAAACCTCTATAAATTAATAGTCGGTAAATTAATAATTTCTATAACTTAATAAATTTCGTCGGTTCCAATTTGAACCGGCGTAAAATATGACACAAATCGATAAAATAATAAGATAATAATATTTTTAAAATTTCCATGTAAATATATAGTTTCGTTAAAATCATAAATTAATAATATATCTCTATATATATTTTATATAACTACAAACTAAACATTATATTGTTGTTTTTATATTCACAATGAAAATACTTTTATTTTTTAATATTTTAATATATTTTAATAATATTTAGTAAAATTATATCGAAAACGACATAAAAATTCTATGAAAACATAAAAATATACACCAAATAAGATAATAAAATAATATGAAAGTCAATTTTCTAAAATTTAAATAATTTATATACGGTAAAATCAAATTTTTTTTTTTTTTGTTAATAAAAATATTTAAAAATAGAAAAAAATCTAAAAAATGAAACTTTTGTAAATTAATTACTCTATAAATTAATAAAATTTTAAAGTTCTAACATTATTAATTTATAGAGTTTCTACTGTACTATGATAGTAACCTAGCAAACTGAAGCAACAAATCCACGCTGATTGTGCCTTTGGATAAAACCAAATCCAGACGTAATAAACCAGTTGTAATAAACCAGTTGTTATATATATATATATGGATTATGGGGTACCCTTATATGGTAACAATATAAAGTCTTACCTTAAACAGACACTCCGAAAGTGGAGAACTGACTTTATGACAGCGATGTGCTGACTGTAAGAATCCCTCCCAAAGAGTCAAAACGGGAATATTTATCCAAATATATTGACCAAATATTCAATTCTTGCACAATGCCATTTTCAGACACCATCCGTATCTTCTTTTTCTGTATAAATATATGAACTGCTCTTTGTCTCATCAATAAGCAAAGATCTCTCTCTCTCCTTGTCTCTCCCTCCTTTTGAGAGATCTAGAGGTTTAAACAATGGCTGGTGGGTTTGTAGCGTTTAGTGGTGATTCCCCGGCCTTTCAGGCGAAGATGACTGTTTACGTCTTCATCTGTGTCGTTATCGCCGCTGTTGGTGGTTTGATCTTTGGTTATGATATTGGAATCTCTGGTACCATTCTCCTCTCTGTCAATATCGTTTTTTCTTCTTTTTTTTTCACGTTACTTATAATCAAGATCTGTTCATTTTAGATCATATACGTATCATGTTATTTTAGGATGCGTCTAAAGATCTATATATATATATATATATATATATGTTTCAAAAAAAAAAAATCTTAGATTGAAACCATGCTGTCAATATTAGTAAATCAGACCATAGTAGCTCACGTGACGACTAATGGTACTCATGGCAGGTCCGATGTAAATGGTGATCATAATCAAATATTAAATTGGAACTTTAAAACCTCAAAACTGATGGCATTAATCATTTTCTTAGTCTGCTTGCCCTCTTTCTTTATCGTTCTTGATATGGTACTAATGTTAAAACAACAGGTGGAGTAACGGCGATGGACGATTTCTTGATGAAGTTTTTTCCAGCTGTGTACGAGAGGAAGAAGCAAGCGCACGAGGATAACTACTGCAAGTACGACAACCAGTTCTTGCAGCTCTTCACCTCCTCTCTTTACCTCGCGGCACTCGTGGCCAGCTTCTTCGCCTCTGCCACATGCTCTAAGCTCGGCAGGAAACCTACAATGCAGTTAGCTTCTATCTTCTTCTTGATCGGCGTTGGCCTTGCCTCCGGAGCTGCTAACATGTATATGTTGATCATGGGCAGAATCTTGCTCGGCTTTGGCGTTGGCTTTGGTAATCAGGTATTATAAACCAAAATATAAAACACCAAATAAATCAAGATCGGTACTAATATAATGTTGATAATATATATATATATATATATATATATATATATTCATAGCTGGTCCGGAGATTTTGGAGGCTATATACAATTTATAAAAATATTTAATAAAATGTTTTTATCAGTTTTGTGGACCATACATAACCTTTTCACTAACCTTTGCTTAGAACCGGCTCGGTGTCGGAGTATAAAGTTTTTTTTTTTTAAAACCTTGTGGGATTATAAACTATACTTTGTTTTACTCCGTTTTGGACATAGGGTTTGTATGAGATTGTGTTTTAAGATATCTTTTTTTGTCGGAATATATTGTAGGCCGTACCGCTTTTCTTATCAGAGATAGCTCCAGCTAGGCTTCGTGGAGGTCTCAACATTGTGTTCCAACTAATGATTACAATAGGAATCCTTATCGCCAGCGTAGTCAACTACTTCACCTCTTCTATTCACCCTTACGGATGGCGACTGGCCCTCGGTGGGGCGGGGATTCCTGCCCTCATCCTCCTCTTCGGATCACTTCTCATCTGCGAAACACCGACGAGTCTCATCGAGCGGAACAAGACCGAGGAAGGCAAGGCAACGCTCAAGAAGATCAGAGGCGTCGAAGATGTTGATGAGGAGTATCAATCACTCGTCCAAGCTTGTGAGTTCGCGAGGCAAGTCAAGGACCCTTACAGGAGGCTGATGAAGCCCGAGAGCCGACCGCCTCTTGTCATCGGATTGTTGCTCCAGCTGTTCCAACAGTTCACTGGAATCAATGCCATCATGTTTTATGCCCCGGTTTTGTTTCAGACCGTAGGGTTTGGAAATAATGCAGCTTTGCTTTCGGCCGTTATTACAGGATCTGTCAATGTTGTCAGCACTTTGGTAGGGATTTTGTTAGTCGACAGAACCGGTCGGAGATTTCTCTTGCTCCAGGCTGCAGTCCAAATGCTCAGTTGCCAGGTTTTTAGATTTCTTATTCCTAACCATTTAGTTAAGACTTTAGAGTTAGAGTTTCTTGCGACGCAGGCAATCATCCTAAACTTACATTTTTTTCCAAACAGTTGGTCATTGGAATCATTCTAGCCAAGGACCTAGGCGTGAAGGGTACTTTAGGTAAGACAGAAGCCATGATAGTGGTCATCTTGGTGTGCGTTTACGTGATGGGTTTCGCTTGGTCATGGGGACCATTAGGATGGCTGATCCCTAGCGAGACCTTTCCCTTGGAGACACGAACCGAAGGGTACGCATTGGCAGTGTCGTGCAACATGTTCTTCACGTTCGTGATCGCTCAGGCCTTCCTATCAATGCTTTGTGCGATGAAGTCAGGGATTTTCTTCTTCTTCAGTGCTTGGATCGTTGTGATGGGACTCTTTGCTTTGTTCTTCGTGCCAGAGACTAAAGGTGTCTCGATTGATGACATTAAGGATAGTGTTTGGAAACGGCATTGGTACTGGAAGAGGTTTATGCTTAGAGGAGCATGATGTGAAGAAAAGAACAGCTTAAGCTTTTTGATCAATCAAACTTTATATCTCTTTTACTTGTTTTTGCTTTTCAAATGGAGAACAATATGTACACTGTACTAAGAAACAAATTTGTTGATTCTTGTTTTATACTTGATTGATATGCTTTTCATGTTTGGTATCTTTAATGAAAACTCCATGACTCTAATTTTATGCGTGTTAACTTGTTAGCCACATGATGCGAGAAAAGTATAGTGGTCATATAGCAGATGAGCTGTTTTATTATCAACAACTTAGATGTCATTCCATACATCTAATCTATTAATTTAGGGATTGGTTTTTATCTACTACTTAAAGTTATCATTTAAGTTTTGGTCTCTTTCATAAATGTTATTAGAATATATCACACTACTTTATAAATGGAACATACCTACTTAAACTTAACCAATATACATACAACCGGATTACTTAATCTAAACCAATATCTAATATATTAAAACCATCCAAAATTAAACAAAAACCACAACGACAGGTTATTGCTCTTAATAAAGCAATCCAATAAAACTAAACCAACAGGTTATCATGTTTAGTATAGATGTTCGTCTTTCCTTCTCTTCAGATCACTACCTGACACATAAAAAAACTCAAATTATTTTCTATTTTGTCCATCTTTCATCATACTAACCATTCTAACAAATAAAAAATCTGATTATGAACACAAAATATCTGTATATAAGCTTCAATCATATATAGATTAGATCATGACTTTTGTTTACGTTACATATGTTTTGTTTATTTGTTTATTATAGCCGAAGATACAATTAATACCCGTATACAATATATGTTCCTTTATATAAATGTATATAGATTATATATTTTGTAATTTCAATTCGTTTAATATCTAATG
The DNA here is from genome assembly GCF_020379485.1 of Brassica napus. Classification (NCBI taxonomy): domain Eukaryota; kingdom Viridiplantae; phylum Streptophyta; class Magnoliopsida; order Brassicales; family Brassicaceae; genus Brassica; species Brassica napus. The sequence continues at coordinate 22,492,480 of NC_063439.1, forward strand.
ATTATCTACATACAATCGATATCCAGAATATTCTATCCACATTAAGATTTGCCAATAGAGTATGGAACAAAGCCTTCAGATACGTGCAGTGTATGTGTTATCTTAACGCAGCTGAGCTTAGCTTTTCGTATCCAATATATTTCAATCTGCCAATGTTTGTAACAAGCTCGATTTATTAGATTAGATATTATGAATAAACAAACACTCAAAGAAAATTATGAAACTTATCTTTTCTGTTTCTCGATTGACTTGACGACAAAAGTTTGTTACTCATTTGGGTTTAGATAATATCCATTGTTAAATTAAATTTGTCACAAGGCCTAATCCATAAACTATTAAATAGCCCAAACTTTTGATCTTAAAAACATCCATTAAAATTTTATGGGCTAAATGTGTTTAATATTTTTAACAAACTAATTATGATTAGTTATAAGCATAACTAATAAAGTTGTTAAAATTATATAATATTTTTTTTAAAAAAAAAAATCGAATATTTTAAATTTAACAAATGTAAGTTTAAAGTGATCCAAATCAAACTATTATACTGAAAATGAAACAAGATTCAATACAAACTAACAACATGTACAACACAAATTATAACACCACTAAAAATTAGATATAGATGTCAAATATATATATATATATATATCAATATTACACAAAAATATTTATAAAAATTATATACACATATCATATACAAAAAATTAAAATTAAAATAAGATGAATCAATTTCCGCGCTTCAGCGCGGGTTAGAATCTAGTCTATTCTATTAAAAGGGAATCAATTTTGATAAATCTACTTATAAAGGTTGTTTGGACCTTTTCATTAGAAACTTAATATGTCTTTTATATTGTTTTAACTAAATCAAAAATATATAATCTGTTACATTAGAATCTTTTTTTCAATTGACAGATTTTAGTCACATATATGGTGGGTCCCTTATCTAACCTAGATAGACAGCAACTCTCTTTTATGTTATAACTATATCATAATTAAGTTTCAAATTATTAACCTATCATAATTCATCACCCACATATAAACAAAAAAATATGTTAACCTTATTACTCATAATTATTGGAAAAACCATAGAACAACCATATGAACAAAAAGCATAGAATAATTATTGACCGTATTTTAATGAACTCGACGTTGTTCACTTATGATGGCACCCTATCATATGAATAAATATGTATTTCAATATATGCATGATTCATTAAGTATTTTCTTAAACGCTTCAACATATTTTTATGATATATTTTCTTGAACAATATTAGATCACACAAATTTATTTTTATTATCTATATTATTAAAATATGATTATCCTAAAAAGTTACTTACAAAAATATTGCACCTACTCATTAATTATATTATTATTTTTTGGCCTTACTTTTATTTTCTGTAACTATAAAATACTTTAAATAAACTCATTTTTTACTCAATATTATTGAAACTGAATATAAGAACCACATTTATAATAGAGGGATACACTATGAATTTGGAAACGGGTCCCTTTCCATCTTATCATGTATTTTTTTGAGAATTTTTTATCATGTAATTTTTAAAAAATTTTAGTGTCATTCGATATATTCAATTTTAAGTACTATTAAAAAGTACACAAAAAGTTTAAATCAATATTTTTAAAAATGTCATCAGATTTATATAATATTTTATTGGATCAATCAGTATCATATGGCGGGTTAATGATGAGTTTTTACCAAGTTTTATCAAGTTTTTACATATTGAGTTTTAACTTTATCCAGATCGGATTATATATGGATTACCGGATTTATTAATTCGACCGCGGGTTTGGACCGGGTACAAAAACATTGCTAAAACTATTAAACACCTACAAATTCATACTATTAAAGAATCACAAATCAAAAAGTTTATTCACTTTTAAGTACTACTAAAAAGTATTGAAAAAGTTTGAATCAACATTTTAAAAAATATCATCAAATTTATATGATATTTTATCGGGTCAACAGTATCAGATGGCGGGTTAATGATGAATTTTTTTTCCAAGTTTTATCATGTTTTTATATATTATGTTTTAACTTAGTATGATCAGATTATATACGTCACCAAAATTATCAATTCGACCGTCGATTTGGATCAGGTACAAAAACATTGCTAAAATTATTAAAAACCTAAAAAAAATCATACTACTAAATTGGCGCAAAATCTGCAAAGCAAATCTTATGTCTCACCAGCTCAACAGATGTAACTCTTATAAAATTTACATAAAATATAAAGATGTTGTTGTAACATAAGAGTGTGCATAATAATATACATCAAATCAAAACACTAATTCATATCAATTGTAATTAAACGAAAAATCCGTACTTCCACTAATTCATATCAAACATTTTTATTAGCCAAAAAACCCGCGCTTTCGAAGCGCGGGTCAAAATCTAGTCTATTATATTAAAAGGAAAGCAGTCTTGAGAAATCTACTTATGAAAGTTGTTTGGACCTTTTCCTTTTATTATATTTTGGTCTTCTCCTATATATAAAGTTGTTGGACCTCTCTATAACAAGTTATTATATTTTTAGTTATACAATTAATTATTCTAACTATATGCGATTAATAACTAACTATGCATATTTATTTTTTTCTGTTACCATAAAAAAATTAAAACCCTAATATAGTGGGATCACGATTATTGTGATAAAGAAATCAAAAGAATATGTAGCGACTTCTTAAACTATACGAAAATACTACATTAAACAAGATCAATCATATTTAATCCAACTATGATTACCAAATCTAATGACTCTTAAATATACTAACAACTACAAAAATATAAGTTAACAAATAATACCTTTTGAAAAACTAACAAACAATACCTATAATATTATTTTTCTTCTTTTAATGAAAATGACTATTTTTCAAAATGTTCTTAAAGTTACAAAAAAAATTAATTCTCATTGATGAAAATTTGGTATTTTGGGTTTTGGGATAAAGACTATACATACCCATTAATTAATTTAATTCTTTGCATTCATGATCTATTAAAAATTTCTCATTGTATCAATCTTAATTTTAATTTTATTAATAGGTGTAAACCCATTGTATGCTTCTAAACAAAATAAATAAACAATATACATTTAAATTGTAATAGTATCGATCAATACAAAAATTATAAATTAAAATGCATAACATAAATACAATAAATTTATTTATATGACAAATAAAATAGTTTATTCAGTTTTTTGTAGTATTGTAAATTATATGAAATGTTTAAAAGGTATTAAAATTATGGTTTTACCGGGTTAATCGGTGTCGATCCACGGATTAATGGCGAATTTTTTGGTTTTATTGGATTTTAATTAATAAGTTTTCATTGAATACAAATTTTGTGGAAACATATGAGTTTGTAAAAAAATCTGACAGAATGCTACATGAAAAACATAAACCAGTCCGGATTATATACGACCACTATATTTACCAGTTCGATCACAGATCTGGATCGGATATAAAAACATTTCTTATATCTTAATTCGTTTATAGATCACATATGTATTTCACTAAAAAGAGTTCAATAATTTTAAAAAAGAAATTTCTTCTCACCATTTAAATGGTATTGATGCACTATTAGTCATCATCATTAATATTTGTGAATATATAATTTGTACTTTAAATATTCCGGTACCCATTTAATTTTTGGTTTGATTTTAATTTTGGGTTCTAAAGATATATGATCTGTTCGGTTCTTTTTTTCAGTTTGATACAATTCGATTTGAGATTTCGAATAAATGTACTTAAACTTATACTCTTATATAGAAATTCATCAAAAATTTATATTTAATTTCGAAAACAAACTCGCGCTTTCCAAGCGCGGGTCAAAATCTAGTTTTTTGTTAAAATTGTGAGAAAAAGTTATTTTATACCCAACGTATCGCGATATGTTCGATTCATACCCGTCTTATATGACAGTGCAAAATCATACACCAGTCACCACATCAACTGCCACATCATCTAATTTTGCTTAGTGGATGTTGTATCACTTACTTTTGTTGATGAAGATGCCACATATACAACATTTTTTTAAGAAAATAAAATAAATCAAAATAGTAGTTTATAAAAATATATTTTAGAAAAGGGGGCGGGGTCTGAATTCTAAAAATATCTTAGAATATCTTGTATTTTTATTATTTCTATTATATATATCATACTAAGTATCTTTAAGTAAATATATATCGAATACTAATATACAACCTAATAGAAATATATAGAATAGAACCTACTAGTTTTGTAAATTTTACTATTCAGTAAAATTAACAAAACTTAATTAATAATAAAATTTTAATCTTATAAGAGATATATTCGTTATAATGTTTTGATTCTATCAGTTATTCTTATGTAAACTTGGTTATGTGTTTGTTTAGAATTTTTTTAGAACGATCATGTAATCATGTGAATAATTTTTTTTTAAGAGATTTAGAATTTATAATATGTTAATCTAAAATATTTAAATGTAAACAACATAACCAAGATTAATCGAGTGTAACACAACTGCAATACTAGCATTACATTTGAATCATTACAACACAGAACGGCATTGTGATAGGATCAAAACATTTACGAATGTATCTCTTATATAAAGATTAAATTTTCATTATTTAATTAAATTTTTAATTCTACTAAGTAATAAAAATTTATGAATGATTACATTTTCTAAAAATATATTTTTATAAAACAACTATTTTGATTTATTTTTATTTTTAAAATTATTGTACATGTGTCATTCTCATCAGCTAAAATGGCTGACGTAACATCCACGTCAGTAAAATTAGGTGATGTGGCAGTTGATGTGGCGATTGGTATATTCTTTGCCAAAAAAATAAATAAAATGTATGTAATTTGAATTTTTCAAAAGTATATGTATGTTTTTGCACGGTTATATAAGCCAAATATGAACTGAACATATCAAGAATCTATATATATAAAAAAATATTGGTCTCACTCTTAAGCTATTCACTTTAACACATGTCCTAGACGATCAAAACTCATAGTTTCATTAATTCTGGAGTCTGATGGGCTATCGGATGGGCTTGACACGTTATCCATTATCAAAACTCGCAGCTAAAGCTATTATGCAAAATTGATTGTTTTTGGGTTTTTTTGTTTTCTTTAATAAAGTTGCCAATATCCAATCATATGGGGCCTTATTATACATATAATGAATCCACCGTCCATAACTTACTAGACTTGACGGCGTCGTTGCAGTTACGACTAGAAATTTACCCCACCACCTCTGGTTAGTCTGGCGTTACGATTTAGGACTGCATTCAATACAACCTAATTACCCTTCTCATTAACGCTACAGATAACCCTTCCCATGCGTCACGTTCAATCAGAGGCGTGCCTATAGTATTAGCAAAAAAACATTAACCTTAGGCCCCCACATAATTTACAAAAATTAGGGTCCTGAATCTCTAAAAAAATCCTTGAAAATTATTTAAACTTATGTTTTCTATTTGAACTTAAAACAAAAAAATTACAAAAAATAGTTTTTTTTTGCTAAAATTATATGAAAGAAAATAACCTTTTATTTGTTCAAGTTCAAGTTTTTTAGTTAATTTTGTTTTCTCGTATTTGTTTCTACCAAAAAATTGTATCTCTATTTAGAATAATTTATTTTTTAATTTAGTGGTGTGAATGTTGATGGTTAGCATACTTTATCCTATTTTAACATATATAAATTAGAATGCCTTTTGTTTTTTTTTTTCTTATCATTTTTAAGATATTGAAAAAGAAAAAGAAAATGCTTTATAAAAAACGAAAGTGAAATCATTTAAATACTATAATCATTTTAATGTTATTTTATTTTATTTTTCTTTAGTATTTTATATTATACTACAATATAATTAATATTTTGATTATAAATAATTTTTATAGTGAAAATCTAATACTAAGTCATCGTATTTGTCGCGGGTCCTGAGAGGGTTGGCACGGCACTGCGTTCAATACAACCCTTCCTTCATTCATGCTAGCTATTCTAAAACTATAAATAATGGAGCCAGCTTCGTAGAGATGTACCACTTTCTCCATCTCAAGCATTATAATCCTTAGAGATTACTAACCACTGATGGCAACATCCTCCGTTTTGATCGCCAATTTGAATGTTCTCCGCTGTAACGTCACAATGCAAGAAACATTGATGTGTGTTGTTAAACATAAACAAGCATTGTAAACAAAAAAAATATATCTTATTACATATAATCTCTCCTGGCCTAAAACATTCTAAAAAACAAAAATCATTATCATACACATTTCTTGCAAATGAAATTTTGAAACAGAAACCACAAAATTATATAAAAATAATAATTTAGATCATAAGTAAAGTATATCCCGCCCGTAAGGCGGGCTGATCCTAGTGTTAGATATGAATTAGCCGCTTTCCCTTAAAATACAAGAAGGATGATTAAAAATGTTTTTGTTTGTATTTTGGTGGAATTGATGGAATGAATCCATTACATTCCATTCAAGATAAATGGTTTATTCCACATTATTTCATTTCAAAAATTTATGATTGAAGTATTGACTATTGAATATGCATAAATAGTATTCTCAGAATGGTTTTAGACGGGGTGCTAGAAATTTAAAAAAAAAATATTTTGATGGAAATACCCCTTGGATGGCTTGAGATTCACAGAATCATGATGGTGCATGATGGGTGACGGACCTATCCAATATGAACTAGATTATTGATGGAATGATGAAACATTAAAGGAATGCATGCTTGGTCTGATTGAGCTCAGTGCCGGCTATGTTCTCCAGTCGTCATCTTTGATATGCATGGTCCACAAACTGGTTCATGTCTCTTTTTAAAGCTGGTCCAGTGAAAGGGCCACAATGGCTTCCTCCGATCTTCACAAGAAACCTTTAAAGCATTCGGGGAAAAGTACACTTATCCGAACCGACTGGAAGAGATAATAATAATAATTGGAGTCTGTATTTTCTACATTTCCCCAGACCCCAGTGGAGGACCCAAAGGCGCTCGGATTGAACGTGGGAGTTATTAAATAAAAGTTGATTAATATGAACGCAATTTAAATTGGGATTTTTGCAAAATTGACCTACAACTTAAAGTCAAACACAAAACTAACCTTCCTTTTTTTTGAAAATTGGTTTTGCCCTATTCACCCCACAAGTTCATATAATTTACGAAAATGCCATCAATTTTTTCTTTTTTTTTCGAAAATGACATTTTTACTCTCTCACCCTCATCATCTTCAAGTAATTACAAGATTGCCATTGTCATCAATACCACAACCACCATGAACAACCAATTTGAAGCTCTTAATGCTCGCAAAATCGATTTACCCTTCTTCTTTTTCCATTCTTGTGAACTAAACACAACATATCTCTCACTTTCACTCCACAATGAGCTAAAAAACCCAAGATTTTGATTCTAAAATTTTTATGGTTCATAGAGTCATAGAAGCTAACGATTACGGGTGGGTGACTTTCGTTTGTGATTATGTGTGCTTGGAGAAGCCTTATGTATGCTAAGGAAATTATCTCACCAATTTAAGGTATGACATCGAGTTTTTTTCCAGATATGTTCGTCAGACGACTTATTTGGGAAGTCGTCTGGCTGTAGACGACTTACCTGGAAGTCGTCTGGCTGTAGACGACTTACCTGGAAGTCGTCTGGTCAACGCAGAGGTTATTTTTGCAATTGACTTTGAAATCTATAACCTGAGACGACTGAAAGTTAAGTCGTCTACTATTGTTTGGTTTCAAAAAAATTCCAAAGAACCTAGACGACTTATATTTCAGTCGTCATAGGTTAGTTTTGCATTTGACTAGATATTTTCAGAAGTTTGACTTCCTCAGACGACTTACATTTCAGTCGTCTGGCGAAAATTAAAATAATAAATATTTTTTTTAAAGTAAACGACTTACAATTAAGTAGTCATAGGTTAGTTTTGCAATTGAAAAAAAAAACTTCAAGATTTAATTATATACAGACGACTTATAATTCAGTCGTCCACGAGACGACTGAAATGTAAGTCGTCCAGGATTTACGAGGTTTGACCAGAATCTCGGAAAAAAATCCTGGACGACTTACAATTAAGTCGTCTGGTGGACGACTGAATTATAAGTCGTCTGTGTATAATTAAATCTTGAAGTTTTTTTTTTCAATTGCAAAACTAACCTATGACTACTTAATTGTAAGTCGTTTACTTTAAAAAAAATATTATTATTTTAATTTTCGCCAGACGACTGAAATGTAAGTCGTCTGAGGAAGTCAAACTTCTGAAAATATCTAGTCAAATGCAAAACTAACCTATGACGACTGAAATATAAGTCGTCTAGGTTCTTTGGAATTTTTTTGAAACCAAACAATAGTAGACGACTTAACTTTCAGTCGTCTCAGGTTATAGATTTCAAAGTCAATTGCAAAAATAACCTCTGCGTTGACCAGACGACATATAGTTTAGTCGTCTAGACAACTTAGATTGAAGTCGTCCGCGTCTTCTCCACTAGTTTTTAAGTCTTCTACGTTAGTTTTTGAATAACTTGTATTTTTAAGAGTGATAAGTAACTTCAAGATATGTAAAACTCATATTTACAAAATATGTTCTCTCCCTTTACTAAATTTGACTAAGTTTTTCAATGCAAACTTATAAAAAATATGATATGTTTTGACTAGTTACTATTGTTTGTTTCCATCTCTTAAGTATTATTGTTATAGACAATAATGATGACTATTGTTATGAGTTGGAAGAAGGGTTAAAATGCTTCTTAAAATGTTGTATCAATATGAAGCTACCAACATTCTTGTTTATTAAGATGAGAAAAAGGCCATTGGAGTTTATTATTGCATATGAGAGATCCAAATATAAGAAAAAGGCTACTGAAGTCTATTATTTCATTGATTTGTAAATGTGTAAACACATTGTTAGCACATTTAATACATCTTGGAAAACATTATTACTGATTTTACAAAAAATTCACAACTAAAAGAGTATACATGCAATTCACAAAACAAACTACAAACAAAACTATTATAGATCATTCATCTACAAAGACAAGCTTGGATTCCACTTGAGTAGACAAGACCAGACGACTTTTAAGAAGTCCAGACGACTTCCAAGAAGTTCAGACGACTTTGTCAGAAGACTTTTAGGAAGTTCAGACGACTTCCAGACGACTTTACAGGAAGTCCAGACGATTTTTAGGAAGTCCAGACGACTTCCAGACGACTAACAAGTAAGTCGTCCCAGAAGTCTTCCAGATCTGAAAAACCTGCATATTAAATCCAGATCTGAAAAACCTGCATATTCAAAAACGTTCAAATGGCTTAAAAACAGAAAAAAATGAGTGGAAGATTAGATAAATCTACCTTTACAGAACACACAAAAATATATATCTAAAAATAATAGATCTACCTTTAAATTAGTGGAAGATGAGTACCATCTAATTAAAAACCTGCAAAAAAAATAGATTAGTAAGAAAGACATGAGACAAAATTGAAAAATTCATATAAAGTTTGGTGTTTTCAAGTCAAAGAGATTAGAGTGGGTTTGGAGAGTTTTAGTTTGGGAAAAAAGTAAGAACTTTATACAACAAGAAGTTACCAAATGAAGAAAAATCAGACATAAGAACTTACCAAAACGCTCAGAAAAATCCAGACGACTTCCTAGAAGTCCAGACGACTTCCTGGAAGTCCAGACGACTTCCTGGAAGTCCAGACGACTTCCTGGAAGTCCAGACGACTTTGTCAGAAGACTTCCAAGAAGTCCAGACGACTTCCAGACGACTAACAGGTAAGTCGTCCCAGAAGTCTTCCAGATCTGAAAAACCTGCACATCAAATCCAGATCTGAAAAACCTGCATTTCCAAAAACGTTCAAATGACTTAAAAATAGAGAAAATGAGTGGAAGATTAGATAAATCTACATTTATAGAACACACAAAAATACATATCTAAAATTAATAGATCTACCTCTAAATTAGTGGAAGATGAGTACCATTTGATTAAAAACCTGCAAAAGAGATAGATAAGTAAGAAATATATGAGACAAAACTGAAAAATTCATATAAAGTTTGGTGTTTTCAAGTCAAAGAGATTAGAGAGAGGTAGGAGAGTTTTAGAATGATGAACATTACATTTTTGTTGCAGCCATTTGAGAGGAGGAGAGAGAATGTGTAAATTTTTCTTTATATAGGGAGACAAAAAATCCAATTAGGTTAAATATTTTTGACTCAGACGACTTCCTGGACGACTTACATTTCAGTCGTCTGGTGAAGAAATTAAAACAGACGACTTACATGTAAGTCGTCCAGAAGAGTTTAATATTTTTAGCGGGAAATTAAATATTTTTAGCGGGAAACTAAAATAGAAGACTTTCCAGACGACTTACAAGTAAGTCGTCTGGTTTAAATTATTTAAGCGGGAAAATATTTTTTTAAAAAATTTTTAGGCGGGAATATTTGGACGACTTACATGTAAGTCGTCTGTTTTAATTTCTTCACCAGACGACTGAAATGTAAGTCGTCCGAGTAAAATGATCCGGTTAGGTTAAAATGTACATTGGTATAATATAAGGTTGGGTACGATGTGGACGACTGAAATATACGTCGTCCGGGTAAATTATTCAACAGACGACTGAAATATAAGTCGTCAACACCCTAAACATAACCCCTAAACTTGTTTATCTAATTAAACACTTCATAAAACCAAATCAAACTTGAAAAGTGTTTACTATACACAGAAATAAACACATATAGGTGAAAACTAATTTTTGAAAAAAACATTTTAGTTTTCCAAAATCTAACCCTAACAATACATACAATACTACAACATATGTTTGCCAAACTCCTAAACCAAAGTATTTCATGATTCACTACTTTCACTCATCTATCTTCAAAACAAATCAATTTTATCATATCTTAATTTATATCAGTTAAAACTGTTTATAATTACTTGATTTTTATTTTTTACGCATCAAAATATTTTTTTTTAAGATTTATAAATTATTTTTAAAATAAACTGGTACCAGACGACTTACACTTCAGTCGTCCAGACGACTTCCAACATCTCAGACGACTCAGACGATTTACTGGGGCTATATTCGTAAAAATGGCTTCTGTTTTTTTGTTAGGTCACAAGGGGCTGAGCTGTAATTTCACTAGGCTTTTAGGTTAGTTTTGCATTTGATTCAAGTTTGGGTATAGGTTTGGGATTAAAATCAAGTTGTGGGTTAGTTTTGGCAAAAACTCCACTTAAATTAATATATGAAATATCTGTGAATTGTTCCATGATAGTGATATTACCTTTGACATTGAGTCGATCATGCAATATATAAGTAATAATGCGTAAAACGTTCTAACAGAACAGAACAAAACAAAAATCATATTTTGAACATTTGCCACCCACTACTTCATCTACATCTTCCACAATTCCATTACGCATTGTTTAATAACAGGCTGGGTGACTTGGGGAAGCGTAACAAATTACAAATCGGATATTAATGACCAAAAAAAAATGGATATGATCATTTACATATTCCAATAAACAAAAAAATAATAATAATAAACACAAAAAAGAGAGAGTAGCTGCAGGAGCCGTAGCACAAAGTTTGAGGACGCCTTTCTCTCGGTAGCTCATGGCAACCGGTCTGTCCTAGCGGTCCTTTCCATTCCCTGGTCTGAACACGTCTCGCTGGCCTCTGTTTCTTAGCTTCCGGCTGCTTGTCTTTGGTTCAGATTTTAGAGTTATTGTGAATTGCATTGGTATTTAATTTATTTCCTGTATCTCTGCTACTAGTTATCTCATGTAGCGTTTGTCAAAAATTAAAATTTTAGTATAATAATTTTAATATTTTACAAAAAAAAAAAAAGAGTAAAACACCCCGCACGACTTGTATCATGTAATCATTACATGGTCTTGTAAGATATTCAAATAAAACCTTGTCATTTCTCTACCTGTCATCATATCAATAATCTTTACGAGAATCATCCCTTTTCTAAAGTTTAATAATTTTTTGTTGAAAAATAAATTCCAACTTTCACCAAAACACTATGTGGGGATAGTTCTTTTTTCCACGATGAGAACACATTGATAATTATATACTTGTAAACCAACTCAACAAGTGACACATTCAACAAGTAACCTGATGTGTCCGTCTATATAAATGTAAAGCCATCCCAAAACCAATAACCATCACATCACAAGAAAATGGACGGTCAAAAATGGAGTTTTGGTTTCATATCTCTAGCTTTTCTCTTCATCACTTGCTCATCTGCTGAGCTCCTCATTCAACAGGTTGTGTTTCCTTTACTTCTTTTGTTTGTTAATTTTTATAGCACTTTTTGCGAAAGTAATTTAACAGTGACAAAACATACCAGGTCATAGGAGGCAGAGGAACAGAGTTCAACAGTTCTTACAGTCTTGAGGCTAATCTTGGTAAGCGTGTTGTCTGAAACGGTTTTTCATTGGATTTTCTTGGTTAAACACTGAAACACAGTTCTTGACTTTCTTGGAAAATTTTCCTTGTTGACAGGAGTGACAAGAGTTTTGAGAGATGAGCGACCATCAAGTAAGATAGTGACAATAGCAGGCTACTCCGTGATTAAGGGAAGAGGCGAGCCCTATGAATCCTCTGTTTTTGAAGCTGCTGGTTACAAATGGTAAAAGATCTTTAACATTTTATAGTCAATTGTTCAACTTATTTACTAATTAATATTATTTTGATGACAAAAAAAAACAGGAGGTTGGTTTTGTACGTGACTGGTAATAAAAACGACGGTGGAAATGGCTACATATCACTTTACGTGAGAATGGAAGAGACCCAATTGCTTCCATATGGTTGGGAAGTCAACGTTGATCTCAAACTCTTTGTTCACAATCCAAAGCAACACAAGTACTTGGCTGTTACAGGTATATTTTACTAGCTGCAATCTCTATTTGGCGGTTGTAGGTTATAAAGATTAGTTTATGAATGGAGTTTGATTGTAACTGTTGATTACTGAAGATGGACTAGTGAAGCGGTTCGACGCAGCGAAAAAAGAGTGGGGATTCGGACAGTTGATTGCTCTTTCAACATTCGAAAACACGAACGAAGGGTACATTGTGCAGGACACTTGTTCCTTTGGTGCTGAGATACTCATCGTTAAACCAGCCGAGCAACAAGAGAAAGTCACATTCATATCAAACCCACCAAACAATGTTTTCACTTGGAAGATTCTTCGTTTCTCCACCTTGGAAGATAAATTCTACTATTCTGATGATTTTCTCGTCGGAGACCGTTACTGGTTAGTACTTCTTATGATATCTCCCCATATTGTATAGTTGTAAATATTTGAACTGTAATAACGGTTTTTGGTTAATGTATAATCAGGAGACTAGGCTTTAACCCCAAAGGTGATGGAGGAGGCAGACCACATGCACTTCCAATTTTCTTATTTGCTCAAGGCTTTAGACCAAACGCAGTTGCTACAAACACTTGGGGTGCGGTTAATCTGAGGTTAAAGAATCAACGTAGCTCCAACCACAGACAAATATATTGTAAGAACTTTAAACTAATAAAAGAAATGTTTTAGCTCCAAGAGACACAAATTGGTGAATGAAATTAATAGTTGTTTTCTTTTGTTTTTCAGCTGCAGCTTGGTACCCGATTCGAAGCGGTTATGGTGTGGGAGTGAACAACATTATATTGTTGGCAGATTTAAAGGATACATCTAAAGGGTATTTGGTGAATGATGCCATCATCTTTGAAGCTGAAATGGTTAAGATCTCCGTGACCAACATCGTCCCCGTCTAGTGTGTCTCTACTTGTTTGTCATCGATCAAACAACCTTATGAATAAAGAGACGTTTGTTGTGTTTGTAATAAGATGAAGTTGTTTATCCTTGTGATGTAATCGGTATATCTGTATTCTTGACTTTCCTTTTCCTGTTTCTTTTCAATGAAATGAAATTCTCTTGCTTTTAACTGGAACTCACATCGAAAGTCTAAAAAAACCAACACCAGTATATGACTTTTGAGTTATTTCACTTGCTACGAGTTAGGGTCTGACTGGTTCAAACGCAGCGGTTGTTCCAGAAATGTCTGCAATCGAGTAAATAGCTCTACGAACTAATGGATCGGATCGAATTGGAAAATGGAAAGATTTGTACAAGTTATACCTTTCGTGCGGATGCGGGTGGTTGCGGTTTCTAGCGGTTTTAAGAGATTTGTACGACTGGTTCTGCGGTTAGAAATTGGTGCGTTTGCGGGATACTTATGACTGGTTAACTACCAAATACAACAGCGCTTAAATAATAAATTAACAATATTTATATTTTATATAATTATAAAAATATCAAAAATCATAATATTATAATAAATATGTAAATTATATTTTCAAAGTTATAGTTTTAAATTTTTAAAATTATAGAAAATATTTTTATTTTAAAATTTTATAATATTAATTAAAATATAATAGATATATTTTATTATTTTTATAATTCCATTATAAAAAAAATATTTTATTTTTATTTTTGTATTTATATGGTTTTTTAAAAAAAAAGAAAAAAAAATTATCCTCCCGCAACCGCCCGCAACCGCAAACGCTAGTTGGAACCAGCTTTTGATTTTAAGAGGTTCGGAGCGGTTTGAAGCGATTTGTAGCGGTTTGTATGATTGTTTCGAAACGCTGTCAACCGCTGCCAATTGCAAAAGCTGCGTTTGCGGGTGGTAGCGGGGAAACCAGTCAAGCTCTTAATTTCTCCTATTCTAACATAATCATTTTAGTAGACCCAACATTTTTTTGTAAGGTTTTAAATTAAATATAAACTTCTACTCCCTCCGTTTTTTTAATATAAGTCGTTTTAGGATTGTGCACATAGATTAAGAAATCATTAATTTTTTTATATTTTCTAAACAAAAACATCATTAATTATTTACCTAACCACAAATCAACCAAGAATATAATATAAACTATATTATCATTGGCCATATAACATTAAAGGTTAATAAATTTTACATAGAAAACCAAAAATGTCTTATAATTTAAAACACAAAAACTTCTCTAAAACGACTTATATTAAAAAACGGAGAGAGTATTATATAGCTAAATTCACTCTTTTAACTAAAGAAAGTAATATTATACTATTAAATGTGTTCAAACAAATAATAACTAACTAGTGTGCAAACAATATAAAATATTAGATCATACATTTTCAATAACCTTTTCAATAACCTTTTATTTATTTTTTAAAAATTATTTGATTTAAAACCACTCAAATTTTTTATAAAAAGTTTAAAATAAGTAAAACTAATTTTGCGGATTTAGATACTACAAAAAAAACCTTTTAATCGAAAATTAATTAAATTAATAGATAGTTTTGTTTGTATTTTCATAAATAAAATATTTCATTTTGTTAAACTTAATAAATATTAGATTCTTAGAGTCATCAAATTAACATCAAATAAGTTTTATAATTAAAAATTTATCAAATAAATATATCTCACAAATTAAATCAAACAAATTACAGATATTTTATTAAAACTTCGTAATGAAACGGGTTAAAATAATTAAAAAGTAAGTAATATTTTAGATAATTTCCGATTTAATATAAATATAAAATAGAATAATTATATAGTTGTAAAATACCCTAAAAATGTTAAAGCATTACTCATCAGAAAAAAAAAATGTTAAAATCCACTGATATTTTAAATTAGAGTTTGTAAAAAATAATATTTCCGCGCTTCTAAGCGCGTATCTTACTCTAGTTTTGAGTTAAAACAAGATATTACCAACATTGCATTGTAATAGTGATTTAGTGTTTGATGTTGGATCTATTGTGCCTCTAATTCGATTGTAATGGGAATGAGGTTACGGCACATTTCGATGTTAATAATTTCTGCTCCAGGTCTGAATAGTTTATTTGGACTGAAAACCGGATACCTCATAGTTAATTTAAAAAAAACCTGGATATTAGCCTGCAAGGATCATACTCGTTTAATACCTAAATGCGATCTTAAAAAAGAATTAATTTTAAAGACAATATGTGGAATATCCCCAATTAAGATTTAAATTTGCTGAATGCCCATTATTATGGATAACTCAAAAAGGAGTAACTTTTTGACACTGTGCAGACGAAAATGCCCTTATACTTTGTCGAAAACAAGTAACTCTAGATTTATCAGCTAAATATTTACATAGCAGGTAACAATCTACATACCAACTAACATATCCGCTAATAATTTCAGTATCATCTAACAATCTATGTATCAAACAAATGTATCGACTAACAAATCATATATCAGTTAATAAAACTATTAACAATTAATTAGTTATCTATTAAATAGCTCCAAATCTATTTGTAACAGCTAACACTTCATGTATCGATTAAAAATCTATTAAAATCTAAATAATAGCAGGTAAGTAATAAAATACCTACTAACGTATATATTATCTAAAAGTTGATTGTGATTCGAAATTGGAAACATTGGAATTGGGGTGAGATAATAAGATTAGCATTATGGGTGTCAAAAGAATCAGAGTAAAAAAATAAAGATTTTTGTTGAATTAGAAGATGATTTGAAGAATTTGTACGAGAGATAAAGAGATTAGAACACATAAAAGAGAGAAGAGAGAGAGATAGAGATAAGGGTATTATAGTCACTAAAAATATTAAAAAGAAACAAGATTATATGGTAAATTACATGGGTTTCTGGGTGCATCTACGCCAATTACTCTTAATTTTATTTAAAAAAATTAGACACGGCATTATCGAACAGTTTAAGAAGCTATTACAAAGCAACTACATATAAAAGGAACCAGAAACCACAATGGAAAAGCTGGTCAATGTGATCTTTGATTTTGGCGTATGGGTTTTCTCGCAGAATTGGTCATGAACCTTCAAAAGCCACAAGATAAAAAAGGGTATGGGTTTTCTCGCAGAACCGGTCATGAACCTTCAAAAGCCACAAGATAAAAAAGGTTGTTTTGCACATTTTGAAGTTTAAAAATTCAAACTTGTTTAGATATGTCACTTTGAATTTAACAAACACTGAAGATAAATATTACTCCCTCCGTTTCAATATAGATGATGTTTTAGAAGGTTTGTTTTGTTTCAATTTACGTGAAATTTTGAGATTTTAAAGAAGTTTTGAGATTTTAATGTTAACTTTAAATTTATTGGAAACTGTTCAACCAATTTGATTTTACAGTCTTTTCTATAGTTAACTGATTTTAAAATTATATCTTTAAAATATTTTTCTAAAGAAATGTAATTTTCTTAATCTTTGTGCACTATTACAAAACATCAAGTATTATGAAACGGAAGGAGTATAACTGAAAGCCGATTTAGTTTTACAAACAACTAGGATAAGACCTGCGCCTTGCGCAGGATGAGTTTATTTGTATATATTATCGATAGTTTCTTTTATACATTTGATCATTTTATTTATATATATAAAATATTTATTGTTGTTATTATATAATTTCTTTCCAATGAATCGGATCAATTTTTATTAAAAATAATGGAACAAAAGTATAATTAATACATCATGAGTTGATCGGATTGGACATTAAACAAATTATGACTTAAAACTTTATTTTTTTCATCGAACACATTCTTGAAAAAAGTGAACAGTATTGTTTTCACAGTTGAATTATTTTGACTTTTATCTTCTATATGGTTTTGAAAACTTTCAAATCAACCATCGAATTGATACATGTCATTTTAATGTTTTTAGTCGTATACTTACGGAAAACTTACATTAATTTAAAATCGTTTTAAAAAAATCAAAATATAACATATAAGAAAAAATCTAACATAAAAGAAAAATATAACATATAAGGTGTCCTCATTTTTGTATTTTAAATTCGTTTAAAAAAAATATAACATATAAGGTTTCCTCATTTTTATAATTTAAAGTCATTTTAAGAAATTCAAAATATAACATATAAGAAAAAATCTAATTTTTTTATTATATGGTTAATGTGATTGTTTATTTTTTTTAATAATATAAAATTAAACAAAATGAAAAAGGATGCAAAAATTGTTATCAAATCTTTATTATTCATAATCATTAATTGCCATATATATGTAAATAATATTAGGTAATTTAGTAGCATTTATTTAGGGAAAGAATACACACATCTTATATTTTAGGTTAATATAATGTTCTCTAGTGGACATTAAACAAATTATGACATAAAAACCTTATTTTTCCCCTCGAACACATTCTTGAAAAAGTGAACAGTATTGTTTTCATATTTGAATTATTTTGACTTTTATCTTACATATGGTTTTGAAAACTTTCAAATCAACCAGCAAACTGATACATGTCATTTCAATGTTTTTAGTGGTATACTTAAGAAAAACTTACTTTTTTGTAATTTAAAGTCGTTTTAAAAAATTCAAAATATAACATATAAGAAAAATATAACATATAAGAAAAATATAACATATAAGGTGTCCTCATTTTTGTATTTTTAAGTCGTTTTAAAGAAATATATAACATATAAGGTTTCTTCATTTTTGTAATTTAAAATCATTTAAAAAAAAATCAAAATATAACATATAAGAAAACATCTAATTTTTTAATTATATGGTTAATGTGATTGTTTATTTTTTTTTAAAATATAAAATTAAACAAAAATGAAGAAGGATGCAAAAATTGTTATCAAATCTTTATTATTCAAAATCATCAATTGTCATATATATGTAAATCATATTAGGTAATTCGGTAACTTTTATTTAAGGAAAGAATACACACTTCTTATATTTTAGGTTAATATAATGTTCTCTACTGAACATTAAACAAATTATGACATAAAAACCTTATTTTTTTCATCGAACACATTTTTGAAAAAAGTTAACAGTATTGTTTCCACAGTTAAATTATTTTGAATTTTATCTTGCATATGGTTTTGAAAGCTTTCAAATCAACCATCGAATTGATACATGTCATTTTAATGTTTTTAGTCGTTTATTTAAGGTAAACTTACATTTTTGAAATTTAAAGTCTTTTTAAAAAAATTCAAAATATAACATATAAGAAAATTCTAACATATAAGAAAAATATAACATATAAGGTGTCCTCATTTTTGTATTTTAAAGTCATTTAAAAAATATATATATAACATATAAGGTTTCCTCATTTTTTTAATTTAAAGTCATTTTAAAAAATTAAAAATATAACATATAAGAAAAAATCTAATTTTTTTATTATATGGTTAATGTGATTGTTTAATTTTTTTTAATAATATAACTTTAAACAAAAATGAAGAATGATGCAAAAATTGTTATCAAATCTTCATTATTCATAATAATTAATTGCCATTATTCATAATAATTAATTGCAATATATATGTAAATCATATTAGGTAATTCCGTAGCTTTTATTTAAAGAAAGAATACACACTTCCTATATTTTAGGTTAATATAATGTTCTCTAGTGTTATATAATTATAAAATAATGTGACACCATTAGATTAAACTATACTTTATATTAGATGCTCTAGAATTCTTTGAAATAGAATTTAGAAGGCATTTAGAGTGCCACCTAGGATTTGGGGTTTTTTTTAATTAATACAAAATTAAGGTTCTAATTTTTTAAATGCTTCTCAATTAATATATAGGGGATAAAAGGACCATAAGCCCACGCTTTATCTGATTGGGCTCAAGACCAGCTATATTCTCATGCTATCTCTGATATGCTGCTCCACAAACTGATCCATGCCTCTCTTTTTTTTATTAAGGCTTCCTTCGTAACTTCTTTGGAAGGGGCATAATCGCTTCCTCCGAGTTGTGGGCTTGATCGAAACTTGGTTTGGCATCAATAGCAACCACACCCACTCTACAAATCACATCTCTCTTTTTTTGCAGTTCTTATATAAAAGTTGATTGCTATGAAAGTAAATTTAGATTAATATCAGAACATTTATGAATTTCTTTTTGGGGTCAAAATATGAACATTTATGAATTATTCAGTGATACTGATACTAAGGTTCCAAATGGTAAAAACAGTTCAAGCGGTGCAGATCAAGCGGATCATGTAGGACATAGGCAGATCAAGCGGTTCATGCATGCATATCAAGTAGATCAAACAATTATTATAGTTTTGAATGATAAGAACAGTTCAAAAAAAATTATATGTGTAAATAATAAAAATTATAATAAATATATCAAAATACATAATATAGAAATATAATATATAAACAACAATAAATCTTGCACTAAAAGTCTAAAACCATATTACTGCAACTTTGAAATCAAAATATGAAAACATTAGAATGTACTGCTAAAAAGCAGTTGTACTGCATGTCCTGTGGTGTACTCCTTTTTCGTAGCTGTTCAACTATTTTTATTTTTTCTGACCAATAGGTGAATTTTTCTAAATTAACTTAATTGAAAATTCTTTAATTAAATAACACCAACTATTAAAAATATATTCACTCTCACTTACTCCACATTGAATAAAAATTATATTGCATTCATCTCACTTACTCTCCTCTGCAAAAAAAAGGTAAGACTTTCATTTAGATCATATATAAAGTCGTTTGTCACACACTCTCTTATAGTTTGTGTCAATCAAATGATAAAAGGAATCCATCTTTTTTTAAAAGGGATCCATTTCTCTTCTTTCGTATTTAATATATGTATGTATAAAATTAGAATATAAAGTATATATATATATATATGGGAATACTTATTTAAGAAAAAATATACAATAAATATTAATAAAATATATTTATTAATTAAAAATTAATATGATTTTGTATTAGTCAACTAAAATAATAAATCTAATTTTTATAGATGTAGTTTTACCTTATATATAATAATAATTCTAATAAATTTAGTCATAAACTATACAATTACAGATTTTGTTTGTTTCACTTTATTCATATAAATATAGTTCACAAAGTTTGACATTAAAAAATTGTAAACACATATGATAAAATTGTTATAACATGCTTAATAATATAATTTGCTCAAATTTGTTAATGGTTATCTCACACTAATATTATTTGTGTCATTTTTAATTTATAGATATGATGTCTAATAACAGACAAAACACAAATATTTTCCAATGGCGAAGATATAATTTTTTTAAACAAAACTTTTTTGATATATGCTCTATGTTTTTGAATTGTTTTTGTCATTCATAACTATAATAAATTATTTGATTTGATTTGATTTGTATCTTTCCTGTATTATCCGTTTGATTTACATCTCTCCTGATCATCCGCTTGATATACATCTCTTCTGTATGATCCGTTTGATCTGCATCTCTCCTGCATAATCTACTTGATCTGCATGATTTGCTTGATATGCACCGTTTGAACAGCTTTTACCATTCGAAGTCTATAGCGAGTGAAATCTGCATGTAGATCTCCTACTTAAAAAAAAAAAAAAAAAACTAAACTGCATGTAAATCTTTCGCTATCTGCAATGTAAAACAAGAAATAATTGAATTGTGAATACAATGCAAAAGAACTGCATGTGCCGTCGATCTGCAATTCTCCTGCTACACCATTCGAACACTAACTTCAACATGGAGTCAATCGTGCAGCTAAAAAGTTTGTCACCGACTACATCTGGGTTTTCCACAAATCGATAACACATATAGACTAGGGTATTTGGAAAATCAAAAAAGTTGTGCTAACGAGATCGAATCTGATTCTTTGCACATTCTAATAAATTAAAATAATAATAATCAACGCAACAAAGATATAAATCTCTCCGGATGATATGGTTTTGATTATTTAATCATTAAATTATCATATAAAAATATTCAACTGAAATTCAATCTCCCACGTTGAATATCCAACTAACATTCAATCTGAACCTAAGGCGCATTCCGAAATGTAAAAGGAAAAACATCTAAAGAGATCCTATAA
This sequence comes from Brassica napus, assembly GCF_020379485.1. Lineage (NCBI taxonomy): Eukaryota > Viridiplantae > Streptophyta > Magnoliopsida > Brassicales > Brassicaceae > Brassica > Brassica napus. The sequence goes on from NC_063439.1 coordinate 22,514,337, forward strand.
CAAGGCATTTTGGATAAATCGAACATAGTCTGAATCTAAATGGATATCTTAAAAATATCCAAAAATTCTATTTATTAAAAAAAAATCAAAATAGTAAACCCAAATAAATATTTGAAGATTTAAATTAATACCCAGAAAGTATTTTAAATCTAAAATAAATAATTTAAATATTCAGTTTCATGTTGTTTTTGTATTTAATCATACATTATTTAAATTTATAGAATTTCTATTTTTTTTTGATAAAAAGAATTTCTATTTTATTTTAAATAAATATGTTTAATGAGTATTTAAAATAAAAATACTCGAACCGATCATGAACCAAAATATAGTAAAATTGAATGGATCTTCGCAGTTGATTAATAGAAATTTGAATATCCAGACAAATCAAGGAAGACCAGAACATAATCTCGAACGTCTATATATGTCTAATAATCATTTTATTTTAGTCTAATTAAAAAACGAAGATAAATGTGTATGTATAATTAAATAAATATATTATTCTATTTGGTAAAACCGTAAAAGTGTTAAATATATAAATATATTTTTCCACGAGGAACCACGTTTACGATTTTATATTTGCAACTAACTCAACAAGTACCAACATGGTGCATCTGTCTATATAAATGTAACGCCTAGCAAAACAAATAACCATAAAAAAATGGATAGTCAAAAAAGGAGTTTGGGTTTCTTATCTCTTGCTTTTCTCTTCATCACCTGCTCTTCTGCTGAGTTCCTCATTCAACAGGTTTACATTTTGTCTTTGCTTTCGTTTGTTCTGTTTGTTTTGAAGTACTTTATCATCGATTACCATATCCATAAGTAGGTTTTAACAATAAGAAAAAAAATTATCCAGGTCACAGAAGGCAGAGGAACAGAGAACAACAGTTCTTACAATCTCTGGGCGAATCTTGGTAAGCTTGTTTGTCTCATGAAACCCATTTTCTCTTGGTATTCTTGGTGGGACATTGAAACTCAGTTCTTGAACTTTTCCTGGAAAAAATTTGTCGTGGACAGGAGTGACAAGAGTGTTGAGAGAAGAGCGACCATCGAGTAAGATAGTAACTATAGCAGGCTACTCCGTGATTAAGGAGAGAACCGAACTCTACGAGTCCTCTGTTTTCGAAGCTGCTGGTTACAAATGGTTAATGATCTTAACGGCTTTTCTTTTCTTTTATTCAACATATTTATTAATTAGGATCATTTTTATGACAAAAAAAAAACAGGAGGTTGTTAATGTACATGAATGGTAATAAAAACGACGGTGGAAATGGCTATATATCACTATACGTGAGGATGGAAGAGACCGAATCGCTTCCATATGGTTGGGAAGTCAACGTTGATCTCAAACTATTTGTCCACAATCCAAAGCAACACAAGTACTTGGCTGTCACAGGTATATATTCATCATTCATCCTCCATTTGTTTTCATATTATTAGCTACATCTTTTTCTTTTTACATCAAAAAGTCATTATAATACTCAAACTTCATGTGGTGTAAAAAAACTAAATAGGAATAAAACAACAAATAAAAATAACTCTCAGTTAGACTAGCTACATGCATCTTTATTTGGCGGTTGTAGATGATAAAGATTTGACTATAAGCTGAGTTTGGTTATAATTGTGGACTATTGCAGATGGAGCAGTCAAGAGATTCACCGCGGCGAAAAAAGAGTGGGGATTCGGACAGTTGATTTCTCTCGCAACGTTCCAAAACGCGAACCAGGGATACATTGTGCAGGACACATGTTCTTTTGGTGCTGAGATCCTCATCGTTAAACCGGCCGAGAAACAAGAGAAGGTCACATTTATATCAAACCCACCAAACAATGTTTTCACTTGGAAGATTCTTCGTTTCTCCACCTTGGAAGATAAATTCTACTATTCTGATGATTTTCTCGTTGGAGACCGTTACTGGTTAGTACTTTATACAGTTGCATATTTGAATTCCTTTAATAACGGTTTTTGGTTGATGTATAATCAGGAGATTAGGATTTAACCCGAAAGGGGATGGAGATGGCAGACCACATGCACTTCCAATCTACTTATATGCTCAAGGCTTTAGGCCAAACGCAGTTGTTACAAACACTTGGGGAGCGGTTAATCTACGATTAAAGAACCAACGTAGCTCCAACCACAGGCAACTATATTGTAAGAAGACTAAACCAATAAAAACAATTTTTTATTTCCAAGAATAATCGGTGAATGAAATTAATATTTTTTTTTCTTTATTTCAGCTGCAGCTTGGTACCCGATTCGAAGCGATTATGGTGTGGGAGTGAACAATATCATATTGATGAAAGATTTAAAGGATACATCCAAAGGGTATTTGGTGAATGATGCTATTGTCTTTGAAGCTGAAATGGTTAAGGTCTCTGTGACCAACATCGTCCCCGTCTAGTGATCTCTAAATCTTTGTCTTGGATCAAACAACATTATGAAAAAAGAGATGTGTGATCTGTGTTGTAATAATAAGATGAAGTTGTTGATCCGTGTGATGTAATCGTCATTTCTGTTCTTTGAGTTTGTTTTCTGCTTTGTTATCAATGAAATAAAATTCTCTTGCTTTTAACTTTTCTGAAAGATGTTTGATAATGTCAAAATATTCGAAACCATTTTTATAAGCTTTTAGTTTTAAATAAACTTAACCAAAAACTAGGCTGAACATCTTAGGAAAAAAGGGTTGAAGAATATATTTAAATCATGTGCGTATTTTCTTACACATCTGTTAAACGATTTTTAAGCCTCAACCATATATATGGAGATCCGGTTTAATGGTGCTGTAGAAGTCATTAGGCTAAGAACATCATTAACGTATAGTATGTCAAGGTGAGCATCTTTCCAGATTTATAATATTATTTTGTTCTAGTATAGTGATAATATTTTAATATTTAGACTATTTTTCTCTACTTTTTTTTCATGTTGAGATATTATCTTTAAATAATATCATTAAGAGCATGCAGCAGTGAGTTCTTGCACGAACTCTCAGTAATTTAAAAATATTAAAAAAATTAAAAAAGAAAGAAAAAAGAGTAAAAAAATATGGAGAGAAAAGAAAAAGCAGCTCTCTGCAAAGAGCTTTTTGATCTTGCTGAATAGCTGTGTTCTCTACTTGTTTTTTAAGTAGTGGTTTACTTTTTAAAATAAAAATAAAAAATTATATTATTTGAGAGACCTATGTGTTATGTGTGTTATAGCAATGCTCATGCTCTAAAGATGCTCTCATATGTTTAGTCTTTATATATATAGTTATCTTTTCTTATATCTATCTAGTGTATTTCACCTGTTGTTACTCTTCTTGCCGGTTACAACTTTGATCACCCATGACCATGAACCTAGTCCAGAACCAGTGCTTCTTCCACACTCTCTCCCTCATCTCCTCGATAGGTATGTTCTTAGTTTCAGGAAGGAGGAACATCACAAACAGAGTCATGACCAAGACCCACGAAGAAAAGAAGATGAATATCCCAAACTTGAAATGACATAGCATCAAGAGGAAAGCCTGAGCTATAATGAAAGTGAACAGCAAGTTGACGCAGACCGTCACACTCTGTCCCGCGGAACGTGTCTCAAGAGGGAAAACCTCACTAGGGATTAGCCAACCGAGCGGTCCCCAAGACCAGGCGAAAGCAGCTACGTAGGTGCAGATCATCACCACGAGAAGAACCGCAAACCCTTTGGAAAGGTTATTAGAGTGGTCTGTGACTTTGATGCCGAGGACAATGGCGATCACGAGTTGAGAAAAGAACATTTGGAGACCAGCTTCAAGAAGAAGAACACGACGACCGACTTTATCAACGAAGTAGATAGAGACTAGAGTGGAGGGGACGTTGACTGCACCGGTGAGCACTGCAGAGTAGAGAGACGCGTCACTGCCAAAGCCTAAAGTGCCGAAAAGAACAGGAGCATAGAACATAATGGCGTTGATTCCAGTGCATTGCTGGAATATCTGCACTTTTTTTTATGTAATCAACACACAACAAATGATTAGTACTTTAGCATTTCTCTGCAATTTATCTGAAATCCGAAAAAACAAACCAAATCAAGAACCAAACCTATACCCGAAAACATAAAATACCATATATAATATGTTCAGTTTTTTCTTTAAAAAAATTATTACTCAAAAATTAAAATTCGTAAATTTTTAACCTTACAAAAAATAAATTAACTGAATATTTATTTGATATCTTAATTTGAACAATCTGAACTACTTGGTATTTTATCTGAACAACCAAATTACCCAACATTTTTATTCGAAAATCCAAAATCATCTAAAAATCTTATTAAAATCAAACCGCACCCGAACTAGATCCAACTTTTTGAAAACTAACCGATTCCGAATAAATTTATTAGAACTTAATCGAAAACGAATCAAAAACCAAAAAAAAATAAAACAAAAACTAAAAGAACTAATTGAATGGTTTTTCTCAAAACAATTTTTTTCTCAATACAAAAAAAAAACACTGAAAACAACTAAAACTCGAATCCACATGCTCAAGGCATTAAGATCATATAAATGAAAAGCAAAAACCTAAACTTTAAGTAAAGAAGTGGTTGAATGACCTGCAAGGCAATGGCGATGAGGAGATGAGGCCGGTTCCGGCGTTGAAGAAGGTTTTTGAAAGGGTGTTTGACTTCTTTGGCAAGCCTGCTAGCTTCAAGGAGATCAGCGAACTCTGGTTCGACATTGACGGTGCCTCGAATCTGACGGAGAACGGCTTTGCCTTCATTGAGACGACCTCTTTCAACGAGACTGTTCGGTGTCTCCGTCACCAATAAAGCTCCTACCGTCAGTAGAAGCGCGGGGATTCCGGCTAAACCAAGTGACAGCCTCCATCCCCATTCTCCTTTAATCCTGACCATTTATAAAAGGAGCCCATTAAGTCAGCTTTAAAAGAAAAGTCAGCTTAATAGGAAAAAAAGTCAACGCAGAGAAACAAAAAAAATGTTAGGGCATGACTACGACTACATTCCGTGTACTACAATCTACTCTGACAAATACAGAAAAAAAAAAAGAGAGAGAGATATTTACTTAGCGGTGCCATAGTTGACAAGATTTGCGAAGAGGATACCAATAGTGACGTTAAGCTGAAAGAGAATATTAAGACCACCTCTGATCCTAGTAGGTGCAATCTCCGACAAGAACAACGGCACGGCTTGGTTAGCGAACCCAACTCCACAACCAAGCAATATCCGGCCTGTAATAAGCATGGCTAGGTCTTGTGCCGCAGCATTGAGAACCACACCGATGATGTAGAACACGCCAGCTATGAGCATGGTTGGCCTTCGTCCAAGTGTTCTCGTCGTGTATGAAGCGAAGAACGTTGCGGTTAGACCCGCTAAGTATAGAGATGATGTGAAGATTTGTAGTCCTTGGTTGTCGTATTTGCAGTAGTAGTTGTTTTTGTCGACGCCGACTTCTACTCTCCCGTAGACCACCGGGAAAAACTTTTTCAGAAATTCCGGCATCGCTGTCACTCCACCTACATAACCATATTGATGATGGTAAATCATGTGCTCTAGCTTCATTGGTAGTATTTACCGTTTAGAACTTGTAAGGTTCGTTACTGATCGTGAATGATACATACTCATAATATATTTTACTAGTGCTGCCAATGTATTATGAGTGTGCATGAAGTGTAGTCTTGTAATAATAGACGATACAAAAGACAATTAGTTATTCTAAAATAATTCTTATGACATTAATTTTCTCACTATACTATTTAAAAGTAAAACAAAAGCTTTGATTGGTTGCCACCAGATGAATGGAAAAATAAACAAAATGAAAAATACATTTTCATTTGAGGAATTAAAAAGGAAAAAATAGGAAACTTTATTCATTTTGTTCTTCATCCGAATTGTAAAGGAAAATTTTTCTTTATAAATTCATTCATTCATAAGATATTTAGAGAAAAAAAATGGGACCTACCTATCAATAATCTGATCAAAAATTCAACCTAACTAGTAGTATAAATTTTGAAGAACAAAGAATTCAACAAAAAAAATTTCCATGGTCATCAATTGGAGCCAAAGATGGACTAGTTAGTAAATTTTGTAAGCTATGATTTTAGATTATTTTGTTACTTCCACTAGTTAACTAACAATGGACTAGTTAGTAAATTTTCATTTTGATCAAGTATCTTATACTAGTCCTTTATATTTTGGGCGAAATGTTTCTATCAAATAAGTTGTTTGAAGTTGATGACCATGCCCTATTTAAAACACATTACTTAAGAAATCTTGCAGTAACAAAAAGTTCAGTAACCTTGAAACAAATAAAATTTCCACTTTTACTTTCAATATTTTTATTTTGCTAGAAAGTAGAAACTATCAAAGGATTATATATTTTATTCATACCAGAGACACCAACTTCGTAGCCAAACATGAGGCCGCCGGTAGCTGCCATGATGGAAGATATTATGACTATAGGAGTAATCTTTGCCTCAAAATCCACTCCCTTTGCCGAAGCCGTCGAAAATCCTGCGGCCATCCTTAAGATATCTTCAGAGACTATAACTAAAAAGTTATCCTCTCTAAAGAGTTTAAAAAAGGAACCACTACCTAAAGAGACCAGTTGGGTTACTTCCTTATATAGAAGAAGAGGCCACAAAGCACTGAAAGAAATGTCTGCAGCCAATGGGCTGACTACAAGTCTCTTTTATGATCAAATGCTCCTGAGTCAGCGAGTCATTGATCGAAAGTCATAAGTCTTCTCTTTTTTTTTTTTTTGTAAACTATAAGTCTTCTCTTTCTTGTTATTATATTTGTTGTTATATTAAACTAGATGATTCTCCTCTCTTATTAGAGAGATTGATGTAATTTCGTACCGCTCTCAGCGTGTTGTGAGAATATTGCTATCGAATCAAAATATCTCACACCTTTTAAATTATGAACGACTTGGACCGTCAACATCGTGTGTAGGTCATAAAAATTTGCTGTCATGTAGCTTGTATCTTCTTAGTAAACATTATCTCATTTGCGTTGTTTTAATATATTATGTGGTGTTAAAGGCCTACAGGACCTGCAGATCAATTCAGTCTACGGACCCATCCAAATGACAAAGTTATAAAACATTCTAGTTCAGTTTTAATGCGGTTTAAGTATGTCAAATTGGGATAGACCGGTTTAAAACTATGGTTGTGCATTTGACTAGTTAACTAGGGATTCTCCAAGATGTAGATCGAGAGAGTTCCAACCAACCAAACTTACTGAAGACTATGGGTGCATATATTTAAAGACAATAACTATAGTTGCTCACTGCTATTCAATAATTATTTACACGTTGGAATGCAGTTAGCGCAACAACAAAAAATACTATCATTATATGATTTTAAAAATGTATTTATATTTGATTTTAATTTTTTTATTGCAAGTAGGAGTATGATTTAGAGACATCCACTGATCTCCCAATGTTTTTTTGTTTTTTTTTTTTGATACTTTCGACTTAGGTGGCGATTGGTTTTCCCGCTACCACCCGCAAACGCAGCTTTTGCGGTCGGTAGCGGTTGTCGGCGGTTTGCAACAATCACTCAAATCGCCTTAAACCGCTTCAAACCGCTCCGAATCTCATAAATTCAAAAGCTGGCTCCAGCTAGCGTTTGCGGTTGCGGGCGGTTGCGGGAGGGTAAAATTTTTTTCTTTTTTTTTTAAAACAATATATATACAAAGAAAAAATATTTAATAAAAAATTTAAAATTGAAATTATGAAAATATTAAAATATATCTATTTTATTTTAATTAATATTATAAAATTTTATAATAAAAACAATTTCAATAAATTTTCAAAAATTAAAATTATAACTTTCTAAATATAAATTTTATATTTATTATAATTTTATGATTTTTGATATTTTTATAATTATATTAAATGTAAATATTGTTAATTTATTATTTGACTGTTACCGCATTTGGTAGTTAACCAGTCATAAGTCACCCGCAAACGCACCAATTTTTAACCGCAGTACCAGTCGTACAAATCTCTTAAAACCGCTAGAAACCGCAACCGCCCGCATCCACAAACTCCCGCAACCGCAACCGCAACCGCTGCGTTTGAACCAGTCAGACCCTTAATTAAGGTATAGCAACATATTGTACCACGGTTATCACGTGCTCATGCACAAAAGTAAACATTATCCACTTGACAAACACTTCAAATTATTTCACATAAAAATCTTTTTTTTTTTGAAAAAAGGCTTTTCACATAAAAATCTTGCTAGGACCAAAAGTCTATTTTACTTTTCAAACATCATTATGTTAAAAGTTGGAGTCAAGGTCTCAAGGATTCTTATTTGATAAAATATCAAATGAAAGAAACAAATAATAAAACGTGACGATCGTTTTGGTAGAAAAAAAAAAGATAAGAAAAGAATACGCTAGCTAACATATTAGAAAGCTCATCTCACTAAGTCATTGCAGTGTTAGAATAATTTTCTTTTGTTTATATAGGTTCAGAAATATCGTCGAGGAATAATGTATACATGATTCTCAGTTTACAAGATCTTGACTTGTCATATCATTGTGTAATAAAAAACGTAATTCTTTGATAATCTCAGAATTTGCTAATTAAGATATATAGATTTTTGTTCTTTTATGAATTAGAACTGAATCAAAAGTTAAAACATATAGTGTGATCTTTTTTGCTAAATGTGTGTATATGATATAAATCTTGTATTAGCATAACATCTAAACAATAGTGTATTTATCTTATATATTAAAACAGAAGTAACAACTTTGATTCGTGTGTGATTTTCTTTAAAAAAAAATAGATCTAATGGACATATTCCTAAAAAGTCATGTTACATTTAATCTGTAATCTTATCATTTAAATTTTGGACATACCATAAATTTTTATTGGGCTATCAATTATTAGATTTAAACAATAGATGATCCATTGGATTTATAGATAGTATAAATTAAATAGATATAATTTAGTGTTGTAATACTATACCTCTATATATTAATTATTTAAATATTTATCGATGTTAACTTTTAAAATTATAAATAAAAAAATTTAAATAACAAAAATCATATTATTAATCTTTACTACCTTAAACCAATGAAAACAAATTTTAAACTATATAGTTTATTTTAAAAATTAAACAAAACAAAATGTTTAATTATTTACTCAATTTGTGAAATGTTAAAAATTAAACAAAAACTTCCTAAATTTGTGAAATGTTACAATATTTTTGAATATGACAATAAAACAATATTTTACTAATCTTTATATATATAGTTACAATTTTAATAATGAAATAATAATCCGAAAATATATATATAGAAGAAGATACAAATACATGTGAAAATTTGAAATAATCTACTCAATGAAAAAAATATACCGTATATTTATTATGTTTTAAAAATTGATAGACACATATATATATTATAATATATACCAATTTAGAATTGAAAACAAAATGTTTATATAAAAATAAATGAAAACAAAAACTCACGCGGTTGCGCGGATCGAGATCTAGTATAGATTATTTGCTATAAAAGTATCTTGCCACATTGTGTAAGTGCATATGAGGCGACAAAAATAATGTGCAGAAAGTAAGAACATACAAAAATTGTTAACAGGTTTGTTTCCTACATCTCCGAGATCTTGTCTAGATTTCATTGACTTAGAACAAGTAGCAACCTACAATTTCTATATGGTACAACACAAACACTTGTGTCTACCACTCTTTTCTAAATACGTACTCTATGAAGAATAGGAATCAAGCACGCATGCATAGATCACTATCCGGCGCACCGGAGCTCAATGTCTTCTACAAATGTAATCTTCACAGACCACCACAACGAAATCGCTCTCGTGCTAAACTTCTCCTGAGTCTAAGCTTCAATCTTCCACGTCTCGGAAGTATTTCACCAGGTCGGCACCCAACGCACACAAGTGACACAAAAGAGTATGTCAACTCCAACGCATAACATGCTCACCACAAGCTCAACACAATGGCTACTCCACCATACAAAGCGTCAACTCCAACACCACCAAACTAAATCCACATCAGACTCCATCAAACAATGCTTCAAAATGTCTTTCGACACCAAGCAATAACACACACTAATGAAACATATCTCTCTCTTTTCTATGAAGTCTGGCTTTCTTATAAGACACGCCTGTGACACCCCCGATCGTAGATAACCGGAAATGACACGGTCGATGTTCCCTGATGGTCGACCCGAGGTTCTCGAAATAAATCCGATCACCTTAGACCAACAACCAAAGAACACAGACACTCCTATCGGATATTAGTCTAGGCTTTTCAACCCGATAAAGCAATATTCGATAGTTAGTTCGTCCCGGACAAGGACTAATATCATATGAGAACTCGTGATTTATAAACATCTTTTATACATTATTTATTTACTTTAAACATCTTACAAACTGTTATAGTTTACCCTACGGCCTATCGCCCAACAACGTTTTAAGTAAATATACATCAAAACGTACGTTGCAAGGACAACAAAATACTACCGCTGGTTGGCCGCTCCTTCCGTCCAAAAGATTTAAGTGTCTCCCGCCTAAGGTTTACCTGCATACACAAATGAGTCATGAGCAACTAGTTTACTCAGTGAATCTAGAATCACAACACAATCAATAACAATCAAGCAATTATCAATGCATATACATGATCATGCAAGTACTAGTACTATACTTTAATATCGATCATCATTGTGAATTCTTATTTTAAACATCACTTCCACAACACCCGCCCGTTACCATACTCATATAATACAATATATATACTAGACCCGAGAAACCACTAAGGCTAACCGAGACTAGTGAGTTAGCATCACCATCATTGTCGAATGTCCGGTATGGACAATCTGACACTGCATCGTCATGCAGTACACGGTCTCCAGGGAGCTACCCCATCATCGTGTCTTCATGACCTTGTTCCGTTCGCAGGACCAAGTCACGGTAATGCGGGGGCTTTAGGGATAGTGAATATAACAAGACTTCACATGATTTACTTCCATAATTATTCCAAAATTAATCCTTAATTAATTATAATTAACTCTTAACTAATCCTAGATTAATCCTTAATTAATCTCATATTAATCCTTAATTAATCCAAGATTAGTACTTAATTAATCCAAGATTAGTACTCAATTAATCTCAGATTAATTTTCAATTAAACCAAGATTAATTCTTAATTAAACCATGATTAATCCATAATCAAAACCATGATTATTTCATAGTTAAGATTAGTACTTGAGAACAAGTACTAAGATTAGGATTAACCTCACTTTAAAATTATTCATTAAGTGTAAGTGTTTACCATGAGTAAACACAACACAATTCTTAAATATTCAGACACTTTACTAACTTAATCAAGGACTCATTCATGATCTATCTCAACATCTGTCTAGACTCACCTAAAGAACAGTCTTGAAACTGGCTTGGACAAGACTTAAGTTCCTCTTGAACAAAGCTGAATGGACCTGAGAATGGACAAGGTTCTGATCGGTTACTATGGTTAACTCAACAACTCATCTGACTCACTTGATTGTGGCTTACCAAGAGACTGAATGGATAGGATGGGACTAGCAAAGCTCCACACCTTAGCTGATCAAAACATGGTAAGGTTGGGTTCAGAACATCAATCCGACAGTTCGGTTCAAGCTAAACAACTTAAATCAAATCAGTTCAAGCTCGGTTCCTTTCATACCAGATCAGATCAGTTCAGTTCTATTCAGTTAACAACAGTTCAAGACAAGATCAGACTGAGTTTAGTTTCGTTTCTCCAATCAATCCATAACAGCTTAGCAAACTGTTTTAGGAGATGGATTCAAACCGAAACTAAACAAGAACTGAACTGTATCATAACTTATACAACTGATCCGACCAAGATCTAAGGTAGCCATGAACTGTTCTGATCAGATACTGACTGAGGCTAGGAGACCAAAGCTTACCAAGATGAACTAAAGGACTAGATGGCCTCAGCTGATCCTCTTCTCCATGGTAAGCTTGCAGCTGAACTGATCAAAGAGAAAGATCAAGGCCTGATCATGATCTGAACTGAACTAGGTCTAGGTTTTTATTTTAAAATCTCACCTTCTGATCTTTCTCAAAGCAACAGACTGGTCTAGGGTTGAAGATTAGATCACCAAGAATTGTTTCTTGATTTATTTTCCTAATTTTCTCACTGATTTTTCTGTTCTTCTTTCTCTCTTTCTCTCTGAAATTCTCTAGGTTTTTCTGTAGGTTTCAGAACGTGGGAAGCAGCTGGAGGAGGGTTAAATACAAGCTGTGGTTGCTTCACCTGAGGGTTTAGCTCATAACAAAGCTTGGCTGAGAGCAGACAGCTGGCAACATGTTTCATCATCTACACCATACTGTCCTTTCCCTCCCATGAAGTAGTTTCCAGCCAATCATAAATAATTAAAGGAGGAAGCAAGCACACAGGCAGCTTGTGATTGTCATGTGCCATTTACTGAAGAAGCTAAGCAAGTAGGCAGGTGCAAGTCATGTGATTAAAGACTGAGCAAGCAGGCTGGTGGAAGACATGAGTCTGGTCCAAAATTACTTGTAGCAGTTGGTTGATAATTTCCAATAATTTTTAACTAAATATTCCTTGTCTTTGGCTCTCGTCTTGTTCTCGGAAAATCTCTTCCAGTTTAATAAAAATTTGACCAAAATATTTAAGACTCGACCAAACTATCAAGTGAAGGTCTTTCAACCACAAGACAGTCCCGTCGAGAAATTAATCTACCGGGTCGATTTTTATTTTTATTAATCATGGTCGAACCAACTAAAAAATGGTTGAGCGGGATTTTTCTCTACCAAAAATTTATTGGCTCGTGAGGGTTATTACACTCTTCCCCCCTTAAAAGAATTCGTCCCGAATTCTCAAAATACAAGTGTACACTCTTTACTGGACGACTGGGGTATCTGAGAAGAGTTCTAGGTAATCAACTCGGAACTTATCTTCATCCTTCCATGTTATAACAACTCTCTGTCACTTTTCCCAAAATACTTAAACTTGCGAAATTTCCCTATTCTTCTATTTATTGAAACGATGTTCGCCTATTCGCAAAGGACCTTCAGGATAGGTGAGGTTAGGTTGCAAGTTCTCTGGTCGCTGCGGCTCGACCATATTCGGATCTGGTATATGCTTACATAGCATCGATACATGAAATACCGGATGTATAGGCATATCGGGTGGAAGTTCTAGTCTATAGGCTAGTTCTCCAACTCTAGTGACAATTCGGTATGGTGCCTTTGCTATTGCAGCGGATCCGGGTTCTAAGGTTATACTAAAGGCGTTATGATATTACGTGTATACGCACACCAAATAACCTAATGTGCACACTACCACAATCGAATGGTATGTCGATGTAGCACTTTAGGATCGAATCCACAGAGACCAACTATTACACTTTATCTTTATGGGATCAATATCAAGCTAAAACAATATGGGGGTTTTAAAGTTGATTTCGTAACAAGCAAGTAAAAAGATTAATTAAAGATTTCAGATGATTAAAATGCTAGCCTAGGGTGGTTTGGTCGGGTGTTAAGCAAGTGTGAGCCAAACAATTATTCAAGTTTAATTAAGAGCAAGTCTAGAACTCGGATCACTCAAGTAGAACAGCCCACTGTCGTGGAACTGCCCCCTATGCTGATCGATCTTGATACCTAAACTCTCGTTTGGATCAAGATGCGACAGCAAGCAATAGAGATCAAGTCCGATAGGTTCACCAAACACCCTAATATCTACTTTCGCTGATTAGGGATGCTAGGCTCATTCATAACAGATCTAGCAACCTATTACACGGTTAATGAACAGGTTAAACCTAGGATCTAACATTAAGCGGCCAGATTAATGCAAGCATTAAGAATAGTTATGAATGAAGACAATCAATGGTTTCACTTATCTATGTTTAACTCACGGATCTAACACCCGAACACCCTAGACTAAGCAAGTTGACTACTCAGCCATGAACAGAGAAAACACAGAGATCAATTTTGAATAAGACTTCATGTAAATAAAAGAGATAGAAAGAGGGTTCAGGATAATCATCTCTATGGTGAGAGAGATGGAGCCTTCTCCCTTTACAATCCAAAAGCACAAAAGTCTCCAATGGTTTTCTTCTGTCTAGAATAGCGTAGAATGATAAAAAGAAACCGAAAATATGATATATCAAAGCCACAGGCGGCTGGGAGAGAAAATAGGGTAATTAGGGCAAATCCCGTAATGATTGTAGTTTCCTAAAAAATCTCTGCCGCTGGAACACTCACTCGGAACAGTCACTTGGGTTGCTCCGCTATCCGGAACAGTCATCAAGACTGTTATGCGTGAAAACCACCAAATTGCATTGTTTTCTGCCTCTTTTGTTCCAGCTGATCCATCTCCCATCCAATGCAACTCCAGACCTGTAATGACTCCAAAAGGACTAGGAAGACTCGATAAAGACTTGAAAACCAATTTAAAAGCATATATACAAGATGTATAAAACACCATATATCAATTCCCCCAGACTTAGATCCTTGTTTGTCCTCAAACAATGTCAAGTATCAAGAACAGGGAGAAAGGTTTGAAAGTGTGGGAACTCTCATATTCTCAGCAACCATACTTTAACCACGAATCTCTGAACCATACAAGCAGTAAAACTAGGACAACACACCCTTACCGGAACCCCACTGACTGCTGTTCAAAAATCGGCTCCATACTCTTCATCTCAAACCTGAAAAAGCAACACTATCGAGACAGAACTCCCTACATTCATTTAAGAGTAGCGTGAGCTTCTCATCACAGGCATCATTCAGGGTAGACGGTCTAGGTGTGGAACAGGCTATTTAATGGTGGAGTTAAGAGTGTTTAGGGGCTACCATTTCATTGAAGAGGATGCAGGATATCACACAAAATGGCAAGAGAGGATAGATCCATTGATGTCCACAGCCTCTACTCGTTTTTGCTCTATCTGGTGCGACTGTTCTGATGACGGAACAGGCAACTGATTGTTCTGCTTTCCACTTTCCTCTACACACTCTTCAATATTTGGTACCAACTTCTTGCTCGACCTTTCTAGTGGCTCCATGTTTCTTTTCTTTCTTCCCCTTCTCCATCACATTAATCTTTTTTTTTTTTTTTTTTTTTTGAAGACTGATATGGTGATGTGACGAAGAAGGAGGTAATACATGATCGTTCTGAGTGCCACTGGTGGTTCTGATTTCGCGACCATTCTGGTTCTCCACCCCTGCTCTTGCGCAGTTCATTGGTTATGGAGCGGTTGCTCCCTTAATCTGCTTGTTCTCCTTTCTGACATTATTTCTGCAGCAGTAACGAGTAGGAGGCTGCGTTGATCCTTTCCTCTCCGACCTTTTTGCACATATCTGCACATATGACACTGAAAAACAAATGCATGAAGGTGGAATAAAGGCTAAGGTGCAGGGTGGGAACTAGCTAAAGATGAGCTAGCCACTCAGGATCAGCAAGATGGATAAAAAGGATAAGAAGTCCTGAGTGTGTTCTCGTTTCCCTGATCTAATGCCCATAACAAGAAGAATTTCAGTCAAGATTAGGTTCAAGTAAGGTGGAGTTAAGTCTACCCAGTGTAACCTGATCGGCTGAGAACTTCTGGAGAATCAAGTGAGATATGTCAGGGTGTTCCAGGTCCACATGTGTGTCTTTCGCCACTGCTAAGGTCACTGAATAAGATAACTAAAGCACGAGGTGGTTAGTGATCAACACGGAATAAGGTCCTAATTTCCACAAATTTTTTGACTGACTCAATAAAAACTGACTCAAATTGACCCAAAAGAAAAAAAATAAAAGAAAGAAACGAGTTAGTAAAGGACGAAAACCCTCCCCCAGACTTACTTCACAACGTCCCTGGTGTGAAAATAAATCAGAGAGAAGGTGAAATCAAGAATAAACATTTTTTTTCCGAGATACTTACCTGGCGCGGAGCAGCCTGACAGAGCAAGACGCGGTTGCTCCGGTAAAGGATGCTCTGGAATGAGAGCAGCCAGCTGCTTGCTCCAGTCAAGGGTCTCGGATTTTCTGATTTGTGACCTGAGACTCAACAAACTAAAAACAAAAATAAGTAAAAATAAAATCCTAATGTTAATGACACTTACCAGTGGGTTGCCTCCCACCAAGCGCTTGGTTTAAGTCTCTAGCTTGACTTGGTGACTGGGATCAGTCGGGTTGAGCAGGAGGGCTTGTTCCAAAACAAGCTCCACAATCAGACATGTTCAGCTCCAGAACTCTGCTCAACAACCCTTTCACAGCAGCTTTCCCTTTCTCCTTCAGCTCATGTGTGAGAATAGCTCTGACTTTAGAGAAAGGTTTAGAGGTACCCTTGCACTTTACCTCATACTCAATGGAGTTCTCATCACACTTGAGAGGTATCAAAGTCATTGTAGGATCTCCCTTGATCCTTTTCTTCTGGACTTTCTGTTTCACCCTTGAATTCCCTCTGAATTTAGTAGGATCAGTGCTAGGATCTTCATCAGAGAACAGCCTGCTCTCACCCTTATCACCATGCTCCTTCTCTGGAACAACCTTCAGCTTTTCTACATCAAACACTGAGATGCGAGAGGCGTGTGATGAGGAAGATCTGGTGGGTACAGCCTTGTAGAAAACTTTTTTGTTGATGTTGGAGAAGCAGACTCTCTTGTTGGACATATCGATGGTTGCTCCAACAGTAGCCATGAATGTCCTTCCAAATATTAAAGGCATCTCATGATCCTTGTTCATCTCAACAACTTGAAACTCATCAGGAACAATGCATTCCCCTACTTGAACATGAAGGCTGCGGATGGTTCCATATGGGACTGCTCTGGAAGAGTTTGCAAAGGTCAGGGTCAGCTGAGAACGCTCAATATCAGCAATACCCAAATCGTCTACAATAGCCTTTGAGACGAGATTCACACAAGAACCAGAGTCACACAGAGCATCCTTGAAGGTTGTTCCTGCGATGGAGCATGGGAAAACAAATTTTCCAGGATCATCAACCTTAGGCAATACCTTCAGTGCTGGTGTAGACAGTGCTTTGGTATAGAGGACCTTGATCTCCTCTTGAGTCTCTCTACAGTTTTTAAAGAACTGGAGCAATGGACGAATCTGCAGAGCATCTTCAAATGCAAGTTCTTTAGGAAGCCTTCTCACCATCTTGTTAAAACCTATCAGCTGCTCTTCACTAATGGGATCCATCAGATGTCTAGGTGGAATTGGATAGGGAACCTTGGGAACATAGACTCGAGATGGTGGAGTCTCAGCAGGTTCGCTAGGAGCAGTCACTCCAGAGCTAGCAGACTGCTCTGCTCTCTCTTCTGCGCCTGGAGCAGTCTCAGTAAACGGCTGCTCTATTGCATTACAGTGCTCAGTCCTAGGATTTTTATCAGTTCTTCCAGGAAGCGTCTCTTGTTGCCTCTTGACACTCTCAGCTGTTTGAGCAAGCTGAACATCGATCTTTCTTATGTGGATCGCAAGATTGTCATACTTGTTATTCAGCTCAGTGAACATGTTGCCCATCCTGGTGTCCATTTCTGTGGTTACCTGATTCAACGCCTTGGCCTGAACCTGCTGACCCTGCAACAATTGTTGCATCATCATACCCAGACCCTTCAGCTCATCTGGTTGACTGTTCCCGTTAGCTGGAACAGCTTGCTGATTGCTCTGCGGTTGTCGCTTGTTCTGGTTCTGAATATGCCCAGCCGTAGCTTGCTCCATGCTGAAGACGTGCCCTTGGTTGTTTTTCAGTAGCTGATCAACCTTGGCAGTCAGCTCATCTATTTTCTGGGCGTCAGAACTGTTCCCTTTCATGGAGCAATCACTCTCCTCTTTCTTATTAGCTGAGCTAGCAGCCATGTTCTCAATCAGCTTAAACGCTCCAGCAGTGGTTTGAGTCATGAAATCTCCATTGCTCGCAGAGTTTAGAGCACCTTGGTATTTCCAGTCCACTCCATCATAGAAAATGTCCAGGAGATAATCATCATCAAATCCATGGTGAGGACATTCTCTGCGATAGTCATTGAAGCGCTCCCATGCGTCGCAGAAAGGCTCATCAGTGAGCTGTTTGAAGGAGGTGATCTTGTTCCTCAATGCAGCTGTTCTCGCCTTAGAGTAGAAATGGCTGAGGAACGCTGATCGGACCTGTTCCCATGAAGTGAGAGAGCCGGTAGGGAGAGAGTTCAACCACCGTGCAGCTTTTCCATCAAGAGAGAATGGGAATAGCATGCACCTGATGTAATCTGGTGGAACACCATTCGCGCGAGTGAAACTGCAGACTTTTTCGAAGCTCTCAATATGCTCCATTGGAATTTCTGTAGAGAGACCAGAGAACACCTTTCTCTGTACTAGACCAATCAAAGCAGGCTTGATCTCGAAGTCCTGCCTGGTGCAGAGTGGAGGAACAATGGCAGAGCGCGTAGTAGGGATGTTATACGGAAGGTTTCTCTGCCCGATTGGAACAGTCTGCGCCTGTTGTTCTTGCTGCGCGAGAGCAACCTGTTCAGCAGCATCCTGCTGAGCTTGGATGGTCTGCTGCATTTGTAGCATCTGCTGCTGCATGAGTGCCATAGCCGCAGCGAGATCATCCTGATTGGCGTGATCACCCATAGTGGTGTCAGTTTGCCTTGGCTGTTGACGATTTGTTCTTTCTAACCTTGCTAGCTCCTGGTTGGTAAATGTAACTAACTCTCCTTGTGCGTTTCTCCGAGTATGTCTACTGGTCATGCACCTGGAACATTAGCTGCAACAAAAAGGATAAGGCAAGTTAGAGGTCTTAGACTAAATAAATAACCGAAAAATAAAGGTAAAAAGATGGTCCCCGGCAACGGCGCCAATTTGATATTACGTGTATACGCACACCAAATAACCTAATGTGCACACTACCACAATCGAATGGTATGTCGATGTAGCACTTTAGGATCGAATCCACAGAGACCAACTATTACACTTTATCTTTATGGGATCAATATCAAGCTAAAACAATATGGGGGTTTTAAAGTTGATTTCGTAACAAGCAAGTAAAAAGATTAATTAAAGATTTCAGATGATTAAAATGCTAGCCTAGGGTGGTTTGGTCGGGTGTTAAGCAAGTGTGAGCCAAACAATTATTCAAGTTTAATTAAGAGCAAGTCTAGAACTCGGATCACTCAAGTAGAACAGCCCACTGTCGTGGAACTGCCCCCTATGCTGATCGATCTTGATACCTAAACTCTCGTTTGGATCAAGATGCGACAGCAAGCAATAGAGATCAAGTCCGATAGGTTCACCAAACACCCTAATATCTACTTTCGCTGATTAGGGATGCTAGGCTCATTCATAACAGATCTAGCAACCTATTACACGGTTAATGAACAGGTTAAACCTAGGATCTAACATTAAGCGGCCAGATTAATGCAAGCATTAAGAATAGTTATGAATGAAGACAATCAATGGTTTCACTTATCTATGTTTAACTCACGGATCTAACACCCGAACACCCTAGACTAAGCAAGTTGACTACTCAGCCATGAACAGAGAAAACACAGAGATCAATTCTGAATAAGACTTCATGTAAATAAAAGAGATAGAAAGAGGGTTCAGGATAATCATCTCTATGGTGAGAGAGATGGAGCCTTCTCCCTTTACAATCCAAAAGCACAAAAGTCTCCAATGGTTTTCTTCTGTCTATAATAGCGTAGAATGATAAAAAGAAACCGAAAATATGATATATCAAAGCCACAGGCGGCTGGGAGAGAAAATAGGGATAATTAGGGCAAATCCCGTAATGATTGTAGTTTCCTAAAAAATCTCTGCCGCTGGAACACTCACTCGGAACAGTCACTTGGGTTGCTCCGCTATCCGGAACAGTCATCAAGACTGTTATGCGTGAAAACCACCAAATTGCATTGTTTTCTGCCTCTTTTGTTCCAGCTGATCCATCTCCCATCCAATGCAACTCCAGACCTGTAATGACTCCAAAAGGATTAGGAAGACTCGATAAAGACTTGAAAACCAATTTAAAAGCATATATACAAGATGTATAAAACACCATATATCACGTTACTCCTAGACGGCGACAATCCCTCTAATGCCTTAAACACGTCCTCATATTCTCTGACTACTGGTATTTCTTCCATGTTCTGCTCTTTCTCGTCTTCTACTGGTCCAACAACTAAGGTCACTAAGTATACTTCTTCACCCTTCTCCAAAAGGTTTTCAATTCTCAGTGCTAACACTAATGACGCTCCAACACTTGGTACTATGCCATGGTAAGCTAAAGGGGGGTTGGGTATCTCTCTCGAAAACAATCTTCCTTCGACCACAATCAAGGTGAGCTCGGTAACTTGACAGCCAATCACCTTCAGTTTCAAGAACTTGATCTCCAGGAGAACGGGAATGGATAAATTCACCTTAGTGAATTCTCCATCGAATCATGATGCTACTTCGGGAGCTACAAAACTATGTGTTGCTCCCAAATCGAAAAGGATGTGGGCGGATATTCCACAAGCAAAGTCGCTGACAATAATTGACTTTCCCTTCAATTACTTACTCAACAACTTTATACTATTTTTTATTTATATCACCAATTTACCAATCATTTAAAAATTATGCAACACTCAATTGGTTAGGAAAACAAACCTGAAATCGGACCCTGAGGTGGTCCGGATGGTCCTGGTAACTCTAAAGCATAAGCCCTACCAGCAGTGGCTTGACGCTTAGCAGGAGGTAAGGGTAAAGGTGGGTTAACTGGTACAACGGGTTTAGCACTCGTAACAACAGGCTGAGCAAGATGAGTGTGTGGACATGATGTCGCGTAATGTCCTCGCTCTCCACACGTGAAACAAGTGATGTGAGATGGTACAGCCGGTTGGAACTGTCCCACGGTCGGACAATCTCTCCTAACATGGCCCAGCTGGCCACAAGTGAAACAAGTTGGGGTTCTAGGTCTAGGATCTCCAGATCGACCTCCCCGAAAAGCTCTACCTCCCCGTCCTCGCGGCATAGGAGAATGTGGCTGAGGCTGACTTTGAACGGATGGACGTCTAGGTTGTGCAGAATGGCTAGAAGAAGCTCTCTCAGCAGCAATGGCCTCCTCCACGTTCACAGCACGCTCAACAAGATCAGCAAGCCTATGAAACTCTACTGCCTCAAGTCTGCTCCTGATATATGGGTTAAGTCCTCGAAGGAACTTACGGATAATCATCATCTCGTCCTCTCGACCATAGTGGACATATTTCCTGAGACGGGTGAACTCTGCCTCATACTTCCTAACAGATAATCCTCCCTGAACTAGCTCCATGAATTTAATCTCCAATCGATCACGGGCTTCCGGTGGGAAGTACTTTCGAACGAACGCTGTACGGAAGTCAGCCCAACTCAGATTGAAGTCTCCAAAGTTCCTCTCTACGCATAACCACCAACTGATGGCGTCCTTCTCCAGATAGTAAACAGCCACGTCCTTCTTGAATTCTACCGGACAACGGGTTGCAGCAAAGTTCTGCTCGAGATTGTGCAGCCATGAATCAGCTTCAAAGGGATCAGTACCTCCCTGGTAACGCTTCGTCTCCAAGTTCTTCATAATCATGACTATCTTCAGAAAGTCCAGATGAGAAGTGGTAGGTACTGGAGCTTGCTGAGTACGCTGTGCTTCACGCTGTGCATTCAATGCTTGATGTTGCAAATTCACCATCTCAGCCATCAGTTCTAGAAGTGCTATTATAGCTGGATCAGTTGGCGCTGGTTGAGGTTGTGCTGCCGGAATAGGTGCGGCAGGGGCCGGTGGAATATGAGCGGCAGGAGATGCAGGAGCTGCGTAATGATCTCCGTGCACTGGACTATCGTGTACCACATCCACCTCAATGTCCATAAAATACGGGTCTGGAGACAATGGCATGTGCACCGGTGTCTGATTATATGACCCTTCAGACGGGTCAGTCTCAAAGCTAGATCCCGAAGGTGTAGCATCAAAGCTAGCAGTCGGAAGTGGTGTCGGAGTAGATGGCGGCGAAGAGTCTGAAGATGATGAAATCGAAATTGGGAGGTTTGGACCTCCACGGCGTCCAAAGAGTGCTCTTCTCGGTGGCATCTGCAACGAAAGATCATGGTAAGTTTCTACCCAGGTCTATCTATTTCTAAAAGAAGGAACAAACCAGCATATCCTAATTATCCTTGCGACACATTTTCGACTCGAAAATTATTTGAAACAAGTCCCATTCAAGCATCGTATAACCATGCTCTGATACCACCTTTGTGACACCCCCGATCGTAGATAACCGGAAATGACACGGTCGATGTTCCCTGATGGTCGACCCGAGGTTCTCGAAATAAATCCGATCACCTTAGACCAACAACCAAAGAACACAGACACTCCTATCGGATATTACTCTAGGCTTTTCAACCCGATAAAGCAATATTCGATAGTTAGTTCGTCCCGGACAAGGACTAATATCATATGAGAACTCGTGATTTATAAACATCTTTTATACATTATTTATTTACTTTAAACATCTTACAAACTGTTATAGTTTACCCTACGGCCTATCGCCCAACAACGTTTTAAGTAAATATACATCAAAACGTACGTTGCAAGGACAACAAAATACTACCGCTGGTTGGCCGCTCCTTCCGTCCAAAAAATTTAAGTGTCTCCCGCCTAAGGTTTACCTGCACACACAAATGAGTCATGAGCAACTAGTTTACTCAGTGAATCTAGAATCACAATACAATCAATAACAATCAAGCAATTATCAATGCATATACATGATCATGCAAGTACTAGTACTATACTTTAATATCGATCATCATTGTGAATTCTTATTTTAAACATCACTTCCACAACACCCGCCCGTTACCATACTCATATAATACAATATATATACTAGACCCGAGAAACCACTAAGGCTAACCGAGACTAGTGAGTTAGCATCACCATCATTGTCGAATGTCCGGTATGGACAATCTGACACTGCATCGTCATGCAGTACACGGTCTCCAGGGAGCTACCCCATCATCGTGTCTTCATGACCTTGTTCCGTTCGCAGGACCAAGTCACGGTAATGCGGGGGCTTTAGGGATAGTGAATATAACAAGACTTCACATGATTTTACTTCCATAATTATTCCAAAATTAATCCTTAATTAATTATAATTAACTCTTAACTAATCCTAGATTAATCCTTAATTAATCTCATATTAATCCTTAATTAATCCAAGATTAGTACTTAATTAATCCAAGATTAGTACTCAATTAATCTCAGATTAATTTTCAATTAAACCAAGATTAATTCTTAATTAAACCATGATTAATCCATAATCAAAACCATGATTATTTCATAGTTAAGATTAGTACTTGAGAACAAGTACTAAGATTAGGATTAACCTCACTTTAAAATTATTCATTAAGTGTAAGTGTTTACCATGAGTAAACACAACACAATTCTTAAATATTCAGACACTTTACTAACTTAATCAAGGACTCATTCATGATCTATCTCAACATCTGTCTAGACTCACCTAAAGAACAGTCTTGAAACTGGCTTGGACAAGACTTAAGTTCCTCTTGAACAAAGCTGAATGGACCTGAGAATGGACAAGGTTCTGATCGGTTACTATGGTTAACTCAACAACTCATCTGACTCACTTGATTGTGGCTTACCAAGAGACTGAATGGATAGGATGGGACTAGCAAAGCTCCACACCTTAGCTGATCAAAACAGGATAAGGTTGGGTTCAGAACATCAACAATCCGACAGTTCGGTTCAAGCTAAACAACTTAAATCAAATCAGTTCAAGCTCGGTTCCTTTCATACCAGATCAGATCAGTTCAGTTCTATTCAGTTAACAACAGTTCAAGACAAGATCAGACTGAGTTTAGTTTCGTTTCTCCAATCAATCCATAACCGCTTAGCAAACTGTTTTAGGAGATGGATTCAAACCGAAACTAAACAAGAACTGAACTGTATCATAACTTATACAACTGATCCGACCAAGATCTAAGGTAGCCATGAACTGTTCTGATCAGATACTGACTGAGGCTAGGAGACCAAAGCTTACCAAGATGAACTAAAGGACTAGATGGCCTCAGCTGATCCTCTTCTCCATGGTAAGCTTGCAGCTGAACTGATCAAAGAGAAAGATCAAGGCCTGATCATGATCTGAACTGAACTAGGTCTAGGTTTTTATTTTAAAATCTCACCTTCTGATCTTTCTCAAAGCAACAGACTGGTCTAGGGTTGAAGATTAGATCACCAAGAATTGTTTCTTGATTTATTTTCCTAATTTTCTCACTGATTTTTCTGTTCTTCTTTCTCTCTTTCTCTCTGAAATTCTCTAGGTTTTTCTGTAGGTTTCAGAACGTGGGAAGCAGCTGGAGGAGGGTTAAATACAAGATGTGGTTGCTTCACCTGAGGGTTTAGCTCATAACAAAGCTTGGCTGAGAGCAGACAGCTGGCAACCTGTTTCATCATCTACACCATACTGTCCTTTCCCTCCCATGAAGTAGTTTCCAGCCAATCATAAATAATTAAAGGAGGAAGCAAGCACACAGGCAGCTTGTGATTGTCATGTGCCATTTACTGAAGAAGCTAAGCAAGCAGGCAGGTGCAAGTCATGTGATTAAAGACTGAGCAAGCAGGCTGGTGGAAGACATGAGTCTGGTCCAAAATTACTTGTAGCAGTTGGTTGATAATTTCCAATAATTTTTAACTAAATATTCCTTGTCTTTGGCTCTCGTCTTGTTCTCGGAAAATCTCTTCCAGTTTAATAAAAATTTGACCAAAATATTTAAGACTCGACCAAACTATCAAGTGAAGGTCTTTCAACCACAAGACAGTCCCGTCGAGAAATTAATCTACCGGGTCGATTTTTATTTTTATTAATCATGGTCGAACCAACTAAAAACTGGTTGAGCGGGATTTTTCTCTACCAAAAATTTATTGGCTCGTGAGGGTTATTACAACGCCCCTCCTTATATAACATACCAGAACTTGTTCTCCTCGTCTTCAACTTTTTTCAAGTCTCTAAATACTCTTTAAGCAAATTTTCTTTTCCATTTAAACCACTTTCTTTTCTTTGTAAAGGTAAACTTCCTCTCTAAGCAAAACCTTTTTGCTTAATGGAAAATATCCTTTTGTCTTCAAGCACATATATTCTTTCTTTCTCCAAACTCAGCAAGCCCATGCAATCACAAAACTTGAACTTCCATTCAGCTCCATCTTTACGTACACGCATGTACTACCTCCTGTAATACTTCACGAACTGATACAGATCATCTCAGCAGACCGCATCTTCACATTGTGTTTTGGCTGATAAAAATACCGAGAGATCATCATTGATTGAACTAAATCTAAACCCTAATTAAGCATCATTGATAAGCAGGCATGTTGATAAGTAAAAGTATCTTGGTTAATCTGGTGAAAAATATGAAAGATCATGTAGAGAAAGCAACGGCTGAGATTTATTACCAAAAATAGAAAAAGTACAAAGACCACTAGATCTCCTCCTCCAAAATCCAAAACACAATCCAGCTGATACTGTTTCGGGCTTCTATAATTGCTGAATCTCCTTTCTCAGTGTCTTCTCGTTTAAATAGAAAAGGCAACAAATATATATTTGAGTTTTTGTTACTCAGAAGAAAGATAACGAGAGAGATGGCTGATGAAGTTTCAAATCTGGCAGAGTCAAAGTTAACAGCTTTGATAGTTCTATAAACCAAAGCATGCATCTTAAACTATCGGACCGTCTGGGGGGTAAAATCGACGTCATCTGTAACGGCCAAGAAGCCGTTGACGTTCATTGTTCCGGCAGAAACTATGATCTCATTGACTCATTCACATGGACATGGACATGCCCATCATGAACGGTATTCAGGTATACAATTTTATAATATACTGGTAAAATTCTTCTTGGTTAGTCCATTATATTCATTTATTTTCTTCTTAACCGAGTTTGCTACATATAGTTTAGAAAGCTATAATTGTTTAGTCTAAACAAACAAACCAACAATTCTTTTATAGAATATTTGAGAATTTTCCCATCCATAATAAATAAGCCGTAGGGTACTGTTCTACTTAACGTTTGAATAAGACTCCTTAGTCCTTATTGCTGCAACAGTCTTATTTTACAAAAATAGAACCGATAATTTATATATATGTAATATATATATCAACTAATGGAGTGTGTTTTGTTTTTGATGAATGTTATTAGGTGAGATGGCGACAACGAGACAAAGAGACCCTGATCTTAATGACTTTCAAGAGAAACCTCTCACCATCTCTAAGATTCTCTCTATTCTTCATAAACTTGATTTTTACGTCCAGACCTAGTCAAATAGTCTCAATTTGTTAATTTTTACTTATTTGATATGACATACTTGTAGTTTTGAATATTCGTTACATACTTCCAAATATTAATTAATTACCAATCAATTCAATAAAGTTTGCGAGCAAGTCAGGCTCAGGCTTCTGAAAATAGGTCGGATTATGAATTATGATGATTTATCACGGCATCTTCATCTCTGCCATTCTCACATGTTAATCAATCGGGTTGGTTTGTAGCTCAAGGAATATGGAAATCAGTGACTTGTCACGTGAAAAGAGCTAATGTGTATCGATCGCTAAATCCGAACTATCTTGCTTGTGAAAAAGTGTGGAGTCAAAAAAAAAAAATGTTATTAAATATAAAGGTAAACACAATTCATTCACAATTACCGTTATTAGCAAGGACCATGTGTTAGGCTCATTTGGCGCTTAGACCTGCCTAAGATCAGGTCCGGTCAAGAGTATAGACACAAAAAGCGATCGTCTAGGTACTTGCCTATGATAAAATAAACTTTTCTACTAATAATTCTTAGAGAAATCTCTTATGATGGCTCTAAATGTAGTTTATTGTTTTTCTAATAATTAGGAATATATCTTTTACATTATTAATTTAATATTTATTTATTTTAAATAATTTATAGGAAATTTGCACTACATAACCTAAAAGAAACTCTAGCTATATGGAAATCTACTATACTACTTTCATAAATCTCAAATGTATCCTTACAAAATAGATCATGAATTAAAAATAACTTGAAAAATCTCTTGTTTTTTTCCACAAAAACTTTACGAGCTCTTGCCTCATCTTCTCGATTCACAGACATTTTCTTTGATGAAGACAAGATGATGATGGTGAAGGAAGAAGAAGATGACGAGCTTCTCGGTGTGTTAGGTTACAAGGTAAGGTCGTAGGAGATGGCGGAGGTTGCTTTAAAAATCGAGCAGTCCGGCATGTTTATTGGGAGCGACGTTTACTGGATCTGCCGAGACGGAGTGGACGGAACCGGCTGATGAGTAGAGATCGGATTCGTCGAATAACTATTTTTTTTTAATTTCTGGATATTACTATCACAAAAGCCGGATTAACTATGTATGATGTATCCAGTTTGTATACATCATCTTCCTCCTCGTATCTTCACCTGTTTTCTAATACACATCTTCCTCATATGATTCTACAAATACTTTTGAAAAATAACCATCTACCTATGATTACCATTCCATCTTTGTATATTAGTCTTTGATATAATATACTCCCTCCGTTCCTAAAAAATAGACTTTTCAGTATTTTCACACATATTAAAAAAACACATTAAATTACCATAATAAAAGTATTGTTTTCTGTAATTTTCAATTTTTAATAACTTTTAACCAATAGTAATTCAATAAAGTCAATTAATTTTCTTAAAATTTACAATTTTTTAATAGAAAACATAAAAAATACATCTTTTTGAAACAAATTTTTTTTCTAAAAAATCTATCATTAAGGAACGGAGGGAGTATCAAATAATCTAATGAAACAGAAATTTCATTCCTTAATCTTTCAAAACGCAACTACAAAATAATGTCATTTTCTAATATATATATGTTGTCGGATTTCGTTTTATTGTCAGCAATTATTTTTGTCAATTTAAATAGTACTACAATATATTATGAGCAGTATTTAAAATTATTAAATGGACTGCCGACGGGGAAAAATTTTTAATGGACAAGGACACCTGGATGGAAACTAGAAGTCGGTAATTAAAAAAATAATTTAAAGGAATGTATTTTTTTTTTAAATATGTGAGTTTGTATGCTTGTATTTATAGCTTTGCTTCTCCTTCCTCGATCTCTCACTTTTCAGCGTTGAATCAAATCTCTCCGTGTTCCCCCCTTTGCTTCTCCAGGTTAGTTTTATTTCGGACAGTTTCTTAGATTATTATCTGAAAATTACCTGTTAATTTGGAACAATAAAAAAACATGTGTAATGAAATGGTTCTTGTCTTTCATTCATATGTCATTTTTCACCAATGCTTGATCTTACATTTCGTCCAAAGTTTTCACCTTTGATTCGTTCTTCAACTGTTTAATTCCAATCGATCTGTATTGGATTCTTCTGAGAAATTTTTTAAGAAAAAAAAATGATGAAATATGTTTGTTTTTCATTTGATCTACATCCTTAGCCTTTTAGATCTGCGCTTCAGTCACTCGGTGATTCGGATTCTTCTAGATTTAATCAAAGAGGCTTCAAAGATCACATTTTTTACTATTTGAATTGATCCAAAGATCTCTTTTTTTTTTGTTCTGTTGATTCAGCATTTATCTGTTGCTTACATCACTTTGGATCTTTCTGTTCAAAAACTTTTTGTTCCCTTGATTCTAACTTTACATCTTCTTCCATGTACTAAAAAGCACTTAGATCTGCACCTTTTGGTCCTTTTATGAAATAAATGATTTGGATTCTTCTTCACAGGTGATATTTGAACGACTTGCTTAGTACTAAGATGGGATCCACTGTTGATGCTGCTAACAAGGTAACGTTTTTGATAGGATTATTAAAATCATTGTAGTTATGTTCCATTTACCTAACACTGCTTGGGAGATACATTGTTTGAAGTTTTATGTTTGGTCTGTTTTCTCCAGGGTGTTAATGGAACCGCAAGTGCCAAGAAACCCACAGTTATATTTGTCCTTGGTAAGTTTCATCATCTCTCGTATTTGTCTTTGTTAAAACAGTTACTTTGCAGCCAGCATTGTCCTCATGATCCATGGGATGTTTCATTAAGTCAAGACTTATTAGAAGAAGTTAACTGTACATCTTCTGAGTTTAGTCCCTGTATATGTTGAACAGGTGGTCCAGGAAGTGGGAAGGGTACACAGTGTGCTTACATCGTTGAACATTATGGCTACACACATCTGAGTGCTGGAGACCTTCTTAGAGCTGAAATTAAATCTGGCTCTGAAAATGGGTATTGCCCTCAAAAACCTTCTGGCATTATCTTTCTTTAGGTCGTTTATTATAGGTGTTTGGAGTTGGTTTATGTAATTGTTTTGGCCTTTAAAATGGTTTGTGCAGAACTATGATCCAGAATATGATTAAAGAAGGGAAGATTGTGCCTTCCGAGGTTACAATCAAGCTTCTGCAGAAAGCAATTCAGGAAAACGGGAATGACAAGTTCCTTATTGATGGTTTCCCTCGCAACGAGGAAAACCGAGCAGCTTTTGAGAAAGTTGTAAGTAACATTCAAAGTTTATTTCTTATGGCAAATACAATTTGCTTAGTGACATGTGTTTGATGGTTTTTGTAGACTGAGATTGAACCCAAGTTTGTCTTGTTCTTTGATTGTCCTGAGGAAGAGATGGAGAGGCGCCTATTAGGCCGAAACCAGGTTAGTATAATATGAAAAGCTCTGTGACTTTGCTCTGTCTAATCTCTTGTTCCATGTATATTGATTGTTGCCTCTATTGAAGGGGAGAGAGGATGACAATATTGAGACTATAAGGAAGCGTTTCAAGGTGTTTCTTGAATCTAGCTTACCTGTGATTCAGTACTACGAAGCTAAGGGGAAAGTTAGAAAGGTAAAGTCTTTTTTTTCTTGTTTTGATCGGTCCAGCAATTGTAAGTTATAACAAAGTTTTGTTGTTTCTTCAGATTCATGCCGCAAAGCCCATTGAAGATGTGTTTCAGGAGGTGAAGGCAGTCTTTTCTCCTGAAGATGAGAAGGTAAAAAACAATACTTGCGTGATTCTCTAATCCTCTAGTAGTCAAAAAAGGAAATAAAAAGATTCCTCCTAGGAATCACATGTGTTTGTGCTGTAATGTAGAAGGTTTGTAACTAACTAATGTTTGTTTACTGGTCTGAATCATAGATTCATCATGACTGTGTTCTGTAAAGATGATAAATAATGCATTTGCATAAACTCTGATGATCCAACTTTCTGAATTCTCACATCTCCGTTATGAATAGAGCAATGCTAAATATCTTGGCACAGTGATAAACTATAGAGGCCAAGTAGCTGCAGCTATGAAGTTAACAATTCTATGAACGTTTTATTTAGGTTGAAGCCTAGGCTGCAGCATCGTGAACTAAAGACATGTCGGATAAATTGATCAGGTATGTATGTGTAGAGCAGTGAGCATTTTCTTTTATTCTGATCTATAAAAGTAAAAAAGTGTAGCTTGAGAATCTAGAATAAAGGGTTTTGGAAGCTGATGCTTTGTTATAGCATTTAAGATCATATGTATGGTATCTAGTTCTCTAAGAATCTTTGACAGGAGCATGTGATGATTATTAATGTTTGCTTTCTTTAAAAGACTTGCAGGTAGCTGGGTGGTTGCATCTTCTTTACTGGGAAGTCTCTGTTTGGCCTTATTTTTTTCTTCTATATAACTATATGATATGATAACTGTTATTATTATACACATTGTTACCTATTAATATCATTTTTGATTTTGTATTTGATGGGATTTGTGATTGGCTTTTCTGTAATTTCATAAAACAAATTCGTTGGATTTTATAATATATACTAAGATTAATGGAATCTTTGTGCTCTGGTTACTTTTTCTTGTCGTTCCATCAAGATTGTGGTTGGATTTAAATTTTATTAAAATCCATGATACAAATGGTCTTGTTCATTACTAATAAACATAAAAGATCAATATTAGTGAACTATATACCTCAACCTCATAGTCATACATTTTCATATTTTCCAATAACTAAATTTACAAAGAAACAAACAACGAGAATGTAGTTCTAAAACAAAGAGTTATCCAGTTAACAGAACATAAGTTAAACCAGACAGAAATAGCAAACTTTATTCAAGTCTAACCAACCTAAAAATAGCAAACAAAACACACACAAACAAATAACAAAAATTTGCTCTATATAGAGGCAAAAACTCAGTATATAAACAACTATATACACACACATCTCATATCTCTATCAAACAACAAACACATTTGTCTGATAATTTTTGTTTTGAACACAAGAAACTTTTCAAGATAAAATGGCGGGAAAAGTGTACATGGTGATGGCATTGGTGATGATGGCATGTGTTTTACAAGCATGCGATGCACATGACAGGAAGCCAACGCCAAACCCAAAGTTCGAGTGTTTCGGAAAGTGTTCCATAGGATGTGGCAAACAAAACAAGCCTTGTTTCCAAGATTGTTTGACTAAATGTGGTCTCCCACAGCGAGCCAGAGACTTCCAGAGACTAACAGCACCTTCCTCCACCGTCTAATCTTATATTTTCTATGTGTGTTTAACATAAAGGAAAGAATACAGAACTATCATCAAATGTATCTGGTAACTGTGTGACAAAATCTATCTAAATCTAAGGATTTGCAATACATGTATCCCTTGACCTATATAAATCTATTATAATGACATGGTTATGTATGTATCTGGCAACTGTGTGACAAAGTCTATTCAAATCTAATGATTTGCAGCATATGCATCTCTTGTCCTATACAAATCTATTATAATGACATAGGTCCTTCTGTCAAATACATGTGATTAACGATTCACATATAATAATAGAAACGTACAAAACAAAGAAGTAGTGTAACAGACTGTCTAACCACTTAAAATCATACAAAATTCAGAAACATGGAATCTGACCATTATAATAACCTAAAAAAACAAAAAAGATCCATCAGCTTTCCTTGTTTCTGAAGCAATCTCTGAAAATGCCAATTGAGGAAGACCTTCTCCTTTACTTACTCTCTGCTGCACTATGCTTATAATTAAACCCTTGTCTGAAGTATAACATCCTCCATGACTGCAGTCTCTACCGTCTTGAAACAAACGGTTGAAGCAAGCACGAAAGGATACACATTAAGAACACCAAAAAAGGACAAGGATCTCCCTCTCTCTGTCTCGAGAACAGAGCCATTAACTTTAAAACCCTCTCTTGTCAGGACAATCTGCTGCCCTGTGTCCTGAACTTCCACAATTGAAGCAAGCACCTCCGAAACTCCTGTTTTACAGACATATCAATCTGTTAAAAGAGCCAAAGTGCGCAGATGTTAACATAGATTTGTATGAAGCTTTAACAAACTCACCTCTCCCGGGAAGGAGCTCTGCTGCTTGATGATCGTCTGTCACTACCGCCACCAATCAACCAATCATCAGAACTTCCTCTGGAACCACCACCACGGGACCAGCTGCTTCCTCCACCACCACTGCTTCTACCTCTTCTGTCATCATCACCTCCCCAACTATCACGTCCTCGCGATGATGATCCTCCTCTACCGCCAAATCTTGACCCTCTAGAGCCTCCTCCTCCTCTAGGCATCCTGTCTCTGCTAGAGAAACGTCCATAGTTATCACTAGACGGTCCATCGTCTTGCAGCGGGGGTAACTACAAAAGATGCGAAGTGTTGTTAGTCAAAAATGATCTCACTGTATCAAAAAAGAGTGAGAGCCAGCAGAAACTAAGGGAAGCCAATATCACAATACCTTTGTTATCAAGGATAAACTGTTTCCTTCTGGCACTTCATTCTCCAGCAGCTCTTTCGCGATGTCCTCTGGTAGATCAAAAACAGCTCCTTGCACCTGATACACATTACCAGAATCAGAGATTTCTAAGAACATAAGATAGTTTCAAAGATACTCTGCTGAAATGATAATCATTTCAATGAGACTGACCCTGTCATCTGCGATCATGAAGATTTTCCCAACTCGATCTGCAGCTGGACGGTAAACATCTGAAAGAAAACCAGTCACAGACCTTGCAGACAGGAAGCCTCTAGCGTTTGTTGGATCTCTTATCAATTGCAAAGTCACCCATCCCTGCAGTCCGAACATTTTAACTTCAGTTCATGATTGTAGAATTAATTATCAAATCTAAGTATTTAGTGGATGTTAAAGTTTATGGGTTTCTCAAGAAACAATCTAAAATGTTAATGAGCTCTCATTTGTTTTCCTGAATCTTAAAAGTATATTGAAAATTAAACCTGTTCATGACTGAGGAGAGATCTAGAAGAAGGTGGCTGAGAGAAACCGCTAAGGTGAGCCAGAGCTGCAGCTAAAGCATCTGTTCCTTTTTCCTCAAACAGTTTCTGAGCAGTTGCTGAGAAAAACTTAATAGACTCAGGGTGAACACCGTTTAGAGTGGCCACCACATGGTCTGCTGACGCTTCCAACAAGTCTCCAACGGTTGGTGGGCTAATAAACTCAAATCTGCACCCTACGTCACGCTCAAGAGACCTCACGGTTCTCTTTTGGCTGCTGCTGTGCATGAGAATGGCAGAGCCTTCTTTCCCTGCACGCCCAGTACGACCAGAACGGTGCACAAAGGTCTCCGGGTCATTAGGAAGTTCATAGTGGATAACCTGTAAAAAGAAAAAATGTCAGAACAACACGGACAGACAAACACTATCTACTGAAACTTTGAAAAACTTACAAGATCTACGTTTGGGATGTCAAGCCCACGAGAGGCAACATCAGTGGCAACTAGAACTGTGAACTTCCCTTGGCGGAAACCGTTGAGTGTTCTCTCTCTTTGATGCTGAGAGATATCACCATGAAGTGCCTCGGAAGCTATACTGCTTGATAATGCTAGAGAGACCTCGTCTGCATCTCTTTTTGTTTGGGTGAAAACAATGGTCTTGCCACCCTTTGCATACACCTTCAAGTTTTGAAAAAAAAAATGCAATAATCAATATAGAGCTAAAGACACCAATCAACCATGTTAGGAACAAGCGAACTATCAGAGCTGAGTCATACTGTTATAAGGTCACTTAGAATCGTCCGTTTTGATGTCGATGTGGCTGAGATTGCATACAGTTTGATCCCTTCCGCAAGCTTCTCATCTTGGTCTCCAACCTACCAATCCAGTAAATAGCATTAAGCATCAGAGTCCAATCTAAATAACGAGAAGAAACAAAGAAGCAAGCTTACCAAATCAATGTTCAAGGGATTGTCAAGGTACTTCCTCGCCAACTTCTTCACCCAAGTAGGCATAGTCGCTGAGAAAAGCATGCTCTGTCTCTTCTGCGGGAGATTCTCAAGAATCGACTCCACAGCCTCCTCAAACCCAACAGCAAGCATCTGGTCAGCTTCATCAAGCACCAGGTACTCAACTTCGCCCAGCTTGAGGCTCCTCCCTTCGATCAAATCAATGATTCTTCCAGGAGTA
Source organism: Brassica napus (assembly GCF_020379485.1). Classification (NCBI taxonomy): domain Eukaryota; kingdom Viridiplantae; phylum Streptophyta; class Magnoliopsida; order Brassicales; family Brassicaceae; genus Brassica; species Brassica napus. The sequence goes on from NC_063439.1 coordinate 22,548,720, forward strand.
CCAACAACAACATCAACACCACGTGTCAAAGCATTCTGCTGAATGGTGTAAGAGACACCACCGTACACACAGACAGTGCTCAGATAAGGCGCAGACTCCTTAATCTCCTTCTCCACTTGCTTAGCCAGCTCTCTGGTCGGCGCAAGGACAAGGAACTTCGCAAGACGACCAGGCTTCCTACTCAACAAGACAAAACAAAACATTCAGAAACATCAATCTAAACAAAAGAGAGATGTGTAAGTAACAAAAGAAGGAACCTGAAGGCAGAATAGTCTCCAGCTTGTTCAGTGAGGCGTTTGATGATAGGGATACCAAAAGCTAGAGTCTTTCCAGTTCCCGTCTTAGCACGAGCTATGATATCTCGTCCTTGCAGTGCAGGAACCAACACAGCCCTCTTCAGACAACAACACCAAAACAGTAAAGTCAAGAACAGATAAGTCTTTAAGTGTATTCAGATTGAAAGGAAGAGACTTTGAACCTGAATGGGGAAGAGGTGAGTGATACCACGCTTCTCAAGAGACTCGCCGAGACGCTGAGGCAAACCGAGTTTGGAGATAGCGAGCTCTTCACCGTCGTCGTCGGAGGGGGAGGGGTCCGTGTTGTCGAATTCGTCGGAAAGGCCGAGGCTTTTGAAGGCTTCCTCGCTGAGGACGGAGTTGGGAGTCGCGACGGCGGAAGGGATGAGAAGGGAAGAGGAGGAAGAGGAGTGGATGAGGCGAGGTCTACGGAGAGAGAAGGGAGAGAGGAAGGGTTTGTTGAGAGAGAGAGGTAAGCAAGTAGACCTCTTCTTGGAAGTGGTTTTGGAGAATTCCAGGTGAGGGACCTGGTAAAGAGATGGAACTCCCACCGTCGACGCCATTTGAGAGGAGGATGAGGAGGAAGAGATAAGGTGAGAGTTGTTTTTGAAAGGCTTTGTAACCTTCCACGCCTTTGCTTCTCCTGCTGCTCTTCGCCCTATCTCTTATTTATTTGTAACACTCTCCCAAGTGGTGTAAAATATCAGATATGTTGGGCCTTATGGGCCGGCCTTAGGTGTGTTTAGGCCCATTGTTTTGACTTTTATATGGATAGGAAACTTGTCATTTTCTAGCCTTGTATGGGGATACATATATTTTTTGGGAAAATCGCATAAAAAACCTTGAAAGTGTCACTTTCTATCACTTTAAACCTTGAAGTTTTTTCACTAACACTTTTAACCTTCAAAGTGACATTTTTATCATAAAAAACCTCCAAAGAAGAAAAATGACCGGTTGAACAGGTTAAAAACAATTTTTTTTCAAAAAATAATTATTTAATTAATAAAATAAACAAAAAAATTAATAAAAATTGAAACATTTAGCAAAAAACTCATAAATTAAAAAAATGAGAAAAATAAATAAAGATTTAAAAAAATTAAATAAAAAATAACAAAAAATTCAAAAAATAAATAAGATCAAATAAAAATAAAGAAAAATAAAAAAATCATAAATTTCAAAAAAAAAATGAAAATTCTAAAAAAAAATAATTTTCAAATATCTTTTTTTGATCAACATTCATTTTCAAATATAATGTCAGAAATTATCATTGGAGATATGCCAAAAACGTCATTTCTGACATATTTCCGACATATCTCCAATGACGGTTTTTGGTATATCTCCAATGATAATTTCCGACATTATATTTGAAAATGAAAAAAAAAACTTTTTTGAATTTTCAATTTATTTTTTTTCTGTATTTTAATTTGATCTTATTTATTTTTGAATTTTTAGTTATTTTTTATTTAATTTTCTAAATATTTATTTATTTTTATCACTTTTTTTAATTTATGAGTTTTTTTGTTAATTTTTTCGATTTTTATTAAATTTTTGTTTATTTATTAATTAAATAATTATTTTTTTTAAAAAAAACTGTTTTTAACCTGTTCAGCCGGTCATTTTTCTTCTTTGGAGGTTTTTAATGATAAAAATGTGACTTTGAAGTGTTAAAAGTGTTAATGAAAAAACTTCAAGGTTTAAAATGCTAGTAAGTGACACTTTCAAGGTTTTTTATGCGATTTTCCCTATATTTTTTGGTTATAAGTTAGTTTCATTGTCTTACATATCATAGTTTCATTCTCTTACATATTATGAGATACTAGGGGGCATTTTACCTGATAGCTGAATCGAAACTCCAACCTGATCCGAAAAGTTCAAACCAAAATCCAAATCAAAATAGTATAATAATCGAATGGGTACTGAGTTACAAGAGATTAGATATCTAAACTTGAATGAATAATATCTAAAAATAATCAAACATATGTATATGTAACCCTGAATCACTAGTGTACTTTTTTCATTTTATTCAAAATATTTATATTGATGTTGTATATGACTCAAAATTAGATAATATATATATATAGTTGATTTGTTATTCACTTAAAATCCATGTCAAGCTTCATGTTTCATGCATCAACAAAAGTTAGATCCAAATTCCTAAAACAACAACTAGATTAGGGTCTTTCTATTTCAAAATTTTTTTTTAAAATCTATTAATCGTCCAACCTATTAAAATTTTTAAAATTAGTTAATTTTTTTTAACACAAAAAATTAGTTAAGTTACTAGTAAATTTTAAGGTACAAAAAACTTTTATCAATAAAGAATTTGATTTTTTTCAAAATCTAAAATATCTAAACCCGAACCCGCTGAATTCGAATTAAAAATATCCGACCCAATCCGATATGTCAAAAAACTCGAAAACATGAAATACCCGACCTTAACCCAAATATGGGATACAAAACAGCTTTCATCAAGTAAGTCTTTAGATTTGTAGACTCTATTTGGCATATAAAAAGAAGCCACCTTGAACCTGAGATCTTGTTTGACGCTTTAGAATACATGACTAAACTAATCGTTTTTTTTCACACTTAACACATACCTTTGACACAAGTTGTATCACATTTTTTTTTTGTCAAAGCACAAGTTGTATCACATGTTATCTCTTTCTAAAAGCATGATTTTTTTTTTTTATAATTTTGATATAATTTCAAAAGTTTTTAGGTCTAATGATTAATTATCAAAAGGTCCATAAAAATCCGATTTTTTTGTCACTTAAAGTATCTATAGGTGATCAAAAGAAATCGAACCCATAACCAAAATTCCAGCTGAAATTTTTTTACCACTAAACTAAAACCACTTGATTCTAAAAGAATGATTTAGTGGTAAAGATCTCGAAGCAACGGCATAGAATGTTTTTAGCTTTAAAATAATTCTCTAATTTCCAAGCTTGAGGCTTTGCCTTTGCCGACAAATCATGTTGTATTTTATAATTGTTAAGTACATTATTATTGAACCGTCTATTGGTATCATTGGATAGCTAGACTTGTGTGATTGAATATTGATGAAAAATAGATCACTCTAATTAAAAAAATTATAGAAAGCGAAAATAATTTGACCCAAAAAAAAAAAGCGAAATAATTAAGGGGTTGAAGTTCACAGGCTGGATTGGATGGACGTTGAATGGATTGCTTCATCTAAAAATCTTCAGAGACTATAATTAAGAAAAAAAATTTATCTTTAATCTTTCTTTTGGACTTTGCTTTGCTGTGAAACCCATCTCCCAAAGTTTGCTCCTTTCGCAGGGAAGGAGGAAGAGGAAGAAGAAGAAAGAAGAAGGAAGGCTTATCAAAACCCTCATCTCAAAATCCACGATAAATCTTCTCTTTACCGCAAATTAGGGTTCTTTTTCTGTTTCTTTGCTCCGTTACTACGGTTACATTGCTCTCCTCTTCCTTCCTTTCTTCCTTCCCGATTACGAATCGTGTCTCTCAGTTCTGGGTTTGCCTCATTTCCCCATCTCCGATTCATATTTGCTGTAAAGGTTCCAACTTTGAATTGGGCTCGTCTTTAGGGTTCTTGTTCTGCTTTCAAAGGTTTCAACTTTTTCTCCCTTTTTGTTGTATTTGTTTGATTACAGAGTTTGTTCATTTTGTTGATTCTTTTTGTTCATTTGTTTGCAGGAATGGCGGATTTGATACCGTTTTATCTCAACATCGTGGCGTTTCTATGCACTGTTGGAGCCATTGCGTTGGCGATATTTCACATCTACAGGCACCTTCTCAATTACACGGAGCCTACTTATCAGAGATACATCGTTCGCATCATCTTCATGGTCCCGGTTGTTACTCTCACCAATCTTTATAACCTCTTGACATTGTTTTAGTCCTCTGACATGTTGTTCTGGATTGTTTTCTTCTTCTCCTCCCTCCCAGGTTTATGCCTTCATGTCATTCTTGTCTCTCGTGCTACCTACAAGCTCCATCTATTTTGATTCCATACGAGAAGTGTTAGTGTTCCTAAGTTTCTCATCCTTTGAACCTTGAGTGTATTAGTGACTCTAATGGCTAACTATTGGTGTGTTTCAGTTATGAAGCATGGGTCATTTACAACTTCCTATCACTGTGTTTGGCATGGGTTGGAGGTCCAGGAGCTGTCGTGCTTAGTTTAAGCGGTCGCTCTCTTAAACCATCATTATGTCTCATGACTTGTTGCTTTCCACCATTAACATTGGATGGGTAAGTAGTTAACTTCTTTCTACTCATCAAGATTAGGCAGTGGTTACATAGTCACGTTAATAGCCATTATGAGTGTTGTCATTAAAGACAGCCATTAGCTTACACAAACATTAAACAGTCTGTTTGGATGTCTCTGTCTCATGCTGTTTTCTTATGCGCCATGGTCTTTTTCTATGCAGGCGTTTTATTAGACGGTGCAAGCAAGGCTGTCTGCAATTTGTAATTCTAAAGCCTATCCTAGTGGCTGTCACACTTGTGCTTTATGCAAAAGGGAAGTACAAGGATGGAAACTTCAACCCTGATCAAGCATATCTATACCTTACCATCATCTACACCATATCCTACACAGTTGCTTTGTACGCACTTGTGCTGTTCTACATGGCCTGCAGAGATCTCCTTCAGCCGTTCAATCCAGTCCCAAAGTTTGTGATCATTAAGTCTGTTGTCTTTCTAACCTATTGGCAGGTAAAACTTGCGTTCTAACTTTTGCTATCTTCCGCATATAGTTTGCTTTGTTTCTCTAATTGTACTATCTTCCTTTGAACAGGGCGTTCTTGTCTTTCTTGCTGCAAAGTCTGGATTCATACAAACCGCAGAGGAAGCGGCTCACTTTCAAAATTTTATAATATGTGTGGAGATGCTTATTGCTGCAGCGTGCCATTTCTATGCTTTTCCCTACAAGGAGTATGCTGGTGCCAATGTTGGTGGAGCCGGCAGCTTCTCAGGGAGCCTATCACACGCTGTGAAGCTAAATGACTTCTACCATGACACTGTCCACCAGGTAAGTACCTGATCTTGTTTGTAAATGATTACGTTTTCATTTTGTTGCTTTCTGATGATGATTGGTTGTTATTACAGTTTGCTCCGACTTATCACGATTATGTACTCTATAACCATACTGATGGTGGAGACGAGGGGACAACGAAGTACCGGTCGAGAACTTTTGTGCCAACTGGACAAGAGATGGAGGCGATGAGAAAGAACCAAACTGTGTATGCAAATAAGATAGACGGTGTTTCGGTCTCGAGTAGTCTATCTTCTTCAGTGGGGAGCTCACCTAAAAGCTCTAGCATAACATCTGATCCTGCTGCGAAATCTTCTTTGCTTGTTGATGGCTTGGATTCTCTTGATACGATGTATGATATGTCGCTCATTGACATTGATATATCTAATTTTCCCAGCAATGTCCCCTCAGCAAGTGAAAGTGGGGCCTAGATAGGAGCGCAGAAAGAAGAAGATGTAGAAAGCAAATCAGATGGAATCTTCTGAGGTGTGTTCTTAGTTGGAAGATGTTAGTAGGGAACTTAGAGGAAAGCTTGTAAACACGTTTGCCTGAGCTCTTGTAGCTTTATGTGATGAGTCTTCTACTAAGCATGTTTCTTGTTCTTGCCTGCTGTGTAGATATACTAGGGCTTGAAACTTGTCTTTAATTGCTTCTCAAGCTTGTGTATTGTTTCGCAGCTGAGTAACATGCTTCCAATATACATGTAAACTAGAATGAGTTTGGAGAATCTTTAAAAATCTACATGTTGTGTGTTCTTGGCATCAACTTAAGTTAGAGAGCATGATAATAAACAACAAAGTCCTTGACACTCTTTGACGGCTAAAGGCTACGGAGCAGATGGGGAACTTGTGTACCTAACTTACACTTGTGACATTACTGCATAAGAGATCAGAGATGTCTTGTTCTTAGGATGGTTGGTATTTGACAAAAACCCAAACATAGTAAATGCATTGGAGTTAGGAATATCCTTTCTATAATTCCCGATGTCACATCTTCACAAACCTAACTTACACTAGACCACTATGCTCCACCAAACATAAACTATTTCATATTCTTGTGTGACCACAAAAATTTAGTAGTAGTATATCAAAATAAGTAGTATTTGTATAGTAGAATTTTTTTTATGAGCACATCTTTTTATAAAAAAGTAATCTATACTAACAAAAAGGGTGCATTCTCTTAAAATTCTTTGAACTATTGTCTTGGATGATACGTATTATATTCAAGTTTTCCACTGCTAGAAAATGTCTTCTGATTCAGTGAATGTGTATCTTTTAAGCTATAGTACTAATCAGTTTTATTGTTTTCGATAAAGTGACCTCATAAACGGAGTAATTTCGATTGATAACCCACTAAACAAGTACTACATTCATTCATTCACTGCTTTTATTTTGACTAGATCGTTTTTCCGCGCTACGCGCGGATAATTACTTTTAAAAATTCATAACTAATTTCTTGCGTGAATATAAAATAATTCATATTTTCATATGTGTTTTTGTGATATAGTCTCGTTCTTGCATTTTTGTAATAAGTTTTTAAATTAGTTTACTAAAATACCAAAACTGAGTTTAGAATACAAAAACAACACAAATGATTATTATATTTTGAGCTACATATAGAAGGTGTAGTTCTAATTCATGTATAGAACTTGACTCTTATTTTTATTTTGAATTCCTTGATAATTTTAAAGATTTAGTTAAGTTTTTGAGAATTATGTTTGAACCTAATTTTATGCTTATGTTCAATTTATATCTGTATGTAAATTTGGTTTTATAAATGACATTTTTTGAAAATTTTCTTCTTATTAACAAATTGTGTCATTTTATAATTTCAATATAATTTTAAAGATTATACCTATTTAACTTAGTATTTATTGTAAAAAAAATGATTGTTATCTTAAAAATACCTTAATATCTCAATGAATATTAGTTAAACAGGTGTAATTATTAGGGATAAACATGAATTCAATTATATTTTGATTTGTGTGAAAAAATGTCAAAATAAAAATTTAGTAAGATAGAAACATAGTATTTAATTTTATTCTATTTTTAAAGTTTTTTGTTTGACCAGTTTTCAACTGATTTTATTTTACAACACAACATTAGGTTCTTATGTTTTTAAACCAACCTATAGATTTTTATATTTGAAGAAAGTATTCATGACATATGCCATATTTTGCAAATACGTAGAGTTCATGGAATATTGGTAGTAGAAATTTTCAATTGATAAACATGAATAGAAGTAGATATATTTTGTGGTGTAGTAGGAAAAACTCCAACAAATGGACGACTAAAAAGTTATTTTCTCCCTCTTGCCATGAGAATCAGTCTTTGGGGCTAGTAATGTCAATAAGATGTTTAAGATGTTGTAGGTGAAATTTCACTTTCTCTGTTGTTATTTTTGCTGCTTTGTTTAATTTAAGCCTGGAAATATAAAATTTTCAATATGGAACATTATTGTACCAGACATGTGCGCATGTATATAAACTGATCAAACTTGTGGTTCCTTGCTGCAATTGTTTAAAGTGAGTTTAAGCCGCAATAATTTATATAGATAGTGTCATGAAACTATTGAAATACTTTAGATTTGGTTTCAATGATCATTAAAGCTTATTAAACTTATTCAATTTGGTTTGATGAAATTAAACCCTATAATTTCACACAACTTAAGTAAAATAAGACTTTGTTAACACAATCATATATGGATCACAAGATTAACAAAAGTCTTAAGACTCCAAAAATATTGGTAAAAAAATGTGTATGAATGAAAAACTAATATCAAAATCTCAATTAACCAAAAGCAAGGCCAAGACAAATCTCTTAATAAAAAATATTGAAAAAAGCTCAAGAAACCTCTGCATCTGTAAGTAAACTTTCTTCGCCTCAGTCTTAGATTTCTTGAGAAGACTGGAAGTTCTGAACTCAACATTGTCTCTAATAAAGCTCCACCAGAGAACGGTTAGAGGTATTGTGGCGAGGTGCCAAATAGAGTGAGCTTTCATACGGAGAGGGAAGTCATATATCTCTAAAACCATAGCTAAGCCACAACCACCCACAGTTTCCAATTAGAAGGATGTCTAGAAACAGCGGCCCATCTTGCCCATAGGAAAAGCTGAGCGACTCCCATGGCCACACACACAATCATGTTCCAACCTGTAAACATTGAACTCACAAAGAATACAGAGAACAAAAAATAGAATTGGTTTCAGAAAGGAGACAAAACTTTTCTGTATATCATAGTCAAGTTTGTATAAGTTAATGTACATTATGTGTGAGGTGACAAAAGCTAGTACTGGAGGGGATACCATGACTCTTGCAGCCTCCACCCGCATATCAAAGGTTCTTAAGATGGATACGATGAGTGAGAATCCGAGAATGGCTATTGCAGATGAGTAGTCCAACGTCTTTGTGATGTCAACATCCCTGAGAACCATAGAGACGGATCACCAGAAGATTGTGGATGATAAAAGTAATGTGTAGATGATTACCGAGTGTGGAAAACTGCACTCCAGAACCAAGAGTTCATGCACAGGAAACCGTACAAACCGACGTATTGATAGTAACCCGTCTGGCTGTCTTATCTTTTTTTGGGAGGCAACTTATAGTATAGTGTAATGAAGATGGAGAGCCACCCATGGAAATGCATCGCTAGGCTTAGCACAGAGAAAACAACAGAAGCAGGCTCATGACAATGACCATCGGCTCTTCTTATCATGGCTACCATGTCTGTTTCCTGAACAAATTCATTGATTATTGCAGTTCTCTAAACATAACATCTAAATGTTGTAGCTTCTCAATCTTACCAAGGTATTCTCCATTGAGCCAGACATGGAACGCGTGGCCAAGGCTAGCAATTCTAACAGTAGGCTTGTCTTCTTAATTCTTAAGGTCACTGTTATTTATCTTGAACCTATAATATAGAAAATTAATCAGATAAAATTCTTATGTTTTTTTTGATGTTTTCTTTTTAAAATTCTGATCATAAAAAGAAACCCACTTGTACGCTTACTTTTTTGTGTACCATCCGTAGTCAGACTCGTCTTTGGAACACCTTGACATCAAACTCTATACCGGGTCCCAAACATCTTTCATGTTCCTGAGTTCATGGAAGTTTGATTACAAAAAAAAAAATACATAAAAAAAACAATAGAGGAAGAATAAAGTGATGTTCTCCTTCGAGTTGTCTCTTTAATTTGAAGTCTAGAACTTAATGCTAGCAATAGTCTAATACTCAATGCTAGTAGCTCCATTAAACCCACGTTGCGCAAAATGGATGTGTCGTGATGTGCCCTGCAAATGATAATATCTAAGTACTATAATATAACTAAAAACTAAAGTTTACTCTTTATAAAATGTTACAGGTTTATAAATCTAATTTCAAATCTTAATCTCAAAGCTTAAACTTAACTAAAAGCATTATTCCCCAAATCTCAAACCCCAATTATAAAGTTCAACACTTATACGACTTATAAAGAATTAAATCCATCCTTTTTTTTATCCTAGATCATAAATTCAAAATTTATAGTTGAACCCTTAACCATAAACTTTAATCTTAAACCCTACACTCTATCCCCTAAACCCCAAACCTTATTCCCAAAACCCAAAACCATATTTCTCAGCGCAAATAAGAAATGATAGATTTAAGTACCCAATGCAAATAATGTTTTAAAAATAAATAAGAAAGTTGGATTGTTATTGACCAATGCAAGAAGAGGGCGAGGATAGCCAACGTCTAATCTTAGCCGCTGATGAATGTTGATCTAACGAACAAAATGGTTTGTTTTTAATATTCAATATTTTATTCTATTGTTTTTCTTCTCCTATCTCTCCAGATATGTCGTTCTCTTATCTCTTATCTTTCATCTCTCTCTCCCCTCTTTCTCCAGATTTGTTAATCTCTTCATCTCATCTTTTTTCTCCAGTGGTCTAAGGCATGGTCTCCTCTCCTCTCCAGTGATGCAAGGCGGTATGGTAGTCCAGTCTCATCTCCCGTTTTCTCCTCGGTGGTGAGCAATCCAGTCTCCTCTCTCCTCCTCCATAGTCCAGTCTCCTCTCTGCTCCTCTGCATTTCAGTCTCTTCTCCGCTCCTCCGCAGTCCATGCTCCTCTCTGGTTTCCAGTGGCAGCTACATCTGATTCTTCTCAGCATTCCTGCATAAACATCTTCAATTTTCTTGTTGTCTTTATATTTCACTTCTTAGTTTCAACTTTTTGTTTGTGTATAGGACGTTTAACATCAACATATTGTTATGTTTAGGAATTTCATATTTCTTCTTGTAGTACTATAATCTTGTACAACTATTTCTGGTCTTATTTGTATTGTTAACATTATAATCAAAGCTTTATAAATTATTTTGTTATGACATTAACCAAAGCTTTGTCTGTTGCTATATTGGAATCAGAGATTTGATAATCAGACCCGTAGCTATATATTTGCTATAACTTTGCTAAGGATAGATTGTAGTTAAATACTGTGGCTATTAGATACGGAAAGTCTTTCGTTAAAAACGTTGCCAATGAGCAACGGACAATGTGGTGGCCATGTCGTCGCTATTAACTATGACCATTGTTCTCGCGAATCCGTTGCAAGCTAGCTATGAATTGGCAACGGCTCACATTTAGCGTGGACGCTGAGGCCACCGCTTCCATCCGTCGCCATCCGTAGCTTTTTATTTTCTCGCTAAGGATTGTCCCTCCTAGCTACATAAAATTCTGTAGCTATATCATTGATTTCTTGTAGTGATACTTGAGTACACAAAAGGAGAATTAGTTACCAAGGAGCTGTTTCCTTATCGTGAAAAATGAAAAAAAGGCTAGAAAAACAGCTTCATAACCAAATCAAGAATTTCTAACTTATCTTTGATTCTTTACCAAAATATTATAGTTTTGAATCATGAGGGTCCAAGGCGGTAATGTTTAAGATAATACCATTACCAGTTGATAGCTGCTGCTGTGCTGCGATGAAGCTTGTGCACCATGACGAACGTACGGGATGGTGAAGTCAACAGGTGGAATCAAATTTACACCAACATGTTCTCATCTAATAGGAACATTCTGTTCCCTATGTGAAATCTATACACATTACAGCGACACATACATAAGTTAGATCACATAGAGGAGGGATTGAACAAACCAGACGTAATGGAAATCCCATGTCGCCTCTTGTAACTTACTGTCGCCTGTTTTTACCTTGCTCATGCCTTCACAATGCCCTTTGCAGAGACCTGTAATCATCAAGAACATAAGGCACTTGGTTTCCGTATAATAATGGTGAGTGAAACACTCTTTAAAGAATACATGTAGAACCTTTTTCCTTTATGGTCCCGGGAGTAAAGTTTTGTGATATAACAAACTAAGTCCCACATTGGAGAATTAGACAAGGAGTGTCTAATATATAAATAGATGTCCAACTCTAATAGTACGAGGCCTTTTGGGATGGAAACCAAAAGTAAATCCATGCGGGCTTGCCAATTAGGCCCAAAGTGGACAATATCGTACTAATCGGATAATATAGAGTTGGACACGGGATTTCACAATCCCAACAATTGGTATCAGAGCCAGGTTGACGAGAAATCTGCAAGAAAGACCGAAATACCCTTTGAGTGATGAATGAGTGATGAATGGGTATCCTATGAGTTAGGAATGAGAGGTGTGTGGCAGAAATCAAGTCAGAAGATTCTGGAAGTCAGTTGTGGGACACGAGATGAATGTGATCCTTAGTTTGAAGGGGAGAATGTGATATAACAAACTAAGTCCCACATTGGAGAATTAGACAAGGAGTGTCTAATATATAAATAGATGTCCAACTCTAATAGTACGAGGCCTTTTGGGATGGAAACCAAAAGTAAATCCATGCGGGCTTGCCAATTAGGCCCAAAGTGGACAATATCGTACTAATCGGATAATATAGAGTTGGACACGGGATTTCACAATCCCAACAAGTTTTGCATCTCTGTCGCAAGACCTCAGATGAGAGATTTCCACTTTTAATGGTTTCAGTTATTCTGCTGCTTCATCTCCACTTTCAAAGCTAGCCCACATCTCCCAACCATCCGAGAACTTCTTAATCGCCTATCTCAACTTTTGAGTTCATGGTCTATTCAAAAACATGAAGAATAAATACATACCAAGTTAATTAGTTAAAAGAACACAGACAAATCAAATTCCCTCTCAATTAATATGGTTCAAGAGGCTGGGAGATTTCTGATTTAGACAAACAAATAGAAACTTTATAATCTATTCAAAACATAAACATAAATCTATGATCTGGTCGTGTGGGAAAGAACATCATGCCTACCTGCTTAATTATATGGTAGACATCAAAATCAGATCCAACAGAAAATGCAACAGTGAGTGACTGTGGAGATACTGTTTAATGATCACCATCTCTCTTGCCATGGACTCAATACGTCTGATTGAATCTGAAAATTTGGTTAGCGTGGAGAGGAGAATAAAAAAAGGGAGATATATAATTGTGGAGCTGATGGGAAGAGAACAGATTCATGTCGTTTGGGATGATAAACACAAGAAATTTATGAAGGCAAAGGAGAATCAGAAGTGTTGGAGCGGCTGTTTGCTCCACGCTTTGGAGGAAGACGAAGCGGAGAAGTTCGAGAGAATGAAAAATGATGTGGCAAAACATAAACTTTTGATTGGTTGATTATTTCAGCTGAGGTGGCATAGCTAAGAGGGCTTCATATTGTCCTTTTAGTATAGTATAGATGTTAGTTAATACTTAGTGGAATGTTGTTGGTCAACGGGGGAAACGTTAAATTAAAGTCTCACCAGACTTTTGGATGGATTAACGAGGACAAAAGACTTAGGCAAGGTAAACACATACGTTTGCGCCAATAAAGAACACAGTGCGTAACACATGATAAAAGCAAAATACTACTACTAGTATTTAAGAGAGAAGAAGACACTAACGCACGCTTTTATAACCAAAAAGCTTCAACATAACGCGACTGCGTTTGCGTTCAATAAACCCTTTACTTTAAGGGCTCCGTTTCCAAACTTAGAAGGAAACATAAAAGATCCCTAAAAAGAAAAAAAAATACCCGTTCCTCAGCCTCCACTGAATATGAGTGAGAAGCTCGTTTTCAGAAGCGGCGGCGACCGTTACTGCCATGGAGAGTATTTGGAGAAGAGACAGCTGTTTCTCAGGAGCTACCAGTTCTCCAGGAAACAGAGCTTCAGGGAGAAGGTTACTAGATCTGTTAGGAGAGTGAAGAGGTTTGTGTGGACACAGCTGAGATCCACGAGGAAGTTGAAACGCGTTTTCTGGTCTCGACTCAGATCGGCGTTTTTCTACCGCCGCAGACGCTTTTTCCGTCTCCTTCATTTGCACCAAGACGAGCCTTCTTACAACTGCTTCTAAAAGGTTTTAGAGAGATTTGGGAAACGCTTGAGTCAGTGTGTTTGTTCCTATCTTTGATTATGTTTTTTTTGCTTTTGCTCAAGTGAATCATTGTATAATCTCCGTTAATCAGATGATTAGTAAGCTTAATTGAAGTTTTAGATTTTATCATTATTTTCTTTCATTAAATTTGGTTTCTGGAATGGGAAAAATCAACATAAGGTTTATCGGTTGAGTGTGTACGGAGAAAATCATGCAAGAAACGTGAACTCGGCGTTGAATCACAACTCATTTTAAGACACGAAGTCAGAGAGTGGTTCCTCTTTGCGTGTCCCTTGGTCAACAAGTTCACAGCTACGTTTTCCTTCTAATGGGCCTCAGTCTTAAGCAAAATAAGCTGACTTTGGGCCCATAACATATAGCGACAATGTAACAGGGTCTCTTTCACATGTGGCCAAAACCCAAAATGTTGAATCTCTTTTTCAAACATCTCATGACAAAATGCTACTATCTAGTAAACTTTGTTGCAGTAAACTTTTTTTTTGGAACATTTTTTGGTAAAATGTTAAATATTATTACTAGATTTTCAATTTAAAACGGAGTTACTAGGAGAGATGCGAAAAATAATCTAAACAAAGAATTTAAACTGTGACAAATACTAACATGAAAGAACGAGAGAGCAAGGCAAAGAACTGGATACCAACGAAGCAGTGAAGGGCCTACTCTTCAGAACATTTTCTTGAACCATATACACAAATAACTATAAGAAATAAATATAGGAGACTTTTGTCTTTCTCGTTTGATCCTCTCTTCTATTCATGTGTTCCAAATGATTAGTTAGTGGCTTATCTTCTCCTTTATCTATTATTTAAGATATAAAACTTACTAAGATTTAATCATTGCACATGGCTCTCTATTTTCTTATTCACTATGACACCAATTCTTAATATTTTTTTCTCTGTTTTCTTTTGGTATGTGACAGCCATAGATAGACACATAGGTCAAATACATGGCAGCTGCATGCAGTCTCTCTCTGACTTGTATGGTTAAACAAGAACTGAACAAAACTCAGAAGATTTGGGGATTTGTAGTTTTTAATAAATACAAAGAAAGAATATAGCCATGTGCTTTCAGAATCTTTCCCTCACTCTCTTTATCATTAAATGGAGCCCCTTATTTTCTCTCATCAGTCATCATCAAACTGATCCTTGTTTGTTTCTCTTTTGATTCACTTGTCATTTAAGTGTTTTCTTAGTTTTAGAGCTACTTTCCGACCACTTCATCAACAAAATCTTTGAAAACATATTTTCCTTGTTTTGTATCTTCAAGACAAAACAATAATTAGCTCAAGATGTTGCGGATTCTTTGTAAGTACCGGTCAAGATCATCGTTCCAGTACCAAAAGCTAAGTCATCATCACGAGAAGGTCACGACAAAACATAACTTGGGGAAGAAGCTTGAGGGTAGGTCAAAAGGGTTTAGACTAAACCGACCAAGGAGGCTGGTTCTTAAGGCACTGGTTTTACCAAGAAGGATCTTGAGCATTTACGCGCGCATCACAGATAAAATGAACAGAGAAGGTTTCTATCCCAATCTCATTGTCTCTTCTCACTGGGGCTTCCCTATTGTATTAGAGAAGAAGCGCATATAGAAAAAGAGAGATAAAAAACAGAGAAATGAAACTGTAACCAAATGCTACTTATGATGTTTATATGTTTGTGTCTGTTGCCTAATAATGAAACACGACTTTACATTACTCATGCTTGGTCCACAAGCTACACATACCCCCACCCCCCACCCCCTATACACAGACATTATATTTGATACATTTTACACAAATATTTATTAGTAAGCTAAGTGTGTATCAAACTGATCTTTGTACTGAGTTTATGTATATCCTCCCTTTTTGAATATATATTTTTGAAAGTTTCACACTAAGTAGAGCTTTAGTCTCTTTAAGACATGCGAATGCGCCATGTTAACTGCAATGGCCAGTGAAACTCGAACTCGAGTTCCAAGTACACTATAAAGCATTTGTCTGGGATTAGTTGTTGATTCAACAATACACGAGATAGACTAGTAAACCCACTAAAACATACTATTATTTAATATAATTGCTGGAGATTAAGCGTGACAGATAAAGCATCAATTAAGGGAGAGCAAAAAGGCAAGAAAAGAGATAACATGAAAAAGGAGATGACCACTTTACAGAACATAAAAGACTTTACAAAACAGAATGTGATGATAACTCGTTTTTTTAAATATGTACTATAGTGAGAAGAACACATTTAAAGATGGAAGCTTGTCTGTAAAGTAACACTTTGAGAGAACCAAAAAGTATCATTATAAAGCTGTAAAAGGGTTGGTGAAAGACATTCTTGTAGAGAAGCTGATGTGACAAGAAGAAACTATTTTTCAGAAGGAGAAGGTTATATGAGGAGTTTGGTGTGTAAGAAGATGTGGTGGGTTGTACATGGAAGCACCAACAAGAGGAACTTACACCGCGATTGTGAGGTACATGTTGCAAGAACCTGAGGTTCAGATTCATATATTTTCAATGGTTAGACACGGAAATTTCTAAAGAAAAAGTGTTGTAACTTAACAGAACAAGAGTATATGTGACTTGGGGAAAGACTTGGATGAGATACTAAAGGGGAGGCTAGAGACGATAGAGGAGGAACCAGAAGCAGAAGAGCGAGAGCGGTTAGGAGAATCGCAGAAGCCAATGTTGGTTAAGGCTAAGATGAAAGTGGAGAAGTGCAAGACAATAGTAAAAGCTAAAATGAAAAGTGGGAAAGTGTTTTACATGTTGTGTATTATTGGTTTAGCCTCTAGACGAGGTTTTAATGATCTTGTTCTTCACTAAAACCTCCTCAACTCCTAATTTTCTTCTTCAGATTCTTGTAATTTTGTTCTTTACTTGACTGTGGATGTATATATAGGTGAGTGTGTATTTTTATCTGCTATACTTGTTGTGTAATGCAGTTTTATGTTTGTCTATGTTTTGTTTCTTTATTTCTCTGGTAGAGTATTCTTTTATGTAGCTCAATACATAGTATTTGGTGCAACTCAAGCTGAGGATTTAATTTGTTGGCTTATTCCTATAAGAGCTTATATATATGTAAAAGATACAACTGTAACTAGTTGTAACCTAGTAACTAGTATTAACCTATAGTACTGCTCTGTATTCTACATATTATATTAACCTAGTAGTCAGAGCCCACCCGATCTACGAAATCCAACTTGATCTTAACCGATTAGATCTAAAGTTGGTCCGTAGATTCTTGTCCATATAATTTCAAATTAATTGTCAGAAAACTATTATCTCGAGGAAACGTATTAGAAACAATGTTTCATATCAAAAGTTTGAAAAAATCTTAACAATAAAAAATAGTTAATTTAGTTATAACCAATTGATTTTAGTTAATTTAGTTATAACCAATTAGTTCAAAACCCATAAAGAAGTGGGAAATTAGGAATATACCTAATACAGTAAAAGTATGGCAGTTACTGTAGATAAAGTGTATGTAAAATTACATTTAGAACCCTTTGATATATTGAGTTTGTAGGTCACATTAGGTGCCCCGTAAGTTTAAAAATATTATAAAAATTTGGTAAGATTACGATTAAACAAAAATTTCATTTTTCTCTCTCATGGTCCTTATCTTCTTCTTTATCTTCCTCCTCTGTTTCTTTTTTTTATTACAGAATCCCGACCAAATTGTGGTGCCTTTGTGTTCTTGTTTTTGTCTTTGAATAGTCTGGCTGTATCGTGGTAAGTGGGAGAAGAACGATGAACAAGAACGACATCACTGTGTTTTGTTCCTGAACCTCCTTTTTTCACTGTTAGTCAATCTAGTAGAGACAATCGTGGCTCCGGCGGAGGGGAACCTTGCCTACTGTTAAGAAGATGAGAGGACGACCTACTGGTTCTAGCAAAAGACAAAAGCTTCAAACCTTATGAAACATAAATAATTGTGTGTTGTTGTTGTTGGTTGATTGTGTTGGTTGATTGGATGATGATTAGAACAGAAGAAGCCATCTACTAAACTTCTTGCTGTCCCCGGAAAAGGATTTTTCTTGGATATCTTTTTGGCGGACCAAGTGATACTGAATCGAGAGAAAACAAAATTGTTAGCCGTTTAACAATAGGTGTTTGTGGTATTAAATATGTTAGCAATTTTAATAAATTGTTATACTTTATTAAATGTTTCGTGACTTTTGTTTGTTGGACATGAGATATAATGTTCGTATAATAGTTTTTTGTTCATTTGAAATGCAGAATAATTGTAGCTCATATTAGTTGTCTTGCGTTTGTTTTATTCGAAGTGAACTAATCTTATAATACGGTTTTGAAATGTGCTTGAGAGTTACAACCACTTCTATTTCTATATCAAAATGCAATGTCCTGATATTATAATAATTAGCTGGCTAAAATAATTTATTAAAAGTTAAATAATAGATTATATATAAATATTTAGTTTTACAATATTTTGCACTAGATTTGACGGATAACTTAATTGTTATACATAATTAGATATGTTAGCCGGCTAACAATAAATATATTAGTTGTCTACCAATGAATTTGAATGAATAATTCAAAAGTTAAATTATTATGTATATTTAGATATGTTGGATAAATATATTGTTATATTTTATTAGATATTTTAGCCGTGTAACATTTAATCTTAGCATCTAATTCAAATATTTATTACTGTTTGTTATTTATGGTTTTTTACGACACACCAAAAAATTATTGTAGCCGGCTAACTCAATTTACATTACAATCTCTTTATTTATAATCCGTATAAATGAAACCATATATGTATCAGTTTTGTCAACTGGTCTTGGCATATAAAATAATATCCGGCTAAAATTTGTATTGTCTCGAAAAAATGTAAATGTCTATCCAACAAGAGCAAACACTATCAAACCAATCACTGAACTTGCCTGCAAAAATGAACCAGTGTGAGATGTGGTAGAATGTCAAACAATGAACTTGCATGAACAAAAGCTAATGGAAAAAATTAAACCTTCCAAAAATCGTAGCACATGCTTGACCATTTTCATTTGGCTGAGAATAGACTACATCAGATCCCGAAAAACGCATCACAACACAAGCCATAGTCACTAGACAAAATAACTATAGATCGTTCTTGAAAATAGGTTAATTAGATGGTTAAGTTTTGAGTTATCTGTTAGAGGAGACTGAAAAGATTACCAACATAATAAAAAAAATCTTTGCCAACAGAAGAATGGGAAACTAAGATTGAGGCTTATAGAATTTTGAATTCCTCATCATGTTTCTCTGTTGTAGAATCAGCATCCGATACAGTTGGCGGGTCAGCTTGAGTTAATATCAAGGGGCAGATACCAATTGATATAACAAAGAAAAAAACATTTATTGGAACGATAGACACCACACCACTACATCAAAACTTTCATCGAAAATCTACTAAAGCAAGAAAACAATCAAGTACGAAAACACAGAGCAATCAAAGAAAATAGTTGGAAAAAAATTAAAGAGTGGGTTTTGACCAAAAAAAAATTAAAGACTAGGCAAAAAAGAATACAATCCATAGCGTTCTTTTCAGTGGACATTACCAATCTTCAAGATAAAAATTGTTGGTCTTTCTCTCTTGCCTCCATGATGCTTATTCTTCTACCATCTCTTCACGCTTCTTCCTCCCTACGAGCTTCTCGGTCAACAAATGGAGTCGAGCATGCACGTTGGGGCAGAGATTGAGGAGCGTGAATACACGCGCCACCGCGAGCTCGACGCAGAGGAGGGAGAAGGTGGGGGTTTCTTATTCAGAAAAATCCATTAAACCTTTTGAAAATCAGTAATATGACACAACAATTACAAAGTATCAAGCTGGGTATAAGGAAGAGAGAGTACGAATTTGCAGAGATAGAGGGTATTAAAACAAGTTTAGTAGAGGAAAGAGGTGAGTGTAATACAAAAAGTAATTAATATCTTTGACATTGGAATAAGAAAAATGATTTTGTTCGAGATATGTTGTGAAAATAAATTTTTGCTAAAGCTATAAAAAATTACAAAGATCCCTTATATATTAATTGAGAAACATTTGAAAAGATGTAACCTCAATTTTGTATTAATTAAAAGAGGCCCCAATGCATAGGTGGCACTCAATTAGGTAGTCAATTAAATTCAATTGAAAAATAAGTAGGTCCACATTCGATTTTTATATGTTGTTAGATACATAAGTTGGTCAAACTATATGATATAATGATATGATATGATATTTTCTTTCCTTAAATAAAACCTACGGAATTACCATAAATGACTAATATATATATGACAATTAATGAGTTTAATAATAAAGATTTGATAACAATGTATATCTCCTCCATCATTTTTTGTTTAATTTTATATTATTAAAATAAATTAAACAATCAAATTAGCTATAAAAATAAAATTTAGATTTTTTCGTATATGTTATATTTTGAATTTTTAAAAACGACAATAAATAACTAAAACTATTAAAATTATTATGTTAAAAATTAATGATCAATGGTTTAACATTTTTATTATAAGAAGATACACATGATTTTAAAACCATATGAGTAAAAAATATCATTTAATAATAAAATAAATATATATATATATATATATATATTAAACACTATATACCATAAGATTACATAAATATTTTAATATTAAAACTTTCAATGAATTTTCAAGAACATTTATAAATTATAAATTTATTAAAGATTTCAGATTGAAAATTTTGTTATCGATGATTTAAATATTTTGTTATAAAACGATATGAACGATCATAGAACCGTATGATTATAAATTCTTATTTAATATATAACTATACAAAATATACTATTCCTAGAAAAATAGGTTGGTCCATCTTAACTTATATTACACTTTTTATTAAACTAACTATCGAATTGATAAATAACGTACCAAAAAATGTTTTGCACTTTCCTTAAATAAAAGCTACGAAATTACCTAATATGATTAACGTATATGTGAAAATTAACTATAATGAATAATAAATATTTGATAACAATTTTTGTATCTTAGTTCTTTTTTTAATTTTATATTATTAAAATATATTTAAAAATCACATTAAATATATAATAAAAACATTTATAATTTTTCTTATATGTTATATTTTGAATTTTTCAAAACGTCTATAAATTATTAGAAATTTGAAGATCCCCACTCTGAAAATTTTGTGATCAATAGATTATTTTTTTGTCATAATAAGTTACAAATGATCATAAAATTGTATTAATATGAACTTTTATTTAATATTATAAGAAGATACACATTATTTTAAAACTATATGAGTAAAAAATATCATTTAATAATAAAACATATATATTTATATATATATATATAGATTATACTATATACCATAAGATTACATAAATATTTTAATATTAAAACTTTCAATGAATTTTCACAAAAACATTTATAAATTATAAACTTATTAAATATTTCACATTGAAAATTTTGTTATCGATGATTTAAATATTCAGTTATAAAATGATATGAATGATCATAGAACTATATGATTATAAATTCTCATTTAATAAATGACTATATAAAATATACTATTCTTAGAAAAATAGGTTGGTCCATCTTGACTTACATTATATTTTTTATTAAACTAACCATCGAATTGATAAATAATCTACCAAAATTTTTTTTGCACTTTCCTTAATTAGAAGCTACGAAATTACCTAATATGATTAACGTATATATGAAAATTAATTATTATGAATAATAAATATTTGATAACAATTTTGGTATCTTAGTTCTTTTTTTTTAATTTTATATTATTGAAAGATATTAAAAAATCACATTAAATATATAATAAAAACATTTATATTTTTTCTTATATGTTATATTTGAATTTTTCAAAACGTCTATATATTATTAGAAATTTGAATATTCCCACTCTGAAAATTTTATGATCAATAGATTATTTTTTTGTTATAATAAGTTACAAATGATCATAAAATATAACGCATATGAATTTTTATTTAATAAATATTCAAACTAAATAATATATATATATATAAACACTAATGATTTAAAGCAACAAGATTGGCTGATCAATTTAGTCGTCCCGTTGAAATCTTTCAAAAGTATGTGAAAGACTAAAATCAAAGTAAATATGGATTTAGAATAGTAGTTATATTTTACTAACCAAATACCGAAAAAATCGAACCGAACCGAAACCAACCCGATATCCGGATTGAACACCCGTAATCCAAATGAAGCCAAACTATTGTTTCATTCTCCAAAATATAATAAAAATAATAACTTAATCCCGCGTAAGGCGCGGGTCTTATCCTAGTTATTAGTATTTTGGTAGCATAATAACATAGGGGTAGAAGAGTCCAAAACATTTATCAAACAGTGCCACACAGTATTTTAGGGTATATAACTAAATACACTAAAAAGCTTTGGTAGGGAGTGCAAATACTCTTGATTTTAAGTTCTAAATCCATCTAATTTAATATCGATTATGATCACCATGAGTATTCTTTTCACACATACTAAATGAGATAGAAAGTTGAAGTCACGAATCAACCATGCATCAACTAATCACCACGGGGCTTATACCGGTTTAGTATTAACTTCCAAAACTCATGAACTTCTGAGTTTCTCACATAGTATATAAGTTCATTTTTTAAGTCTTATAATTTGATGTGAATGATGATTCTAATATCAGCTAGTACGAGATCTCTTTGCCTAATTATAGCTCCCTTTCTTTTCCTTTTTCTTACGGTTCTTGCCTCCACCGAGCCACCTCCGACTCCCATATTGAGACATGACAACCAAAGCAGCGACCTAGTCTCCGCCATCGCCGACATGATTAGGGAATCTTATAACGGTTTTGGCACCCTACTCCTTCTCCATGTCCTCAACGACACAAATTTCTACAACAACCAAGAGATTACTTTCTTGATGCCTAGCGACGACCATCTTTCTCAAGCAGACATGAGCCAAGAGAGTCTAGAGACGTTTATCTTAAGACATACGATCCCTGCGTGGCTTATGATCAACCACTTGCTTCGTTTCCCAAACAAAACGCTTGTCCCTTGTAGCATCCCTGATAAAATGTTCGTTATCACAAAATCTGGTAGGTCGGGGGGACTATATGTGAACAATGCGAGGATCGTTTCTCCTAATATTTGTCGGAATTCTCGCGTAGCTTGCCACGGAGTCAGCAACGTTATTACATTCACGGAGGACTCCTTTTCAAAGGCAATGTTATCATCACCTGTGTTATCATCAGTCCGTAAAAGAATCACTTCGTCTAGGCACTGAAGCTCTCTCTATCTTTAATTACCACACAAAATTTGTAGGGTTTGAGTATCTTCTAAAGTTATTAAAAAAAGTTGTAGATTTCTCAAAGTCATATAAAGTTGCAAATTTATATTTCCACTTTCCTAAAGCATTAGTGTATTAAATGATTTCTCTAAAATCATTAATTAATTTCCCTAAGTAGTTGAAACAAAACTGTCTAGCTACTTGTTGTTTTCTCAAAACATTTTCACACTTTCACATAACACGATTATTTCATATGATTAAATAGAATACTATTAATAAATAGTAGAATACTATATCTATATGCTATATATGAAGCTCATGGATAGAGATAAGGTAAAACAATAAAATTATTTTGTTTACATCCCATAATCGAAAAGAGAAAAAAAAAAAGAAGAGAAACCGAAACTAATTACTTAATTATTAAATTAAGAAAGTCGTTAAGCACGAGATTAGTGGTTAGAAACAGAGAGCCAGCGAAGGTTTTTTGATTGAAGAAAAAAAGAAACCTAAAAGTGTGAAGCCGTGGAGGAGACAAGAGGAGCATTAAAAACAAAACAAAATCAAACTCCTTTCCCTTCCTCAACCACCAAACCGATCTCTACGTTCCAAAACGGCGTCTGGTTAATGCCTGGAAGCCGCGGGGAGATAACGGTGGGTGAACATAACGGAGTCGATAACGATCACAATAGGAAGAAGGAGGATGGTATTGAGAGCGAGAATCAATTAGTAATGCCTTCAATTTCGAAACCCAGGAAGCGATTTATAGACAAATTCAGAAAGAGACCCAAATCAGAAAAGCAATCATCTTCAAGGTCTGGGTCGCGTAAAGGAGGATGCTTTTCTTTGAGGAGACGTCGGAGGAGAACAGAGGAAGGGGAGGAGGAGGAGGATTCTTCTACAGTTTCTGATCCTAACGACGAATGCTTCACTCATGAGATGATGCGTGTTATGTTGGAGACTAATGATTTCTGCTCTAATGAGTGTAATCCGCATCGGTGATTTTGTGAAGGGGGAATGATTCTTGTTATAGATTTTTTTTTTTTTTAATTGCTTTTTTTTTTTGCTCAATCAATCTGTATAGAACTTTCTTCGTCTCGTTAAATCCATCAATGCCTATTGAGTTTTTTTTTTCTTCTTATGGTTTACACCGGTGACGATGATGATCATCATTTATCAGTATGGTAAGCAATTGTGTATGGAATCTGATTCGTATAGCAATGTGTGATTGGTTGATACGGTTGAATTGAGTTATCCTTAGCTTTGTAGGAGATCAAAAGGTCAATGGATAAATTTGATATGTTCATATTTAGTTTGGATGGTAAGATATCATTCAAGACAGACAGGTGGCTCTATTTGAAGAAGTTCAGGTGCTCACGCCTTGGCTTATTGCCCAATGTAGCAAAAATATAGCTGATGCCTCTTCTGACTTACAGATGTCTCAGCAGATTGTTATAGGGCATGGCATGGTAACTTTGGTTGAGAGTTCTCTCATTTTAATGAAGTTCGTTCTGGTTTAGTGAATCGAAGAAAGAAGAGTAGCTTTTTTGACATGTTAAGTTGTTATCATATCAGCAATTTGCGCAATGGATGTGTCCAAAGAAGAATGAGCATTGCATTTTTAGGTGATTTTGCTGTATGAGTACGGTTAGCTAGTAAGTAGTCCCCATTTTAAGGTTTATTGGAGCAGGCTTTGTTTGTTTGTTTTGATCTGTTTACTATGACACACTAAGTCCAACGACTAGAGATTGATGCTTCTTTGTTGGATACATACCCTTAGTATAGTTGGTGATGCTGCTAAGAAAAGCACTTTTCTGCTCATATACTTACCTACAAATCTACAATGCTAGTAGACAGATGACCTGAGCATACTTTTGGATGGTACAGCAGATCCTAATCACAAACACTTTTTTTTTTTGGTCAATTGAAGACTTTAATCTACTTATCAATGCAAATCCAAGTTTGGAAAAAATAAGTAAAGATGGATCTTTTATAGGCTGTAGTGGGTAAAAATAGCAAATTGAGTCCAAGTGATGTAAAAAGTGGAAAAAACTTGTGGTTTCTAAAAAAAGTATTTCACCCAAAAGGTAATAATATATATATATATATATATGAAAGAGAATGTAGAAAATTTAAGAATGGCTTATTGTTTGAGAAACTATGAATAAAAATTGAGAGATTAGCTTTACCTTTGTCACATTTTCAGAAAAATAAAATTTAACTGTAATTCAGTTACTTCAAAATATTAACAAAAAAAACTTATTTTGAAAAACTTAACTTCATTGCTGACGTTGCTATCTAGTCAGCTCTTACTGGTAAATGAATACTCACTATCTTGCTTATGATATATAGTCTTTTTTACTAAAGGGTTTAAAACTCTTTGTTATTATATAGGATCCGGCCTTAGATGGGAATGTTTGAAGAAATCCCAAAAAAGTATCAGAGTTTGTTTAGATGGTTCAACTCAATATTTCTTGATTACGCTGAGCCTCTCAACAAAGTGGCAACATATACTACAATTGTGAAAGAGTGCTCATCAGGGAAGCCTGTCGTTGTTGCTGCTGCTGCACCACCAAGGTCCAAGGATCAAGAACGAGCTTTGAAACCAGTTAGAAAGGTCCGGTTTGTATTGAATAATGATGAGGATTTAAGAGATATATGTTAAAGAGACATGATGTACGTAGTGTTAGGATATATCTTATCTAGTTGGCTGAGAAGGTTGTATATATAGTCTTATATTTATTTTTTTGTCAAAATATATATTAGTCTTATATAACATGAATAAGACTCGCGACAATATTCAATTATTTACAGTTTGCTCCAGAGCCAAGTGGTTATCTTTACATGGGACACGCTGAGGCTGAAGTGCTGAACAAGTATTTCGATGGAGCGCTGAACAAGTATTTTGCCGAGTGATATGATACGTTCCAGAGGATTTATCTTCGTAGGAAAAACAGAAGAGCATATGAAGAGCAAGGAAAGCTTTGGCGGCAAGAAACAACATGATTCAAAGGGATAGCAGAGACTCTGAGGGGAACAGAGTCTTTGCACAAGACTTGATAACTGTCCTGTAAATAAGAAGGATGCTTCTTTCTAGTTTCCTTATGCTGAATATGTTGAATCTATGAGATGGTTACTTGTTTAGCATCATCTTCTATTTATCTTTTTTTTTAATCTTTGAGTTTCTGTAAACGTTGAGATTTCAATAAGATCAGACAGAGTTCATAATTTACTTGTTATCTGGTGTTCTTAATATCCAAGGGTCTGTGAAGACTACAAAGCTGAAGCTCAAATAGCTTCCCGAGACTAATGAATTGGTCAAGTTCATATAAAAAGATTTTTATTACAGACATTATCACCAAGAATAAAAAAAGAGAAGAAAAAAAATATTGTTTTTTTCATTTCTTGGGTTGGTATCTGGACTTGATCCTCATAACCTGTTTGGGTTTGAACTGGAATGACTTAACTAGAATGTCTTCGGGGAGAGCTCCAAAAAGAGATGACACTAGTGACTGTGTTCCAGGCAACTGGCTATCAAAAGCCGCTATTACAGAAGCAGGAGCCGACTTAGCAATGTTCTTCTGGAAATGGAGAAGTCCTTTGGGGAAAACGAAAACATCTCCTTTGTTGATGTACTTGGCCACGAGTTTTCCAGCGGTCGTTACAAAGCCTACGTAGAGCTGACCCTCTAGGACAAAGATGATCTCGGAAGCACGTGGGTGAATGTGCGGTGGGTTAAGGCCGTTTGGTGCGTAGTCAATGCGTGACATGGAGAGACCGAGAGTGTTGAGTCCTGGTAACTTCTCCACGGTGGCTCCGGTTACAACGGCCCCGGTGCTTGTGTTTGAGGCAGCTGTGGCGGTGGCTAAGCCTTGAAAGTAAAAGTGTTCGGGTGTTACTTGTGTCGAGTCCTTGCATGTGTATCCGTTGACCTTGACCGCTTCATTTGTCATAAAGTCGAAATAAAAATGTTAAAACCTTAAAATTAGAATCTCTCTCTCTTTTTTTTTAAGGAAGCTCTTACCAAATCAAAAGATTTTTAAAAATTAAATATGTAATAATTTTGAAAATAAAATTATATTGTTGGAAAAGAAATGTTTGAAGATTCAATCCTATGTTTTCACACCTACTTTATGCTTCAATTATTGAATTCGTTATGTCTCAAATGTAACAACTTACGAACTAACTTCTTAAGATACACATATATACTATATTGTGTTTCAAAAAAAAGAACACACATATAACTATATTGATTTCAAAAACGTTTGAGAAAAACTAATTTCTAATAATAAACAAATGTGTCATTTGAAGTGAATCCAGATAAAATTTTAGGAAGCTCTTGAAGATGTGCTATAACAACTAACCATGCATCAACTTTAAAGATCTCATCCTCTATTCCTATGTAACTTCTTATGAAAATCACAGCAAAGTTAGATGGTCGGAAAATCAAATGGTGGCCCGAAAGATTCAATGAATGTGATGGAAATTTCCAAATTATTCAAGATGGGCTACAGCCTTAATGATATAAATTCAAGTTAGGTAGGATTTTTTTAAATAATATGTTGTGGAAAATGAAACACTAAAAGAATGGCTCGTTTTATATTCTAACGATCAATAAAAAAATATATTGAAACGTAAT
This sequence comes from Brassica napus, assembly GCF_020379485.1. Taxonomy (NCBI): domain Eukaryota; kingdom Viridiplantae; phylum Streptophyta; class Magnoliopsida; order Brassicales; family Brassicaceae; genus Brassica; species Brassica napus. Next base: position 22,576,345 of record NC_063439.1, read on the forward strand.
TATCACGAGACTTTTCGAAACATAAAACTGATTAGAACACAATCTATTGTTTGAAGTATGTATATACCATTGGACAAATCAGCAACACAGACATCTCGAAGCATGTTGGACTCTGAAGCTACGGCCACGGCTGAGACCAACATGGTAACAATAACAACGAGACTGGTCGCAATAGACGCCATTATGTTTTTTCTTCTGAAAAAGAGTTAATTTGTTCTTGATGAATTTTATAAATTAAAGAATAAATTAACGAAGAGACTAGCTTTCAAACTGCGTCTTCTTATAAAATATTAAGAGGGTTTTAAGGTTTATTATTAGGCAAATTGTGAAAGGTGGGGTTAGGACTTAATATAGACAAGATTAGGTTTCAGGGTTTAATTGTTAGTTAATACTTAGGGCGGTTGTGATTAACAGGGTTTATTTATTGGATAATGGAGACATCTAATCTGACATCTATTAGGTTATGTAGTTAGGACCGTACGAGGAAACTTACCTAAAATAACTTATCTTCCTGAGTTCCTGGTAACTATGAAGGTTTCCTAATCACCAAACTCAAATGATTACTTGCATAAAAAGAATAAAAAAGGTAACTTGAAGTTGGCTGTTTATTTCGTTTCTTAACAAAACTGATCGTTCTACCTTAATAATCAAACCGGGGAGATCAACTGAATCACGGTCCGGTTTTCAGAAGATTCATATATGTCCGGACCATGTCGAACCGGATTCTTGAGAAAGGCCGACAGATACTGGCTGGTAAAATGTCATTGTCAAGTGCACAAAATTATAATATGTCCATGATTAGTACTATATAAAATAAAGGGTCAACTGCGAATTGATAAGACTTTGGGGCTAAAATCTTTCTAGAATGTTAAATATCAACCAAGTAACTGCTACCAAGAAAAACTACAATTAAAAAAATGTACATATATTAATATCTATAGCACACACACGTAACGCATACGTACAGAGAGATACGTATATAGCTACAGTGAGTTAAAGATTGGGATTAAAAGACTTAAGGGGACGACTTGTTTTCCTGCTACCACCCGCAAACGCAGCTTTTGCGGTCGGTAGCGGTTGTCAGCGGTTGTTGGCGGTTTACAACAATCATTCAAATCGCTCTAAACCGTTTCAAACCGCTCTGAATCTCATAAATTCAAAAACTGGTTCCAGCTAACGTTTGCGGTTGCGGGATGGTAAATTTTTTTTTCTTTTTTTTAAAACAATATATATACAAAAGTAAAAATATTTAATAAAAATTTTAAAATTGAAATTATGAAAATATTAAAATATATCTATTATATTTTAATTAATATTATAAAATTTTATAATAAAAACAATTTTAATAAATTTTCAAAAATTAAAATTATAACTTTCTAAATATAAATTTTATATTTATTATAGTTTTATATTTTTTTATATTTTTATATTTTTATAATTATATTAAATGTAAATATTGTTAATTTATTATTTGACTGTTACCGCATTTGGTAGTTAACCAGTCATAAGTCACCTGCAAACGCACCAATTTTTAACCGCAGTACCAGTCGTACAAATCTCTTAAAATCGCTAGAAACTGCAACCGCCCGCATCCACAAACTCCCGTAACCGCAACCGCTGCGTTTGAACCAGCCAGACCCTTAGAGCTTGACTGGTTTCCCCGCTACCACCCGCAAACGCAGCTTTTGCGGTTGGTAGCGGTTGACAGCGTTTCGAAACAATCATACAAACCGCTACAAATCGCTTCAAACCGCTCCGAACCTCTTAAAATCAAAAGCTGGTTCCAGCTAGCGTTTGCGGTTGCGGGAAGATAATTTTTTTTCTTTTTCTTTAAAAACCATATAAATACAAAAATAAAAAATATTCAATAAATTTTTTAAAATGGAATTATAAAAATACTAAAATATATCTATTATATTTTAATTAATATTATAAAATTTTAAAATAAAAATATTTTCTATAATTTTAAAAATTTAAAACTATAACTTTGAAAATATAATTTACGTATTTATTATAATATTATGATTTTTGATATTTTTATAATTATATAAAATATAAATATTGTTAATTTATTATTTAACCGATGCTGTATTTGGTAGTTAACCAGTCATAAGTATCCCGCAAACGCATCAATTTCTAACCGCAGAACCAGTCGTACAAATCTCTTAAAACCGCTAGAAACCGCAACCACCCGCATCCGCAAACGCCCGCAGCCGCAACCGCAACCGCTGCGTTTGAACCAGTCAGACCCTCAGTCGAAGTCAAGTCGCTCTTCAAACTGTTACAAAGACGATTCTTATATTAAAAAGGAAGATGGTGAGAAATGAGACAAATTAGAGACAAAACTCTAACTGCTTCTGCTTCATCCATCTCTCTCTTTATATGTTTCTAACTTTTCTCTTCTCTATTCATTTCTAGATTCCATAATAATACATATTCTTCCCAATAAAAATCTTAACCATGGTGGCTAAGGTAAGAACATGCTCATACTACTGATATGAAAAAGATATTTATATTTTTTTTCTTCTCAATGACACAACGGTTTTGAGCAGAAAGTTGAGATGAAAGTGGACATCAACTGTGGGAAATGCAAAAATGCAATCATGCAAGCTGTTGCAGAGATAGAAGGTATGCTTTTTTATAAAAAACATGTTACCAAATCCGCAGATATATAAGGTTTGTTGAAAAGCTAAAAGATAAATTTGAATGCAGGTGTGAATCAGGTTGTACTGGATGAAGAGAAGAGCTTGCTTACGGTGGTTGGCACGATGGATCCAATCTGCGTTGCAGAAAAGCTATGGAAGATCAAACAAAAACCAGTAGTAGTCAACATTGGACCACCAAAACCTCCAGAGGCCAAAACAGAACCGAAGCCAGTGTGTTGTAAGCCTTGCCCTCCGTATTGCCCTCCAACGTATTGCCCTCCTCCGTATTGCCCTCCATACTACAACAACAACTGTGACATGGTAACAGTTAGTACCTATAGTAACGGAAGCGGCTGCACCATTGTTTGAATCCTCTTTCCATCTCTTTAGCCTTCATGTAAAAATCCTTCAGTTTGTAGCCAAGACAGAACTTTATGTTATCATGTTTCATATATCTTTATGATGAATCTTTGTTATATTGGCACCTATCCATCTTTCTGACCCAACTCTTAATATCAGATAAGATCATAAGCCATAGTTTAACATGGAGTCTTGCTTTTACATCACATCGAGTTCTGATATTAGTAAGAGAATATCACAAGCTTTTTACAACTCATGATCATAAGTTGATAACTTCACATAAACCATAAAGATGCAAATGAAGTCCAAACCTGAGTGGGTTTTCTACCACTGCGAAAGCAGAGTCTAACAATGATTACTGAAACAGAGAAAAAGCAAAGAAGCAAACAGACCACTTAGACCTAGGAATAACAATCACTGTTTATTGATCTTCTCCCCCCAGATCTTTGCAGCAGAAAGCGAACTAACTTATACAATTTTGTTACAACTTGGACGGTGATTTACTTCTTCTTCCTCCCACCACCTCCCTTAGTTTTCTTATTTGCTGCTCCTTTAGCGTTACTCTCAGGGATTTCCTATTACCAAGTAAAGACAGTTCGTTAGTACCAAATGATCCGATGTAGGAACATGTGAAACACAAACTAGAGTGCTTTACTGATCACAGGAATCTTAAGAATGGGAGGCTCTTAGTCTATATAAGGTGGTATGCCTATGCTACCATATAGTATGCCTATCATATAGCTAAATAGAACTACAAAAAATATGGCAAACTGGTTTTAAATGTTCACCATGATATTTAGAATCTTGTGCATATGCCAGCTCCAGCCATTTGAACAGAGAGGTTGGAACCCGGGATTAGAGGGAACAGCCTAAGGCTAACAATGTTATTGGAGGTGTTACATCCAAAAGCATGCACAGAGGACATTTTATTGCTGATAGCTGGTTTATACTGCCGGAGTGAGCATTTGGTACCCTGTGATCCAGTATATTGAGGAATCACCTCAGAGACAAACTATACATATAAAGTTTCCTAAAGTGTGTAAATGCACATTTATTTCAATCCACTTCTGCACATGTGTTAAGAGTTTGTGGCAGCTAGCAAATGAACATGGACACGATGAATTCATCATCACAAGATGTAGCCAGGGCGTACAAGTAGAAGGGAATGAGCTTAAGAACTAATGGGTTCAACCATATATAAAGTTATAAGAGACAAACCTTTCTTTTAGCAGGCACGGATGAGCTAGCGACTGGCTTGAAAAATGACTCCAGCCTGTTAAGCGTTTAAGAACAAAATGAGAGGAAGGAGAGGTGCAAGCTTAAAATTATCACTAATTTGTCTGAAAGGTCCAAACCTTCCCTGGGATGACTTATTCTTTGCAGATTTGATTTTCTCTACCGCCTGTATAATAAAATTAGATCAACCACGATATTTTGTCAGATGAATGTTTGATTGTTTGCACATATATGTAAACACGGAACAAAGTAGGGTCACATACCTTGGTTACCCTATCTATGTTGAATCCATTTTCATTCACCAAAAACTGAACTATACCCTGGCAAAGGAGAATAGAAGAGGTAACTAAGAAAATGTCCTGATGAGATTTTTAAAAAAATGTGTAGCGCAGAAAAGGGGGAATAGGTTTCCTACCTCTTCATCTGGAGAGGTCCACTTGATATCGAGCTGCTCTTCATCAGTTAAGACATCAGGTTCTTTAAAAAGTTTACGAGCTTCATTATATGGCCATTCCTCGGGTATCTGATACCTATATAACATATCAAAATGGTAAGAGGTGATAGGATGGATTAGTTTAGAATAGACTACAAACTGACAGAAATATGCTTTTAGATATGTGGTTATAGCAATGAATAACGGAGCCAACCTTTTAAGCATAAGACACAGGTGAAGTGCAACCAACTAGACTAAATTTGTAAGTTATAACATTCACTTATGTTGGTTGGAATGAACTCTTATATCATAAGTTCCATATGTCGTCACGAAATCAAAGTACTATTTGATAGTTAAACAGAGTCAAACCTTTCTTTGTTTATATTTTCGAGTATTGTCTCAATAGAACCATGCTGGCGAATAAGCTTTAGGGCAGTCTGCCCTCCGATACCTGAGGTACAAAATACATATTAGGTCCCAACCTGCGTTCTACTTTTAACAGATGAAAAACAAAATGTTGATTTATTTCACCCACTGAAAGATTTGAAGATATTAAAAAATCTCTAGATACCTCGGATGCTGTCACAATAGTCACATCCCGACAATATGCACAAGTCGATGAACTGATCCATGGTAAGTTGAAGCTCTTCTAAAATCTGATACAAGACCACAAGGTTCAGGAATTATCTCATTTAACAAAAAGAAGAAGGGATAATGAGTGAGGGGGAAACCTTGGCAACGTCAAATTCCATGACAGGGATCTTTCTGGAGCTAGGATCCATCAGGTGGCGAAGAAACTTAGGAGCTCCAAAAGTCAAGGAGTCCATATCTTCAGAAGCCACACCATACACCTAAACAGAATAGAAGCGTATCAAAAGAAAACATTGCAGCTGATATACCTTGCAAAACCTCCACTTAGACACTGTTCACTCTAAACTGTCAGTAAAACACCTGAAATGAGAACGGAGAAAAGAATACAGACCTTTCCTGCTTTGCAAAGTGCAGCACATTGCGCTTCTGCTTCGGAAGTGGCCTGTACGGTAAAAAAACGCATCAGTCTCTCGTTCGAAACTTTAGCCATTTAAATTATTAACATAAGAGATTTATGCTCTGGGGGTTCTATACATAAGTACCTCAACAACGGGCACCCCCATGAGTTTCAAGAGTCTTTTGCAGTCGTCATTGTGTTGCTTTGTCACCTGGAGAGAGAGATGTAATAGATGTATTATTATAAGAGTACTAGATTCAGTTGCTTTGAATTGGATCCTATTAAGAACTGAGGAATGTAACGATTCAAAGATAGAAAAAGAATACCTTCACAGTTCGTTTGCTGTACTTCTCAATGTCCTCCTTGTTTCCTGCCTGTCAGCGTTAAATAGCTTCTAAAGTTACGCACTTTCTCTTTCGATAGTAAAATAAAGCTAGACAAGAAACTCGAAAGGGAAGTAAGAGTAACTAAACCTCAATTGCACCACTCAAATCTGCAGTTGCATCGGCTCTCTTGGAGTAACTGAACCATAATGAAAAACAGTTAAGAAACTCATGTAAACATCAATTTTTGATAGTAATATATATTACCGTTTGGCTAGCTCTTGTCTCTTTAACTCCGGGGGCTTTCCATCAAAAACATACCTGTAGTAAAAACATTCAGAACTAACTTAGCAAGAGTACTAGTAAAAGCCAAACCCAGAAAGTAACAAAAAGAAGAATGTGAGGGAGAAGAAGGTTTACACAGGCTTAATTCCAGCTTCGAGAAGACGAATGGTTCGATTAAACATCCCTTGCAAATGGCTACAAGCACAAAAACAGAGACACGAAATTAACACTTGATATAAGAAAGCACAGAACATAGATTCATAAGACTACAAATGTGGAAACAGCAAGGGTTATAATTGAAAACCTAGTGACTTCACCAGCTTCGTTGGTGAGCATCTCAGTCCCAGTTCTCCCCACCACAATCTGCACTCATTATAGGAATCACATTAACTATAGAAAGTAAAGGTACTCTCTTTTTAGTGTGAAATAAATAAAAGAAAGACAGGAACGAACAAGGAACTGGTAAATGCTCATGCTTGCATCAACTGCTATTTTCCGACCGAAGTAGCTCTCGAATTTCTGCTCTTTCATGGCGCTAGGCGCATTGTCCGCCAAAAGCTTCGTTAATCCCTAAAAAAAAAAATTTTAAACATTTAGATCGAATTCGAAAGTAAAAATTGAAACTTGAGGTTGATGTTTCGATTCATAGTAGTAAACCCATCAGACCTTGATACCCATTGGCGATGGCAGCTAATTAGCGAGCGAAGGTTTCTGACTCTCTCTCTCTCTCTCTCTCAGTCTCTCCGGCGCCGATGAGCTTTGTTTTCCCGCCTCCTCAACACGTGTGGGCTCAATGTAGTAGCCGCTAGTTAGCTTTATGAGGGTTGATGTTGTCGGGCCTGTTAACATAAATGGGCTCGTAGAGTAAATAGGCCCATGGGCTTGATTCGTAGGTTAGTTTCTTCTTTCAATTGCTGGTTCGGTTTAGACCCATGTGATATATCCCTCAAGAATTGTCTTGGTTAGTTTGACTTATTTTGGAGGATGTATGTATTCAACTTTGATATTATTATTATTTTTTAAATCGAAATTCAACTTTGATATTATTTAATTTTAAAACTATACTCTTAAAATTATTACATTTTATAATTAATAATTCTGTTTGTTTTATGAAAATTTATTACATCAAACTGTTTTATTAAATCTGTGTCTGATACTGAGAGTTCTATTTGCATTTACAAATTCTGTTAATTTTTTTATCATTAATAAACCTTTAATTTATTAGTGTAAATATTTGAATTAAGGATCTGTCTTCATGTGAAGAAATTTTAGTAATTTTTTTTTTTGAATTTTAGTTAAAAGTTATAAAACTTAGAAGCCAAATATAAATGTATGGGAGATTGAGCAAACGAAAAATGTACTTGAGTTGCCAAAATAATAATCTATAAAAATACGGGACGTTTCATTATTCGTGCATGGGAGTCGTATGGGGCAGAGAGTAAAAACCAAAGAACGCAACGGCGATGCTACGTGATCTTTCTCTAATGACTTCTTTATTAATATTCATCGAGAGAGCCAATATATAATCATTGTGCATATAGCATTTGTATCAGAAACGGTGGTGGTACGTGATCAGTTAAATTAATATTTACTCCCTAAGCTCACACCGACGCGATTTTATAGAGAAACGTTACATATTAATTACGCCCCACGGAAAAATACAAGGGGATAACGGTGCCCTTCAATTCATGCACCAAAGTTCACAATTAAATCCTCCCTCAAACTTTAACTAAATATCATGTTTAGCTTATATAAATAATAGCCTTGTTACACAAATAGAGAGGTTTACTTGGTTAGAGGCAGATATGTAACAAATCAAAAAAACACAAAATCGTGTGAAAAATGAACAATATAGCCGTAAGGATTAAAGGTTAAAAACTATTAAAACCAAGAAAGGAGTTCTAAATGAAGGTGGAAATGTGGTAAAATCCCAAAGATTGGGCTCATACGCAAATAAAACTAAAACAAAGGTCCTTCTTACAAAACCAAAGAGAAATAGAGTTGAGTGGACGATAGCACCGTAGCGTCTGGGGGTGTTTGTTTTGTAATGGCGTAACATGTGCATCGGATTTATAAATCGCCCCACCACTTTCTTTCTCGTTCTCTCTCATCCATATAGTTTCAAATCGATTATACAATAAGACAGTTATCATTATCATTGTGTTTTTTACCCATAAATTATGGCATTTCCTTGGTTAGTCAAAGAGTTTTGGATTTATTTTGGCCTACAATAATTAAAATTTTCCAATAGAGATCTGTTTTCATGTGAAGGATATTTTGAGGTAGAGAAAATAATGTGCCACTCTTTGACAAAATAGGGTTAGTCTGTATTAATTTGACATCCTTGGTTACTTCAGAATCAATCAAAACAATGATAGTATGTTTGAAATCTTAAAGAATGTTTTCAAAAATATAAATGAGTTAACGGCGTTACATGATTACCAATTCCGTAATTATCGCTCATGATTCTGTAGTGCTTCTTGAGAATCATTAAGATAGATAGACAGGTAGGTGTGAAGGAAAAAAGTCATCTACATCCAACGCGTGATTTAGAAAATAATACCATCAAATTAAAGTAATTAAGCCTACTTATCTTATATGGTTTCATGTTATTTTTTTATGTTTTCAAGTATGAACCAACATATAGTAAACAAAAAGATGGTCTTCCTGTCTTAATACTTTGTGCCAAAAAATATGATTATTAATTTATAACTTTTGATTTTTTTTTTTTTTGAAACACAATTTATAACTTTTGATTAATATAAGCAATTAATTAAGAAAAACCAAGGTAATGAGATTCCAAACGTGAATCCAGCCATTAAATGTTTTCTTGTACTATTTTTTTTTTAAAATCAGTCTTCTTCACTGACTTCTCCACTCTTCTGTTCTGTTCTGCTCTGTCTCTTTCTTCTTCTTACTCTCTATAAGCTGAAACGGAGATCTGCTCTTTCACTAACACATGCAAGTTCTTGCATTTGTCTGAACTTCTTTTTTTGCTACTATAAGCATTTGCAACTATTGTAAAGAAAGAGTAAGAGACATGAGGAACCTTTTCTTGTTAGGGGTTGTTGTGGTAACAGGACTGGTTCTAGGGACTGAGGCAAATGAGTATCTAGAGTTCAATGTCACTGAACTAGATCGCATTGAGGAATTAGAGTATGGTTTCTCCAAATCTAGCTCCAACTTCAACCCATTAATGGTTGGCCTCACACTTATCAGAGGAGCTGGTGCCAAAGGAGCTGGTATTCTCTCTCTCTGCTTTACTTCAATTCATTTTGTTTATCATATATTTAGTCCAATGGCATTCTCAGATTTAATCAGAGTTTCCTTTTTTTTAATCAGAGTTTTATATTACATAAATTAAATACAGATGCACTCATGTATCTAAGATAGTTAAATTTGACAGTAACTTGGTTTCTGATCTTTGAACGTAAGAGACACATTGTGTATGTGCATCTGAGAAACATAAAGTTGCAAACAGAAGAGTGTTTTGAACCTATGATCTGAAATCTTTGTTTGTGTGTGTATAAATACAGTATGTTTGGATGGAACATTGCCTGGATATCACTTACATCGTGGACATGGATCCGGAGCAAATAGCTGGCTTATTCAACTAGAGGTTAGCAAACTAAATATTTTGTTTGTACATTTAGATAAACTTTTGTCCTTTTTTAGTTTCAAAAAGTTTGATGTGTGTGTGTTGGAAATTGAAAATGTGTGGAAAAAGGGAGGAGGATGGTGTGACAACATAAGGAACTGTGTATACCGAAAGAAGAGTCGTCGTGGTTCCTCTAACTATATGGAGAAACAGATTCAGTTTACAGGAATACTTAGCGATAAAGCTCAACAAAATCCAGGTCTCTTTCTATTTTTTTTTTGTCTTCAGTGAAGAAAGAACTAGCACTATTTGTTTTTTTCTAACCTTATTTTTTGGTAATGTTCATTCAGATTTTTTCAACTGGAATAGAGTCAAGCTCCGTTACTGCGATGGTGGTTCCTTTAGTGGTGATAGTCAGAACAAGGTTTCTTTCAAGAAACATTGAACTTTGTCTTAGAGAGATCAGTACATTTCATTTTTAACATTTAAAATCTTTTTTTTTTTGCAGGCTGCACGGCTTCAGTTTAGAGGGGAACGGATATGGAGAGCAGCAATGGACGATTTGAAAGCAAAGGGAATGCGATATGCCAAACAGGTACGTTTTCACCTTGTACATCCTTTGCTCCTCTATAGTCTTTACATTGATCAAACATTCTTGTTACTACTCTTCAGGCACTTCTATCCGGATGCTCTGCTGGTGGTTTAGCAGTGATCTTACGATGTGATGAATTCAGAAACTTGTTTCCAGGATCTACCAGAATCAAGTGCTTAAGCGATGCTGGCTTGTTCTTAGACACGTAAGTTACTTCTCATTAGTCTTTTATTCTTCTCCACAAAGTCAGCTTTGTATCCTTATTAAACCGTTTGTTTTTTTTCTGTGGTTAAAAGACCTGATGTGTCCGGTGGCCACACCATCAGGAAGTTATATAACGGCGTTGTGCAGTTGCAGGGAGTGAGGAACAATCTGCCGCATATGTGCACAAATCATCTCAATCCAACTTCTGTATACTCTTCCTCCTTTAGTCTAATCACTTCTCTTATTGTATTATAAGCTCAAACTCATAAACTATTGAATTATTTGATATGTGACAGTGTTTCTTCCCTCAAAACTTGATCAGTCAGATGAAAACTCCTCTTTTTATTGTCAATGCAGCGTATGATATTTGGCAGGTAACGTTTCTTTTTCTTCATCTTCAAGATTGAAACTCATATGTTTAATGCTAACTTAGACTGATTTGTTTTTAAACAGATTCAAAGCAGTATAGCTCCAACAAGTGCAGACCCTCATGGGTATTGGCATGAATGCAGATTAAACCATGGAAGATGCAATGCAGCACAGCTCCGGTTCTTGCAAGGTTCTAATCATTTAAAAAAAAATACATATCTTCTTTTAAATGGAAATGAAATGACCTGACCAGCCTTATTTTGTACTTTAACAACAGGGTTTAGAAATCAAATGTTGAGAGCCGTAACAGGATTCTCAAAGTCAAGAAAGAATGGTTTGTTTATAAACTCATGTTTTGCTCATTGCCAAACCGAAAGGCAAGACACTTGGTTCGCTGATGATTCTCCTGTTATCCACAAAAAGGTTTGCAGCACTTCATGGGCTCTTACATGTTCACTACGTTTTTTTTTTTGTAATAATAATAGAATTGATAAACGTTTTTTGAAACTGCGTGTAGGCGGTGGCGATAGCGGTTGGAGATTGGTATTTTGATAGAGCAGAAGTGAAGCTGATAGATTGTCCGTACCCGTGTGATAGGAGCTGCCACAATCTTGTCTTCAGATGAATGTATGAATTAATGATCTTCTAATTTTTTTTCCATATAAACGAAGTTAAAGTGAAAAGAAAAAAGTTTCATTTCTTTTATATTTCTTCTTGAGTTGTATCCTTTTCTACGTACCAATTCTTCATTGGAAAAAAAAAGTTTTCCTCTTTTCTTAACTAGATTGAAATATTATGAAGGATTTTCCTGTTACATCAATGGTTCTGATTAGGCAATGGGGTTTTGGTTAGAATAGGCATGTGGTTTCGGTTAGCAAGGCCGGTTCCAGATACATGCGGGAGAAACATTTGTATCAGCCCACTAATTTTTGTATAATATTATACATTGGTCGCATCGCCTCCAAATTATCGATTTTTTATTAAGATTAACATGGTTCTATTAATCTTAGATCCGGACATTAAAATGAAGTTTTGATTTAGTTTCCGGTAAATTTAAGTTCTATCGAAATACTGACAAAAAAAAGTTCTATCGAAATAAACGAAACAAAATGTTGGTTACATTTGGTTTTGGTTAGTTGAGTTTTTATAATTTGTTGTCCAATGAACTGGGGTTTTTGGTTTTATGTTTCAAATTTGGATATTGGCTGGTTAGTTCGATTTTCTGCTTGAATCCCCTCTATAGTAATCTTTGAGCATTACGACATGTTTTCATAGCCACGTGTTATCATGAGAATGATTCTTAGAATTGTTAGAAAAATAAGTTGGTCTATACAAACATATACTATATTTTTTATTAAATTAACTATTAGATTAATTAATATTATACAAAAAAATATTTTATTTCCTTAAATAAAAGTTACATAATTACATAATATAGTTAACATATATATGATAATTAATGATTATGAATAATACATATTTAATCAAAAAAATTTCTAACCTTTTTCTTTTTTGTTTAATTTTATACTATTAAAAAAATTAAACAATCACATTAAGCATATAATAAAAACAATTAGATTTTTTCTTATATGTTATATTTTGAACTTTAAAAAACGACTATAAATTATTAAAAATGGTAAAAGTTCCACATAAAATATTTGTGATAAATGGTTTAACTTTTCTTTTTGTTCAAGCAAGATAAAAAGGATCATACATCATAGGGGTAGGCGTTCGGATACACGTTCCAGTTTGTATCAGATATTTTAGTATAAAAGTATAGAACCCGTTCGGGTATTTATACACTTCGATTCGGGTTCAGATATTTTATGTTCGGGTTCATATATTTTGGGTCGGGTTCAGATATTTAAATTTTGAAGAAAAAATAAATAAATTATTCATTGTCTAAGTTTTTTATATTTAAAATTTATTTTAACTTAATTTTTTTTTAAAAAAAATTCAAAATATTAAACTATTAATAGGTTTGGAAATAAAACTTTAAGAACTAGAAAGACACTAATTTAGTTGTTATTTTAAAATTTTAGATGCAACTTTTGTTAATGCAAGAAACAAGAACTTGATATGTATTTTAAGTGAGTAGCAAATGATTTTGTCAATAATTATATGTACATTATCTAATTTTGAGCAATAAGAATCATTAGTATAAATATTTTGAATAAAATGAGAGAAATAAACTAGAAATATAGAGTTAAAAATACTTATGTTTGGTTGTCTTCGGATATCCATTCGGGTTCGGATATTACCCGTTCGGATTTAGATATTACCCAACTGGTGAAATAAGTAATTTGTTTTGTTGTTCTAATTAAATGATTTTTAGACCGAGCTGGTGAATATATACTAGATAGACATTTATATTTCGAGTATGCACTTATATTCTATAATAGCTTGATATATTAGATTTGAACACTAGCCTGTTAATATAGTTTGCCAGTGATTGTTTTTCAAAATTTTGATTTTTAGATATGTATATGGAGTAAAACTAATTTTTACAGATGTTCATTTTTTTTAATTGACACTTATGTAATTCATTGAATTCATTTAAGAAGTTAAAAAAAAAACTTAACTCATATCAATGAAACAAAGACGAGAACGAAAGCACAATTCTATAGAGGTAGAAAATGAAATCAGTTATCGAGAGTCAGCAGTAAACTAATCGGGAGAAGAAAACCTAATTTCCTTTCATCATTATACAATCAATGTTGCCTATTTGGTTTTGGTGATATGTGTGAGCCGCAAAAGTTAATTTTGCTTTTGTACATATGAAGTCTTAAAAAAAATTAAAATGAGATGTAATACGTTAACTCTTCAACAACAATGATATATTTAAGAGACCAACATTTGTATTCATCATTTTATAATCGATAAAGATTGTAGCGTTGCAAAATGTTAAAATCATTTCATAAACAAATATTATTATAAGAACTAACTCCGCGCATGCACGCGGATTATCATTCAGTTATTTAGTATAACTCAGTATGATATGTATAGAAGAAAAAAACTAAAATTAGATTATACAACCGGCAACCAAATTAGTTTTGTGAAGTTACTAATCAATTCACAACCTACAATTGAACCAAAAACTTCAATTTAGTTCAGAAAACTCACAAGGGTTTATAACCACAATTCTGACCCAAGTGGGTTAGACAAAAATGCGAAGGTCAAACACCATATAAACAATTTTTCCATATATAATGCCCTATACTTAGAAGGAGCTAAACGGATAAAAGGACATCATCCTAGCTCGGGTTCACCATAAACATTTCAAAAATCTCATATTCCGCTAGTTGACATACATTTTTGGAAATCGTTCAACAAGTTTGATCAACTCAAAGATAAATTTTGGTTATTCTACTGCAACCAACAGAATACGTAGAACTTTATGTTACTAAGTATTTAGAAAGAAAAAATTAGCTGGATGGCCCTGGATCATTGATCATTTTTTCTCAGGATATGTTTGTGTCAATCATTTTATTATACATGGAATAGTAATCTCACGTTTTAAATATTAAGTTCTCTTGACTGGTTGATAATGCAACTTTATAGTATTGCCTTGACAACCCCCCCCCCCCCCCCCCCCCACTCACATCGTTGTCTTTATGAATAAGCTAGTTTTTTTCTTACGTTATCGTTATCTCCATATGAAACGACAACGATCCTTTTGGAAGATCTGATACAAAAGGACACCATACACACATATATATTATACATACAACATGCTCTTTTATTTTAAATACAAGTTGAGAAACTTAAAAAAAAACAATGACCTTTTTCTTTAAAACAAAAAACGATCGAACAAAACAATAGATCAAATGTGATACTTTGTGATTGTAATATAGATATGAAAGTTATGATTAAAGTAGGGCCTCAATTATTTTGGCTCACATGCAAATTATGAGGTGTAAGGATAAAAAATGCCTTTCTATTAGTCTTCAAAATACAAGTGATCAACTCGTAAAGGTTTTTTTTTTTTGAAAATTCTAGAGAATCCTTCGTATTTATATTCTCATTCAACAAGCAACTTTGGCCGAAATATTAAACTAGTAGTCATTCTTGGTTTTGTATAACATCGGGTTGTCTCTTTCAATATATAAATATGAAATATATAAATTACTATCAAATGATAATGTCCGCATAATATTGGTTGATATATACATTATGTAACTCTATTAACACGGTAATGAGTTTTACTCAGTGAATATATCTAAGATAATTGCTCAATATGTCGATTAAGAAAGAAATAATCATCAACGAATTAGAATTAAAAGATAGCATCATAAACTTGAAAAATTAAAGGGTCGGACCGAAAATATAGGTATCAGACAGAGAGAAGCCATATAGGCGTCTGTCCATCTAATAATAGCCGACAATATATGCAAAGTCATTTTCATCTCTTCTTTTGATTTTGGCTGACGGAAAACTATATAATTGCTCACAGAGTCACATCATTTTCATCAGGCTCGATACTCATATATCCAGTAAAGTCCATGATCATGACCATCATATCACCATATAAACGCTAAAGCATTTCAATTTATTTTTTGAATAATAAAGCATTTCAAGTTACCATGCACATATTACATTGCTCTACTAATTTTGACAAGTTAGATTGCGTTAAACTTATTTGTCCTTGACTAATAACGAAATCTTAAATCTAGATTTGTTTTTCTTTTAAAATAAAATTTGATTAACCAGTGGTGGTAGTCCAATGACATTCGAGAGAAATAAATCCAATACGGCGTACCATGGTTCAAACCCCGCTGGCCATACGGATATGGACTATTGCTTTCGGTTCATTTGAGTCCCCAAGAGAGGGTTTATCCGTGGTATGTACCTTCATCCGGGGTTAGGTATGTGTCTTTAATAGATCCGGATTTAACCTTTTTTCGTAAAAAAAAAAAATTTTGATTGCTCTACTTATCTCTTGCATGGCTTTTCCAGTTTTATCAACACTATCTCAGCAACAAGGGTCCCTTATTCTGCAACTATATGACTTTTTGTGCACCATTAAAAAAATACACCAACTCAAAAGCTGCCCTCGTGTGAATTATATTGGGATATTGTCAGAAGAGTACACACCTTCGAATTTCGTATTTCAACACCTTACAAAGACAAGGGTCATTCTTATACGCGCATGGCTTCTTTTTTTTGGGTAAATGATGATCATAAATCGATATGTAGACTAATTTGTAAACTAGTATTAATTGCTTATGACAATTTCTTAGAATTTGAGAGTTTGAGACTTGTGAAAAACCTTTAATCAGTTGCAGAAATATCAACATTTTCTTAATAAACTGATCGATGAGTGTCGATCACAGAAACAAAAATATGACTGTAATATCGGTTCTGATGAAAAATATTTTCAGTTAAATTAATTAGTTAAGATCCAAGAAACAAGAACATGCAACTTCGTCTATTCTTTCATGCACATAATGACATAAACTCTGAACTCACAGATAGGTCTTTTACATGATCTCTACTCATTTTCCTTAAACTGATGAAATATATATTACATTCTTTCAATTTTCACAAGTCAATTCAAAACTGTGGAAATCGACGTCTGAGTAGTAAAAACGATGAGTATGGGAACTGTTCACAAGCGAAGCACACATCTCTCTTAAGGAGACAACGATGGACTTCCATTCTAAGATGAATTGTCCCATTCATCACAGATTCTCGCTCATAATTGTCCCATTGGCTAAATGATCGTTTTCAAGCCAAACAACTTTACTCATATCTTTTATATATATCAACTTTAATATATATATATAGATTTTATATTAAAGTGATATATATATTAAAAAACATGACTAAGAGGTGACTATTCGGGAGGGACTATTTATAATCTTTTGTCGAGTAGACACTCCAACATTCGGATTCAATTCTTCGTAGATTGTACAATGTTTGGATTCTTGGCGAAAAGATAAATCACATTTTTTTTTACCAATTTTTTAAATATAATTGCATGAACTTCTTATAATAATTCTGAGGTATTTAATTTCCTACTTTCACAAAAAGCATATTTTAGTTCTTGTAGTGTAACTAATTTTTATTTATTTCAAGTCAGTTTCTATATTAACTTCAACTAGATCTTGACCCGCGCCCCCGCGCGGGTGTTGGATTTAACTTGCATTCAATGTAAATTTACAAATCATTGATTTTATAAAATGTCTATTTATATTTTTATGTTTTCTAAAATATATTTAGAGTAGAATATATTATATTATAATATAGATGTTTGAGAATAACTTTTTATCTGTACGTAATATTATATTTATAATTTTATAACTTGATGCGATTTGATGTAATTGTAATATTCATATATTAACCTATTGATTTTTTTTTATTTAAAAAAGATTTAATTTTTACAGTAGGTTTGTATAAATTATTATTAATTTTATGATTTTAGTTTTCTTGAAAATTGTATTGTATTAGATTAATATATACTATATATTACAGTTTGTGTTTTTATTTTCAGAAAAAAAATAACAATTCATTGTAATTAATTAGTTTAAATTTTTGATTTTAAGTGAAGGGGAAGATTTGTAAATAAGAAAGACATGGAATGGCTAAATGTGTAAATAAAAAGAAATATTTAATCTGATATCTGTGTTTCTAAATAATTCTTATTTAATCTGCTATCCAAGTTTCCAAACTACAGAATCTGTAAATGAGAAAAAATACATTGACTAAATATGTAAATAAAAAATATATTTAATTTGATATCCTTGTTTTCAAACAACTTTCATTTAATCTACTATCTAAGCTTCCAAACAGTATCAAAATGTACTTCAGTTTTAATAATATAGATACTTGTCCGTAATTTCTTGAAATACTAAATGGTCGATCCGTATATACTTGTAATAAAAATAATATAGCCAAAACTGAATATTTATTTGGTGCTCTGTTTAATAACAAAAATAGAAAGGGTCTTTCGGTTCATTTGTTCACGCATGCATCTCGTTGTCTGGAATCGCTTTTCCGAAGAAGTCTCCACTCCAGCTTAAGATCTTATTAATCTATCCTTCAAGAAAAAAACACTATCCACCTCGACCGGGACATGTTTACTTTACTTTCTAGGGTATTTATTTTATAATTCGTGAAAATAACTATTCTGAAGTAACTTTAGTATAGATGTAGATAAAAATAAGGTAAACTGTATTTAGGTCAAAGTCATGACAAGAAGAATAAAAAAGGCATTACATCTTAGCACAAAAAAAAACAAAACAAAAACAAAATACACGAGTAGAGAATTTACACAGCCAAAAAACATATAAAAATATACTTACACACATGCAGAATATTAACCAAGTAAACTCGGATCCTTGAAATGTGAATAGAAATTGAAGAAATACTGATTACACTCTTTAGCACATAACTAATCTAAAGCCTCTGATCAAACGCCATGATATTAGGTTTTTGAAGATTTTTACCGTAAAACTCCACGTCAGCATCATGTAGTAATGTCGCAGCGCTTTCATTTGGTGATGGCGATGATGATACTGATCTCCAGTAGTATTTGGCAATGTCTGGCTTCACTTCTGCTTCAAAACCAGTTTCTGAGCTTTGGTTATGTTCTGTGTAATGAAGAATCTCTGGCGCCCATGACTTCATGTCTTGATGAGGATGCTGATCTAATAATATATTATTATTATTAGTATTCATGATTTGGGTAGCTTCTTTGTAATGATTACCAAAGAAAGCACTGTAGATACTGTTGCTGTGAGATGGAACTGTGTTGTTACAGTAGCTGAGTTCCCAGTTGTTTGGAATAGGATTGAAGTTTGAAGTCATTGGTGTGGGAGATGATGACGTGGACATTGATGAGATCAAAGATACGATCTGGTCTGAAACCGTTTGGGTAGTACTCGAACTGAAGCAAAACTCAGCGTTTTGATTAGCCGTGGTCGTGGTCGCGGTCGCCGGGTACCACCAGGGACCTGGTTGGGATAAGACGACCATCGACTGATCATGCGGGTTGTTTATCGAAGCCGTTGACTTTACTACTTCCGAAGTATTTAATGACGTCAGCTTCTGATCTATGACGTTATGTTGAAGTTCGCTTATTATGGGTTTATGTGTTGTTGGATCAATGCCTTTTCTTCTCAGCTTCTTCTTAAGACAAGAGTTCCAAAAGTTTTTGATCTCGTTGTCTGTTCTTCCTGGTAACCGAGTTGCGATCTGAGACCATCTACACAATTCAAATCAGATTGAAACAATTAATATATTTCAAAATCTCTTACATTATGAATTCAAAAGCTATATAAGTAAAAGTCGCTCACCTGTTGCCTAACGCAGCATGAAGCTCAATGATCAAGCTTTCTTCCTCTTGTGAGAAAGCTCCTCTCTTTAAGTCTGGTCTCAAATAGTTTATCCACCTAAGCCTACAACTCTTTCCACATCTCTGCAAACCTAAACGATCATACCAATGCAAAAAAATATTAAATGATATATACAAATTAAACCCTTTTCAAAAAAAAAAAAATATATATATATATATATATATATATATATATACGTAGTGTGCTTTTCAAAGGTAATAAGAGATGACGGAAACCAAACCTGCGAGTTTGGGGACAGAACTCCAACAGCCATGACCATGTCTAGTTATGTAATTGAGAAGTTTCTCATCTTCTTCAGGAGACCAAAGGCCTTTTCTAAGTTTTTGCTTATAACAACAAGAATGTCTTCCCATTTGCAAACGCAAGTATGTAGCAACTGATTTATAAGAGTAATGAAGAACAATCAGCTAGATATCTTTGCAGAGAGACAGAGAGTTTTATGAACTGTGAAGGTTTCTATAAGGTTGAAGAGGAAGCAAGAAGATAAAGAAATTATTATAAACTGAGAGAAAATGTGATTGGCGACTTCTGGTGTAACACTTTTGTTTTATAATCGCTGGGTGAATTAATTGACACCTTTGATGGGACCACAATATATAGAGAAATGAAGAGATGAACTAAAAAGTAAAAACCTAGTAAAAAATTATTTGATTCCTTTACAAAATAGAAAGAAATCGTGGTTAATACTTTATAGATAAACTCATAAATTATTATTACATTTTCTGAAAAGATAGATACAAGTTGTATCATACAATATAAAGACATGTATTGGCTTAAAAAAACATAACTATCAAGAAATTTCTCTTTAATTAAAAAGGAAGCATTATCATATTTTGATTATATAAATAGTACTACCTTGTTTTATTATGGATGTGATTTATAGTTTTCCACACACATCAACATATTAAAAACTACTTCCCTTAATATATCTATATATACTTATAAATTTATTTCCCAAACCAACAAATTTATAAGTATATATAAATGAAATGTTTTAGTATATATATAACCTTATTGTTATGAATTAAGTGGAGTTATATTAGCCGAAAAACTGGACCTGTATTATTAAATTTATAAAAATATGTTTTGGGAAAACAAAAAATAAATATTATAAGTGAAGATAGTATAAACTTTGATGGTTAATTATTGCTGTTGTTCAGGGATTGAATATCCTAGTTCGAATAATCATTTGCTAAGTTTGAGGGATGATGATTTATTTTTTATACATCCGATATAAATATTAACATTTGGTTTCAAACCTACAAAAACTTGCCTAAATTTCAGAATTTTCTAGTATATAGCAGAAAAAGTAAAAAAAGAAAAGGGGAAGGCATCGGTCAACAACAGACTCATTTTCCATGAAAGCATTGTACGAATCTAAAATGATGTGTCCCCTCAAAATACGGTATTTCACTATATTTTTCTTGTTTAGCAAAGAAGTTTAATATTTTGGTACTTTTTTTTGTTTAATTATATTTTTCCTACTTTGATCTCGAAAGAGAGACCTTGATGTCCAGAGAATGCAAAAGAGTTGTTCAACTGAAGTAAGCAAAGTGATAGTGGGCAAATAGCAATAAATGTTTTCACCAATGCAATAATTATGAGATAAAAAACCAAGTCTCACATTGGTTACACATTGATTAGAGAACATTGATTAGAGAGTTAGACAAAAAATGTTTAATATATAAAGTTATGTTTAATTCTAATTAGTACGAGGTTTTTTGGGAAAGAAACTAAAAGTAAAGCCATGCAGGCTTGTCTAAGGCCAAAAGTAAACAATATCGTGTTAATCGAATAATATAGAATTGGACATAGACTGTTCAATCCCAACATTAGTATAAGAGCACCAAGTTGACAAAAAATCTGCAAGAAGACCAAAATACCTTTCGAATAGGAACAATACCCATCAAATTAGGATTGGGAGGTGTGTATGGCAGAGATCAAGTCAAAATCTTGGAAGTCAGTTGTGGGACATGAGATGAGTGTAATCCTTAGTTTGAAGGAAATAATGTGAGATAACAAACTAAGTCCCACATTGGAGAGTTAGATAAAAAATGTCTAATATGTAAAGAGATGTCTAACTCTAATTAGTACCAAGTCTTTTGGGAAGAAAACCAAAAGTAGAGCCATGCGGGCTTGTCTAAGGCCCAAAGTAGACAATATCGTACTAATCGGATAATATAGAGTTGAACATGGGCTGTTCAATCCCAACGATAATTTTGTCGCGAAATTAATTTACACAGACATTCGTTAATTTAACAGTTACCAGATGTAATTTTACAAGTTTTAGAGCATCTTTGTTGTTAGAAATGCAAAAATAAGTGTTTTAACAATCTAATATTATTATTTAATTTAAATTATTTATATAATTATTTTTAAATATTGAACTATAAGTAAATAAGTGGAATGGGGTTTATAGAACCCATCTCATTTTCTTTTCTGTTTTTTTTTTTAAAATAATTTATTCTAGTGATGAGATCTATTTACATATTATCAGTGAAGTTACTTGTGAATACTTAAATTAGGAGGCTGATCTAACGTGTAAATAAAAAAGCTAAAAGTTTAATTTTAAGCATGTTTCTACACGAGAACAACATTACGTGTTTAGAAACGTATATTATGATAACAGATGCATCTCATTATTATCGTATTATAGGAAAGAGAAATGTTTTTAATAAATAAATCATGATTGGCTCAACACATAGATATTATATGTATAAAGCTACTAGCTTAAGCCGAGTCTCAATAAAATTTAAAATCATCAGCATAATTGAAGGATGTCATTACAACGAAAAAAAACAGTCAATCCCTTGCATATCCAACCTGTCTACTTGTACATATTTGTTCTAGCAAGAAGAAATCGTGTAGTTTACCACTATCTAATCATAACATGACAATCATTTCAATTGAAATGTATATCATTTACATATTTTAAACAAATATTTTTATTTATTTGTTAAACATTAAGTTTCTTTAGTAATCGAAGTTATCTTACAGAAAGTTATTAAAATCCTGACGTTTTGTTGGTTTTCCCACACATTTATATAGCGGAAGGATTAGCAAAAAAAGTAGATTATTGTGATACCTCTTGATAATTATAGTTGCATAAGTAGATCATTTTTACATAATCATTGAAAACTAGACAAAAATGTAGGAGAAGTAGACGAAGTACGGATTAATATATCCACATAAAGTATACTATATTACTATATGAGCTTATCAAAACACTTAATGCACTGAAAGTATATATGGGGTATATCTTTAATGTTTGTGTGCATAGTCGCGGTGATGTTTTGTATACTATTTTTTTTGGTAAACGATGTTTTGTATAGTTTCTTATGGAAAATGGAAATACAAAAGAATCGCCGCCTTCCAAATGATCTTCCAAATGATTGAGCATTTAAAATTTTCAAGTGGGAGAGAGGTTGACATTGACTTTGGTTCTATCTTCGAGAAGCCATGTTCATGAGAGTAGGATTTGCATGCTTCTTTCGAGGTCCTAGAGGAATATTATTAGACATGAAAGTATGGACAAAGAGGTGAAAGAACAACAGCTATAAAAAACAAGAAGAAGACAAAATAAAGAAAGATTAAAAAAAGGATAATTTTAGGTCAAATGTTTGGCCGTTGAGTAGCTAGCCGTATGATCCAACAGTTTTGCTATAGCGGTCAGATAGCGCCATTACGATAAATGAGCTGTAATTAATCATGCAATATGTTGGAGGAAAAAGTAGTGAGGTCTTATACCCAAAGCATTGATATTCTTTAGCTTATCATTGACAATAATGCATAAAAATACAAGGAAACAAAAAGAATATATGTACACGGATCTTTACGCGTAGAAAGTTAATGAGATAATTAGTAAAACACATCGTCATCTATATATCCATACATTGTTTCGCATATTATATTCATAATGTAAATATTCGTGTGCACTAATTATTGCGGAGTTCTCTAGCTACAAAATAAAGATTTTAGTGTTGGATGGTGGAAAAAAGGATATTGGAAGCAATGCCAAAACAATATTTTATATAAATTCTAACATTTCAAAACTAACATGTCAATCACACAATAGGTACATGTTTTCAAACGCTCACAAATAGTATAAAAACAACGAACAATGATGAAAACATAAAATGGAGACGAATAGAAGATGCGGAAATTAAAGTGAGAGAGCATCATTTGTAGTAGAATGATGATTGCAAAAGTGGGACAAAAACAGAAAACTCATGATTTGGTCACACGAATATATATATACATTTCCTTGTTCTAAGTACAAAGAAAGTTTGCTTAGAGAGGCAATACCATACGAACGTAATGAAGAAAGAGACTGATGAAACATCCCCTCTCGTGCAATTCCAGAGTGTTTGTGGCACCAAGCTTTTGTTCTCTGCTTAGAACCATATCAATTTTGTTAGCATTAGTCTTAGATTAGTCCTATTATGCTTTTACAAGTTTTTAAATATTTTTTTTGGACTTGTCTAAGAAATTTGGCTTCTTGAAGCACCTTAGATTTCAAGTTTCATAACTTGTAATCTTTTTTTTCATTACAAGTTAACGATATTAACATTTCTAGCAAAAAAAAAGCTTTTGTTTTCTCGTTATTTTCAAGAATACCAATATTGCTTCATCTTCTTAGTATAATTATCAACCTGCAGCATTCGTCTGTTGATTTTGAAGTGTCTGTTTCTGTTTTATATGTAACATGTAGAAAATATTTTAAAAGTATACTTTTTGTAAGTACTACTTTGTTTCACTTTAAAGTTAGTTACTAAAGTTAGTAATCATGGTTGTTGCTTTTCACCATAAATTTAAATACAATTAAGTTCGTCCAGTTTCAATTAACTTATGATATATGTTAAAAATAAAATTAGAGACCAAAAATTGACATGGAACAATACGTATTGTTAAAATATTGTTCACACTATATATCATCCATTATTTTTCTAGACTAGCAATACAAATAAATGACACAGTAAACGTTTTTGTCCATTTGAAACAATGGGTCAACACACACACACACACACACACACACACACACACCCATTGCTAGTTTAATGTTTCAAAGTACTTTAATATTGTAAAGATTAAGTTTTGAATAAACCTATATAGTTTAATCTATTCTATTAAAAGGGAAACAGTCTTTAAAAATCTACTTACAAAAGGTTGTTGGACTTATTTGTTAGAAATTTAACATGTCTTCTTTTATATAGTATCAATAATATTAACAGAGAATAAAACATTCATTAATAGCATAATATTCTTTTAGTTTTTGGGATTTAACTACATTTAAGCTAACAATAAAATCGACCAAATTAATTATACTTTACCCCTACAATAATATGTCAGTATGGTATTTTATCAAATACAAGAGCGGTTATTTAATATTTATTCATTTCGAATTTTGAATCAAAACACATAGAATAAATATTTATTCTAAACGTGGACTAAGTAAACATACTAAAAATGCACTCAGATTTTTATACTGATTAACAACTTATCTATGTTTTTTCTGTAATTCAAAATCATTCAGAACTAAAAGAAATAAAATGGTATAGATTAACAAACAAAATAACATCTAATTATTTTTAAAAAACCTATGTATCAATATTCAAAATAAATCATTCAAATATTATGCATATATTCAATATAACAAAAAAATTCTAATATAAACTAAAATACTATACTGTAAACCATATATCATATACATATTTGAATATCATTTATATTAATTTTCATCCATCATAAATATTTTTTTTGAATATTCCATAAAACCAAATAAAAATTTTACCTAAAAATTAACATAATAAATTATTAAAGAAAAAATATTATAAAATTAACTTTTAAACCTAGATATTTTACCTAAAAATTAACATTTTTTTTAATATTCCGTAAAACCAACTTAAAATTTTACCTAAAAATTAACATAATAAATAATTATAGAAAAAATATTATAAAATTAACTTTTAAACCTAAAAATGAAAACATAAACTTATACTAAGTTATTTATAACAAAAATAAACTAATACTGTTATATCAATAATTTTTTTTTCTGTTAACATTTTTTCGAATCATATAATAAAATTTTAATCAATTTTAGTTTTCTAAATATATGAAAAATTTAATCAAAAAGTTTTATCATGTTTTTTTGAGTTTATATGAGATCAATCGGTATTGTATTACAGGTTAATAGCAAATTTTTGGATTTTTATTAGATTTATCATATTTTTTATAAATGCGAACTGGATTATATTATGGGTCGTCGAGTTGCGACCATGAGTCGGGATTGGATATAAAAATGGTGCTTCAAACTCAAACTTTATGATAAAACAACTTAAAAATTATTTATTTAATAAAAATTAAATTCAAGAAAATTTTGTCAAAAGGATCAACAAAAAAATACCCGCGCTTTCGAAGCGCGGGTCAAAATTTAGTATTATGTTATTTTTGACTCATAATAAGCAGTAACTTAATATTATGCATGCTTGAATTCTACATCTGATAATTCCATTTTAACCTCCTGATAAGGCTTTGGTCTTTGGAGAAGTAATATTTCAATTCCTTTAGAATTTTATATGCTTTGTTAATTATAATGATTTTTTAAAACACTGGTTGACACACATTACATCATCGTATAATCTCTAACTATATATTACATATAATGATCAACTATCTGTAATATATGCAATATTGATGAACATATGATAATCACTAATAATGATTCCATGATGAACCTTTCCCGAAACACTTGGATCAACAAAACGGTATATACGACATCTTCGATGTACATATTGGACGACCACAACGAACGACCTTTCCTACGATACTCTGGAATATCTTATAATTTGCAAGAAATTTTATAGTCTAAAACTAAAATCCTAAACCTGGATGTAAAAACTTTTAAATCTTAGCTAGTAGGTTAAGGTGATTCCACGGGATTTTATTTCGTAACATGAATACGAGAACCACACCGTAAGCTAAGCATCCTATGTGTGTACGATAACAACCGGTACACGATGCATTGATTAAGGACAGGATACATGTTATAGATTTTTAATCTACTACGGATTCAACTGAAACGACCAAGAAGTCTACAAACAGATTCAGAGTTAGTATACGCTTACATTTTGGTTTAATTTATTTGCTCATTAGCTGCTAAAAGCATGTAAAAAGATAGTTTTTTCTTACGACAAATCCAAGTATCCATGTTATGCCTCGAATTCTATGTTACAATGGTGTAACATGGAAACGAAAACATAGATGCGAACAAGCATTGTGCCTAATTCACAAATAGTAATATTCACATGTAATGTAGCAAAATGGTCTTTGATATTGAGATACCTATGAAGCACTGTTCTTTGGGTTGATTATGGCCGCTGACAAAACAATAAGCACGTGTTGTGTAGGCTTCCAAATCTTTAAAGGTTCAATTATATATTTAGTAATTATATAGTTGACGTTATGCCACGCATCAAGACAAAGATGGAGGTGTTCGCCGACGGAGAGATATTAGCAGAGGTCAAATGTCATAATTACATGTACTGATTTACATGGAGTCCTAAATCGCCGGAAATCATAATTACCATCAAACATGTTTAGTGATCATCGTTGTTTTTGATCACGGAGGTTAAGTAATAATTATTAATTATGTTCCTCTAAATGTAAAACCATTTTCATATTCTTAATAAGAAAAGGTATTCGACTTTACTTGATTTCAGCACATATAACGAAAGAGGCAATTCTCGTGTCTCTTTGACATTTGGGTCCAGTTAAAGGAATCCTTAAAATGATTTTTAAGTTTAAGTATTTGTTTAGTACTTATATAACATTTCACGTCACTAAATAGTTGTAACGAAATGATAGTTAAGTCTAAAATAATGGTCTTTTCTAGTTTTCTTCATAATCAAATCTCATTAACTTCGGCTTCGAACAAGATATGATATACAAAATATCTTTGATGCTTTTTCTTATTAAACATCTTGAGATGCTATCAAAATTCAATTCAAAGTTTTAAAAAAGCGTAAGTGAAATATTTGAAACTTTATATTCATAGATACATACATATATTCAAGTTTAAATTGTAATTTCCTTTTCAATATGATCTCATGCTACCAACTGATTCGGGGAGATTTTTGTGTCTTGGTAGCGGGTGTATATAAATCTTTAGTTCTAAGTAAAGCAAAAGCAATAATTAGAAAGTTTAAAGAGCAGTTTTGAATTTTAACTAACGGAAACACAAAGAATGAAAAAGTTATAAACATTTTTAAGAAGGTGACATGTATTTTCAAAAGATAAAAAGAAGTAATAATAAAAAGTGTTTTTGTCTAGTTGAAAAGTATGACCCATGATCTTACTCATGCATAATTACACAAGTAGGACCTTAACTCCTTTTCCACATTTTGATTTATAAATAGACTGCATATATTTTTAATTGTATAGTAGATTCTGATCCGCATTTTAGAAAATCAGGATTATATTTAAACAAAATTTTTAATTTTTAATATATAATAATTTTAGATAATATATAATTGTGAGTTCCAAAATATAAACATAAGATAATATATATTTGGAAACATAAATTTTAACATATGTTAACAAGTTTATTTTTTGAGTAAAAATATTCTATAGTTTACAACTTTTAGTTTATTCTAACAATGTAGGATGCTGTGTTTATCAGTTTAGATGAGACCAATATTTTGAAAATAAAATGGTTAATCTACAAATTTAGTATAATTTTGCCATAGTTAGTTTCAGATAATACTTCTATTTAATATAATATACACTATACTTATAAATTTATAAAATAGCATATATTTTTTTTGTTTTATAATAAAATATTAATTAATGTCAATTTTTAATAATATGATATTACAAATTAGGACACTAATTAATGCGTTATATTATAAAACATTTTCAATTTTTTTTAAGATTCTGTTATAATTAAAGTAAAATAAAATTTAATAGTTAAAAACTAAAGTCATTAATATTCTTAATAAATAATTAAACATTCAAAGGTTTCTAATTGACATATTTTGTACAACACATGAATTAAAGGTGACTTTTATATTATGATTTTGTTTTAATAAGATATATCTAGTCTAAATTATTTTAATAGAACAATACCACTTTCATTCATTTTAATACATAATATTTAACTAAAATTATTTTAAATAATTTGGAATTAAAATTTTTGTAATTAAATTCTTATTTACATATATATTTGCATCCATATTGATAAAATAACATATGGCTTTTAAAGTTGAAACAAGTAGTCAAAATTCACTCTTTCATTTGTTCATGTATTCTACAAGTTAGTCGGTATAATTTTATATTTATCAAATATCATGTCTTTTATTCAGGAATTTGAAATTGAAACCTAACTTCACATGTACAACTGGTTTAGACTTCAAAAATTTGGGTATTTATTTTTTCATTCTACGCAGGCTAATTATTCCATTGACTTATTGTTGGAGTCGGCATTCCTGAAAATTAAATTTTCAAAAAAAAGTTAGACTAATTACATAGCGATTACAAAAAGGAATTTTGTCTGGTTGAAAAACATATCAAATGAATAATTACACAATGTGTTGTTTGGTGATTAATTACGCAGGAGGTGAAGTCGAAGAGGAGATATAATAGTCAAAATCTCTGATTAGCCACACTCTTTTCTTTAAGTCTTCTTTTATTGAATCCTCGCTTTCTTAAACCTTTCCATCAGCCACTCTTTTCTTCCCTTTCTGTAAGGTCTATGTCTCAATTATAATGATCAAACTCTTCTTTCTCCAATCTCACATCTATTTTTCTTTCCTTTAATTATCTTCCATTATAACAATTATTATGCATATATGCCGCGTATCAGCTCCTTATTTGTTACTTTTCTCTAATTTTAATTTATTAACTTTAATCAATGCGCACATTTAATAAACTAGAACTTCTTACGTTTTTATTTGTCAACCACAAAATCCTTGTGTCTAAATCATTAGTCTAGTGGTCCACACGAAAACAAGAAAAATATGGCAAGTCATTTTGTTTTGTGAACAAAAATTATAAGTAATTTTAGTTTTGTGATTATTTTGGTTTATACTATTGCAATCACAAGATCAGTGACATCAGTCCTGAAGTTTTCGTAAATAACCGCTACACTCATCAGCTCAATATTCGCATCTCATGAACGTATGTTGTCAGAGCAGATGCCTTGCAAGTATCTAATTATATTTAAGAATATAATTAGAAAACCCTTTTCAATCGTTTCTCAATACGATTTGTGTTAATAATCATAGAACTTGCTCCCGTCCTAATATTTTATGGATCTTACTAAGATGTAAATAGAGCGGCCTTCTTTACGCTTTAGACCCATTCATATATTACCATATGGACTACTTAAGTCCAATGGGCTTACCAAACGATCAAATGGAGTTACGTCGTCTCGAGACCCCAACAAATAGTCGCTGTCGCGGCATGGGTGCCCAGAGAGGGGAAATCCGAATTCGATTTACCTTTGCAAATTCGACTTTTCTCTATATATCAACTTGGAAATAATCCAAGAACATCAAATAAAGAACGGAAATGAAATGAAGTTATAAAAAATGGCGCCATTTATTTGCTTTTTAAACATCAAAAATATAGTAATAGTGTTGACATTCTTTGGCTTGACCTCACTCACTCTACTCATGGCCAGCTTCTTCTTACTCTCTCTGTTTTACAGTTGTGTTTCAGTGTCACACAAGCACACACACTCTCTTTACTCTCCCTCTTTATTTGCTAGTAGAGAGAAGAGAGAACACTTTTATGTTACATTGTTAACCATTTCTTGTTGTTCATTTCTTTTTGGTTCCTTTTCTTGTTTAATCAAATGATACAATTCTGTTGGATTAAGCTTAAAGATTACTTGAGCTACAAATTATTATCCTAATCCTACTAAGTTATGGAATTATGAATATATTTAGGAGTTATCTAGATGTATTACCTATTAGGATTAGGAGATAATAATCTATATATAAGAAGATGCAAGCGTGTTGCATAACTTATGAGTTGAGAGAGATTAAGAGAGCTTAAGTTTTGAGTTACTTTCTTAAGCATTAATAAAGAGAGTTATTCTTTATACTTGGACTTGTTCGATTCATAAAGTTTGAGTTCTATATTCACAAGTTCGAGTTCTATATTTGGTATCATAGCAAAACAGAGATATGGGAGAAATCGTGACAGCTACAGATAGACCTAAAGGAGGGAGTTCTTCTTCGATCAAATGCCCTATGCTCACGACAACGAATTACACAGTCTGGGCAATGCACATAAAGATAACTCTCAAGGCGCATAAGGTCTAGGACACTATAGAAGCCGATTTAACCGAAGGAGACAAGAATGATATGGCTATTGCGCTTCTTTTTCAACCAATACATGCGACTCTTATCCTACAAGTTGGTGAGCTAGATACGGCAAAGAAAGTTTGGGAAGCCATTAAAGCTAGACATGTAGGAGCAGAGATGGTTAAGTAAGCTTGTTTGCAAACCCCAATGAATGAATTTGATAGACTGAAGATGAAGGATAAAGAAACAGTCGATGAATTCAGTGGTAAATTATTTGAAATCTCATCGAAGTTAGCCGCCTTAGGAGTAAGCATTGAAGAATCAAAATTGGTAAAGTTCTTATCAAGTCTCCCTCGGAAGAAGTACATACATATTGTGGCCTCTCTTGAGCAGGTTTTAGACCTAACTACCACAAATTTTGAAGACATCATAGGACGTCTTAAAACCTACAAAGAATGCATAGCTGAAGATGAAGAAAATCCTCAAGAATATCAAAAGCAACTAATGTTTACAAACATGGAGTCGCAAGCAAACCAATCAAACAAAGGATACAATGATTTTCGAAACATAGGACAAGGTGGACGTGGTTCGTGGTATAGAGGACGAGGTCGTGGTAGATGAGGCATAGACACGTCGAGAGTCATGTGTTACAGGTGTGACAAACTTGGACATTATGCATCAGACTGTCCGGATCGGCTACTCAAGCTACAAGAAACCGAAGAGAACAAAAGCGAAACACATGATGCGGATGAGCTTATGATGCATGAAATTTTTTATCTCAGTGAAGATGGGATTGTGCCAAGTAAATATGATGCCAACATGACTAGAGACAACGTTTGGTATCTTGATAACGGCGCTAGTAATCATATGCCGGGTGATAAGAGGTACTTCAGGATTCTTGATGATACTATTACCAGAAAAGTCAAGTCCGAAGATGACTCACGGATAGATATCAAAGGGAAGGGGTTTATAAAGTTTATTGATCGAAACAGTGAACCAAGAATGATGACAGAAGTTTATTACATTCCCGACTTGAAGAGTAATATCATCTCTCTTGGTCAAGCCATAAAGTCAGGTTGTGATGTCAGGTAAAAGAGGTGAGTGCTTAACCATGCATGATCGCGATGGTAATTTGCTTGTTAAAGCACTTAGGGCGAGAAATAGACTCTACAAGGTTCGTATGGGTCTAAAGGAGGACTTGTGTTTATATTCCACATCATGGGAGACTATAACAATTGGCATTCGAGACTGGGGCATGTGAATCATGAGACAATAAGGCATATGATTCAATGAGACCTTGTAAAAGGTATACCGCAAGTGAAATTTGAGAGAGAGGTCTTCGGATCATGTATGCTTGGGAAACAAGCAAGATATGTGTTTCCTAAATTGACATCATATCGAGCAACGAAGATCCTGGAACTTATACACAGAGATTTGTGCGGTCCTATCTCACCCAATACAGCCACTGGAAACAGGTATATTTTTCGTTCTCGTGGATGATCACTCGAGGTACATGTGGTCAATATTGCTCAAAGAAGAGTGCTGCTTTTATAAAGTTTAAGAAGTTCAAAGAGATAGTGGAACGAGATTGAAGAGCAAAGATACAAACCTTTAGAACTGATAGAGGCGGGAGGGTTCATATCACATGAATTCAACTCCTATTGTGAAGATTCGGGAATCAAGAGACACCTTACGTCTCCTTACACTAACCTTCCTCTCTTCTTCGTCTAGTACTTTATGGACAGTGGCGATTATAAGCTTTGAGGTGTTCATCGATAGCTAGCTACACCGTAGGCGTCATAGGAACTCCCGGCATTCGAGGCAACAAGGAGAAACTCACTTTCCTATGATCATTGTCAAAGGTTGAGAACGAATACCGATTCCTAAGGATAATAAAACGACCTAGCGGAATATGCTGGGTTTATTGGGTGGGCGAAGCTAGGGTTGTAATACTTAGAATTGAGAAATTTTGTTCAAATCAGACTTGTAATCGAATCTGAATCCCCGGTTATCGGAATGAATAAATATTTTCATTTAAAAAAAAAACTTAAAGAAATGGTTTCGAAAGAGAAGTGGTTGATGCTGAATCTTTTGACGAGGAGAAAGCGAAGAAAAGGGATATTGTGGAGTTTGTTGAGGAAAAAAGTACTCTACGTTGTATTTGGTATACTATACTAATCAAGTAGAGTTTGTTGGTTTTAATTTCAAGTAAAAGTTATTTTCATTTTCTTTATTGTCTAGTTATAAATTGTTGTGTTCATATCACTAGTGGCATTTTCTTATGTATGTTTGTCAATGTGGTAACTCTTTTTTGTGTATATCAAGAATTTAGGAATCAGAAATCTCTGGAAGTGCATGCTAACTTGTTTCATGAACTTCTTTCCTTGCGTTCTTACAGCATGCTTGATCAATGTCGTTAGGGTTTTAATTTGGATACGACGACGATCATCTCGTGATTGCTACAAGATCTTGAGGTTTTATCTCAGATTTGGGGGAAAATATAAAAGATTGAAATATATGAAGTGTTGCTAGCTCAAATGTTAAAGGTATACAAGACAAAAAAAAGGTTACATTAAAACATTTGGGATCCAACTAATCATGCATAGTATCATGGTTCAAAAAAAAAATGGTCTAGCCAAACAATTTTCTTAAAAATCGATTTATACGATTCAAATAGGTTTAAATTATAAATTAGTTTAAACCAAAAATCAGTTTAAATTGATATAAATTAGTTTTAATCTGTTAAATTAAGTAATAATATTGGTACAAATCCACAAATATGTTTAATTTTGTTTTATTTTGTATGCATAATTTTGACAATTCATCAAAATAGTTTTATAATAAAACCAAAAAACTAAAATATCTTATATACATGCAAAGTATATAATATAAATTAATAATTGTTTAATACCTAGACTCCAAATAATACACCTAGTAAGTAGTTCTCTACAAAACGCTTAATTGCCGTCTACGATTATTTTAAAACAAAACCAGCACCTGCCTAACAAATCAAAATATAAATTCTTTTTTTCTTTTCTTTTTGAATACCAGTTGTAATACATTGTGAAAACAATGGGGGTGATTGGTTGGGCTGTAGGAAGTGACTTTAGCTTTAATTTTCATCTACAACTTTAAATACTACCAATCATGTTTTATCTTAGTTTTTAAAGTTACAACCAAAAAACTAAAATTACAGCAAAAACATACAAAAATAGTTGTAAAAATCTTATTTTCTAAAGATCCATCTTTTTAACTGTAGGAAATTTTAAAGGTACATCCCTTAAAGCTAAATCAAAAATTTTACAGACTAAATTCTAAAGAAAATTTTCTACAGTTATACTGCCCAACAAATCACCCCCATTTTCTTTTTCTTTTTCTTTCAAAATAATTACACAGAATTAGCTGGCAATATATTTTCCTAAAACTGAAATCAAGAATACATTTCTTCCTTGATGCATTAGTACCCCAAAAGGTAGGAATAACTTAAGAAATTATATCTAATATTAAATGATCCTTATCCCTTTTAATCAATCATTTTCATACACGTGTATGTGCATGGTACATTGATTTTTTTTTCTTTCTAAAATAATAAGATTTTTTTTTTGAAAAATAAAATGATACGATTTTACTAGATGGTTTACATTTTTTTCATAAACTTCACTTAATCATGTATAAAGTATTGTTGAGTCGATATCTTTTGAAACAATGTGTGCACTGAAAAAAATATTACGTGATATCACATCTTCCCGCATCTTATATTTTCTAGTTTTTTTCTCATCTATACTATTATTTGCGAAGTGATTTTTTTCATTCAAACTATCACATTAAAAATTAGATTGGTTAATATCATTGTTACCCTTAATGAATTTTATATATTTTAATTATATAACTAAAAACAAGTTAAAGGCAACTTGTTGTTGTTTTGCCTTTGGGGACATCCGATAAAATTGGAACGATACAAAGAAGATTAGCATGGCCCCTGCGCAAGGATGACACGCACAAATAAAAAAATAATAAGTAAAAACAAGTTTTATGTTAATAATATCATATTTTAGAAAGAAAAAAAAAGACAATTCATATATATTGTGTGAATTGTGTCGTTATCTCAAAATAATATTTTCTATTTTAAAATATTTAAATTAAGATATACAACAATTTATAATCAAATGTTAATCAGGTAAAAACATTTGCATAAAGATATTTTTTAAATTATTTTAATATTTGAGTTTTTTAAATGAAATTATTTATCAAATATAAATAATTTGATGTTTGATTTAATTTTTTGTAAAGATCAATAATAACGTATCCTACATGTTTGATTTAAACTAATAAATATTTTTAAGAAGATTATGCCCCCATGTACCGGGCACAATACCCAGTATCCATTATTTTACATTTATCTTAACAATTTTTTACTCTATTCTAAACAAATAGGAGTACATATATAATTTCAAAATTTATGAACAAAGCTAGGCATTAGTGATCGTAACAAAATAGACTAATATACTAAGCCAAGTTAGTCTTATATAAAAGAAAACTTACGCATATAAGTGACTCAAAATAAATAAAGAAATGTACCACAGCCACACACACACACTGATAGAAGGGGGTATAGAAAGTTTTGGTCAACGAATAAAGATTACTACAATTTAATTACTGCAATTTTCTGTTAATGTGTCAATTGCATAGAGATTACTACAATTTTATACTGCCTAGAATCACCCTTCTAACTATTATATAAACAACCAGGGTACCAACAAGTCTCACACACACAAACACAAAAGAAGATAATCATGGTGAGGTCCAGGGTGAAGTTATCACTCATACCTGACAAAACATCAAGGAGAACAACGTTCAAGAAGAGGAAGGGAGGGATTATGAAGAAACTCCACGAGCTTGTGACTCTCTGCGGCGTCGAAGCATGTGCGGTCGTCTACAACGGTCCAAACGATGCGAACCCGGAGGCTTGGCCGTCAAGGGAAGGTGCTGAAGAGGTGATTTCCAAGTTTATGGGGTTCCCGAGGGTGGAACGGGAGAAAAAGATGTACGACCAAGAGAGGTATACGGGGGAGAGGATCATGAAAGAAGAAGCGACGCTCGAGAGGGTGAAAGACGAGAACCGAGAGCTCGAACTTAAAGAGATTATGTTCGATCTTCTCAAAGGGAAGAGGATGATGGAGCATCATTTTAGTGATGCACGTGTTGTTAATGAATTGTGTGAATTCATTGACTATAATGTGAGTGAGATAACTAAGAGGATCCATATGCTTCAGGCCAACGGCGGGACAGTTTCGTATCCTCCCCTTGATGTCGGTGCTGTGGATGCAGCTCATCCTGCTGTTGGGGATGTGAACCCTATTGCTGGTGCAGATGTTGCTGCCGTGACGATGCCTTACGGATTTAATTTTGGTCATATTCAAAACATGAATGTGAATCAACAAGCTCCTGCTTATCTTAATGATCATATTCCATATCAGAATATGAATCAGCAAGCGTTGTTTCACAACCAGGTTCCAACTAACTTTTCTGGTCATGTTCCATATCAGAATATGATGAATTATCAAGAGCCAGTTCAATACCAAGTGCCTGATAATGTTTATGATCAGAATCAAAATGGATTCAATGGTTTGAACCAGGGTATGGGTTTGGATATGAATCATAATCTGAGTGAGAGTTTCAGTCAGTATCCAAATCTACATGATCAACCGTACCTGAACCAATTGATGGCACAAACTCAGCAGATGAGTTATGCTGAAGAGCTTGCAAGCCTTGCTGCCATGGACAACAACAACTATCAACTACCAAGCACCAGTTACATGCCTTCCATGGAACTTTCTGCTCTTAACACCAACAACAACCCTTGGCCTACTAGGTTTGGTTTGGAGTGAGTTTTGTTATAGTTTGCATTTGTCAGTTCTTCATTTTAAAAGATAACATTATATATGATGTCTTTGCTAAAATATTTCAGTTGTTGTAATAATAATTAAAGGTTTTTTGCCTTTAAAAAAATAAATTATGTTGTTTTCGTTTTTATAGCGGGTTCGATCTTTTCTAGTACTTGTGTTTGTGAACAAGATAAAGTTAGTATAGACAAAGATTCGCATGCCTCCTTAGAGGTACTAATGGACCCTTAATCTCTCATAGGCAAATACTAATAAAGTGGCCCAAATCTTTAATCACGGACATGTTGGGAAACATGGCCATATGCAACCTAACGTTTTAGGGACTGGTGAAAACTGGTCGTAACAATTGAACTGTTCACGCTTTTGCATGATTTGGTCAAAACACCATATAATATTGAGATTTATACACACTTGAAACGCTTCTCCAAAGTAATAGATCAAAGTTCACGTAATCCGGTACTACACGTAACAAAACCTATAAGTGATGTCGCCATACATAGTTGTTCTTGTAAGTTGTAACAACCGAGCAACAAATAACAATGTGTTCGTCTATTTGTGTTATACACAGAAGTTTGCGCATGTTTCAAAGATGACGCCTGCGTTGTTGTTCATGCAAGATGGTTGTTGTACGTAACTCAAGCGTAACATCCACAGTGCATTTTTTTACCATGTTTCCCAAGACCGCCAAAAGTCACGGGAAGGTTTACGATTGGAAAAGATAAGAACAAAATGCTTATTCTTAAAGATAATCTCCAAAAAATTTAGACAAGACCACTTTGATTAGGATATAAAGTATGAGAATTAGTTGAGATTATACAAAACTGTCGGCCACTAATATTGAATTTGATGATTTTTTTAGTTTTATTATGAAATGATAATAAGTGTAAAGAGTAAAAAAAGCAACGTCAACAAATAAGTATATATGAAAAATACTAGTCATATATACTCATACGACTCATGCTATGGATATGTTTCAAGAATTGAAGAGCATGTGAGAACGCATCGTCATCAACTTCCTACAAACCTGTCCGGTCCTAAATTGATTGGGTC
Organism: Brassica napus; assembly: GCF_020379485.1. Taxonomy (NCBI): domain Eukaryota; kingdom Viridiplantae; phylum Streptophyta; class Magnoliopsida; order Brassicales; family Brassicaceae; genus Brassica; species Brassica napus. The sequence goes on from NC_063439.1 coordinate 22,613,994, forward strand.
GAAACAGTTAAGAACTAAAGTTAAATTATTAATATATATTTAATTAATAAATTTATTAATATAAAAAGTAACTTTTTTTACGGTTACCGCTCAAGTAATAATCTCTTATATAATTTATTAAATTTTGTTTTCAGTAATCTATACATATTAACCACTTAAATTTTAGAGATAAAATAACTTTTTTATATCGTTACGTTCATAATTAGTCTTTTCTGAATATTTAAATATCCTTATGAAAAAGATATTTGAATTAGTCTAGCATTCAGTAAGACTTTTTCACTGTACTGTATTTGTAGTATTTTTGTTTTAGATATTGACATCTTATTTATTTATATATAAATTTGGATGTCGAAAAATATATTTATACATTCGAATTTTGTAACATATAGACTACAAAGAGGCTCCAATAAATCATTGAACAAACATACAAATGTTTTATTAAGACAAAAGCTATTATGAGACTGATACATATTTGTTAGCAGCAAAACTTAAAATCTAGTTGAAGATATGTTTAACCAGAGAAAATCAAACATTAGATTTAATCTACATCGTTGAATTATCAAAAATTTACTAACAAACAAAGCAAGTGGAACCAAAAAAATTGTGGGTTTAACTAAATTAAAAATAAGAATGTGGTTGTGAGTACTTAATCTTGTATAAAAATATAGTTTGGGTTTTTCATTAAAAATATGTTTGTACAATATCTATGATTAGTTGAGTACATATAAAATAACGATAAAATAAAATTAATAACATATACTATTATACAATATTAATTTTATATCATAGATTTGATTAGTTAAAACGAAAAAAATATAATTGTAAATACATAATTTTGCAGGAAAAGATAGTTATCAATGTATTCATTAATCAATATTTAAAATTACGGCTATCCTTTTTTATAAGATTGTATTTTTTTGTTCTTATCGTTTAATCTAGTCAGACACATACCATATTTTATGGTTGTAAGATATTTGTATGTGTGTGTCTGACTAGATTAAACGATAAGAACAAAAATACACAATCTTACAGCCATAAAATATAGTATTTGTCTGACTAGATTAAACGATAAGAACAAAAATACACAATCTTACATAAAAGGATAGTCGTGATTTTGAATATTTATTAGCGGATACATTTGTAAAATATCTACGATTATTTGACTATAGATAAAATAAAAATTAATAATACTAATAATTATATTACAAAATAGAGTGTGTTTGACTCGACTAAACGATAAGAATGTAATTATGAATTGTATCTGTCTGACTAGATTACAACGATAAGAACAAAAATACAAAATCTTACATAAAAGGATAGTCATGATTTTGAATATTTATTAGCGAATACATTTGTAAAATATCTATGATTATTTGACTATATATAAAATAGTGATAAAATAAAAACTAATCTTACAGAAAAGGGTAGTCGTGATTTTCAATATTTATTAGCGAATACATTTGTAAAATATCTACGATTAGTTGACTATAAATAAAATAGTGATTAAATAAAAATTAATAATACTTATAATTATATTACAAAATAGGGTATGTATTTGACTCGACTAAATGATAAGAATGTAATTATGAATACACAATTTTGTAGAAAAATTATTATTTTAAATATATTATTCACTAATACATTTATAAAATATTTATGATTAGTTGATTATAGATAAAATTATGATTTAACTAACTAATATTATAAAATATGGTATGCGTATGACTAGATTAAACGATAAAAATGAAAAATACACAATCTTACAGAAAATGATAGTCGTGATTTTTAATATTTGATTAGTGAATACATTTGTATAAAAATATCTATGATTAGTTGACTATAGATAAAATAGTGATTAAATAAAATTAATAATACTAATAATTATATTACAAAATATAGTATGTTTTTGACTAGACTAAACGATAAGAATGTAATTATGGATACACAATTTTGTAGAAAAAATAGTATTTTAAAAATATATGATTTGTTGATTATTTATAAATTATTTATGATTTGTTGATTATAGATAAAATAATGATTAAACTAACTAATATCATAAAATATGGTTGTGTTTGACAAGACTAAACGATAAAAATACAATCGTGAATAAAAAATTTTATATAAAAAAATCGTCATAATTTTAAATGTTTTATTAACTAATACATTAGTATTTATAGTTATTGAATATAGTTAAAATAGTTAGAAAATGATATTAATAAGTTATATTACAAAATATAGATGTAGTATTTGTTTGGCTGAACCAAACGATAAGAACGTAAACATACATTTTGTACCAAAAAGCAATAGTTATTTTAAATATATGATTAATGAACATATTATAAAATATTTATGATTGGTTGACTATAGATGGAACAAGGATTAAATAATAATAATAATATAAATATTTTTTATTGAAAATATAGGCTTAGATTTTACTAGATTAATCAATAAATATTTAATTATGAGTATATTTTTTATAGAAACAAATAGATGTGATTTTAAGTGTTTGATTAACCAATGCGCTTGTAAAATATTTATACTTGATTGATTAAATAATACAGTTGCGAATAGATAATAAATAAATTTTAAATGATATTACATCAAAAGTATATTATCATAATAATTTAAAAATCATTAGTTATTTAATTTAGTAATCAGAAACCATGTCTATAATATTTATGTTTGGTTGTATTCCTTTTAATTTGGATAAAGTTATAATTTTAATAAAAATTGTTTATTTTGTGGGGATTAATGAAGATTTAGAAAACTTTAATTTGTTAGGTTATATATATTAGTGATAAGAAAATAAATTAGTCTTACAAAAAAAATATAGCAGGTGCTTAAATATTAATTGGAAAGTGAAATTATTTATATATTTTTATAATTACTGCATTCAAATTTTATTATTATAAGAGATTTTTTTTTTCAAAACTTTAAATTGACATGAAATGATATATAATATTTTGGTGATTGTTGTTAAATGTCAATAGCTACTATTTTCCAAAGACATTGTTTATGAATGGTGGCGGAAAACCAATTAACCCATATGTATAATATTGGTTAGACTTGTCGACGTGGAAATATATCCAATCCCACGTGGTTCATGAGTATCTCAAGCCCCAAAAGTAGGTAATATATAGCTTGATCGCATTAAGATCATGATGAAGAATTATACTACCTGTGGGGAAAAAAAGTAAGTATATATTATATCTAAAAAAAGACTTGAAGAGCTTGAAGGGAAGAACCAAAAAATGGCGGACGAAGGAAGCGGAAGTGGAACCGCTAATTGCATAGATATTCTGCTTGCTATCCTCTTGCCTCCTCTCGGCGTCTTCCTTAAATTTGGCTGCCATGTTTGTTTCTATTTATCTCTATATATCCATCTGACTACGTTGGTCTATACACTTTAGTTTCTATTTTTATACCAAATTTTTGAAACAAAATATGGGGAAAATAAATAATTACAGGTGGAGTTTTGGATATGTTTGGCGTTAACGTTCTTAGGATACATTCCGGGGATCATATATGCTATCTATGCCATCACCAAGAAGTAGTGATCTCTCTCTACCTTCTTGAGTCTTGTTATATGGTTACCACTTGTATATTTCATGTACAACTATAGTCTATACATGATAAATCACAGCTCTCCTCTTCTACTGCACTAGGACGATATGATTGATGAAGGAACGGTGGTGTTATTTTGATAGTTTCTTTTTTATTGTTCTTTTCAATATTGTAAGATAAACTTATTAAATATGGTAAAGTTAATATAATGGAGTTGAACTTTTAAACGTGAGCCAGCCTAACGTGATCAAAACGTATCAAACACTCGGACAACATTTTCAAAGTGAAGACTTATTTTACATTAAAATCGATGGGGGTCGTATTGAATTCGAAACAATGTTCCAACACACCTTTAAAGAGGGAAACCAAAGCTAGATATCTAATTAAGGCACAACTCTCTGTCTCCACTTCTTACTCTTTAAATTGCCATTCTCTACGGCACATAGGGCAATGAGCTTGACTCGTCTGTGAATTAACCCATTTCAATATACAATGGAGATGAAACGAATGGTTGCAAGCTCCCCAAACTGCTCAATCACCATAAGCGTACATGCGTAAGAATAGAAAGCAGGGGTTTAGTTTTAGCAACTTTTTGAAATATACAAAAAAAAGCTTAACAAGAATTTCACCAAACAATCACACTGTGTAGAGAGACATGAAAAGAGAGGAGGGACTTACTTAGAGGGCAATCATCTCCAGGGAGTTTGCAGTCAGGACAACAACCGTCAAATGGCATACGACATATCCCACATGTCTCATCTTGAGCATCCCATGTCCATGATGCAACCGCATGCCACCTACAGTTTTTTCACTATGTAAGAGTTCATGTATTGGAATTGAGAAACCACATAACACATGTACTAATGGGACAAAGAAACTTACTCTGTTTTTTTTCGAAGTCAGGGGACATCGTAGCAACAAGAGTCAAGGGAAACAAAAAAAAAACAGTTTTCCTAAATTAGGAACATTGAGCTGATCTTAGTCTACTGCCCTATGTGAAAACTAGTTGAGACTTGAGAGTTGATAACAAGAATCCTCATCAAAAGAATGCCATCAATATCAGTAATCAAAACTAAAATTCATGAGAAGAGAACAGTTTTAGATATCATCATGAATCAACAAGTCATGTTTTGAACATGAAAGAAACTATGGATGCATGATAAGCAGAGATAATGAAGTAAGAAGGATACGCAAGAGCTTGACTTTCATGGCTTCCTCCTGAAGAAACGAACAAATCTTATATCAGCTTTACAAACCCTTAAAAAAAAGGAGAAAAAACAAAGACAGTCTGTTTCTGTCAGACATTTGATCGAACAACTTGTAGGCAGGAACCAATCATTAGACCAGTCTAACACTGTAATGAAAATAAGCAACCAAACAATTAACTTCACAAAAACAAATAAAAGACGTAACTTTAACACTCAAAGGATGATTCTCTCGAGACTCCAACGAATCAAGCTCGTTCTGGAATACACAGTAACACAGAGAACACATTCATTCGATATAATCAGATATACACAGTAACACAGAGAACACAGAGACTCAGTTATATCAACACAACGGGCACAAAATTCAAAATCTCACCGGCGATGACGGAGAAGCGAAATGCGTCGGAGAAAGCAGCGAGGAGGAGGAAATGAAAGACGCGAACATGGGCTTTTAATTTAAATTGGACCTAAAATGAGCTCTTACTAATATCTTCTTCTTTTTTTTTAACGAAAATATTTTCTTACGTCAACAACAAACATTAAAAAAAACCTTGTCTTTGTCGTGAATTTAAGGTCACCGGTACCAACCGCAAACACAGTTTTTACAGTTAGTAAAAATTGTTAACATTTTATAACAATTACAAAAAAACTACAAACCGCTTTACACCGTTCTAAACTTCTCAAAATCAAAATTAGTTACCGGTTGCCCACACTTAAGAGAGTAATTTTTTTATTAAAATTATAGAAATATATAAATAAATTTTAAAAATTGAGATAATATAAGTACTAATATATATAAGTTTAATACCATTATTTTATAAATATAAATTTTATATTTATTATAATAATATGATTTATAAATATAATTTTATATTTATTATTTGGTTTTGAAATTATCATTATTTGTAATTAATATTTTGTTTATTAAATATTGTTTTATTAATTATTTTTGCATATGTGGGTAAACCATCCAAAAATTACCCGCACACGCAGCAATTTCAAATGTTGTGTCAGTCATATGAAACACTTAATAATGCTTAAAACCGCAACCACCCGTTTCCACTAACTCCTGCACTCGTAACCGCAACCGCTGTGTTTGAACCAGTCATGCTCTAAATTGTTTTTCTTTCCTTTGTCATTATTTTACATTTTAGTTATTTTTATTAGAAAAGAAACATTTGATTATACTTTAATTTGGATTAGGAATAAGATCCATTTTAGCTTACTTTTAGTCAAAGATCATCTACCATATTTTGTTTTAGATTTTTTACCATATATATACAAACCAATAAGTTTTGTTGTATGTCATAAATATGAATATTTTTTTTATATTTTCTATATGAATGAATATTTTGTTCTAGATTTCTATACTATATAGGGAACATACCATATATATACAAACTAATAGTGTTTGGCTATGACCCTGTAAATATAACCATATATGAATACAAAACTTACTTTCAAAGCTATATTTATTTCTTTTGACCCTGAAATGGTATGATATTGGTATATGTATGTGTGGATGTGTATATAAAGAACACTACCCCACATTGAAATTTACAAGACACAAAAACAAACAAACACAAACAAAAGAGTCATGACAAGAAACAGGGTGAAGATGGCTTACATAGAGAATGAGACCTCAAGGAAGACAACTTTCAGGAAAAGAAAAGGAGGCATCATGAAGAAAGCCTTGGAGTTATCAACTCTCTGTGACGTCCCAATAGCCGTATTCGTCCAGAGCGAGTACAACTCGGTCCCTGAGGTGTTCCCTCCATCGAGACAAGCTATGGGAAACATGCTGGTCAAATGGGAAAAGTTGTCGCTCGTTGAAAAGACCAAGAAGATGATGAACCAAGAGCAGTTTATCCAACAGAGGATCACCAAAGCAACTGAGAGTTGCAAGAAGGTCGCGAAGGAGAACAAAGAGTTGGCGATGAAGGAGGTCATGTACGATTGTCTCCGTGGCGATAATGCGCCATGTAATCTTGATGAGGATGAACTTCGTGATTTGGGTGGTGTTATTGACCAGTATATGAAAGGTCTTAATCGTAGGATCCAGGTTCTTATGAAGGACCATGCATCGTCCTCCACCTCTGTTGTTCCTGATGCTGCTGCTGCTGCTGCTGCTGCTGTGGCCATGCCTACAGCTGAGATGGGTTCTTCCTCAAACGTCAAGGACTTTGATCTGAATCAGACACAGAGTGAGTGATTTGTGAGCATCGTTTGCGGTCTGCCGGTCTCAACCATGTTGATGTTTCGGTTATTTAAGCTTCAATAAAAATATGTTTTAAGTACTTTTGTTTTAATTACATGTGTGTTTCGTTGGTTTGACATGTAATATTCTAGTTCATCTTCAATAAAATTTCATTTTCGCCAGTTTTATTTTTATTTCCTTGCAACAACATATTTTATGTGAATTCACGACTCGAGTGGTTAACCTACGACCGCAGTACACACAAACTAACAACTTGAGAAACTGAAATAACACGTATTGATCAAATCAAACTTTCAACTTTAAACTAATTGGTTATCATTGAATTGACTCACTCTCTTATACATTATATAAGTTTCATCAAAACTCCCAATATGTGAGCTTATATTCTTACATAGACTTTTTAAAGATTAAGATCCATGATCCATTATTCTCAGTATAATCTCAATGTCCTCTCTCAAGATAATAACTCTTCTAACCACTAACCTCTGAGACCATTATTATCGGGTCCGAGAACACAAATCACTTATGGACTAGATTAGAAAAGTGTGTGGATCGGTTCTCAATATTTTTATTAGACTTGTTTAGTAGTTCCGACACCGTATTAAATTTAATGGGCTTTCAATTTTAAACCAATCGATTGGCCCAAATCTTTTATGTACTACTTAAATCCTATCGAAACACCTAATGTAAAATATTTTATTCTTGCATAGAGTCTTTAAATATGACCCATAATCCATTAGTCTCTACATAAATCATAATTCTAATATTTTTTTTGTAAAAAAGAAGAACCTTCAAACTTCGTGCATTTTTTTTTTTGGACAACTACTTTCATTAATGCCATAGCAAATGTCAGGTGGGTGCCATAAAAGTATCACCTACATACAAAACATCTTTTTTAGATATAGATTGAAAGGAAGAAGATAGTAATCTGATGTCTGATATGACTCCATGGAGCTCTGCTACAGGTTCTGTTCCTCTAGCTGCCTTGATCAGTACAGATGAATCACTTTCGACTCTCAGGTTAGTCACTTCCATTTCCTTACACATGAGAAGGGCTTCACGCAAGGCGATACTCTCTGCAAGGAGTGCCGAGTTGACTCGCTTCTGGTAGCCTTTGAAGGAGGCTCTCTGCCTCGTGTCTTAAATTGTCCATCCGAGTCCTGCTGCTTTATCTTCGCTTCTCCATGCTGCATCAGTGCGAACGTAGACCTCTGCATTTGTTTGATCTTCCAGAACTCGTAGTCTCTTTTGAGAAGACACCTTCTCTCCAATAACATTCACTGCCCACTCCTTAGCCGCTACTATGGCTGCCGTCATAGTATTTTCCGGAGAAACTGTCTTATCTTCAAATAGGAACTTGTTACGGTCTCAAACTTCGTGCACTTATTATATCGTTTTGCAGTACATAAAAAAAATATAAAGTTGGACTTAATACATTTCATATGTCAAACTAGTTCTTGCAACATGTTTTCCTAAAGTACCGGCACAACAATTGCCTTTTCTTATTATAAACTCGAATCGTATCCACCATGCAAGCTGGACACAACAGAAATTCTAAAAACTGAAGCAATTGTCAGAATTGATATTATGTCCGCTCGAAAATAATATGGCCTTACGTATAATGAAATCGTAGGGCTGAAGGCTGAAGGCTGAAGCTATGATTAGAATTGATGCATCACCAAATCGATGCATGTGGCAAACAATTGTAACTATTTCTAATTTTTTTTAAAGTCATTTTTTTAACACCAAAATTAATACATAAACATAAATTGCACTCAATAACCTAAGAAAAAACCAAAAATTTTTGACCCAAACATATCCGATCCCCATGGGATTCTAGGCAGCTGATATCTCTATCCTCTTGTCTTCCTTTGATTATGTTTCCTTCCATTTCTGTAATTGATCATCTTTGTGTTTTAAGGATGGGCTAGCAAAACAGGCCTTTAGACCATCATTAAAGGGGAACTTTAACAATGGGATCCTTAACAAAAATTAATTAAATATTTGAGTGATCCCCACAAAAAGTTAAGGATTGGTGATAGAAAGCACAAAATAAAAACCGATCTTAGAAGAGTTTTTGCATTGTTCGCGGAACCCAACATGTGGCGGCCCGCGATTGGTTCGCTTTTTAATTTTTTTTTTCAAACAAAAAAAAAATCCTAAAAAACTGTGCCACCGGTTTCAGCGATAATTATGCTCTTAGAAACTTTTTACCGAACCCAATTTAAATCAATGAATGAAGTATTTGTGCGCAACAAAAAAACCTAAGAAAAAACCAAAATTATTACTAACTAAAACTTGTAACATTATAACTGTCCAAAGTGGCCTATTCTTGGTTTTGTATACATTTGGATCTTTTAGATTCGAAAGAAGGTGACTAACACGTGAATGCTATATTTCAACAACAATCTAGCAGGGATTTCAGTCTTCTTTTTGCTTTTACATTGTGCGGTAGAACTTTTTATTCCAACCCTTTATTCATCTAATTATTAAATTCCTATGATTTGGTAAATATGTAAATAGATACCCCAAGAAAATAAATCAAATAGCAGACAAAAAGGTTAAAATGGAAATAAGAATATAGAAGAGAAAGGAAAAGAGCTTTTAGATGGTTGGTTCTAATACGAAAGACACGGAGGAAGTCATATCTTGTCCATTTTGACAGAAAGTGTTTCAACCCACATTGATGGGCTTGATTTGATCTTCAAAATCATGAATCTGTTTATATAGCGTACTTGTACTCTAGCTTTTGTGTTTCGTTTCTTGTAGGGCTAAGCATTTAGAAACCCTACGAAGAATCTATAGACCAAATCTTAGAATAGGAGATAGCACTACTGTTGGATGATTATGTGTCTTGGTTTTTCATAAATGTTTTGTATTTTGAATTGATGGTCCATAGCATTGATCGAGAAATTACATTACTATTCGGGTTTGTTATTGATTTGAACACGTAAAACACAAGTAACGAATATTTCTTATTACTGTACAAAAATAAACGACGAATATAAAATATCTATAATCTTTACGAGTAAAAAACAAAGCTTAATATACATTGACTGTCAGTGGACTATGGAGTATGACCAGCTATATTACATGGCATTAGCTAAATGAAGTTATAGCAACAGTTTCAATGTAAGTATTTATCCTTCGTCCTCACGAAATGTTGGGCAGTGTTAAAGGCTATTCTCCGCTTTAGTAACAATTTGCATTTTGAATCCGATCCTGCTCATTATGGGTCAAAACCTACATAATTAGTAAAGTTGAGCACCATATTTTAATATTTTGTAGTAGACTCTCTATACATGGACACTTTCTCAATGCATCAGACAAAAAGAAATATATGCACTGCGAATATCACTATTTAAATGTGAATCGTAGATTTATCTTTCGAATGTAAAACAACTCTAAACCATCCATAGCTAGACAAAAAAAAAAACAGGAATCTCTATATTGTCTAGTTGACCGTTTGGTCTTCAAGTTAGGACAACACCAATATAACGCAGCTACGATTGATCAGGGGCGGATCTACAGTGTTGTGTACGGGGGCACGTGCCCCCGACTACTTTATAAAACTTCTTAAGTAATTATGTTGACATTCAACTCTGGTAAAACAATTGGCAAAGCTGTCCCTGATAAGTCGAATACCTACCGAGTTCAAAGCCCCCTCTCTGTATTTTTTTCTTTTGGCTGTATAATTAATGTGGTTACACGTTTACATTTATTCTATCTTTTTAGCTATTATAGTAGCATTTTCTACTTTTTGTTTGATTATTATACTTTTCTCAGCATATCTTTTCTTTATTTGTTTTTTTTTTCATAGTTCTTTCTATTATATTTCATGTTTAAATTTCAATTTTTTTTAAGCACGTTTCATTGTTTTAGTAATATATATTAGTAAATGAACAATTCTAATTAATATTTAGATGATAAACAATTCATTCATTTCAATTTAATTTTTAGAATTTAGTTCTTTGAGGTATTATGACCAAAAATATGTATGACATTGACATACTGTTGTTATATGTATAAAACAATGGCATTTTCTATATATTTCCAAATTGGTTGTAACAGTATTGTAATTGATAATATTTTTTTAAAAAAAATATAATCTTAAAATTATAGCATTCGAATAAAAATAGTGAATTGTTGTTTTGACAGTTTAAAACTATTTATTTTTTATTATTAACAGTCTATAATATTTATTAATAAATTATATATTTTTTATTATATTACTAATATTAATATTAATTATGTGCCCCCGTCAAATAATTTGTCTGGCTCTGCCACTGCGATTGATGGAACATAGTTAGGGTTTATACTAATATATTTTTTTTGATAAGTAGTTTATAATAATATATACTGAAGAAGAAATTTGTAAAAATACTGTATATTAATGATTTAGGTGTGAAAGTGTGTATGTTATTGATGTTATAAACTTATACAGTTATGATGAACAAAAGCATCATAGAATAAACGAATACGAGAGTAATTTGAGTATAAGTTCGCTTAGACCTGCAAACTAATTTGAGTATAAGTTCTTTGATATTATCATTCGCAATGACTTGTCAATTATATTTACTTGATTTAACTGAATCTCTTATATTAGCTGAGACCTGCAAACTAGTTAGAATCTAACCAATAAAAAATAAAAGTTATAGATCTCATGTCACTGTGATTACTGAGAAATATTCTTGTCAATTTATGTGTGGCTTTCGATCATCTAGCAGTAGCATTGTGTGTTGTTGATATAATCAACAGATTGGGTAATTAATTTTTACTTTTTTGCATTCGGTTTAATAATATTAGTGTAAGAATATTATGTGATAGTATCAAAATAAATAAAAACTTGAAAACAAAAAGGATGTGAAAAAAATATAATAGGCAAAAGAAGTTGAGGACAAATAGAGAAAAGCAAGGAATAAATGTACCTTCGTGTACAACTACAATATATGTGGGCGGGATACTAAGAGCATCTTTATCCCATATACTCTACTAGGTCTCTTATTTTATTTTTAATAGTATTTTAGGAGTTAATTTTGGTAAGATACATGTTTAAGAACTTTGAGATTTTTCTCCCTTCATTGCAAGTCTCTTATTTAGGGTTTCTTAAAAAATGTCAACTCATTTGATTGGTGGCATTGTAGATAACAACAACATAACAGGCTTTGTAGAAGAAACAATCTCTTGAAAACCTGAGAGTAACAGGCTTTGTAGATTCATCATCTGCTTTTTGTATATCTTCTGTTTGAGATCCATTATTAGTCTTGGAAGAAGCTGCCTCTGCAATGGGAGTTGAACTCTCTGTAACAATAACGCCACCGTCTTTGTCTGCTTCAAGCAGAGGAGGAGACATATCTTCTGCAATTGGACAAATCAGTCAATAGCATGAAACTTTCAGTGAAGTACAAAGCAGAGAATGTCTGTATCTTATCAAGCAATGAAACCTAAACTCTTTAGCCTTTTACCATTTGCAACGCTAAAGCAGTGAATATCTAAACAAGTACATAACAAACATACGCTCTAGGGAACCAAAAATAAACAACCAAACAGTAACTCTGTGTAGATTCTTACCTCCTAAAAGAGAAATAGATGTTTCATACTGAATTGAACAAGCCCTAGTTGTAGCATCTTGTGGTTGCAACGCACTGTTCGTCTTGGATGAAGCTGTTTCGGCAATGGGAGTCGAGCTTTCTATCACAGTAACACCACCGGTGTCAGCTTCAGGCAAAGGAGAGAGATCTTCTGCAAGAACAAATCTTTTCAGTTAAAAAAACCCCACCTAAGACTCAAACTATACAACCTTTGAGACCTTCAAACTCTAAAAGCAGGATTCCATACAAGCAGCATCAAGAAAGAAAGACTTACTTCTTTTTCTGAGACTCCATTGCTTCAAGAGCATCACTCTTCAGCTCATCCAGCTGTGCTTTGGCAATGCTTAGCTCCAAATTTTCCTCGTACTTAGGAAGATATTCTTTCCTAATCCCAAGCATGTTGTTCACAATTAAAGAAATGCAATTTCATTAGCTGTTTTTATGTAGACCGAACATTTGTTGAAAAGTGTGATATTAACGCACTTTCTCCAAAGCCTCGAACATCATGGCCTCAGCACCAAGTTCATCAGTAAGACCCTCCTGCAATTACAAGCACAAAAGTAACTCAAAGACTGCTTTTAACACTTCTCAAATGCTTCACACAAAATAATGAAAAAGAGTGCGAAACTAAAAATAATGAACATGAACGATCCAATTGGAGAATCTGGCGATATCGTCTTCTCGGAGACGGAGATGGCGGTGGCGGGGAGCTGTAGCAGCAGCACCGTCCGCCGGTAGATTCAGTTCCCACGACTCATTCGGATGTCCATACAAACTCAAATTCTCCATCTCTACACAAACAAACAAAAAAAAAAATCAAATCTCCCAAACAAAAAAGGCCAAAACTTTCTTGTCCTGGAGAGAAATCAATTAAAGGAGATGAAGAGATTACACCGGAAAAGTCCTACTCCTGCCATGGCTTCTTCTTCTTTCTTCCTTCTTCGCCATAGAAAAGTACTGGAAGAGACGGTCTCTTCTGTTGCTTGATTAAGAGACGTAGTTTGAGGTAATTGCTATTTTTCTTTTTTTTTTTTTTTTTAAAAACAATAAGAGACGGCTTTTGAAGACCCCGTTAAAGATGCTTTAAAAACAACTCCAACAGTTAGAAACCATACAAATTTCTTTAAAAACATATTAGTAATCATGTTTTAGTTTTTATAAATCAATAAAAATATTAATTTCCTCTCGTATGATGACATGTGTCTTTTGATTAAATTATGAGTTCTTAAAAAGTAAAAAATACGAATTTTTGGTTTTTTACTCTTTCAATTTCATTATTTTGTTTTTTTTCTTCTAAAATACTTAGAATTCCTCCTAATACTCACTATTGGGGCTGCTCTAATACCATCGACATATTGTTCTAGATTCTACAGCTGGCTTCAAATCTTTGTTCTTGCTTAACTAATCTTAATATACGATCCTTTCGTTCTTGTTAGTTGGTAGCTATATTAAAATGTATCAAAGTTAATCAATTTACAAAAAGGTTACATATTTGCTACGAATATCATTAGCCGCTCTTCAGATTTTATTAGACTAATGACTTTGGTTTTGCCATTTTGTGATCGTTGCTTTTTTTTTTGGCAACTTTGCGATCGTTGCTTAAACATAGTAGTTAAACTTTTTTAACAAACCAAAAAGGTATATTGTGATTGTGAGGTTGTTATTTGTGCAAGTCCTTCCTAGAGATCGATATACACATGAAACAATAGTGTAAGATCTTAATTTTCACTAGCTAGACCTGAATCATATCAATGTAAATATCTTAGTACTGTGTGCGTCTTGATATGTTGTTCTTGATCATATGTCATTTATATGGGAACATTTTTGTTAGAGAGTATAGTTGACATATTTATATGGATCATATATACACTGAAAATTTGCATGTTCTGAACTTGTCAAGTCCAATTAAACTATTAACTGTAGAGAAATGGCTTTAAACTAGATGTAAGGCATTTTATAAACAAATCATCATAAGGACAGCATCATGAACATAAAAGAAAAGGGAATATACATAGAACCAAACTAAGTAAGCTATTGGCATTCTTTCGTTCATCATCATCATCATGATTATGATGATGGCTAGTTATGATGAGACTGGCAAGGAGGGAGAGTTTGGCACTCAGACTCAGAGACACGAGAGGCATGGAACTTGGCGATGAAGGCAGAAGCTTTACGGTCAATACCTGGCTCAGCCACCCAATATCGCTTGTCCTCGTCGCTGGCCCATGCCTTTCTTGTGTATACGCCATCGTCCCATGCGTCTGCTTCAACTCTGTGAGACGACCTTCGTGATTTAAAGAAGCTGAAGAGCGAGAACTTCTTTCTGCTGCTGCCTCCCATTAGACGGTACAAGAACACGCCAAGATCCAAGAAAATAGAACGTTAAATTTGTTTAAGTTTGATGTGTTTGTGTATGTAAAGAGATGGGTTTTGCGGATGTATTTATAGGGTGACTGGTAAAGCAGCTTCATGTAGGAGGTTCTTTTTGTCCGGTTTGGTTCGAATCTTGGTTGGTTCTGTTTAGAAATTATCAAAGCGAAATAAAGTTTTGTTCAGTGTTCTAAGCTACATTGTCGGACCAACGTGCTTTTATGTGTCGCTTGCAATTACTTGGACCCTATTCCTTTGTGAGATGTTGTATCCTTTTTTTTTACTTTTATGGGTGTATTAATATATACATCTCGAATAGTTAGAGTTTCCTTTTACAAAATTAAAACAATCATTTCCCCAAAAAAATCAACATAAAATTGGGGTATCTTAACATAACATAAATTATTCTCCTCAAAAATTACGTTTTATCCTAACTCAAAGCTGATAGCATCATAGCACCAATTAAAACAGGACAATAACCGACTCATTTTGTGTATTGCATGCAATTTCTTATAAGGTGTTAGCTACGTGTATACTCCCTCCATCAAATAATAATCAGCTATTTCCCATAGTTTACTACTTTCTAGCTCGTCATCTAAAAGATCAAGGGAAACTCTCCAATGTTAATACTTATGAGACCTTCATAAATTTTTATATCAAAAGAAAATCATTTTTTCTTCCCATCTTTTTAGAATGATACAAGAATTCAATTAATAGTACCCGGGTAACAAATAATGATAGAAAAATA
Organism: Brassica napus; assembly: GCF_020379485.1. Lineage (NCBI taxonomy): Eukaryota > Viridiplantae > Streptophyta > Magnoliopsida > Brassicales > Brassicaceae > Brassica > Brassica napus. Next base: position 22,629,693 of record NC_063439.1, read on the forward strand.
ATATAACAACAAAAAAGAGAGCAAACAAAATGGAAACAAAAATAATAAAAATATATAAAATTTTAATGGAATCAATGAAAATATGTGAAAATAATAATTCGAAACAATCAGTTAAAAACAACAACATTGCAATATTATAATTTAACGAGTTAGAAGAAGTATTTTTGATAAACAATAGAAGGGTAACAACAAGTATAGTTATTTTTTTTTGAACGACTCAAGTATAGGTATAAAAATTAAAAAATACTCAAAAATATATAATCAAATTATAATTTCAAAAACATGTTATTGTTATTATTATTTTGACTGAAAACATGTTGTTTATAATGCAAAATAAAAAGATATGCGTGTTAAGGCTGATTCTCCTCTAATACATATAGAGAGTTACGTTGTGGTATATCCATCAGATAATGTGGTCTTTTTTCCTAATTCATCCATCAGATGAGGCGCTATTTTCTTATAATTAATTTTCCACATTATAATACATAAATCAATGCAAAGAAAATCATAGTAATGGAGATATTGTTCGAGAATCTGAAAGGGAGGATGAAGATGAAGAAACGTGGAAGCTGGTATTACAGTCGGAAGGTTATTGAGATTTTATCGGACAAGGTCAGTCTTAAAGGGGTCTGTATTAACTTTAACTTAAAGAGTATTTGCTCAATCCCAAAGGCATCCAAGTTCTCTCTCTCTCTCTCTCTCTCTCTCTCTCTCTCTCTCTCTCTCTCTCTCTCTCTCTCTCTCTCTCTCTCTCTCTCTCTCTCTCTCTCTCTCTCTCTCTCTCTCTTTAACTCTTTTCTTTTGAACTTTCTGCAAACTTCTTTTATTCAAGTGATCGAATCAAACCAAAAGTGTGTATTATTTTATGTTTCTATAGAATTATTGTAATAAATGTCCAAACACAGTAGTGTTTCTTTGTTATTTCTTGCTTTCTTCTCTTAATGATGCCTTCTAGATACGGCTCTCTCAAATTTCAACAAAGTGCCAAACTCTATCACTTATATTCATCTGCCTAAAGTCTGTTAGTCAATGCAAATAAGAAATTATTGTGTTCTTTTGCCTTAACAGAAAAAAATATATTGTATATTTTGTGGAAACATATCAATTTTGTAGGTCATCTGTATATCAAACCTTCATCTCTCATCATATTCAACTTCTAAATTTAAATATATTTTATTCCTGAATTCTACTACGTTTCACCTTTTTCGCTTCACATATTCATATAAATGAACACTGAGATTTGGGAACATACATATGGTAAAACACGTTAGATTTCGATTGTCTTAACTACACATCCAGTCATCCGCTACATAATTTCATTATTAGAGTATTACATACACTATGACAAGGCTGTAGTAGAACGTACTAGAGTACAGTATTTTTCATATAATCATGTAAACTAATAAATCCCAAAGTTCAAATTAAAAGGAATCTGTCGAAGAATAAAAGACACAAATGTGTTATTTTATATGTTAAAGAGTGCTTCTTCTTTCGTTTTCCTTCTTTGAGGAATATATTCAACAGCTTCAAGCTACACTATAACAAGTAGTAGTTTATTAATATCTAGTAGACTTTTTCATACGAATGCCATAATCTTCTATAATAATCGTGTAGCCTATAAACTACATATTTTAAGCAATAATTAAAGCATGACTATTCACCACCAACAAAGATCGTTATCGAATTTTATAAATGAAAGAAAAAGTTTGATTGATTCTTTTGGATGTGAATGGATTAATCTTAGCGGATTTGCAAGCGAAAAAGAAACTCTCCTTGGTATTATTGTGGGTTTGGAAATTTTTTTTTTGGGGAAAAATTATCCCTTATTTTAATGCATAAGTAACATAAAATTAAATATAACACATATTATTTGTTTGCTAAAATATAATGACAAATAACTATTTAAACTTGTATTGGAAAAAGCCTTACATACTTTGAAAATATAAGGGCCTCTAAGAGATGCTATATCTAAAAAAAATAAACAAAAGGTATTTTAACATATAGTTTTTTTTTTTTTTTGTAACTGTATTTTAACATATAGTTTCTACTTTCTTCTTCCTCTTTTTTGATCAACATAGTTTCTACTTTCAAGTTACGATATTAAAAAGCATACACCAAACATAGTATATGTTTCAAAGTAAAAAAGTAACCCACTAAGCTAGCTAGCACCATATATGCGCATTACAAAAGTCACTCATCTTTTTATCACGACCAATCATATGAACGAATGTAACCACAAACCTTTTAAATTTTTAATATAGGAAACTGAGTGGGTAATCCTCAACTTGGACCAGATTCCTTCTCCTTTTTTACTTTTCATTTCTAATTTATATTATTTACTAATTTTATTTTAACACAAATGCTAAAATCAATTTTAAATTTTAAATTATAATTTTCACTTAACCAAAATATTTTTGGTGGTTTGAGCCCAAGGCCCAGTACTAAGAATGTATGGGCTTAGCAAGGTCTACTTCTACTGCCTGCTTCCTGTCCATTATGACAATCCAGGTGTTAGCAGAACGTGAGCTGAAGATCCAGAGCGATGTGAAAGAGATTCGCAAAGTCTTCTGTTGTGAACTCTGCAGCAACCAGTATAGAACGGTGATGGAGTCTGAAGGTCATTTGAGCTCATATGATCACAACCATAACAAGGTAAACAAATAATACATGAACCCTTGTTCTTGTTTCATAGCCTATCGATGGCCTGAAAACATCCAAGTGTGACTATGCAGCGATTCAAAGATATGAAAGAAATGCTCCGTGAATGCAGCCGCGACGATAGGAAGAAGCGAGAGAAGCAGCGTCAAGAGAGGGAGATGACTAAAATGTGCTCAATACTATCTGTTCCTTTTACATGTTTTGATATATTGTGGTACGGTTGGACTTAACCCCAGAGTATTGTTTTCTTTCTTTAGGACTGATGCTCGTAAACAACAGAACAAGCAAGAAGAAGACCCATAGAACGTCCCAGCTTCATTGCCGGCTAAGACCACTGTTCCACCACTAGCTGTCCAAGAACAACGAAAAACATTGAAGTTTGGCTTTTCTATCAAAGAGCGGCAGTATATCAAAGGTGCAGTAACACAAGTTAGGACTAGTTAATCCTGCTACAACATTGCTTGCTCACATATCAATTGAAACTAAATATCTGTTTCATTTGTGTAGAGCAAACCAACAAGCAGCAACAAGAAGCCTAAAGTAAGCAATTGCATCGATTTTTGGCCACGGATAGCGACAAAGATTAAAGTTGTTACATCTTGATTCAAGAACATTGTACTTTATGTGATTCTATTTTCTGTTTAAAAAATAAAAAATTAATCTGCAACAAAATTACTGTCTTTCAAGTCTTTGGCTCTGTATCAATCTGACCGTTAAAGGTTAAATTGCCACTCCTACTTATGGACTAAATGTTATAAAGATGGTTCATGGACCCAAAAAGAAGGAAGAGGCGGCATTGGTTGGATTAGTAGAGATCAGGATGGCAAGGTGCTATGGTCAGGGGCTACGAGAAATTCAAGGATTGGGATCCGCTATAGAAGCGGGAGCTGAAGCACTCAGATGGGCAGTATCAATATTGACTGGTTTTTGATATCGAAATGTTGTTGTTGAGTCTGACTCGCAAGTGCTGGTCCGGATGATCAGAGATGAGGAGGATATATGGCATATACTAAAAGTTTAAAATCAATCATCCAGGACATAACCCATTCTTTGATAGCATTCCCAGCTTATGTGATATCATATTACCCTAGGAAAGGAAATAAGGCAGCTGGTAAGATAGCAAATGAGACTTTTTCATTTACGAATAATGTCCCTAACCCGTCATGTATTCTATTAGTGTCACCTTGGGTAAAGTCTTTTATGGAGGCTGATAAACCTTGTGTAAGAATGTCTTAGAGGAAAATGAAAGTTGATGTTGAGCAAAAGAAGAAGAAAAAGAAAAACAACCGTTAGAAGGTGGGTAACCGCTGTGTCCTGTCCGTAGAAAGATGTAACGGATGCAAAATAGCAGACCATTTAACACGTGAGTTAAAAGAGCCTTTGTGTTGGTGGTAACTTGGTAGGTGATATCTTCCTTCCTTACCAACACGCGCCAGTCACGTGACATGGTTATTTTGTTTGTCCACTTGTCGTCGTCATGGAACCGCACTTTCACAACTTGTCTTTATCCTCTTTTTAATAATGAATGAATGAAAACAACAAACTCAAAACCATTCCTCTTTGAACAAATCCAATGGCGTCTCTCTCTCCGCCGGAAGAAGCCGCCGCCGCCGCCGCCGCCGCCGCCGCTTCCTTTCACCACCGTCGCTCCAAACGCTATTCCTCCTCCACCACCAACGGCATCTCCCCCGAACCGGTTCCCGACAAACGCCACAAGATCTCTCACCCTCCGAGTTTCATTTCACCCTCCGAGATCGAGTCAGAGTTCTCGCACCACGACCCCGCCTTCGCGCGGATCAACAACGGAAGCTTCGGCAGCTGTCCCTCCTCCGTCATCGCCGCGCAGCGAGACTGGCAGCTCCGGTTCCTCCGCCAGCCGGATCGGTTCTTCTTCGACGAGCTCAAGCCCAACATCTCCGCATCCAGAGCCGCGATCAAACGCATCATCAACGCCGAGCACGAGGACGAGGTCTCCATCGTCGACAACGCCACCACGGCGGCGGCCATCGTCCTCCAGCAAACCGCCTGGGCCTTCCGGGAAGGCCGGTTCGACAGAGGCGACGCGGTGGTGATGCTCCACTACGCCTTCGGCTCGGTGAAGAAATCGGTGGAAGCGTACGTCTCACGCTCCGGCGGGGAGGTCATCGAGGTGCAGCTACCGTTCCCGGTTAACTCCGCTGAAGAAATAGTCAACCGGTTTAGAACCGGTTTAGCATTGGGGAAGGCGAACGGTAGGAAGGTTAGGTTAGCTTTGATCGATCACGTGACGTCCATGCCTAGCGTCGTGATACCGATCAAGGAGCTTGTGAAGATATGTAGAGAGGAAGGCGTTGACCAAGTGTTCGTTGACGCTGCTCATGGGATTGGCTGTGTCGACGTGGACATGAAGGAGATTGGCGCTGACTTCTACACTAGTAACCTCCACAAGTGGTTCTTCGCGCCGCCTTCCGTGGCCTTCTTGTATTGCAAGAGGTCCGGTGGTGATGCTGGTGGTAATCTCCATCATCCGGTCGTGTCTCACGAGTACGGGAACGGTTTAGCGGTTGAGAGCACGTGGGTGGGGACTAGAGACTACAGTGCTCAGCTGGTTGTGCCTTCGATTCTGGAGTTTGTGAACCGGTTTGAAGGTGGGATCGATGGGATAAAGAGGAGGAATCATGAGTCTGTGGTTGAGATGGGTGAGATGCTGGTTAAGTCTTGGGGGACGCAGCTAGGTTGTCCGCCGGAGATGTGTGCGAGTATGGTCATGGTTGGGTTGCCTGTGAGTTTAGGTGTGTCGAGTGAGACGGATGCTGTGAGGCTAAGGAACCTTTTGAGAGAGAGGTTCAGCATTGAGATACCGACTTACTTTAGACCGCCTGGTCAGGGTGAGGGTGAGATTGATTCGATCACGGGGTATGTTCGCATTTCGTATCAAGTTTACAATAAACCTGAGGAGTATCATAGGCTTAAGGATGCGGTTAATGAACTTGTGAGAGATGGGTTCAAATGCTCGTCTCTAACTGATTGAATAAGGTAACATTGTCTAGTATGCATTGGTGAGGGGCACTAGGATATGTACTAATGTGTGTAACGCAGGGAAACGAGCTATTTCGAGGGGGAGTAAATGAATAATGGATGGTGAGAGTTATCATGGTTTAGGTACCATGAGGATTTGGAAGAAGTGAAGTAGCCTATATATATGTATTTTCTAGTTAAGTCATAAAACGTCTTCTGAATACAGTAACTATGTATGAGAAGACTTTGTAAGCATTCTTCTAATTTCATTTGCTCGAATCGTTTTGTTCATCAAGTCTCTCCTCTTTACGTTAGCAAGGTCGGTAATAAAGTTAACAACAGTCACTATTTTCAGTGTTGTTGTTGTTGGTTCGATGCAACTGTCTTAAAAATAAAATCCTTAACTTGTGTTGTTTACGTCACAGCATTTTGACTTGCACAAAACCACTAAATGGAAAACGTTGATTTGATGTAATTCATTTGGAAACCTTTTGTTATACTGTAAAGATTAGATTCATTTAAAACGGGAAATCTATACACGTTTTATAGTATAGCAAATATTTGAAAGGGAGACTTTTTGAAAAGACTGCTATAATCACGTCTCTAAAAACATTTGAAGATATTTATGGCAACAGATAATACCTACCTGGTAAGACTCGTAAGAGCAATTAAAGTAGTCATTGGTTGATTGAAAAAGATTCCTCAACTCTTGCATGTTCGCAACGTTTTAGTAACATGAAATGTTTGTTTGACTTTTGAGAGTCTTTGATCCAAAACCTACCAAACAAACTATGGGACCCATACAACTCAGCAATTCATAATTCTGACGTGGCGCAGCATTGGCATAATCAGTCGTACATTCCAGGGTAAGAGTTTTTCTAGCCTTTCTGCAAAATCCACGATGATCCTTTTGTTTTTTTCTTATGTATACCAAAGTGTCGGTAGCTTATTACTATTGTTGTTGGTGGACTATTTTGAAAACTCTTTGTTTTGCTTCTCTTATTCCAAATGATATTTTTCTTTGTAGAGGGCATCGTCGAGTCTCATCGCACTTTGCAAATTTTGCATACTTTTCTCGGCGGCGTGTTAACTCAAATACAAGTTGAAAATTTGTACCAAAATGAATAAATCTTATACAAAAAGAAATTCTAAACGTGTGAAACCTGGAAGGTTATTAGAGAAAGGTATCAGGCTTGCCACTGGTATAAAGAGATTTGGTTTAAATATGCAACACCGAAGTATTCTTTTATTGCATGGATTGCAATGAAAGGAAGACTTGCAACAGGAGATCGCATGAGGCATTGGAGTGGGTCAGTGGGCAGCTAGCTCTTGTGTTTTATGCAATGAATCCTTGGAAACGATGTAGCATCTATTTTTTTAGTGTGTATACTCTGCTCAAATTTGGAAACAGTTGATGGAAGGGGTGTTGCTAAATTAGTATACTGATCAATGGTGGAGGCTAATGAGGATTATGAGAAGCCCACAGGAAGCAAAGTGAAGTCATTTGTCATAAAATACATTTTTTAGCTTGCAGTCCATACAATATGGAGAGAAAGAAACCGGAGACGGCATGGGGAGGGTCCTTCTCCTGCGAATCTTCTGGCAAGACTGATAGACAAAGGGATGAGAAACAAGCTCACTCTCATTCAGAGAAGAAGTGACAAAGAACTTGAGGGAGGGATGATCTATTGGTTTAGCACAAGAGTTGAAGATGTCTAGCTTTGAATTTGAATTTTTGAGCTCCGTTTTGAAGTCTTGAATGTAAATAGAAGGAGGCATAGGTTCTTTCATTTAGCAAAGTAACACTTGATGTAACAAGGTCATTTTTTCTTTGAATTAAATTTAACATTCAATTAAAAAAAAAAATCTTAAGCTTTTAAAAGGAGCTAAAATGGTCCTTCCTAGTTTGTTGAATACTTTCTTTGGTACAAAGATTCACTAAAGCACAAAGAATACCAAACTATTGATTTAAATTACTTGATGGCTTGTATACTATAAACCAACCAGTCATAATAAATTTTTTTTTCTACTACTCATACAACAAACAAAGGGTACACATATCAGAGAGGTAGATAGAGAGAGGCATATTATACAAGTGTTGTAATTGTGCTACTACATTTAAAGTTTTTTTAAGGAAATCACAAACCGAGCCAAGGACACTGCTTCCTGGCATGCTCAGGTACTAACTTTGCTACAATCTCAACTGCCACACCTTTCAGCTCTGTTATCACAACCAATAACAAAGATGATTTCAGAAACTTGGATGACCTTTATAGGGTAACTTTGGAGCTAAGGGAGTTAGGAAAGGAAGATAGATGTATGTACCGTGAGGCTTGAAGTTGAACAGTGGTGGAAGGAAACGTCCATTAGGCAGACGTGCATTTGGATCTCTTAGCTCATCAAAGAATGGGTGAACCAATGTGTCAAGCTGTAACCAGATGTCACATGTCAGGTAAAAAAAAAAAAAACAGAAATGAAAAGATTCAGAGAAGAATGAATGTTCTAACACTCACAGCGGCAGATCGCAGATTGGGAGAGTATTGAAGAAGCCTTGACACCAAATCAACAGCCTCCGGAGGCATGCGTTTGTGGAATATCTGTAAACATATATTATGGTGAGAAGCTATGTTCAACTGATGTAATATAATGTTTTAGTTATACCTTGTGCCATGGATGAGCTTTAATCTGAGGGAACTTGAACTCCGTGTAGTTTGGATTCATGCATTTGATTTCCTCCCTAGTAGGCGTTCCCAAAACCTACAGCAATACAACATATATAAACATTAGAAACAAGAAGTTATTAATAAAGGGAACATGTGCAACAAAGCTTATTTACCTTGATAATCTCTACAAGTTGATCAACGCCACTCTCACCAGGGAACAATGGCTACCATAAGCAAATGATAGATTTTGTCAATACCACAAAACTCCAGTTTTGAGTAGAATAGAATTTGAATAAGTTACCTGTCCAAGCAAGAGCTCAGCAAGAACACATCCTGCAGACCAGACATCAATGGCCGTTGTATACTCGGTGGCTCCAAAAATAAGTTCAGGTGCTCTGTAATACCTCGAGCAAATGTAGGAGATGTTTGGTTCCCCTTTTACCTGTTTTCAAGAGTTGCATTTGATTTACTAAAAAAATTCAAGAAGAATGTACACAGAAGAGATTAATCGAACTCACCAATACTTTTGCACTTCCAAAATCACATAGCTTCACTTGATGTGTGTGTGGATTTACCAACAAGTTCTGAGGTTTTATGTCACGATGACACACACCAATACAACGGTGAATGTAAGATAAAGCCCTAAAGATCTGCCAAACATAGAAGAAGTCGATAAGTAATCTAAAACCAATTTACAAATGCGATAACTGAGAGTACCTGATAGGTGTAGAGTTTGACGTATATGATAGGCATACGCTGGTTGAGTTTGTTGTAGTGTTTGATAACACGGTGAACTGTTTCAGGGACGTACTCAAGAACCAGGTTGAGGTAAAGCTCGTCTTTCTCCGTGGTCGAGAAGAAGCAGTGTTTGAGAGAGACGACGTTTGGGTGATCGAGCAGCCTCATGGTTTGAAGCTCACGGTTCTTGTACCTCCGGTCTTGCAAAACTTTCTTTATCGCAACGGTTTCTCCTGTCTCAAGGCATTTCGCCTGGAAGACAACGCCGAAAGAACCTTGTCCAACAACACGTTCGGCCATGTAGCTGATCGTCTGCATTTGACATTTGAGGGGAAATCAAAACCAAAACAGAAGAAACTAATGAATCAACTTAACCTAAGAAAGAAGAAGAATAAAAAGGTTAACCTGTTTAGGTTGGCCGTTTCTACCACCGATGGTAGTGACTATAATGTGGCCAGTCTCTGTGCTATTACCATCAACCACTGTGGCTTCCATCTCCTAAGCAAAAATCAAAACCTCCATTTTAGTTGTCTATAAACATAGTAAGCAAGAAACACGAAACAAAGGCGTACTTTATCATCACGAATCTTCATGTCGTTCATTTCTTCAGGCAACTTATCAACACCACCAGTAGAGTCTATAGGAGGTGGTATGCTCACTGATGCCATTTTCTTTTCCAGGGTACAAACAAAGTTTCCTTCTTTCACTCTCTAAGCTCTCTTGAGACTGCAACAAAGCAAAAGTGTATTGTTTTTTTTTTTTCAAATACAAACAGAGAAAACAACATTTTATTCACAATCTGAGTATAAAAGAGCAAGCTTTTACAAGTGTTGTTTGTAACACTAACAAAGTAACCCAATTAGCAGAGAGACAAGAACAATAAGAGAAACCCAAAGAGGAAAGCTTTTAGGCAAAAAGACCTTCTTAACATCAAAGTAAGCAGATCTGGAGCTATAACCACCTCACAAATTTTCCCAACAGAGCAAGAGAGAGAGACCTCCAAGAATTCGAGATGAGCATCTTAAAAATGAAAACTTTGAAGAGATGTTTAAATGTACCGATTGAAAGCGTAGAAATTCCAGATCGAGAGAGATGGAGAAGACGAAGATCTTTAGAGGTAGATCCGTACGATTAAATAAAAGAAGAGATTGTGGGTTTGATGATGATGATGAGCCTTCTCTTCTTTCCTCTCTTCTTCTCGCTTTAACTTTTTTTTTTATTATGAATTTCTATTTTATTTTATTGTGGTGTTTCTTCTCTTTTCTCGTCTCGTGAGCGTATAATATACTGCGCTGGAGACAATTTTTTATTTTGTTACAAATGTATAATAACTATATTTATTTATTGATGTCTGGAAAACCTGTATTTATTTATTACAACGTTTGACCGTAAATTAATCTAATCTGGTAAAAAAAAAATCTCTCCTTTTCCTCTGTTCTCTCTCTAGAATCTTTTACAGAGGAAAAGTTGAAGAGATGAAACTTATGTCAAAGCCACGGTGATCTGAAGATTTCTCTATGAGATGAATCTTCTTGTTCTCGTCGGTGATGTTCTTGTTTTTGATTCCGGCGTCGCATATGTCCTTCCGATGGTCGTCCGGCCTCTGCTTCCGGTGCTCTCCCTTTCTGTCGGTGATGAGTATCCGGCTTCTGACTCCGCATCACATCTTTCACTCGCGAGTGCTCGAGCTGTATGACGGTTTGGTGTTGTGTATGATGGCCTGAGTTTGGATGAATTCTCGATTTCATTTGTTTAACGTTCTCCGAAGCTCAGACGGTTAAGTGGTGGATGCTGAATCGCTTATACCTTCAATACAGTCGTTGGAGGTGGTTTTTCAGTGGTCATGGTTAATTCCCGGTAGTTTCCGGTGGTCAGGTGAATTGGATGATCCGGTGACGATTTTATTTCGTTAATTTCCGGTGATGGCTCGTGATTCCGGTGTGATTCCGGTGTGAATCCGGTGGAAGTCCCGGCGGCAGTTTCGGTGGAGTCGGTGGCGTGTCCACGCGTCTTTTTTCTGTGTTTCGTGTTTCTTCGTGGAGGTGGAAAGGGTTGTGACTGGGCCACTCTCCTTTTCTTTTTTGGGCTTGTATTTGGTGTTTGGGCCTGGTCTTTAAGGCTTTTGTGTTTCATATGGTTCTTTGTTGGCCTTTTTAGGTCTTTAATAATATGAGAAAAAAAAAAAAAAAATACAACGTTTGACCGTAGAATACGAAAACAAATAGGCCAATGGGATAGTCTTCAAGTGAAAACTAGAGTAGTAATAATAATGGAGTCTTTGAAGTTAGCAAAGAACCAATGTAAAAGTTACATTGGTTATGGTTTTTGCTGTGTTTTTTTGAGTATTTCTTTTGACCGTTCAAACTTTTTCTTGTTCTCCCCAACACACACGACACGACAAAAGTGAGATGAGGATGATGGTAGAAGCAAATACACATCATTCATTATTATCTTAATAAACTGATCATCACATGACCATTCGATCAATTATTTCTTGTGTATGGATTGCAAGAATATACCAAGAGGAGACCACAAGCTGAAAAATGGGCCGTTGGGTCAAACGTGTCGCAGAGGCAAACAAAAATATAAATAAATAAAATTAATCAACGACCACTTTTTTATTATAAGGTGAGAGACCACCCTATCTTGTAAGCTATCTCCCTTAATAATTCACCCCCAATTATTGGATTTTATCCCCCTTACAACAACATTCAATAAAAAGTTGGGACAAACAAAAATATATATTTTTGGACATTTCTTCTTCTGTTTAATAATCCCATGGACAGAAGCATAATGGGTTCTCAATTTCTTGTGGTTCTTATTTTCATACAACCAACAAACAATGGATTTTAATAAGTGGAAAGTGTTGAATGAATGCCTTGTGTTCCAATTTAATTTTAGGCTCAATTAGGTGAATATACATATGGAAAGTTAAAATTGGCGAAGTGTGCAATATTTTTAATAATTTGCGAACCAGGTGATCGCACTTGGTTAAATTACAAGCGTAACCTTAAGTAGAATTGGGGAACTGTTTAACACAACCCGTTGCCGGTTATTTTGTCTTTTGTTAAAAAAACACTTTTTCTTGACATCGATACTTAGTAAGAAGACAATTCTTGCACGTAACCAAATCAGTTTCCGTTAAAATAAAATTATTTGTATTGTTTCATGAAAAAAACTAATTATGATAACACAAAATTGTTCTATAACTGAAATTGGAATTAAACAAGTAAGAACAACCGCATAAGATTTTGAGCAGTGTTGAAATGGTAGTAGCAGTAAGGGAAATATGTTCCATAGATTTTGACATATCTTCTTCTCTAACTTCTTAACTTCATATTCTCATCACTGCACCACGCTTGACGTCACACCACCATTTCATCTTCCCGTTTCATCATTATTTTCTCAGATCTATAAATAAAACAAAAAAAAAATCAATTACAAATATCATAACAAGAGGAAGAGAAAGAGAGTGTGTAATAAGAGGAAGGGAGACGAGATATTGACCATAAACAAACAAAGGTTTGAGCATTGAAACTGATGTTGAACCAGATCAGATATTAACCCTAAAAAAAGATTCAAAACAGAGGGAGGGGGAGGAGCAGAGGGAGAGAAAAAAAAACAGATTTGCTTAGCTCTGATACCACCATCGCCTCAGAGACACGTTGCCTCTTCCTCTGCCATCTCCAGCTCTGGTTAGCCATGAGATTCAAATTTATTTAGATCTGAGTTTTTTCTTAAATAAACAGAGAACAAGAAGAGATGAAACACCAAGATGAAATATATAAGATTCGAAAAACAAGAAGAGGAAATCATGTAAAATCTGAGATTGAAAACTAATTGAAAGAATGTTAAGAAGATGAAAGAACGAGTGATAGAAAGATAAACACTAAACAGATGAAAACTTTTGTTTACTGCAAAACGTCTTTTCAGAATTAATGCACAAACGTGTTTGTGTTAGACTATTCTCTTTCTACCTATATGTGACCGGCTACATAGTGACAACGTCGCCATTATGAAAAATTGAACAGTACGATGTCCATCTGCCTAATTAAATAAGTTTTATAGTTATCTACTGCAATTTCCCTTAATTTTAGCTCATAAAACATTATATACAAAAAATGAAAGAGGTAGCAATGAAATAGCTTAGTCAATGATAATTTTCTTCTCACATGCACAGAAACACAATCGTCAAAGTTTAGACATTTCAATTCAACTTACAAACTCACCAATCACGACTTCAGAAGTGTTTTCATTTATAACACACAAGTAACAACACAGCGTCTCTGACTCACAACGTTATCAAATCATCTTGAAATCTTTGTTCCAAGTTATTTAACATCCTATTTTCAACATCCATCAGTCAAATAAACAAAAAAAGGAAGCTTTTCTTCTGGTCTTTGTCTATCCTCCGCATCGGGTGGCAAACTGTGGAACACGGCCAAGTGGTAACAGAATATCATTTCCTATTCCACTTCCTTCCAAAACCTGTTTTTATATTTTTCACATCAAAAATTAACTTAATAAGATTTCACCTTTATTAGTAGTGTTCAAGTCAAATGCGACTAACCTTGTTTCTGTTAAATATATAAGGTGCAATCCGAGGAATGCGGCATACAGACAACGCATCCAGTAACACAAAAACTATCACTTGCCATTGCTCAACCCTAAACGAAGGTACTGCCCTTGTCAACGACATCGTCTCCAACAAGCTTTCCTGTTCCACAACCACATTGCTGACAACTGTTAAATAACTTCGAAGCATAAGTTTTGAGATATCGACATCATTATGTGAAACTTGATTAAAAAGCTAGGATTTCAAATACCATTTCAGATATAGTAAGTTTTTCTTTCAATAGTGCTTTAATACATCTGACAATTTAGCTAGAGCCGGGGTGTGTTTGGTTTTCTAGGTAGACCGATAACAGAATAACAGAAAAAAAATCGATGGAAAGGTTTTGAGAGTTACCACTTACCAGTCCTTTTTCCAACTCAGATATCGGTATTGGCAGCCTGAGATCAGTAGCGACTCTAGGTAAAGCTCTTGCAAGACACCCAGCAATTGTCTCCTTGATCTCTGAGGATAGCCCGTCTACCAAGATAATCCTCCGTGGGTACTCTTTACCGTAAACAAATAAGAACTCCTCATGAGCAGATTTATCCTTCCCATATATGTATGCCAGAGAAGACGATGAAGCCCAGCTAAACGGTGAATCCCACATCATTCCGAAAGTTGATAACTACAAGAAGGTGGTGGACCAATGTGACAGTTAGTTCCATGCACTCCTAATGGGCAGTTTGTACAAAATGCTTAAAAGAGACTTACAGTTAGAGAGAGAGGCCTATGGGAGGTCCATCAAACCAAGATTGATCAGGGTCAAACAAATCAAAATCTGTCATCCCAGGCTTATTTGGCCACTCCAGAAGAGTTGCTTCGTCTTCAGTCATATTGATGCAGATAGATATTTAGAATATTTTTAAATATCTTATTATTTATTTTAGTGATTATTTTAAATTTAGATAATTATCTTTAGGGTTTTACAGTTTTATTAAGTTTGTATTCACTTTATGAATTTATGATTTGATTAATAAAAGTTAAGAGATTTCTTCGGCCAGAATATTGGTGTTCTCGACAAATTTAAAAAAAGCATTGATCTTAAGCATTCTTAGACTAAATAATATAGTTTTCCGAGTATTCTCATAATCAACGGATCTCTAGTTCTATCCTATAAAGCTTCCGCTGCGTCACATATCCTCCTCAGAAACCTCTTCATCGAGTTGATGGGTACTTGGCAACAAAACGACTCCAGCTTTCGCAGCTATACAAAACATGACAAAATGCATAATTCAAAAACTTATGGAACTCCACAACGTATTGAAACCCAAAGCGTATAATAGCATAACTAACACTTTTTATGGACTTACCGGCATCAGTCTGCCTGGCTCAGTGCCGTAGCGCAGGCTTCTGCAAGTGCAAAGCGTGATACACAATTGACGTCCTCTGTATCAGTAGAAGACAAGTTAAGACCTGATTCGATATCTTTGCTTCTAACCTCACAATGATCACCACGGCCATCATTCTGATCGGCCCAGGTAACTGAACGACTAAGCTTCGTAGAGCTAGAAACTTTAAGGCATGGTTTAGTGACAGTTTCACTTGATGAACACATATCCTGATGGACTTTAAGTCCCTTGTAAGATTCAGCTGAAAGGATTTCGCCACCCTCTTCACAAGAATCAGCATGGGATTCAAGAGAAATAACCTTCTTTCCCAATTTTTCTGGTTTTTTCCTCAACCCTTTCATATTAGGACCAGAGGATGATCCTAGTAAAGCATTTTTCCTGTCTAATGTCTGAAGAGCTTCTACGTGGAAACTTAGAGGATCTTCCATTGAACATGGTGGCTGCTTAGACACACTATATGCATTGCTCATTATAGCGGAACTCTCTAAACCCATCTCATCAAGCATACAACTCTTAATGCCCTTCTCCATTTCGCGATCCTTGCAATAACCTACATACGCACAATAAAATTCAATATTAGACAGATAAACAGAATCTCTCACAGACAAGGAAATGGCCTAACAACCATCACAACTCACAACATCTCAGGCATCCACGAAATAAAGAAACTCGTTTGTGATACAGAGAAAAGAGAAAATTTGAAAGTAAGTTAACTATTTCTACAGCTCCCTGAGTGCTTACTTGTTTTTTTTTCTTGAAATGACTGCAGTTTGTTCGATATCTGTCAAAACTGTTTTCTCTTCGCCTGATTCCCCTACATGAGAAGCTTCCTCGGCTTGTGTTGAACGCCTCAAACCCTTCTTCTTAGACGCAGAAGAGGATTCAGTTAAAGAACTTTGCTCATCAAACTCTAATCGACGATGAAACCCAGCACACGCATAGTACACTTCAAAACCATCCAGATAAACAGGACGGACAATAACGGTAACAAATCAGCAGAAAATGGCCTAATAAATAACCACCACCACAAGATCTCTCAGGCTCCCTACGGAATAAAAGAAACCATTCCTACCTTCAAGCAAAGAATAAGTAATATATACAGCTACAAATTCTTAGCGATATCTTGGTCGTAAGGCCTACTACTCTTAAACCATTCCTGCCTTCAATTTCATCATCGAACTTACCATTCCTGGATTCGCAATCCAAAGGAACATAACCTTCAACGGCACAAGAAGGACCCATCCACTGCTCTAAATCCACCTCTCCCCCTCTCACAACATCATTCGCTTAGACAATCCCAAACCCTCCTCTTTCACATCCAAAGCATCACCAAACAACCATAGAATCCTATTGACCTTCCCCGTATCAAACTCGTACGTACGAGCCTCTTGCAGCGCTAGGCTGTTAACAAGACACGGAGCCGAGCAGAACTTTGTGGTCTTATTTAAATCGTATACTATCTGCTCCCTGATGTACGTACGTACGATACTTCCCCTTCTAGAGACGTCGGAACGGAGGGATGCTCGGCAGAGAGGGTAGCCGCAGAGCTTAGCGATGGTTCGTTCCGTGACGACGTCTTCGTAGTCTGATCGAGATATCAAGGTTCCCGCCGCGAAGAGCTGCTTCTGATCAGTGATGCCGTCGTCGAGCATAGCGAGCTGAAGCTTGCGACTTCTTAAATTTAAGTAAAAATGAACAGGAATTCCAAACCGTTGGATTATAGCCGGAAAAACTCAGCCAAGAACTTGCGATGGACACCATAACTGAACCGTTCCCACCAAGACCAAAATAAAACTATCCTCTGCACCAGCAAACCAAACAAAGATTCAACCAAAGAACTAACACATAGTTTACATAACAAATTCAAACAAGCATAACTTATCAGAAATAACATCTGCCTGCAGATCCACAATCACTGCAACGAAGGAAACGAAGACCCAAGGCAAAGGTCTTGCAATAGAAAAAATGGAAGAGGTATCTTGACTGCATAAGCCCAAAGGAGAAACGCAGCAAGCACAAAGAAGAAAAAGAGAGAGTGGAGATGCCTTCCCCGGTGACGACAAGGAACGCCGACCACTGAAGAGGCTGAGACCAAGATGAAAAAGGTGACGGCCACTAGAAACTTATTATTGAAGGCAATGTATGGGTCCTTCTTGTATTAATACTTCTACAAAAAAAAAAAAAAATGAAATTATGCCAACTAATTAAATTTACAAGAAATCTTCAGCATACAATAAAAAATGCGAGAAAGATTATGTGGCTAATGAGGCAACATTAACTTGGTCAAAGATAAAAGCCTCTTGAAAGACTGAAGTCTTTGCAATTAAAAAAAAATACTTTAGATTTCGATCCGTACATACGTGCGGATATATGTGTATTTTTAAAAATAATATTTACCTATAAAATAAGTTAAAAGATATTTATATAATATTAATTTTTAAGTATATAATATTTTGAAATTTTTTAGATTTGTTAAAATTTGTCTCTGATAAAACTGTACTAATCATATATTAATCATTATTTTGTTTATTTATTTAAAAATACAACATCATAATAATAGTTTTATTTTAAACATTAGTTTTATATATATTATAACAAATTTTATTAAATTGTTGTTAAATAATATATTATTTTAAAAATTAGTTTTTAAAAATAATATTTGCCTATAAAATAAGTTAAAAGATATTTATATAATATTAATTTTTAAGTATATAATATTTTGAAATTTTTTAGATTTGTTGAAATTTGTCTCTGATAAAACTGTACTAATCATATATTAATCATTATTTTGTTTATTTATTTAAAAATGCAACATCATAATAATAGTTTTATTTTAAACATTAGTTTTAAATATATTATAACAAATTTTATTAAATTGTTGTTAAATAATATATTATTTTAAAATTTAGTTTTTAAAAATAATATTTGCCTATAATAAGTTAAAAGATATTTATATAATATTAATTTTTAAATATATAATATTTTGAAATTTTTTAGATTTGTTGAAATTTGTCTCTGATAAAACTGTACTAATCATATATTAATCATTATTTTGTTTATTTATTTAAAAATGCAACATCATAATAATAGTTTTATTTTAAACATTAGTTTTATATATATTATAACAAATTTTATTAAATTGTTGTTAAATAATATATTATTTTAAACATCAGTTTTTAAAAATAATATTTGCCTATAAAATAAGTTAAAATATATTTATATAATATTAATTTTTAAGTATATAATATTTTGAAATTTTTTGGATTTGTTGAAATTTGTCTCTGATAAAACTGTACTAATCATATACTATTAATCATTATTTTGTTTATTTATTTAAAAATGCAACATCATAATAATAGTTTTATTTTAAACATTCGTTTTATATATATTATAACAAATTTTATTAAATTGTTGTTATATAATATATTATTGTAAACATTAGTTTTTAAAAATAATATTTGCCTATAAAATAAGTTAAAATATATTTATATAATATTAATTTTTAAGTATATAATATATTAAAATTTTTTGGATTTCTTGAAATTTGTCTCTGATAAAACTGTACTAATCATATACTATTAATCATTATTTTGTTTATTTATTTAAAAATGCAACATCATAATAATAGTTTTATTTTAAACATTAGTTTTATATATATTATAACAAATTTTATTAAATTGTTGTTTAAAAATTTTTATTCTGGAAATGTTTGTATGTAACCAAATTAAATTATTTAGTATTATATTTTAAAAATATTATTTAATATATCATATTTCAGTTTAGTGTTTTATTTTTATAATAAAAAGTCAAACATAAAATGTTACAACCAATAAATTATTACTTATTTTTTTTTATATAAAATTAATCTGATAATTTCAAAAATAATTGGGATATACTATTTACAATTTTAAAATTAATTACTGAAATATATATATATATATATTAAAAAAAATCTGGTATAGATTAAATATGTTAAACAATAAAAAATAATAGCATAAGGGAAATATATTTGGTTATTCTTAGGAATGTTATTGTTTAGATGTATATTGTTTATTTTCTGTTAGGTAAATATTATATATGAGTAAATTTAGGATATTTAGTTAAGTTTTTAATTAATGGTCTAACATAGGAAAATTGTGGTCATAAATTAATAGATTAGATTTTAAACATTTTATTCTGAAAATGTTTGTATGTGACCAAATTAAACTATTTAATATTATATGTTTAAAATATTATTTTATTTGATATATCATATTTCAGTTTGGTGTTTTTAGTTTTACAACAAAAATCAAACATAAAATGTTACAACCAATAAATGATTATTTATTTTGTTTTATAAAAAAAATAATCTGATAATTTGAAAAGGAATTTGGATATACTATTTAATTTTAAAATTAATTACTGAAATATATATATTTTGGTCTAGATTAAATATGATAAACAATAAAAAATAATAACATAATGGAAATATATTTGGTTTTTTTTAGAAATGCTATTGTTTAGATATATATTGTTTATTTTTTTCTGTTAGGTTAATATCATATATGAGTATATTTAGGATATTTTGTTAAGTTTCTAATTAATGGTTTAACATAAACTTTTGTATGGTAGATAAAAATTAGGATCCTAAATTAATAGATTAGATGATCAAGTATAAATAAGAAAATCATTTTGTTGGTTTGCTTATGCTTACAACCGGGAATTGGATAATCGTATGACATTTTATGTAACGAAATATAGGTTCCGAATGATAATTGCAGATTGAGCGGTGCGGGACAAACAGTTCAACTACGGTACGGTTCTAACAGTTAGAAAAACATATCGGGACAGTTCGTAACAGCCATAATTGTCATACTTTAAAAAAGGGTTTGTAAAGATTCTCTTTGTGTACCTCAATAAACATTATCTACCACTAGGTCCACTACTAACTGCAACTACTACATTCACACACAAAAATAGGAGCGAGTTCAAAGATCATATGAACACAAAGAACTCATCTTTTGGAGACAACCACTAATATCAACATCGACATTGACACAACGATCTTAAACCCTGACGTATCCCAAAAGTTCTGTTTCTCCCCAGACACCGATTCGTTCAACTGTTTTCCTGTAACCTGATCTCTTAGCTCCTTGATAGCCTTGTCTCTCTTCTCCCCCATCTGCATTTTCCATTCATATAAAATCATTTGGTTTCTAATATATAAGTCAAGTAAAGCTAAAATCCACTTTACCCTCTGCAGCTTCCTTGTCTGGCTACGAGCTTCTTGCAGACAAAACTCAAGTTTCAGCACCTTCTTCCTCAACTCTTGATCTGTTCTTCTTTGTTTCTCCAACTGAATAATCATTTAAAAGTTAAAAGACTAAAACTTTCCGACGATAAAACAGAACACAAGAATAAATAATAGACTGAACCTGAGATTCAAGTTCCTTAGTCTTGAGTTTCCAGTGACCTGACATTAACCTTATCTCATCTTTTAGCTTTGCAATCTCTTCGTCTTTCACACCCAACATCTTGTTCATTCTCTCGAACTTCTTCGGAGAAACCTCTTCCACACGTTTCCTGAGCTCACTTTCTCTGTCTTTACCTGACTTTGCAACAGCTTCGGTGATCTCACGCTCGATTCTCGTGACTTCGTCTCTCAACTGCTTCTGAGAACACTCTCTTGTCCTCAGATCTCTCTGAAGGTTATCAAGCTGGTGGCCTAGCTGAGTCACACGGTCTTCGTGTTCTCTTAGCAAACGTGTTTTATCGTCGAGTTGTTCTGCGAGCATTGTGCATTGAAGCTGTGCGGATTGAGCAGAAGCAGCGCTTGCTTCCGCAGTTTCCTTTGTTAAAGCTAGCTGCGATCTCAGGTCGTCCACTTCTTCAAGAAACTGTTTTCTCAAAAACATAATTAAAACGCATAATAGAAACATTGTTAGAATGAATAATGTATGGCTGAGTGACTAAAGCGCCAAGCAAAGTAGCAAACCAAGCAATAACCAAGCAGGACTTCTAGCTCACTAATTGCATTGAGTATTCAAGAAAGTAATGGTTCTGGAGTTGCATTGAGTGAAGCCTTCTGATCTATAACCGATCAAATTAGTTCATTTCATCACAAGAGTTTAACTTTTCAGCCCAAATCTAGAGACCTATGTTATTTAAAGATCAGATTGTTCCCTTGACCCAGTTAAGATTCTAAAAACCATTCAAAGGATATCTTTTTGAATAGGTCTTCACTAGACATTCACTAATAATAAAGTTGAGACTTAGTCAACATTCCACACTAAGCTTCATCTACTTTTACTGAAGATCTAAAAAGGGCCATAGATCCAATATATATACCAAAGTATAATGATTAGCTTAGAAAGTTGAAACCAAGTATACTCTTTCAGTAACCATTTAACAACACTTATCAAAGACCCAAAACTTTTTCAGACTATAATATCAAATTTGGAGTCTTTAATATTATAACTCAAAAGCCAAAAGGGTATGTAAAAGTTAAAACCTTTGTAGCAGCAGATGTTGAAGCTTCGAGCTGACAATTCCTATCTTCCAATGTCTTCTGCAATTTACAGATCTCTCTTTCCATATTCTTAGCTTTTGTCTCTGCTTCCTGGAGAAAACAAAAAGCAAATCATTTCTCTTGATACAAACAAATAAACCCAAAATTGACCCCACAAAGGCACAAACCAAAGAAGAATCAATCAGAGAATAAACAAAGGGACATACTTTTCTAGAAAGGCTTTCTTTAACAAAGAATTGTTCTTGAGAAACCAAACGGCCTTTCACTTGATTTAGCTCAGCCGCCATAGACACCACGTTCCTCCGGAAACTCTCCTTCTTCCCATCCAAATCTCTCAGAAGCGGATCCACCGCCGTTTTGAATGAATCTGACATCAGGGCTTTGTCGGATCTCTCATAAAATCAGTGAATCTGTTTTTAAAGCATCAGATCAAATCTAAAAAAACTCTATAATGAAGAAGAAGAAGAGAAGCAATAAAACTATATTCAATGCATGTGAACAAATCTAAAATTATTAACATACAAGAAAACAAAGAGTGGATCATTAAAGTATGAACTTTTATTAATGAATCGGATTTTAAATATATTTCTTCAGACAGTGAGAAGCAAACAAAACAATCAAAGGAGTTCAAAAAAGATTGCGACTTTACGAATTCTTGTAGGAACTAAAGATGGGGAGAGAGTTCACAGCAGGAGCTTTGTATTCTCGGGGAAAATTGGAAATCAAAGCTTCATGTTAATTTTCTTTCGTGACAGAGGAGAGAGAAAGGAAACACGCAGTCAATGAGTTTCAAATAAATGAATTTAGCTTTTTTTAATGTCTGAGAGAGACATACAACTGGAAAGAAAATTAAATTATTATTATTTTCTTAAGTCTTTGATTTTATTTTCCACTAATTACGAGTTGAGAGTTTATTTGTTTTATGAATTAAAAGGGACTTTGAACTTCACTGAAAAACGAGTTCCCTCCGAATCCCTCGATAGTTGCAAACCACATCAGAGAAAGACAAAGTGGGAAAAGCAGAATTTTCTGTAAAAATATCAATATAACTTCTAGAATTTGACCCCAAAAAAACTCTAAAAGAATCAAATATTATTGGTGGGAGAATTGAAAATGTCCAAAAATATTTTTTTTTTGCCTAATCCTGTTACATTTTATTATCAGTACGATAAATATATTGTTGGTCTCGTGGAGGGTAGAGGATATGTCTTGATATATGATTGAATAAAACGTTAATTTACTGGAAACTATGACAGTAGAATTGAGTTTTTTTTCAAAAAAAACAAGAACTATGACGTAGATTTATTGTTTTTGTAAACATGCGAAACATAACTGTTCGTAAACACTTGGCAAACTGTTCGTAAACACTTGGCATGCTTTGGAGGTTCATAGCTGGAAGCCTAAAAATAAGTGTAATGAGGCTAATTGGTTTTATCCACGCGATAGTATTCCACAAGATGCATTAACTTGTTGGAGCAATTAACGAGAAGTGTTATTTTCACATTATCCTTTTGTACTTGATCATTTCTTAACAATATCATTCCACGTTATTTTTCTTGCTTTATAAGTAGTATTCATTTTTGTGAATATAATAATGTTATATATATATATATATGTTTGTTTGTAAAAAAACAATAAATAAATGTTACTGCTAAGTGCGCATGAAAATGTCTCATTATTTTATCGAAGAAACATAGCAGACATAACATAGAAGGGAGAAGATGGTACCCAAAATAGTTGGTTCATTAAATTAATCTTATAAATAGGAAAAATGTTTGGAATATTATAATCAGATTATTAGTTGGATCACGCAGGGGTGGCTGTGTTTAAGGGACAATGTCGACACAAGAGACAACGATAGAAGAAACGTGGAAAGGGAAGAGTGGGTCTTAGGTTCGGATTTTAATACGTTCGGTTATCGGTTTGGTGTTTCCGAACCTCTAGAACTCCAGACGTCAGACAAAAAGACAACAACATGAGCCGTTTTTCTTCTTTGTTTTGAACAGAAACGCAAGTATATATTACTGTGTAAACTTCAAAAGCTTACAGAATTAATGAAAAGTAGTTATTTTCTTGACTTTAAATGTGAACTTTATATATGAGGTGTAACGCGAATGACTTTGTTGATACGGTACCATCAACTTAAGGAAGTCATTCACCTAGCTGCCATTCTTTATTCACACCTATTCTTTGAGCTGTATCAGTAACAAAGATTTATATGTTATAGTAATACAGGAAAAACTATATAAAATTAATAATATTAAGACTATGATATTTTATTAATTTATAGAGCTATTAATTTACAAAATATTTTATTTTTCTAGATTTTTATTTTAGAATATATCTTTTATAAAGTAAACAAAATAATTGATTTCACTGTATATACATTAATTCAATTTTTGAAATTCGACTTTCAAGTTATTTTTATTGTATTATTTGATGAATATCAAATATATTTTATAAATTTTAAATGTGTTTTAGATATAATTTTACTAAATATTAGTAAAATATATTGAAGTGTTAAAAAATAAAGAGATAATTCCCTTTTGAAATAAATAAGTAGTATAATTTTTTGTTTGTACTTAATAAAATGTATATATACAAAAATTATTAATTTATGACTTTAACGGGACCATATATTTACATAAGATTTTCTAAAATATTACTTTTTTGTTTCATATTAAGTGTCACTTTAAATTTGTGCACAGAGATTAATAAAACTTTTGATTTTGCATATTTTCTATATTAAACATCATTACCTATACACTTAACAATATTTCAGCCAATAGAAAAATAAACTAGAAAATAAAGTTAATAAATTATGCATTGAAATGCTAAGGCATTTATTTTGCAATAATTTTTTTCTCTACAACGACACTTAATATGAAATAGAGGGAGTATTATCTTATTATTATGTCGATTTGTGTTATATTTTGAACCGACTCAACTCGAGACCGGAAAAATTTATTAATTTATAGTTTCGTAAAATTTATCGAATATTAATTTATAGAGTTTCTATAGTGACAAAAAAAAAGTTTCTATAGTATTGTGTTCCGTTCAAGAGTTGGAGTTGATGTTTTGGTACATGGTACTATGTTTCATCACGGCAACATACAACACCAGTGAAGCATCATTGATTTGTTTTCCAATCGCTGCGGCAACTAACAACAAACAAACAGCCACCGGTGTCTCGTTTTTTATGTCTCCAACAATTAATCGGCCATTGTTTTTTCCGATTCTGTTTTTTTTTGTTGTCTCTGTTGCCGTACTTTTTCGAACGCTGCCGCTGGACGCATGAAACGAACAGAGCCAATATCACTTGATTCTATGTTTCTTTAAGAAGTCCGTTGATTCTGGCAAACATAGAAGAAGTCTGGAGATTAGACGTCAAACTCCTTATTGGACCGTAATACAAAACCAAAAAATTTCGCTGGCCTGTTTGGTGCAGATGAGGATAGGCCCGTTAATTACTCTGTCCTTACCGAATCACACGGCCCAATATCCAAGCAAAATTAATCCACCATGTTTCGGTAAGAAGCACGTAATCATAACGTTTGGTCACTGAATCAGGGAAACTAATCAGTTCTCGCGTGGAAGGGCTCAAAACGTAAACCCAACCTGGTACGGGGATCCAAACGAAACCGTCACATGTTAGCGAGGGTCTTGTAGCGGCGTCATGGCATTGTGAATGGACCACATCGATCTCATCTTCGTTGTACTTGCTAAAATATTGTCTTCAAAAATTCTACAAATAGTACACATTTCAACTAGCCACAATGATTAGGGTCGAGGGAAGTATGTATAAGTATTTTACTTTTCTTTTTCGAAAAGTATAAAGTAAAAAGTTCAAAAGAAGCATAGACAGAGATCCCGATGTATCCCATCACAGCCGCACATCTCGAAAATGTAACGCCACGACATCAATCTAAACCGTTAAACTAAACTAACAACTATTTTTTTTTGTAAACTAAACTAACAACTATTTCTGCTATAAAAGTCTCCTTTTCCGCAATTAGCTACATCATTCTGTCGCGTTAACATTAGAGAATCCACAAAGACAAGACTCACTTCACTTCCCTGCCTCCAAATCTCCGATGCCGTCAGCGACGAGGTGGTGGCGGATCCGCTTGGCTTCATCTGGATCCGAGCCGGGATGGTTTTCAGGAGTTGGATACGGACAGTGGCGCTGGCTGAGCTGGAGTCGCCCGGAGCTGAGTTTCTTGTCCGTAATGGTCGATGACGTTGTGTGGAAAGTAGTGGTGGCGTTCGAGTCGGTGGCTTTGGTCTCGATGCTTGGTTTCTTCTTTATCTTCTACGGCTGCACTGTCTGATTTTGAATTTCACTTAGGATTTTGTTTTTGTTTATTGCCGTAGAGTTTTGGGATTTCTTTTGTTGTTTTTCCTTATAATTTTTTTTTTATTGGTCTACTTCCACCGTACGCTAGTGGTAACGCAACGGCGGAGATACTGATGCTGTTGTTCAAGGATGCGCGTGATGATCACTCGTGACTCGCCGTAGTTTGTTTTAGTTTTGATTTCTCTTTCTGAATGATCATATCATGTCATGTTTGCCCAAAAAAAGAATGATCATATCATGTTATGTTTTGGTAGTTAAATGTTCAAATCCAACAAACCCCAAAAAGGAAAAATTGTTCATCAATATGATTTCGATTTCTAGTATAAATATTTAAAAAAAAATCAAAATAGGAATGGTCTTCGACTTTGAGATATTTGTTAATTTGAAATGGTAATCAAAATTTTATTCAACGATTAGGTAGGAAGTAGGAACCTAATCACTCTTCAAGCTATGTTAAAAAAGACCACGCGGGAAAACACACAAAGTTTGTTTGATTTGGGCTATAATGGGCTTGGGCCGTTGAAAACAAACAATCGTGAAAACGACGCCGTAGGATCCGTCAGAAACCCCAAACCTCTCGCTAAAGTTGTACAAGGAAGAAGCTTCGTCGGCGCCTGAGACTGTTGAGAAAAAGCTCCGATAATGGCGTGGATGCAAATGATACAGAACGCAAGATCTGTTCTGAGGAGAACTCAACCTTCTTCGACTCTAATCCTCTCTAGATTCTATTCCAAACCAGCTCCTTACGCAGGTAACCAACTTTTTCATTTCGATTTTGCTTCTTCGCTTATGTATCGATCCGTTACTTTAGAGCTCCTTAGGCTGCGAATGCTAGTGAAATAATTGGTGGGTTTTCACTGTTTTCAGTTTTTATAATCAAAAGGAATCATTTTTATCACCTCTGTGTATAGTTTCATTTTCAGTGATTGTAGTTTGCAGAGACATCTCTTGGATCACATTCTCTTATTGGATTTGATATTTTTGTGATGTTTTGCAGTGAAGGTTGGGATCCCTGAGTTCTTGAGTGGGATTGGTGGAGGAGTTGAGACACACGTTGCCAGGCTTGAAACTGAGTTAGGTGATCTTTCCAAACTGCTCGTGACTCGTACACTCAAGCTCAAGAAGTTTGGCATCCCTTGCAAACATGTAAGTTATCATGTCTCTGTTCTGCTATACGGTTTACATAGGTTTCAGTGGGCGTCTCTGTTCTGTTCCGTTACGTAATTTAGTGGAAGTGACTATACAAGTTAAGGAGAAAAGTTGAGTTCTTGAAAATTTCATGCATAAAGAGGCCGATAGAGATGTGTATAGTTCCTATTATTGTGTAGTCTTGGTAGTGGAGAGTCTCATTGTTATCACCCAAAAAGCATGACATGGAGGCTTGTACGCAGTTTCTGTCAGTGTCACTCGCTAAGGCATTTCTCTTTTCATGTAAATGTTAATAGGTTTGATAAACAACACCATCAAATGTTTTGATTTGTTGACTTTATATTCTTCATATTCACTATATTTTTGCTTGAATATGATTTTTTTTGTTTTGACAATTCTAAATTCTGGTTTTGCAGAGGAAGCTGATACTGAAATACAGCCAGAAATACAGGCTAGGGCTATGGAAACCTAGAGCTGATGCGATAAAGGCGTGATTGGATCGTATTGTGAAGTCTCTGTAATGCGTGTTGGTTTTGCTACTGAATGAGTTGTTCTCAGAATGTTCTAGGCATAGCAATGAGCCAATCACTGTAAACTCAGTTCTTATTTTTCTGCATTTTCATGAACCTTGTTATCTCCATGGGTCTAGAAACAATAAAGCCATGCTTGAAAAATCCTAAAGCAGTAATGTTTTTGAAGTGGTGGATGTATTTTATTTGGCCTCCTCTCCCTGTATCAAGACTGCTTTCAAAGTTCCTTTTTACCGTGACAAATATGCTCAGTTTCATTCTAATACTAAATCGCCTGATAGATGATGAAATATTGAAACGTTGCCCACAAGGTTTACATGATAAGAGAGTCCAGTCTTGTGTGTTCGGTTTGGGCTTGGTTCAAGTTATGACTTCGTTGAGCTCACGGGCCTAGTTTACGTATAAACTTTGGTTCTCGGGGCTCACTGCTCACAAATTGATTGGTGTCCCAGTTGTTAAGAACCGAACCATTGTCCAGTTTTGTCTTCGTGGTCAACCAAGAGACTCGATCCACCAAGTGTCTTAGGCATATTTTACAAGTCGTTTATCATATCCTCCAATCTAATTTTTGATTTCTGAACTTTCTGTACAAACAAAAATAATGCAAAAGTCATCAATATATTTTGATGTTTTCTCCACTTAAAAGAAAGAGAATGCTAATTAGGGTTTGATTAACGCTCTACACTCCTGATTGTAGATGACTGGAAATGACACGGTCGATATTCTTCGATGGTCGTTCTGAGGTTCTCAGAATACTTCCGATCGTCTTAGACCAACAACCCAAGAACACCAATGCTCCTATCAGATACCACTCTAGGCTTTTCAACCCGAAAAAGCAATAACTGATAGTTAGTTCGTCCAGACAATGACTAATAACATATGAAACCCGTACTTTAAAAACATTCTTTACATATCATTCAAAAACATCTTACGAAATTTGTTATATATAACCTCGAGGTTTTCGGTCAACAAATCTTATACATAAGAAATATCAAAACGACTTTGCAAGGATGATAAAACTACCGCTAGCTAATGTTGTTCCTTCCAGTCCTAGAGTAAGGTCTCCCATCTACTGGTTATCTGCATCACAAATGAGTCATGAGTAACTAGTTTGCTCAGTAAGCCTAGTCCCACACCCTAACGTATATTAATAATATCACAAGCAATGAACTTCATTTGTATGCAGTGGAAATATATTCCATAGTTAATAAAAATACATATATAAGGCATATCATTCCATCGATGTGAATCTTATCTTATACCTCGCTTCCTATTCCCGTATTCCATATCACTCATATAATCATACATATATATATGCTAGACCCGAGAAACCACAAAGGCTAAACGAGTCTAGCGAGTTAGCATCACCATCATCGTCGAATGTCCAATATGAACATTCGACACTACATCGTCATGCAGTACACGGTCTACAGGGTGCCCCCATCATCTTGTCTTTATGACCTGGTTCCATTCGCAGGACCAGTCACGGTACTAATCGTTCATACGTGAATATTTTGAGAAACAGGTTTAATAAGACTTCACATAATTAATACTCCATACTTATTTATATACATATATAAATTAGTACTTGAGAACAAGTACTAAGGCTTGGGATGAACCTCAAAGAATAAATCATAATAATTTTTTAAGTATTTACATAAGTAAACACCTAACCATTCAATATAAATTAAAGACTTACTTATCAAACAAGCATAATCAGTAATTTCAATCAAGCAACACTTAATCCTAAAACTCATCAATCATCTATCTAGACTCACCTTTAAATCCATGAGATTGGCTAAGGAAGACTAGACTCGAGTTCAAGCTCAAGCTAATCACACTCGGCTTCTGGAACATTCTCGAATTAAAACCACCACAACGATCCGGCTGATCCGACCACTCTCCTTGACCATATGTACCAATAACATAACGGTTTGAACAAAGGTTAATCAGTCCGGTCCAACCCCAAGGTTCAAGATTCAGGACAGCTACTAATTAAGAGAAGTTCAAGGCAACTTCAGTTCGGTTCAAACATAAATTGTTTCAGCTAAGTTGTCTAGATGATAGGGGACCATGAGCTGAACTAATATAAATTCACACAAGGGATTAAGAAATTAATCCAGAGAGGAAGATCAACAACTCAGCCAGCTGGTTATAATCTAAACTGATCTGGATCAAAAGGCAAAACAGTTTACTGGTTCAAATCAAACAATGTCTGAACTCAACTGATACACCACTTTAAGATGAAGCCACGCCAAACCTGATCAGTACCACATCAAGACAAGGTTGGACTCAATCCGAACAAAGCTGAATCGTGGTCAATCCAACATAAATGCTCACATAAAAATTATCCACACAATAACTTACATCTTTACCGATTAAAATCAAAGGATGAAGAACATGGGTGATTCTCAACTTCAGGACACAAATATCCAACTCTTTACTACCCAAATATTCACTGATTAAAGTCACAAGATGGTGAGAAAGGGTCGTCCAAGCTCACTTCTCTTCCCTGATTTTTTTTCTGAATTTTTCAACCAATATTTCTCACAGATTTTTCTCTCTTCTTTCTCTCTTTCTCTCTGAATTTTCAGTCTGGTTTTGGAGCTTAAGAGCTCTCCCAGGAAGACCAGAGGTTAATAAATGAGAGGATATCAGCATAGGAAGAGTCAGCAAGAAAGGACAGAATTAAGAGACAAGTGGTGAGCTGAATCACACTTTCCCTCCCATGAAGTAAACTCATTTCCTTCCCATGAAGAAACATCAAGCAGCTGGTGACTTGTACATGAATTTTTAATGAATCAAGTAGACATTTAAGCAGGTGCAAGTCACATGACTGGTCCAGAAAGCAAGCAGGTGAAAATCATGTGCATCGCACATGACCGGCCAAGCAGCTGAACGGTCTTTTCAGACAGTTTTCGACCAACATTTCCCGTCCGTCGAATCTCGTCTTGCTTTCGGATAAAATAGTCCAGCTTAAATAAAAACCGTCCATTTTAATTAACACTCGGTCAAAACTATCAAGGGAAGGTCTATCGACCACAAGACAGTCCCGTCGAGACATTAATCAATGGGTCGATTTTTATTTTTAATTGTGGTCAAACCAACTCCAAACTGGTCGAGCGGAATTTTTCTCAACCAAAATCCTATTCGTTCGTGAGGGTATTTACAGCGTTTGTGATGGTTGTGGTTTTAAGCGTTACTAGAGATTGATATGTACGTTTGTGTGGATGTTAGTTTTTACTTTTTTATAAATTGTTTGATGACATTTCTAAACACATAAGTTATTTGGATATTTCTAGGTTCCTACAAATCTATCCGGACCCGGAAGGATCCAAGTCCAAACCTCATCCAAAAATTTATAATATCCGAACAAAGTTTAATTTTAAACTCAAATATCCAACACCAAAAAAAACGATCCGGACCCTGAAGATTTCGAGTCCGAACCCTGTCCAAAATTTTATAATATTCGAATAAAATTTATTTTAAACCCAAAAATCCTATACCTAAAATTTAATTTAACCAAGGAATCACTCTCACGACAAGACCCACTTTGCGTCAACTCCACCACCACCACTGCCAACAAACGTCACTCAATTCTAGAGAATAGAAAAGTGAGTTAATGGCCTTCTTCAGCAAGAGAATATCCTTGTCTCTACGAATTTGATCATCCAAGGCTGAAACAGCACTATTATGTAAATATGCTGAACACTCAAAAGTACATAAGGTGGAAACCTAGAAGGTTTGATTTTTGGAGTTTCTACATTGAACTGATGTATGAGTTAATGGGACCAGATCATATTTTTTTCTGTGGTTTACTTTTTTTTACTTTTATCTTAAGTGCGCTAAACTTTATTTTCACTGTTAATTTTTTGGCTTGCATAGAATTTGACTGTATTTCTTTTTATTTGTGTGGATTGATTCTTAATTTTCATATCATTAAATTATGTAAAATTTACAATGCAATCACCATTTATCACTAACATATTTTTACTTAGCGTTGATGTTGATTAAACTGAAATTTACTAGGTTAATATTGCATTGTTTATGGGAATTGTTGTGATATATTTTTGAAATATAGAGTTATTTTGAATATTAAATGTATGTTAACACCGATAAAAACTTGTTGCACAATAAAAGTATAATATGCGTCAGATCAAACAAACACAAATATACAAATATGCATATATATATTTAATATGTTATAAGAATACAATGGTAATTTTTTTAATTTGAAAGTAGTTACGAAAGACAATTCCAAATATACGTGCATATGAAACCACCATCGGTTACAGGAACAGCATATTCTTCATGACTTGTTACATGTTTGTTGCAAAACTTTTTGCAAGCTTCTTCACAAATAGTCATATCTGCTTTTTTGGCTACTTTCATGCATTGATTCGAGATGCAGTGTTTGATACATTTTTCACCATTGGTTGAAACACAAATTTGCGCCGAAAACATCACTGTACATATAGCTACAATCATGAAAATAATGAATGATTTTTTACAAGTTTGAGTCGTCATAAAGTATATTGTTAGAACAAATATGAAATTCTAATACAGTATAGTCTGATTTTGATCGTGAAAAGATGATTTTTTTTTGTAATATTGTGTTAGTCTTGGTAATTTATATAGTAAATTAATGATGACTATTTTTAACAGTTTGTTTTAAATTTTTAGTTGTTGCTCTGTTTTAACGTATATAAACCGAATAAGTTATGTGAAACTTATCTGTACTTTCTTATGTTAGTTATCTATCCAGTTTTTCTTATAACAATATAAAATATATCATTTATAACTATTGTAGTTGTATTTTAAATGATCTCATAGTATTTATTTTATGTCTAAACTCGCAAAATTATGGTTTTATTTTGAAATCCTCAAATGACAATTTTTTTTAGAAAGTATATTGTTTTAAATTAGAAAATATTTTAATTTTTTTCCTCTAATATATGAAAAAAAACTTAATAATTAAATCATGAAGAAAATGGCTCTGAGTGCAATTTCTTTGACTATTTTTTTCAGTTAATCTTTTCACTTCTTTTGCTTAGTAACAACTGTGTTTACCACGGTTTCTGTTTTTTTCAGGCTACATCGGGGGTGGTTATCTGACGGTTCTCCACACAAGCCTCCCATCTTCGTAGTGGGCGGTTTTGACTACTACAGCGATCCGGTTTTTTGGTCAGGAAGGATTTATAACCCTTTTATATACCTGTTTAAATGCGGAAAAAAATTTCAAGCTTTCACCTTTGATAAGAAACATAAATGTCTAAGAGTTCAGGTGTTCTGAGGTCAATACCCCAATACCCTACCGATGACACTACACCTTAAGCTCTTAAATGAGATAATTGGTGGTGATTTTGGATATCTCTTATGAGTAGTGGGCTTGAAATGGTTAGGTTTGGGAGATGAGGTCATGTACATGGAAGTACCTTATAAGATTGATACTAATTGATGTGGCTTGTCACATACAGTGGTGAAAGTGAATAGTTCAAAGGATATGCGAGTTCTTGCGTTTTCAAACTTCTTTCACAGGGTTAGTTCTTTGTTTTGCTTGTGGGCAAGCAAAGGCTAAGTTCTTTCGCGAAGTTGATATATAACATGGTTTTTACAGAGTTTTTATATTGTTAAAATAGATAAGTTCTATTTGTATTTTGTAATAAATGAAGTCGGATTATTTAGAAAAGACAATAAATAAAGTGGTATAAATTAGTTAAAATGAAAGGAAGAAATTGCAAGAAATCACTTACAAATAGGTAAGCATTATTTTGTATTTCATTTTTAATAGAATAGTTTAAACGTTTTGTACGACTGATATATCGGTTAAAAATTAAGAGTTTGTGGGATTATTATGACTAGTTGATTACTAAACAAAGCAGCGATTTAATAATAAAATGAAAAATATTAACATTTTATATAATGATATAAATATTAAAAAATATTATTATAAGTAATGTAAAAATTCTTTTATAGAATTGTATTATTAATTTTTAAAAATTTATTTTTGGCTATAGATATATTAATATAAAAAAATTATAGCAAATACTTTTCACTACAAGAAAATGTGGTATATTACGACTACAATAGTGTCGTTGTAATTTACATTGTCTTTACGTCTACTTTACGACGACATATAAAATCGTCGTAATGTAGACATAAGTTTGCTATGATAACGTTTCGTTATAAATTAGTCGTAAAGTAACATCTATTTAAGAACGACCTAGTCGTAGCTTTGCTACGAAAGCCTTTCGTCGTAAATTAATCATGACGTTACGACTAGTTTACGACAACCTTTCTATTTCGTCGTAAAGAGGTCGTTAAGTTACGTCTATTTCACATCTAATAGTTTCCATCTAATTAACGACCTTTTTACGAGGAATGCAGTTGTAAATTAGTAGTAAAAGTTATGGTGAACATAAATTGATCGTAACATTCCCACCTACCAAAATAAAAAATTTCCTATAAATATGCTCTCCTCTCTCATTCTTAAGATGCACAAAAAAATAAAAATAAAAGTTAAAAAATGTCTCGAGATATCTATGAGCTCCGGAGTTAGATGTATGCACACAAAGATTCTGCGGGAAGAGTGACAAGCAAATTTCTCAACAGAGCAGAGATATTCTTGTACCATGCCGGAAAGACGTCTTTCACGCAGGAAACATGTAAAATGTTCTGTCCACGTCGTAAATGCAAGAATACCAAGTTTGCTCAGAGTGAAACAGTTTGGAAACATAGAGTAAATAGAAGATTAACTCCACAACACTACATTTGGTTTCACCATGAAGAAGGTGATAGTAGGAATGAAGCTAGTAGTAGTAATCAATTTAAAAATATTTGTAATAGAGATGAACCGAGTTATTTGCATTCTGAAATCCCTCAGGAGGATCAGATGGTAGATACTGATAGGATGCATGATATGGTAAATTGTCGTTCTTTTATTCGCTTGTCTAAACTGATTTTTTTAAAAGTAAATGTCACAGGTAATACACGGCCCATTGTTAATAATGTATGTTGGGTTAAAATATACGAAAACCCTTTTGTCTAGAATATGTTTTTGTATTTTTCAATATCCATTAAGAAGTCCAATTTTCTAAGTTTATAGGTAGATTTAAGGATTTTTACTAATTAACATAATAAAAATTACCAATATCAAATAAATTACATAAAAATTACTAAGAATAAAATTTTGTAATTTTTAAACTCACAAAAATAATTTCTATGATAACGTTTTGACTGTTGAATATCCAAAAATATTATTATGCAAAAGGGTTCAGATAAAACTCGGATTCCCGAATCAGAAGAACCAAATTAAATTTGGTCCGAAAAATAGTATCGAATCCGAACTAAAACCGGCAAAAATTCGCATGGATTCAATTTTTTTGTATCTAAAGAAGTAGAACTGAACCTAATCCAAACCGTAATATTACAGGTATCCGAATATATCTGAATCATATATAAATATATATATATATACATAAATATTTTAATTATTTTTAGTTTTAATATCCAAAATATATAAAATATTTTCAAATTTTCCAAAATACTTAAAAATATATACAAATAGTCAAAAATAAATATCTAAAATAGCAAAACAATACTCAAATCACCAAAAATACTTAAAATATATATTGATTCTCCATCTAAATATTCAAGTCGAACCAAATTTTATGTTGAATTTAGGTATTTTGATATGTTATTCAAATTCATATGTTAAATATTAATTTTACTTTTACATTTTTAGAAATTCAAGTACATATAAATTTAAATGTTTAAATACAATTTAAATGGGTTATCTAAATCCAAATCGAACAAGAAAAGATCTGAACCGAACTTCGACCGGAATATATAAATACATGAATAGGGGTGAATTCTTCAAACTCAAAAACCCAAAATTCGAATAGACCCAAACCAAACAAGTATGGATACTAACATCGTATAAATACATTTGAAAAAGATAATTAATCATTTTGATTTATAAGTAAACACCCACGCGGGCGCGCAGATCAAAATCTAGTTAATGGTTAAATAGCATTGTATTAGTATAAAAATCCAATATAATTCTCACCATATCACTTTAGTTTTTTGGTGTCACACTTTTGAGAAACTAAAATGTGAAAATTTTAATCAATTTGTTTTTAAAAAAATTTCTCGATCTACATACAATTTGAAAAGATATACCCACATTTTAATATTTATTTTAATATTTTTATTTTTAAAAATGTAATGAATTATTTTTT
This sequence comes from Brassica napus, assembly GCF_020379485.1. Taxonomy (NCBI): domain Eukaryota; kingdom Viridiplantae; phylum Streptophyta; class Magnoliopsida; order Brassicales; family Brassicaceae; genus Brassica; species Brassica napus. The sequence continues at coordinate 22,665,497 of NC_063439.1, forward strand.
TAAGATTCCAGATAAAGTTTCATTTATCTTACAACTCAATTTTCAATCATGTTTATTATTTGATTAATTCTATTTTATCAATTAGTGAGATAGTAAATTTGTTGCCTTATGAATCTCAACAAAGAAAATCGTCTTTCTGATCAAAGAGAAATATTTTTATTCATGTACAATAAAGGTGGTAAATTTTTTGGACAATACATAATAATATTATATATCCATTTTGGATAATAAAATTGGAACAAATCTTACAATAAATATGAATCCTAGATTTGAAACCTGATAGGAAATAATTTAGGGAAAATTGCCAAAAGAGAATAAAAATTCGGTATGGTTTTCTCTTTGGTATAATTACATCATTAAGTTGTCCCTTTGGTATAATGTTTTTAATAATCCCAAAACTAACCCTTGATTAATCAAATTAATCAAATTAATACATTTTAAAAGTATTTAAATATTAAAAAACGAGTTAAAAATAAAATTAAAAAAAATAATATATATATAATTGGGAAAAACCTTAGGATAGCACTAAAAAAATTTATGTCACAAATATAGATTCTAAAGATCAAAATGACCAAAATGTTTTATTAAAGATAAATATACATTTATACTCTTAGGATTAAGTAATTCAAACCTTAGAGTTTAGAGTTAAGGGGTGGAGATTTGGGATTGAGATTTTAAATTTTATTAAATAAAATATTCAAAATTTGAAAAAAAAATTTGAAAAAGTTTGAATTTGAAAACATATAATCTAAAACTATAAAAAAAATATTTTTTTAATTTTTATATATATATTTAGGGTATTATGATTCTTTTACCTATTAAATGAAACATTTTGGTCACTTTCCTCCTTGTGGTCTATTTTTGTGACCAAAACTTAAAAATAGTCTATTTATGAGAATTGCTCTATATAATTTTAAGTCACTATTTTAGAGTATATTAATAAAAATAATATATTTGACGTTTTTATATTAATATAAATTTTCTGATATAACAATTGAATTCAAAATAATTATATTAATAAATACATTACTAAAAAAATGAATATGTTAATAAAAATTTAATTAACATAAAGAGCATACAAAAAAATAATATTTTTTTTATAAACTGTACATTTAAATTTACAAATATTTCCAAAATATTGACTAAAAGTTTTTAGTCGATATTCAACAATTTTTAGTGTATGTTAACTATTTTATAAATTACTTAAATATCTTAAACATTTTTAAATATTTTAAATTTTTAATCATATTTTGATAAATAATTTTATACTTTAATTAGTCATAATAAGTAACACTTATATACTAATATTTTTATGATACTTATATACTTTAATTCAATTATTACTTTTAATATATAATGTTAATTAAAAATAGAATATTCTCTTGCATAGCATGGATAATAACATTTATATATTCCCCGTGATATACACAATTGAATTTCAAATAATTCTATAAATAAATATATTAATAAAAATAAAAAATTATACGTAAATTATTTTTAGTCAATATATGTTTGTAAATATATCAAAAAATATATGTTTATAACTTTTAGGCAAGCACAAAGATTACAAATATTTTTTAGAATATTTTTGTGACCAAATATACACGTTTTAAGAAGTTAGAATATTTCAAATATTTATAGAATATTTTCTTAACTGAAATTTTCTAAATTTTCGCAACAATGAGGTTTTCTTATTTGTAGAAGACACTTTTTACATAGCGTAGAACGAAAACAAAAATTCTACAAACAGATTCTACCTCATGCAACCGTCAGAGTAATGTTTAGATTTCACGTTCCGAGAGTTGTAGAATACATAATAAAAATAGAAGATGCATTCTACAGAAAAGTAGCTATCTTTACAATTAGTAGAATTCACATTTCCCATATTTAGAACTTTAAGTAAAAGTAGATTGTTCGTTCTAAAAAAAGTAGATGAACTTGTTTAATTTAGAATTTACTTTCTACTAACCCATATTCCATAGAAGATGAATTCTTCTTTTAGTAGAACGTAATTTTAAAATTTAATTTATCAAGTTTTTCAGTCAAAAAAAAAAGAGTTTGTGTATATGAATGTTTTATCAATTGTTTCCATTTTTTATAAATTTTTTAATTCATAAAACTATTTATTTCATTAACTTTTAGAATTGGAAAGGGTAAAAGAAAGAAAAAATGGACAAAATTTTTTTTATACCAAAAGGACAACTACGCTGAACTTTTGTTCCGTTTTGGCAATTTTTCCAATAATAATTTACCACTTGCTTGACCAGACAAAAATGTGATATTACTTGTGATAATATTTTAGACATGATAAGAACTAATTTATCATGTGCTTGACCAGACGAAGACGTAGTTGTACTTTAGTTTTTATGTTACTTTCTCAACCAAACAAATTTTTATGTTAATTTTAGTTTTTGATGACACTTTATTCAAATTTACATTTGTATATTATTTTTATTTTTAGATTTTTAAAATTGAACATATAATTCAATTTAAATTTTCTTACATAATTTAAATGGATACTTGAATCCGAAGAAAAGCAACAATGATCCGAACCAATTTAAAGTTTATAATCTGAATGAAATTCAATCTCCAAAATTCAAAACTTGAATAGATCAAATCCGAACTGAACATAAAAGTCATGAAGGAATACCCGAAACACCTACCCCTTAGTAAAATATAATCAGTCCGCAGCATATCAATTAAGCCAAAATTCGATAAATTGAAATGTTGAGTCAATTTAATAGTTGTAATAAAGAGAAAGTTAGATTCAGAATATATCCTATATTAAATAGGAAATATACTATTCCACTTAAAGCAACAAAAAAAATTCAGCCCTCACTACCGTAATCATATTACAATTAAGAGTCATATTACAATTTCATTCTCATCCTCTCATTATTCTTTCTTCCCTTCAATTTTTTTTTTCACAAATACGATAAAACTTAAATAAACATGCCTGGTTTGTTCATCTTCATAGCTTTGCTTCTGAGTTCTTGTACTGGATTGTCGACAGCAACTGATCAAACTTGTGGTAACAAAGTGGTAAACACAATCTTCGTTGACCTAGCCGGTTCAGGAAAACACAGAACCGTTCAATCTGCCATTGATTCTGTTCCTGAACCCAATTCTCAATGGATCAAAATCAAAATAAAAGGAGGTGTCTACGTGTAAGTAAAGACCAAACTCGCTACAGTTCTTTTTGTTAATATATTTGTTCCAGTTTTCGAACGCAGCGTTCTTAACCGCGGTTTTATAGCGTTTGATATTTCTTAGATTTCCATTTCTTAAATAAAAATTTAATACGTTTAGCTTGTCCGCTTGATCTTCTTCCCTTAAAACGTTTTGGAATCCTGGTTAAAGCAAAGTACAATTAATCTTTTAACATAGTTTTGTGATGATGAACCAGAGAGAAAGTGGAAATACCGTTGACGAAACCGTGCATAATAGTAGAAGGAGAGGGACAAAGAGTCACGACCATCACGTACAATGCTCACGCAGCCACTGATGTCAGCTCCACTTTCACCTCCCACCCATCCCATGTTGTCGTCAGAAACTTAACAATCATGGTTACGTAGCCTCTATATTATCTTTGACTATATAACCTTTTTTGACGTGACAATATTCTAACATGACTATAATTTTCATATGTAATATTTGTGGCAGAATTCGTATAATCGTTTGAGTATTCGAAGTAGACCGAGTTGGGATATAAAGCCAGCGGTAGCGCTTACGGTTTATGGCGATAAATCAGCGTTCTGCAACTGCGGTTTCTTGGGGTTACAAGATACGTTGTGGGATGTTCAAGGCAGACATCTCTTCAAAAACTGTTACATCGAAGGTGCTATTGATTTCATTTTTGGTAGTGGCCAATCTATCTACGAGGTACGCATATATATATACCTAATCTCTCTCTACAATCATAGACTTAGATTAGAGTGCTTTTTGCTTGCTACTATTGTTATATAGCATGGCCGCATAAACAGCACTTTATCACTATTTACACAAGAATTGTTACATTCACACAACACAATCTTTTCATAAAGCCTTTTTGGTTGATAGCAAAAGTAAAAGCAGATCGATGAACTATTGAACTATTTGCCAGTATAACTATACAATGATTTCTTTATAGAATGATGTGGTATAAACGGGTAATTTTTGTACCATTGCCATCATTCTTTGTTAGTGACACCAAAAATTAAGATATACGTACAGGATAGAGGTTTTTTTTTAAGATGAAAGTTTATGTAAAATGTTTTGACAGGACTGTCATATAAATGCAACGGCGGGCGTATTGGCACCAATAGTGAACTTTGGGTACATAACGGCTCAAGCAAGATGGAGTCTCAAGGACCCGAGTGGGTTCGTGTTCTTACGTGGAAGTGTTACAGGGACCATGAATGTATACCTTGGACGAGCCTATGGTCCATTCAGCCGAGTCATTTTCTTCCAAACAGATCTCGCTTCTGTCGTTGTCCCTCAGGGCTGGTTCCCTTGGAACTACGCTGGCCACGAGTAAGCACATCTTTACATATATATAGATATACCCCGGCCAATTCATTTGCTTTAAAAATAACCATATTTGTAATTTTTTGTGTTTAGATCAAGGTTCACGTACGCAGAAGTTGAGTGTAAAGGAGCAGGATCGCATTTATCTAGAAGAGTTCCTTGGATTAACAAAGATGTTTCTACGCTCGCTAAGGACCAATTTGCTACCTACTCTTTCATTGACCAAGATGGATGGCTCTCTAATATTCCTCCTTTCTAATGAAACTCGCTTTAATTTGTTGTTACCAAATTATTTTCTACTCTTGTTGAATAGAATATTATTGTGTTTAATCTTCTTTATACAGTGTTATTTCTGTGGACATACTACCATTTATCTCTAAAGCATATGTTGCCTACTAAAACGTTCTCATCGTTTTGTATCGTTCTTAAACTTTATATATCAGTTGTTGCGGCCTCTTTGATATTGTGCAGCTTGCTGAGAAATCCCACTGACGAACAACGACGGCTCTTCTTCTTCGAATATATTACACTGAAAAGTCTTGTTTAGTTTTTTTTTATAAGGATGTGAATTCATTTATCAAATGAGAGAGTTTGTACATGTACAAAAGAAATAAAAGGGAAGCAATCCTAAGCCAAAAAAAGAGAAAAAACAGAGGAGAACTTAATTAGAACTGAAGATTATGAAGAACCATTACTCATATGTCAACCAGATACTCATGAGGTTTTGAAAAGTGTGACGATGCTTCCTGGCCAAGATTACATTTCTGACTTGCCTATCAATTTCTTTGAAGGATACTTCCGGGGGTGTCTGTATTCCATTGTGGAGACGGTTGTTACGCTCGCGCCAAAGCCTGTAGATGACCGCTTGAGCTGTAACTTTGCGCAGGGTAGAAGGACAGTGAGAGACCTTCAGTCCAATCCAAGTGAGAAAAGCCTCCCAAGTGTGGAATAATATCGGTCTGTACCCTAACCTCCTTATCACAATCTTCCATATTTGCTCAGCATACGCGCATCGCAGGAAGATGTGATCCCGCGTCTCGTGGTAGTTGTTACAGACACAACAGCAAGTATCGATTTGAAGCCCCCAAGAAGCCAATCGAGATCGTGTAGGAAGTCTATCAAGCTGCGCCACCCACATCATGAAAGCATGGCTAGGGATGTGCCCTTTGAACCAAACCTTTCCTGCCCACTCTTTCTTCTGTTGACGGGGTCTTATTGATTCCCAAGTGTGCTTTGCAGAGAACTCAGGGAGGTCCATATCATTTGCTGCCCAAGAGTAAGTATCAGACGATAAAGCGAGAGACGGCAGAGGTAATGAGCACAGCATGATATGGAACTCCTCTGCTGCAGGAGATCTAGCCGGGCGAAGAGTCCAGCCACTTTCTGAGCAAGCATCTGCGACAGAGAAGGTCAGAGGTATACCTGTTTGCCTTGGGCCAGATGGTCCAAAATGATCTATTAGAGGTCCTAGCGGGGACCAGTGGTCAAACCAAAAGCTCGCTTTCATGCCATTGCCGAGAGCACATCTGATGAAACTCTTTGTTAGAGCCCGCAGATTAAGAAGGGCTTTCCAAGTCCATGATGCAGTCACGCTTTCGTCGAGACACCAAAATGAAGTATCCTTGATGAGATTTGCCTTAACCCAAATTGCCCATAGTGACTCCGAGTCGCAGAAGAGGAGCCAGATGAGTTTCAGACATAGCGTTTTGTTCCATAAGCAAAGGTTCCTGAAACCGAGTCCACCTTCATCTCTAGGTAGGCTGATTTGAGACCAAGAAACTTTAGCTTTAGCTCTTGTGGTGATGTTTCCATTCCAAAGGAATCTAGAGCAAAGTGATTCAATCAGTTTTATACACCCCTTTGGAAGAATAAACGATGAACACCAAAAATTCACAGTGCTGTAGATGACAGAAGAGATCAAGACTGTTCTTCCCGCATAAGATAGAGCCCTGAGAGTCCAAGATGAGAACCTGCGCTTTAGCTGATCAATTAAGGGTCTGTAGTCACAGATTTGGAGCTTGCAGTGCATCAATGGTAGGCCAAGATAGCGTACAGGTAATGATCCAAGGGAGAAGCCGAGAGCTGCAATGTCATCTGCTTCGACTTGATTAAGACCGGCGATAAAGAGTTCAGTTTTGTTGCGATTCATAGTGAGTCCAGACCATGACGAGAAGACCTCAAGTGTGTCTGCAATGTTTATCAGAGAATTCCTTTCGCCATCAAAAAATATCATAAGATCATCCGCAAACGCCAAGTGAGAGATGAGAGGATTTGAAGCCTTTGGATGGTAGCCGATGCGCCCATTCATATAGTTTGCATTCAGGAGTTGTGACAGAACTTCCATGGCGAGGACAAAAAGATAAGGAGACAGCGGATCTCCCTGCCTAAGGCCCTTTGTACCGCTGAAGTAGCCACACATTTCTCCATTAATACCCACTGAGAACTTTGTTGTAGTGATACACTGTCTGATGAGATGGATAAATGATTCAGGGAATTGGAGAGCTTGCATAATCTTGAATATAAAGCTCCAATCCAGAGAATCAAAAGCCTTTTTCAGGTCCACTTTGAGCATAGACCTTTTGGAGAGATTTTTCCAGTTGTAACCATTGACCAACTCAGTGGCCATGAGCACATTCTCAATCATTAGACGACCTGGGATGAATGCTGACTGAGTATTGGAGATGATCATGGGCAGGACTTGCTTCAGTCGAGTTGCAAGAAGCTTTGAGATGACCTTGTAAGAGGTATTACAACATGATATGGGTCTGAAGTCAGAGATGGATGTCGCATTGGTCTTCTTGGGAATGAGCGTCAAGGCCGTTGCATTCCATTGCTTGAGTAGAGAACCAGACTGGAAAAATTTAGAGACTGCATTTATCATATCAGATCCAACTGATCGTCAGTGGGCAGTGAAGAACTCAGCAGGATAGCCATCTGGGCCAGGGGCTTTTCCTTTGGGAAGCGAGAAGAAAGCATTGGTGATGGCTTCAGCTGAGAACGGAGATTCCAACTGCTGAGTTACTTCTTGCGAGCATCTGAATGGAAGAAGCGCAGCAATGTCTTCTTGAGAAACATTTGAGGCAGTGACTGTCCCTCCAAGCAGTAAGGACATCATGAGTTATATAACCTCACTGGTGTATAAACTCATGAGTTAATCTTACTTGCATATAAAATCTACCTCAAATCTCAGAAAATGTCTTATGAACAGAAAAAAAAGTCTTATGAAGAACAAGTGCATGTCTTAAAATTTTAGGATTGAAGACAATTTAATAAGAAACTTAACAAAAAGTTTGGTTTAACAATTTAGGGTTGTTTACATATTAGTAACTAAAATAGAGGTAATCCCAACACGTTTTTGATATAAGAAAAGGCAATGTTCTATTTAGCTAATTAGCTATGTCCCTGGCCGGTTTTGTTTGTGAAGTTGATGAAGAAGTCGACTTCTGATTGGAACCGGCTAATCCTAAATTAAATTTCTACCAAACCGAACCGAACCACCCAATTTCAACTAGGCTGGTTTGGATTGTCCCGGTTTAATATTTTTTTTTATCTCCAAATGAAAAAGCCCTAGGGCCTCCTCACTCAGATAACAAAAACCTTTATTTGATGCTCCTCCGTCTCTCGGCTCGCTCTATCCTTCGTTTCACTGCTTCTCACTCTCACTCTTATCCCCCTTCGCCGCCACCCTCTCGCTCAGCCTCCCTCTCCTCGTTCTGCACCGTTCCATCAATGGCAGCTAGCAATCAAAAGAACGAGGCGTACCTCTCCGCCGTCATCCCCAAGCGCATCACCCTCTTCGAGCAGATCCAAGCCGATCAGCTCGAGAAGCTCAAGTCGCTCCCGCACGATCCGATCAAGTAATCACAATCTATACAACCACTATGGTTTGTTTCATCGAAGCTTTCAGTTTCTTAAGAGATCGATGTTGTTTTGTGTGTTGACAGGATTACGTTGCCGGATGGGAGCGTGAAGGAAGGGAAGAAGTGGGAGACGACTCCGATGGACATCGCCGCTCAGATTTCGAAGGGTTTAGCTAACTCCGCGTTGATTTCGTCGGTCAACGATGAGCTTTGGGATATGAGTAGGCCGTTGGAAGGTGATTGTAAGCTTGAGCTGTTTAAGTTTGATAGTGATAAAGGGAGGGACACTCTCTGGCACTCGAGTGCTCACATTCTTGGTCAGGTAAAAGAGTGTTTTAAGTTTTATCTTATTTGATGGTTAAAAAGTTTTAGTCTTGGCGAATGATTTGGATCTTGGTGTGCAGGCTATTGAGCAGGAGTATGGGTGTAAGCTATGCATTGGACCATGTACAACGAGAGGGGAGGTAAGAGCAGTTTGTTTGTATGTTTTGTTGAGTAGAACACGAAAGGATGAAACTTGCTCTTTGTGATGCTGTGTGAAAGTGGCTATCGTTGATGTGAGTTGTCGATTGTGTTATTGCAGGGTTTCTACTATGATGCATGTTATGAGAAAGACTTGGGGCTGAATGATAATCACTTCCCTAATATCGAAGCAGGTGCTGCGAAAGCTGCTAAGGTATTGTTTCTTAGTTAGTCTCGTAAGTTTTAATATACGTTGTAAACAAATTGATTTTTTTTTCAAACCTTTTAAGTAAGAATCGAATGAGTATGTCACCCAACTTTTAATTCGCATTCTCTTCTATTTACATCTCAGGAAGCGCAACCATTTGAAAGGATTGAAGTGACAAAAGATCAGGCATTGGAGATGTTTTCTGAAAACAAGTTTAAGGTGTGTTAAAGCTACATATTATTATTCATTAAAATTGTTATAATTTGATTTGTGGACTCATACTTCTGCTGTTAATCATCTAGATTGAAATCATCAAGGATTTACCTGCAGACAAGACCATTACTGTCTATAGATGTGGGCCTCTTGTTGATTTGTGTCGTGGACCGCACATACCAAACACTTCTTTTGTGAAAGCTTTCAAGTGTTTGAGGGTGAGTTACTTTTATTTCTCTAGCAATTACATCTATGCAGATTCTAGTTTTGTTTCTTGTGTTGAGCAAAATATTTTTTCTCAGGCCTCATCAGCTTACTGGAGGGGTGACAAAGAGCGTGAGAGTTTGCAGAGAGTTTATGGGATATCTTATCCAGATCAGAAACAGCTGAAGGTAACTGATTCTCTTTAAATATTCTGACTGCTGCGCAGGGTATTGAGTATGCGTAATATCGATTGTCTTTATTTTGGTTGCTGCAGAAATATCTTCAATTCCTAGAAGAAGCTAAAAAGTATGACCACAGACTATTGGGCCAAAAGCAGGAACTTTTCTTTTGTCATCATCTCAGGTTCTTTCAATGTCACCGAACAATATTTTACTCTTTATGTTTCACTATACTTATATGTACTCATTTTGAGCTCCAGCCCTGGGAGTTGGTTCTTTCTTCCACTCGGCACTCGTGTATATAACAAGTTGATGGAATTCATTAAGGAGCAATACTGGAAAAGGGGTTACACTGAGGTTTTTCTAAGCTCTCATCCCATATTGACATACTTGATGAGCTAGGATCGCTAATTTAACATTGCACTGGCAGGTCATAACCCCAAATATGTACAACATGAATCTGTGGGAAACTTCTGGACATGCTGCAAATTACAAGGAGAATATGTTTACTTTTGATGTAAGTGTACATGGAAAGCTTAAGAGTCCCCTTGACTCTGACTCTTCAGCATGCTTCTCCCTTGAAGCCAATGTTTGGCCTAGGTTTTATTCAACACGTGAGTGACTTTTCTGAATGTTCCTTATGTAGATTGAGAAGCAGGAGTTCGGACTCAAACCTATGAATTGCCCTGGTCACTGCTTGATGTTCCAACACAGGGTTCGCTCATACAGAGGTGCGACTTTGTTCCAATAGTGCATTTTGATATAATCAAAAACAGATTAGGAATGATATTAGTATTTAGTAGTAAAAATTAAAATTCACTGCGTAACAGACTATCAAAACTCTAGTTGATTATTCGGTACTAATTTTAGTAGAATAAGACTTTGCTCCAAAGCATAATTTTTGCCTCGTTACAGACAATATAGATAACGTTTCCCTTTTTCAAATCTTACTAACTAAGTTGACAAGTCTAGCATTTGTCTTTGCTGACATTCTTTTTTACGGCTTATATGGTCTGTAGAGTTGCCTATTAGACTGGCTGACTTTGGAGTGTTGCACCGTAATGAGGCAAGTGGAGCCCTTAGTGGGTTGACTCGTGTCCGGCGGTTCCAGCAGGTATATTTTATATCCTTGTTTACTTTGCTTATTTATTATTTTTACAGTTCCATGTTACATATTTGTTGCTTAATACGACAATCGCGAACTTGTTTCAGGATGATGCACACATATTCTGTACAGAGGATCAGGTTTGTGATACACTTGTGTCTTGCTATGTTGGATCTCCTTTTCCTCCCATTTTGTTTAGGAGAATGTTATCTGTTTGCAGGTTACGGAAGAAGTCAAGGCTGTGTTGGAGTTCATTGACTATGCTTACAAAATCTTTGGCTTTACCTATGAGCTAAAGCTCTCAACGGTACCATATCGGAAAATTCTTCAAATTCTTTATAATTTGTCTGATATGTTCCTATGGCCCATTATTTACCTGTGAATTTAAAATTTCAGAGGCCAGAAAAGTACCTTGGAGATTTGGCAACATGGGATAAAGCTGAAAATGATCTCAAGGTAGCCCTAGATGCCTTTGGAAAGACATGGCAGGTATGGGCACGTATTGATGAATGAATACTCAAAGTTTATTCACTCGTCCGCATTTATTCTGAAGTGTGTTGTTTTGGCAGTTGAACGAAGGGGATGGTGCATTCTATGGCCCAAAGATAGACATCACTGTCTCTGACGCACTTAATAGGAAGTTTCAGTGTGCTACTTTACAGGTTATTGTCCCAAACGCTTTTTAAGTTTTTTTTATAATCCGTGCATGAATTGACTTGTATGTTTCTTGTTGCCTCATACCAGCTCGATTTTCAACTTCCCGATCGCTTCAAACTGGAGTACTCAGGTGATGACGAAGCGAAGAGGAATAGACCTGTGATGATACATAGAGCCGTGTTGGGATCTGTGGAACGTATGTTTGCCATCTTGTTGGAGCACTACAAAGGCAAATGGCCCTTCTGGTTAAGTCCGCGACAGGCCATAGTGTGCCCTATATCGAAGAAATCTGAGGAATATGCATTGAAGGTTAGATTCGTGGCTACACTCCTTATGACCTGTGGTTCTTGTTGACTTATCTACAGCTTATAATCTCTGGCTTTTCTCTCGTCTCTTGTACATCTAAACAGGTGAAAGAACAAATTCATGAAGCTGGGTACTATGTTGATGCGGACATAACAGACAGAAAGATCGATAAAAAGGTAAACAGTTCTCACGTTCATGTTCCAGTTTTGTTTTGTGTTTGGCTGGTTTCCCAACATTTTGACTTGAGTGATATGATTGTAGGTGCGTGAAGCTCAGCTTGCGCAGTACAACTACATACTTGTAGTTGGTGAAACCGAAGCTGCTACAGGACAGGTTAGTGATTGGGTTATTCAGGGTCTCTGGAGCTTAGCTAATTTTTGTTTTGTCTGAACATTTGAAGACCATTCTGTTTTGTTGTTCTTTGAAAATTGACAGGTGAGTGTACGGATAAGAGACAGTGCAGCCCATTCAGTGAAGAGCATCGATGATTTGCTGGAAGAATTCAAGACCAAGACTGCCGAGTATCAATGAGATGGGACTCTTAAAAAGTTCAAGCCTGTTCGACCAAAACAAAAAAAGTTCAAGCCTTTATTTTTTTCTGATACATACTGTTTTTGTTTTCAAATTTTATTTTGCAAAAGTAGAGTAAGACCAGATTGAAGTGTTTACTTATCTTTTGTCATTAAACCGTATTCTAAAGTTTCATAACTTCTCTAGCGATTTTGCTTCCTATCTTTCTCCCTCGGGTGGTATGCTTAAGGTATTAAATAGTCTGGGCGTTTTTAACTCAACCTAGATTCGACCGGAAAAACTAAAATCGAATCCGAACTGTTATACAATAATATCCGAACGGGACTTATAAGCTTAGTACTTTGGTGTTTGGTTATAATCCGAACTGAACTGACATCTGAACTGACATCTAAACTATCTAAATTAACTAAAAAGTATTCAAAATAACAATTAAAACAAATTAAAAAAATATTTTAAATATCCTAAAATATCTAGATCATCTCAAAATATATAAAAACTTTAACATTTTTTTTTTTTTGCTGTTAAAAAAAAATATGTTAAAGTTTTTATATATTTTGAGATGATCTAGATATTTTAGGATATTTAAAATATTTTTTTAGTTTGTTTTAATTGTTATTTGAATACTTTTTAGTTAATTTAGATAGTTTAACTAATTTTTAATTAGATTTGTAAATAATTTCTATATTTTGAAAAAAAATTGTCAATTTTTAAGGTTTAAAAAAATATTTTTGAACGATTTTAAACATTAGTTACATCCGATCCGAACTGAACCCGGAAGGAACCGAACCGAAACCAATCCGATAATTAGTAAAACCCAAACGGTACTTCTGAACATAATACCGAAAATCCAAAAATCTAAATTACCCGGACCGAAACCGTATGGTCCACCAAACGCCATGCCTAGTATTAAATACAAATTCTAAGCTCGCGTTTAGTCTATAAAACTCCCCTAAAAATATGATATTTAATCTGACTTCTAATTCAAATTAACCTAAAACTGGAGCCAAATCAAAACCAAAATTATTCGAACCGAAAACTAAAAAAAAACAAACTACTTCTAAATATTCGAATGAATTACAAACCGAAATCGAGAACCGAAAACCGAATGTGCAGGGGTAAAACCCTGACAATAGCAAATAAAAGGTCCACAGCACAAATTGATGTTTTAGTGATCAGACTACGTAAAGCCGAGGGGGGAGGGGGGGGGGGGGCAATTGTATACAATTAAAAAATAATTTGACGATTTTGCGATAAATGAATAACTGTGGGAGTCAAATTCACAAAAGAAAAATTCAAAACTGTTGGTTGCCAACAAAATCAAATTGGTTGGTTGGTTTGTTGGATATCATATAATCGACGGGAGCTTCTGACACAAGACAGGAAGACCTAGCTAGAGCTACTCTTCTGCTTTTTTTACTAGTTTCAAAAGAAGAGAAGAAACAGAAGACACATCTCATGTCACGTGCTCTCTCTCTCTCTCTCGAAATACAAGTTTGTAATCAAAATCACGCGCCTTTTCTCTCTGAAAACCCGTTTGCAGTTTCACTTGGCCTCTCTCTCTTTCCCGAGACCCGTCCCCAAGGATCTCTGTATGTATGCGTCTTCATATCTCTTTTATCTGTTTACTCATTCCCCTTCTCTGATTCATACCCACTTTTCTTCTATTATCTTCACATTCGTTAGGTTTTTGATGTTTGAACCTCGACAAGTTTTCCTTTTTAGTTACAGTTTTGAATTTCCAAAGTTCGAATTTCCCCTGCAATTGCTTTAGCTTAGCAACTTTGTGTCCCCTAGGATTTAGGATTCTTTTGTCATGTGTTAACACTCAGACAACACTTTCTTCTTCTTCAGAGTGTTTGTAGAGAAAGACATAATGGGGTTTATCTCAAGGACTGTTTTTCCAGCGTGCGAGCGTGTCTTCGTTTGTTGTCCTGCTCTCGGGCCGAGGTCTCTACATCCCGTCAAGCGTTACAAGATACTCCTCCTCGACATCTTCCCCAAATCCCCTGTAAGCCTTTCCTTCCACCACCTTATTTGATTAAAGTTTCCACTTTTTCAATCTTTGCTTCTGAGCATCTCTCTTTGTGTGTTATTTGTAACAACTTAATATGCGGCATATAAGTTTTGATTTGTGGATTTAAAAACGTGCTTGGCTACTTTAATGGTCTCTCTGTAGGATGGTGCACCAAATGAGAGAAAGATTGTCAAATTATGCGAGTATGCTGCCAAAAACCCAGTCCATATCCCCAAGGTATAGTTTTTTTTCTCTCTTTTGAATCTTACTACTTATTAGTTGATAAGGTGGAGTCTTGTGCATTGCTAAGTGTTTGTTATGTGGCTGTCACAGATTGCTAAGTGTCTTGAAAAGATGTGTTACAAGGACCTTCGATCCCACCAGATGAAGTTCATCATTATTGTCACTGAGGCTTACAACAACATGCTTTTCCATTGCAAGGCTCAGATGTAAACCTTTCTATTATCCAATGCACAAAAACTTATATATTTGGATCATTCTTAACTTTTTTTACTAACACACGTGTATTTTTTTCCCTCTTATTTTAAGGGCTTATTTCGCTATGAGTTTGCTGAATGTGGTTACAGAACTACTTGTCAATTCAAAGCAGGACACACCAACCATTCTTGGATGCCAGACACTGACAAGGTTCATTTACAGTCAGGTAAAATCCTAGTTGGAGATTTTGACATATTTAATAAGTTAATGGCTTCAACACTTATGCTACTCCATGTTGAAAATGTGAAGTATCTCACTCTTCATCTGGTACGAATAAATAGGTTGATGGAACTTACACGCACAGCATTGAAAAATTCGCGCGTAAAGTTTGCTCATTGTCTCGTGAAGAAGGTGATGAACATCAAAAGCGGTGCCTGAGAGCATCTGGCCTGCAATGCCTTTCAGCGATGGTACTACAACCTGGTTCTTTTCCATCTTCCAAAAAGTTTCTATCCGGTTTTAATCATGTTTGTATCTTCATCAGGTGTGGTTTATGGGAGAGTTTTCACATATCTTTGCCGCTGTTGATGAGATTGTACATGCCATTCTTGATAATTACGAGGCAGGCATGATCGTTCAGACCAATGAAGATAAAGAAGAGCAAAAAAACTGTAACTGGGGGAATGAAGTGATCAGATGTGAAGGCCGAGGAGCAGGAGTCAGACCGAAAACTGCAAGAAAAGATCCGGCTCTATTGACTAAGTAACTAACTCTATCCTCTAATTTTTGCTGTCACTTTTTTTGTTTGTTTTCAGTCAGTTACTTAAGTGTTGATTGTTTCAGAGAACAGACTGAGACACCCAAAGTTTGGGCACAGATTTGTCTCCAGAGGATGGTTGATCTGGCTAAAGAAAGCACAACTCTGCGGCAGATCTTGGATCATATGCTTAGCTATTTTACCTCTAGACGCCAATGGACTACTCCAAACGGTCTGGCCATGATAGTTCTGTCTGATGCAACATACTTGATGGAAACCTCTGGTAATGTACTTTGTCCCTTGTCTTTTCTGTTAGAACATAGCTTTTTTTGTCTCACAGTTATGTTTCTTTATATGTCAGGGACTCAGCAGTTAGTGTTATCGTCTGTTGTACGTCATCTTGACAACAAGCATGTCGCCAGTGATCCTGAACTCAAGGCTTATATCGTACAAGTCGCTGGCTGTCTAGCAAAGCTGATCAGGACCAGCTCGTACCTTAGGGAGATAAGTTTTGTTAAAGACTTGTGCCGGCATCTGAGGAAAAGCTTCCAGGCAGCATCGAGATCTATTGGAGAAAAGGAACTCAACTTGAACGTGATGCTTCAAAACTCTATTGAAGACTGTCTGCGGGAGATAGCCAAAGGAGTTGGTGGTAATACACAGGCGTTGTTCGATATGATGGCTGTTTTACTCGAGCAGCTTCCTTCTTCAGGAGTTGTTGTTTCACGTGCAGCTGTTGGATCACTGTTGGTTCTCGCTCATGCATTATCGCCATCTATGCGTTCACAACAGGCTTTCTCAGACGCACTTCTTGACGCGCTTCTAAAAGCAATGCTGCATCCAAATGTGGAAACTCGTGTGGGAGCGCATGAAATATTCTCTGTGATTCTCTTGCCAAGTTCTGGTCAATCTCAAGCTGGACTTGCATCAGTGAGGAGTGATACAACCTCCACGTTTACATCTATCGCTGCTAGATTAGACAAGCTTAGAAAGGAGAAGGATGGGGTCAAGACTGAGAAGAACGGTTATAATAATAATACTCACGAGGATCTTAAGAGCTACAAATCTTCCCCAAACTTTCACAAGTTGAATTCCATGATTGATGGGAATCTAGCTGATACGGTAACGTTTTCTTTTGGTTACAACTGGATATTATAAGCTAAGGGACCATTACATGGTAATGCAATCGTCTGATACTATATTGTGATGCAGTTACCATCAGTGATGAAGTTTACTGAAGATCAAATCGGGCAATTGTTATCTTCATTTTGGATACAATCAACGCTCTCTGATATATCACCTTCAAACGTTGAAGCTATTGCTCATTCTTTCAGCTTGGTGCTTCTTTCCTTGCGACTAAAGGTCAGTATAAAGTTTTCAATATTTTTCATTTTAATAGAGGAAAAGTCTATACTTGAGCCTCTCATGATAATTTTAAAATGCAGAATACAAATGACGGGCTTGTTGTTCGAGCCTTCCAGCTTCTCTTCTCACTGAGGAATCTTTCTTTGGACCTTAATAATGGTACTGATCGATGATACTCTCTTGAACTGATCAAAGATTGAGAAATCTCTTTATGTGCATTCAAAATTTTCCTCATTGCCAGGCACATTATCGACGGTTTGCAAGCGGTTGATCCTTGCTTTATCCACAAGTACGCTGATGTTCGCTGCCAAAATATATCAAATTCCTCATATCTGTGAAGTGTTGAAGGGTCAACTTCCTGGTGAAGTGAGTTTGTTCTCAGTGTGTTATTTCAGTTATTATATTTTTCCATGGAGTTTGTGTATAACTTGATCATGTGCTCAAAATGTTTCAGGTAGATCCGTATCTCTTCATTGGCGATGACTTGCTACTTCACGTAAGAACAAATGCAAATATGAAAGATTTTGGATCCTCAGGAGATAACCAGATGGCTACTTCGATGTTGTTTGAGATGAGAAGCAAAGTAGAACTGTCCAACACTATCATAACCGATATTGTGGCAAAACATCTATCTAAGAGTATAAAGGTAAAGCTCTAAATTGTATTAAACCTGGTGTTTCTTGTGCTGATTTAACGTTACATGTATTCTCTTTGTTAAGCTCGACGAAGCTGATGTGAAGATGCAACTCTCTGAGCCATTCACACCTGATGATGCTTTCATGTTTGGTTCACGGCCTATGATTGAGCTTGAACCAAACAAAAGCATCTCTAAGGAATCGCTGCCCTTCGATGAGGTAGAGTATTCTCTCAAGTCTCAAGAGTCGAGAACCAGATTGAATTTTCTTTAAGACTTGGATGTTAAATATTATTATCTTACGCTTGTGTTACTATATTACAGGACGTACATGCAGGTTCAGTGGTTGAGGACGAAGTGACGAGTGAACTCTCTGTACGTTTTCAACCAAGAGGGTCCCCTTCATCATCTATTCCTCAAGTTATCAGCATTGACCAGCTCATGGAATCTGTAAGTGTAGACCGTATTCGACATAAGTTAGAAACTGGTTGATGTAGATATTGTATCTTCTTATCATTGGTTGGTTCATAAATTTGTTTGTCTAGGCCCTTGAGGTGGCTGCTGGTCAAGTGGTTGTCTCATCTGTCTCCACTTCTCCGCTTCCTTACGACACAATGACAAACCGCTGCGAAACCTTTGGGACTGGGACAAGGCAGAAGATCTCAAAGTGGTTGGCCACCGAGAACCGCCAGGTGAATGGGCTCTACAGAAATTCATTAGAGGAGTCATGTGCGCTTGAAAAGGTATCTTTCAACCTATCAAAGCAGACAAATATTAATATTGCATCTAAAAGAACCTACTTCAGTCTCGCTACACTTAATGTACTCTTGTCCTCAATAATGAAGAGAAAGGTCTTTTAACTTTATGATCCCATATGTGGCCTAGTCAAGAGAAAAACGTTGAAACTCTTATCATTTGAGAAAGGTCTTATAACATATGAGTATTAATGTTATACAGGTAACAGAAGATAATAGGAGAGAATCGTGGTCCATGATGAGTCTGCCTCCAACTAGTCCCTTTGACAATTTCCTCAAAGCAGCAGGAAGATGATTCAATTAAACTTAGATGAATACTAAACTCTCACGTAGATATTAGCACTATTGATATGGGGTTTTGTAGAGCTAACTATCTAGGCCAAGCACACAGCGTGTAATGATTTAGAATCAGTAGTTGAAAACCATTTGCGTTCTTGTCTTAAATGGAAGTTTAATTTTAATCATCAAAACTTGAGCTACTAATGAACGAGACCGACCCTAAACGACACCGTTTGGTCATCTCTGTTCCTATAAAGCTGAGATTTTGCGTCGTGGGGGTTTATGAAGGGCTTTGATACTAACCTCCGTCTCCAAGCTTCTCCACAACTCTCAAATGTTTTCTTGCCTAAAAAGCTAAGCGTAACAAACCTCAACTTCAGATCCTCTTCCTCTTCCTCTCCAGCAATGTTGAAGCTTTTCTCTTCTCGAGTCCACCATCTGACTCCGGCGATTCGTCCCGGGCCCCGCGCAGTGGAGTCTCCGCTGTTCAAAGCGCTGAGTCAGCTCACCGGGTTGAATCGGAGATCGAGTTCCCTGGGTCACCGTGTTTTCTTCTGCTCCGATAGCGCGTCTGACGCAGAGGCGGCGGCGGCTGAGGTAGCTGAGGCCGAGGCTGAGGTAGCTGATTCGAAATCTTCGTCAGCGATTGTGTCCACTAACCCTAGACCGGAGGATTGTTTAACGGTTAGCTCAATTTGTACTCAAAGGCTCGGTTTTTTTTTTGTTGTTGTTCCCTGGGAAATGCGTAAAGGTTGTGACTTTATTGGATCGTTGGTTAATTCAACCTCATTCTTGTTGAAATGAATTTTAAAGTTGTAAGCTTTAGTTATATTCAAGTGGGCTAGATTGTGTTGTTTGTAAGTGTAATGACTTGGATGCTGGTAATGAGATGCTTTTCGTCTTTGTTCTATTTAATGGGAGGGGGATTTGAAGCATCCACGGTGGTTTTGTATTGCGTAGATAGCGTTTTTGAATCTGGATTTGAGCAAAACTAGTGGCTTTTGTGAGCTTTGTAACATCGGCTTTTATGTTTCTCTTTGTTTAATTGCAGGTTCTAGCATTGCCGGTGCCGCATAGGCCTCTTTTTCCTGGGTTTTACATGCCAATCTATGTCAAGGTTTGCCTATTCATTTCATCCTTTTTATGGCCTTAGTGCATTATACAAAGCATGTGTCTTGTTTAGACCTCGTACATCTTATCGAATTCTCTCTGAATTGAAGTGATAGTCTTAGCACTAGACTCTGGTATTTCTTGTGTTTATTAGAGCCAGGGTCATTGATTATCCTAGACTCCTAGTTACAAGAAAAACTGGAGAGAAATGAGTTGAAAACCACGTATAATGTGAAATGCCTACTGGTTGTATTGCTGCATATAAGATAATTTTTAGCTGCATTTGATGCATAAATGTTGATTTGGAACCTCTTTCTTTTGTATTGTAATATTTCCGGCATGAGTCATTTGATGAGTTTGGACAGTTAGCTGAAACTACTTATCTCCAGCCATAGCGATAACCTTATCTTTGGTTATGGGAGTTGTCATATTTTACGTCTCTGACCTTGGCCTGGGAGATGTCAGATATTTCTGGTCTCTGACCAGCATGTGCTTTATACTTTTTTTCAGGATCCTAAAGTACTCGCAGCCTTACAAGAGAGCAGAAGAAGACAAGCTCCATATGCTGGAGCTTTCCTTTTGAAGGATGCCCCATCAACTGATTCATCTTCAAGCACCGAGACAGAGAAAAACATTAATGAGCTGAAAGGAAAAGATTTGCTTGAACGGCTTCACGAAGTTGGCACACTTGCTCAGGTATCGTGTTGCTGTGTCTGTTTGGTGTCCAAGTGATAAAATCATTAGACATGACTAGCATTACGATTTCCCTGCTGATTTTCCAGATTTCAAGTATCCAAGGGGACCAAGTTATCCTCGTTGGTCACAGACGGCTTCGCATAACAGAGATGGTAAGTGGGTAGAGTATCATGTTTCACATGTGTTCTTTGGTTTATCAAGTCACTTCTTTAATGGAGAAAGTTGTGTCATTTATTCAGGTGAGTGAAGAACCACTTACGGTCAAAGTCGATCATCTTAAGGTAAATTCTATGCTTTTTCCTCGTATGATGTAAAGACTTCTGTTTGGTTCTCCTTTTCCAATTTCTGTAAAGCATGAACCTTTTTTCTTTTTTGCAGGATAAGCCGTTTGACATGGACGATGATGTCATCAAGGCAACATCCTTTGAAGTTATTTCAACGCTTAGGGATGTGTTAAAGACAAGCTCACTCTGGAGAGATCACGTCCAGACATATACCCAGGTATGTTCATGATTTTTCACTTGCGCAGGTAAAAAAGTTTTAGGATACAAGTATCTTAGTTGATGATGTCTTTTAAATTTGTGTAGCATATAGGTGATTTCACTTATCCACGGTTAGCCGATTTTGGAGCGGCAATATGTGGTGCAAATAGGCATCAAACTCAAGAAGTTCTTGAAGAACTGGATGTAAGTAGTTTCAATATTACTGCAACTGTATGGTATTCGATGCTCGGTCAATCTCTCATCTCTTTTATTCTTGATCCAGGTTCATAAACGGCTGCGGTTAACGCTGGAATTGATGAAAAAAGAAATGGAAATTAGCAAGATTCAGGTATTTCATTTTATTACATTCTTGTGTGTTACAACTAAGGAGCTACTTATCCGATAGCTGTTTGATGTGAATAGATACTTATGTTTTGAGCCTTTTACAGGAAACCATAGCAAAAGCAATTGAAGACAAAATTAGCGGTGAGCAACGCCGTTACTTGCTAAATGAGCAGCTCAAGGCTATAAAGAAGGTATTCTTCGGTCCGCTTCACAATTTTTTCTTGGTATATAGCGTATTTTTGAGAGATTCATTTTAATTCATAAAGTGATCCAATGCAGGAGCTTGGTGTGGAAACAGATGACAAATCTGCACTGTCTGGTCAGTACTAACTGAAAAGTATCTTCAGTTCCATGTATTCATTTTAAATCATCATAAGAGATATATAATCTTACTGCCTTATGGATCACCATGCTGCATTCATGAAGCGTCAGAGTCTTTGGTATGATTCCGAACTGCAACTTATTGTCCCTTCTTTGCTGCAGGAAAGTTTAAGGAAAGGATTGAGCCTAATATTCCAGCGCATATATTACAAGTCATAGAAGAAGAGCTTACAAAACTGCAGCTGTTAGAGGCGAGTTCAAGCGAGTTTAACGTGACCCGTAACTACCTTGATTGGCTGACCATATTGCCTTGGGGAAATTACAGGTTTACTACTCTTGCTTTATCTTATATTTTTATTTTCTCAAGTACAGCAGTAAGTCTTATGGTATGAGAGAGACTGATAAAGATCATGGATGATTTATTCTCATCTTATGGCACCATTTATATTTGTTTTGTGTTAACAATTGAGGAGTTTGTTTATTAACTCTGCAGTGATGAAAACTTCGATGTTGTGCGGGCACAACAAATTCTTGACGAGGATCATTATGGCTTATCTGACGTAAAAGAAAGAATACTAGAGTTTATTGCAGTTGGAAGGCTTAGAGGCACTTCACAAGGTTTGAATTACTTAAACAGTAGTTGGGCCCCTTTATGATTTGATCTTGAATGATGAGAAAGAACCTGTCCTAGATTATAAACTGAGATTTGGGTAAATGTGTGACCAGGGAAAATCATCTGCCTCTCTGGCCCTCCTGGAGTAGGTAAAACTAGTATTGGTCGTTCCATTGCACGTGCTCTTAATCGCAAATTTTTCCGGTTCTCTGTTGGAGGGTTAGGAGATGTCGCTGAGATTAAGGTATAACACTATCTCTTTGCTTGCAAATCTTTGTCAAACCTTTATTACTGAACTATGGCCCGACAAACAATAAACCATTCACGTAAAATAACATGTTTAGGGGCATCGTCGAACATATGTTGGCGCCATGCCAGGAAAGATGGTGCAATGTCTTAAGAGCGTGGGGACAGCAAATCCTCTTGTTCTAATCGATGAGATTGATAAGGTAACAAAACTGTATAACCACTACTTAGCTTAAGTCAATTTTTTCTGCAAATGATATTGTTTTTATTTTCTCTCGGCAGCTTGGGAAAGGCCATGCTGGTGACCCGGCCAGTGCATTGTTGGAGCTTCTGGATCCAGAGCAAAACGCAAATTTTCTGGATCACTATCTCGACGTTACCATTGACCTATCAAAGGTTATTATTAATATGATCAGTGACCAATTAATGGAATACTATTTTGTTTCATGTGATTCTATTTAGTTGCTGATTCATTTCCCTGCAGGTTTTATTTGTGTGCACTGCAAATGTGATAGACATGATTCCCAATCCTCTGCTAGACAGGATGGAGGTGATTAGTATTGCTGGATATATTACTGATGAGAAAGTTCACATCGCTAGAGACTATTTGGAAAAAAACGCACGTGGAGATTGTGGCATCAAGCCAGAACAGGTCTCACTCTCATCCTATTCTCCATTTGCCTCCAGTTTTCTCTTTGGATAGAACAAAGAGAGTTTGAGTAAATTGTCAAGGAACCACATACTTTCTTTGCAGGTTGATGTGAGTGATGCAGCTCTTCTTTCCTTGATAGAAAATTACTGCAGAGAAGCAGGTGTTAGGAATCTCCAGAAACAGATTGAGAAGATTTACCGTAAGGTAAATTTTTTGCTGCAAGACCATGGATTATTTGTTTACTCAATCCCTCAAAATCTAACTTTTCTTTTGTAGATTGCTCTTAAACTAGTGCGCGAAGGAGCAGTCCCAGCAGAGCCTGCAGTTACAACCGATGTCGAAGAAGCTGAAATTGTGGCCAAGCTCGACGTTGAATCACCAGAGAAGGACGCTGCTAAAGAATCAAAGGAAGAGGAGGCTGAAACCAAGAAGATATCTGTTGAAAAAGTTATGATTGATGAATCAAACCTTGCAGACTATGTTGGCAAACCTGTTTTCCACGCAGAAAAGATCTATGAGCCCACACCGGTTGGAGTTGTGATGGGTCTAGCTTGGACATCCATGGGTGGTTCAACGTTGTACATAGAGACAACCGTTGTGGAGGAAGGAGATGGTAAAGGTGGACTGAATATAACGGGTCAGCTCGGCGATGTAATGAAAGAGAGCACACAAATTGCTCACACCGTCGCCAGAAAGATCTTGCTGGAGAAAGAACCAGAGAATCTGTTCTTTGCAAACTCCAAGCTTCATCTCCATGTTCCTGCGGGAGCCACCCCCAAGGACGGTCCAAGTGCAGGATGCACCATGATTACATCATTGCTATCACTTGCCATGAATAAACCTGTTAGAGAAGACCTTGCAATGACCGGAGAAGTCACTTTAACCGGTAGAATTCTTCCTATTGGTGGGGTAAGTTAGTTAGTTACTCTGGACTTCTCTCATTCTATTAATGCTTTTTTGGGTTGCTGCAAGTTTCTTACTTAAAAACATTTCAGGTGAAGGAGAAAACCATAGCGGCGAGGCGGAGTCAGGTCAAGACTATCATATTTCCAGAGGCAAACCGGAGAGACTTTGAAGAGCTGGCGGAGAATGTGAAAGAAGGGCTTGATGTTCACTTTGTGGATGACTATGGAAAGATCTTCGAGCTTGCTTTTGGCTATGACAAACAACAAGACTGATATAACTCAGAACTCACGTTGAATTCGGAACTCACGTTAACAGTTTATTTGCATTTCATTCGATCTTGAGAAAGATTTATCCAGGCAGACAATACAGAACAAATGAAATCACAGCCATTTCCTTTTGCCAATCATGTTTGCCTGGTTTCAAGCCACCATCAAATCACAACCATTTACATTTGATCAAGTTTTCACCCCTTCTGATCCGTTTAACATGTAGATTCCAGATTCTTGCATCCCATTTGATGGATTCTTGCTCCAGGGAAGAGTTTTTTTTTGGCCCCCAGCTCTCTATATACAATTAGAGGTGAATGATATTTTCTGTGACTCTTGGCCCCATACCATCTCCGGTCATGAAGCACATGCGTCATTAACCTTTGAATCTTATGCACAAATATAAAATCGTGCTGTCGACAAAAAATAAAATAAATCGTGCTCTAAGGTACTTCTCCTAATCTCCTTTCGTCTCGGCTAAACGCACACCTATAGAAGGAATGTCACGTGCTACCATGCAAGTTACCTGTGAAACAAGTTTCAAAAATAGTATCTAAAAGAAAATCTATCGTCTTATATATGTAGATGTAGTTGAAACTTCCTGGATGCTTAGTTTGGTAGTATTTAATTCAAAATAACAGGAAAATCTAACGTCGATCTACATATGTACTCTGACTCATTCATGAGGTATATATCTGAAGAACAAAACATTTTTAGCAGGGCCCTCTTTGGAGCAGTCGATCGAATAGGGTATCGATTTAAATACATTTTTCTATAAATTTTCTTGTTTTCGAAAAAACTGATTTACCATATTAAATATAGCTTTCATAAAAAAAAAGTCTGACCAAGGTGTAAAAGTAGCTAGTTTGAGACTCGATTTCTAGAACGATTTATGATATAACAATTACAAGATACGATAGCACATTCAACAATAAGTTCAATAACCAGTGAAGGTTATAATAAAAGTATATATGAAAGACACGTCAAAAGTGATTGGGTAATGAAATGGCTCGATCAAATTTAGATATATCAATCAAAATAGTTTAGTTGACTATTCGGCCTCTCTTAGTTTCCCTTCGGTTTTCCTCGAACTTGGCAGGAAAGTTTCTAGTGATTTTTACCAAAAATAAAGAAGAAAGTTTCTCGTGATATTTTTTTGACCCCAGAAGGGTTCCTTCTCAATATTTTCCAAGAAAATTATTTACATATATATATACTTGCCAATCTTTTAAAAAGCCATCTACAAAATTTATCGCTATGCAACCGATATATATATGTCAACTGGGCAACTAAGAGTCCGAGACTGACATGTCCGTAGAACTATTGTTCTTCTATGTGATTAACTTCCTTTATTAATTAGGTTTAACGTAATTAATGATTATTCTTAATCCAATCTAATATATATGGAACTGAGATTTGATCCCAGACCACTATTTTCGGAGTATAAAACATGAAACTATATGATAAACGTAAATTTGTAACTGAACCAATCCTAAAAAGAACATGGTTAATTTAACATTTTACCAAAAAAAAAAACATGGTTCGATACATTAACAAGAGATGGTTGTTCAAGGTTACCTTGAATTTTTTTTTTAACTATATTAGACTAATGTATTTCTTAAATAAATCATTTTTCCAATGTAAATATCTACAACTCGTAAATTGTATCATATTTTATCAAATGAATCAATCGACAAAGAAAAAGAAGTAAACATATTTCCTTATTTTATATTCGATGGGGATGTTTGTTTGTATCACTGAACTAGGAATGAGATTTGGACAAATTAGTCGTTTTATTTGGTTTTCATCAGAGCAGATTGTCCATCAGTATAACGCGTTGATGAAGAGAAAAAAAATATGCCATTATTTTTCTACATCTATCCTTCCAATTTTTGGAACATAAAATATATGTAGGTTGAATGTTCATATATGATCATAGTAAATAACTAAAAACGCGTTATGCCATCACCTAATAAGCGTGGTCTTTTTATGGTCGATGTGCTTTTAGTCGAAGATCGAGGTTTGTCAACGCCTATGTCAACGTACGGCATTTGGATGGTAAATGGATTTTCAAATGCTTGTTTCAAAATAAATATATATAGATTTTCAAATGCTCTAAATTGAATTATTTCATTTTCTCATTTGATCAAAAGCTATTCAGGTAAAAATACAATTGTAATTTTACTTTGATAGATTTGGAGAATATTATCTTTACATTTTTTTCTATTATATGCTTACTGTTGACGACCCTAGCTTTGTTTGAGATATCTAAACAAAAATTTGGTGAATTACCCAATTCTAGTTAGATGCAATTGTAAAACATGAATGCAGGATTAAAACTAAAAAGTGAACAACAGCAACCATATCTGACCACGAACCATTAATCAAACACAAAAGAAAAAAAAAACAGAAAATGTTTAAAAAGAAAACACAAAGCAAATACATATTTTAGGGTATATGTTAAAATGTGAATTAGCTAATTTAAAACTTTTTAATCCATATATATATATATTTATACAATTTTAAAAATCCTTTTATTTTTCTCTAATTTTTTTTTGGTAAAAAATTTCTTTAATTTTTATCTACTAAACACAGTTTTTCAAATCCTAAATATCACTGCACTAAAACATTTATTCAGCCAACGAATGTAGATTTTTACTGGTGTACCAATTTAGGTCATTTCGGAATCAACATTAATATTGATAACATCAAAGATTGTAGGCATAATATTTTTTTTTGTGGGGTGTAAGGCATAATACCCTTGCAATTATTCTTTGGCTGATACGCTTGCAATACTCGTTCTTGTTTTCGACAGTCGGGTGTATGTTTTAACAACAATATATAAAGTTGAAGACAAAAGAATTGAATATACTGAAATTATTAAATCTTTTTACTCCACTTTATATCCGACTATTCCAATATGCAGGGACGTTTTCAAAAACCGTTATCTATAGATTTATATATATATATATATATATATAGTACTGGTTTGGCCGGATCAAGTGTCTATTCTATATATAGATAATTACAAATTGATCTTAGTTTTTGTACGAAACGACTCCACCAGCTGATTGAGTGACGTATCAATATATGACGCTTATGAGTGACTTTATGTAGTACTAATTAACAAACCAGAAAAAAATTAAGTAACCAACGCTACCGTGGTTGATGAATAAGCACTACTAAACTCTCCGAGCAACGACGAACCTTCCTCGAAGTTTCAAGTGCTACTTCGTCAATTCTCAAATCCTTTATAATACCATCACCTAACTACACTTTCTCAAACTCATCTCATTGCTCTCCTCTCCCTCTCTCTCACACACACACACAAAATATCTCTTTCTTCTTTAGAAAAAAGGAACCTATAAAATATTTTAAGAGCTTAAATCCAATTTCTTTAAAACCAAAAGTGATCAATGAAGATGCGAGACCGCCCTTTTCATGGGGCTAGTGGGTACAGTGGTTTAAAAGCTCATAAATTAACATTCAAGACGTGAGTTTCTTCTATCTTATTACAAGACGCATTAAATTTTTATTTCTTTGTCTGGATGAATTTTGATTGAGTTTTGTTTTCTCATGTAAACCCTTTACAGAGCCGTGAAGAAAGTCATGAAACATATGTCAAATAACCAAATCATGGTTCATATGGAGAACATGTTCAGAAAAATTGTGAGTTTTCTCATCGTCTTCGATTAAACTATTCACTCTGCGCGCATAAATCACCTAATTAATCAAAGGTTTATTTAAATGTAACCCGTTCCTATATACATAGCCACCAGTTTTGACCGACCTCTTCTTCTCTTGTGTCCCTTTTAAATTTCTATGGTTTAAAATTAAGTGGGCTCCGTACGTATCAACAATGAATGGTCCCCGTCTCCCTGAGTCTAGTTGGACCTGAGTTACTATAGTATATATCAAAGTATAATCATATACTAGTAACCAATAAGTATAGTACTCTTATAATGATCGAGTTATCTACTAATCTACATATAACTAAAATACGTGTAATCGTTTGTATGCACATGAACGTGATGATATGCGGTTAATGATTAATTATCTTAATGTTTTATGATTTAGGTTCGGGAGGAGCTTGAACGTCTTATTCAACAACACCACCTCTCTTCGTCGTGGTCCCAAATCGAGCGACCGCGTTCGGAAACGCCGTCTTCGCGTTCAAGATTCAAACTGCGGTTCATAAACTCGCCGCCGCCGTCGATATTCACTGGAGCCAAGATCGAACCCAAGAACGGTTTCCCGTTAGCTATCGAGCTAGTGGAAGCAGCCACGAACGCTCGAGTCGTCTCGGGACCGCTCTCGTCTTCTCGAGTTGACTTCGTGCCGCTGAACGCTGACTTCACGGAGGAAAGCTGGACCGTTGACTTATTCAAACGGTATATTCTAAAACCACGCGAAGGGAAACGTCCGTTACTAGCCGGAGATGTAACGTTGACTCTTAAGAACGGTGTTGGAGTGGTCTCCATCGCTTTCACGGATAACTCGATATGGTCTAGGTGTCGGAAGTTCCGGTTAGGTGCGAGACTAACCGGTGATGGAGCCGTGGAGGCTAGAAGTGAAGCGTTTAAGTGTAAAGACCAACGTGGAGAATGTAAGTAACTAGAGATAATTACTGCGTTTTGTAGACGCGGTTCAAACGTTATATTCATTGTTGTTGTTTTTTGGTTATGCAGCTTATAAGAAACATCATCCTCCGTACCCCGGTGACGAGGTTTGGAGACTGGAGAAAATCGGGAAAGATGGCGCTTCAGCGTTGCGTTTAGCTGAACGGGAGATTTATACTGTCAAGGACTTCCGCCGTTGCTATGCAAAGGATCCAAACGAGTTATATAATGTAAGATTAATTAAAGATTAATTAAAAGCCTAAAATAACTGAAATGAATTTATAATCTCCAAATCTTTCAGAAATATAATTCTTTATTTTTTTTTAAATGATTAGATACTTGCTGGTGTTGGTGGAGGGATCTCAAAGAAAATATGGGAATCAATTGTATCCCACGCGATGTGTTGCGTTTTGGATGAAACAGAGTATTACATCTACGACGCAACCGGTCACGACGTATCACTTGTCTTCAACTCTGTTTATGAAGTGACCAAAGTGTTCATCGGCGGTGTTCTTAGAAACGTGGATCAGCTACCTAGCTATCAGCTGGACCAGTTGAAGCGTGAAGCTTATCAAAACATTAGCCGCTTTAGGGACAGTAGGACCTTTGCGGATCATCCACAAAGGTCCTTACAGTGCCAGCAGAATCCTGGATTTGGTCCTGGATTCCAGCAGCACATGGACTTTCAAGGTATACAAGTTTATTCTTGTCACGGTCTAAAGTATTTTGATATATAAATATATCTTAACATAGTCGTTAACTTAATCGGATCTTTTTTAATGTTCAGGGCCATCAGACACTTCGATGCATGCTTTCTTCACAGGTGCATGCTCCACTTCCCAACCCGAAATGCTGATGGGTTTCGAGAACTCACCATCCCAAACATTTCATATCGACCCAACATTCATACCGACTTTCAGAAACAGCTTTAGGGTAAATCAACACGATATGGTACATGACGAATTACAAAGCGTGGTGTCAAGAGGTTATAACAAAAACAACGAGGATGAGAACGGTTTTGCTTATCATCACCATCACGAAATGCCCTCTAACTGGTCACCTGGTGCGGCGGTTTGGGAGCAACAAGAGTATAACAATTTGTGTGTTAGCGTGTCTGGCACGGAAGAAGCTGGGTATGATGTTCGTATTGCAAACATTGGGGGATCTCCGAGAGCCAGGTGGTGCAAGGTTAAGGCAGCTTTCAAGCTCCGACAAGTTTGGAGACACACAAGTGCTAGAAAGCGAGGGAAAGCTTGTAAGAAGCCTTGCCTGTTGTATTAGATTTGGAGGTTTCTTGCTGCCCAAAAAAGATGTGTATCTAATGTATATGTGTGCGTGTATTTTCCTTTTGATAGAGTAAGATTAGAAAAATGGATCCCGGCCATTGACTGTTTCAATGGTTTAATAAGTCACGGGGATTAGTCTTTGTGTGTACCATCCATGTATGATATATATTAAGAAAAAGGAAGGGCTGTACATGGCCAAATCAGTTAACAGTTTTATATATTCGAGTATTTGTCGTGCCCTAGATAGATAGAGTTTTATTGACAAGGGCTTGTACGCTGTAACATTTACATGCTATATAAAAATATTCAAAGGGTTCTTGCGGGGCACAAAAGCTAGGTCCAACACATAAACCAGATTTTTTTTTTCTTTTTTTTTGTAAAATGTTAGATATTATACATATTTTAAGTTTTGGAAACTTTACATAGAGTAACTAGTAGCGAAAATTAAACAACAACAGTGGAACGGACCAAGAGCAACATAACACAAGCGGTTAAACAGTATAAAAGCGAGACGGGCTTGGACCTTACAACCTGAAAAATAGATGAAAAGCCGATTAGTTGCCGCGAGCTACCATACGCCCTCAAACCTTGATTGTTATATAGTTCCTACAACTTTCAACCGAAACCCAGAGCGCCACTACAAGAAAACATGGGGATTCTGATGGCCGAAATCGTCAGAAATTCGTCGGAATACACTGATTCTGACGAATTTCTGACGAACCAGTCCGTCGGTATAATTTCGTCGGAAAAAAAAGATTCGTCGGAATTTCGTCAGACCTTCCGACGACTTTCTGACGAATACCGAGAAACGTCATTCTGACGAACTTCCGACGATATTCCGATGCGGACACACGAGACCAGAGTTCATCGAAAAAACTATATACCGACGGAGCACGTCCCTCGGACAATACCGACGAACCGAGTCCTCGGAAAATACCGACGGATAATGGTTCGTCGGAATTTTCCGAGGAACCATTTCCGTCGGTATTTTCCGAGGACTTCGTTCGTCGGTATAGTCTGATGCCCTCAATTCGTCGGAATATATCAATTTTAAATACGAATTAATTTTGCATTTTTATATATATTTTTTATATTAAAAATTAATTAATAAATAAATAAAATCTGAAATTTAAAACCAATAATATTATAGAATTTAAATTCATACAAACTGAAATAGAAAAAAATATATTCAGAAAGTTAAAAATTCATACAAACCGAAATAGAAAAAAAACATTCAGAAATTTTTAAAAAGCAGAAAAAAACTAAGAACTCAAAGACATCAAACGATCTAGCTTCTGCATTATCTCGGCGTTGAACTTCTTCTGGAGCGGGAGCTGGAGCGGGAATATATGCGGGAACCGAGTTTTGTTCGTGAGACGATCCCGATGCACGGGAACTGCTCACCGAAATACATCGAAGACGGGCTGCGGGGCGGGGTACATCCTCAGACCTAAAAAAAAATTAATACATCAAAAATCTTTTCAAATCATTTCTATTTTTAATGTTTTCATTTATATATTTACAAAAGGTTTTATAAACGTTTTAAAAAAAACTACTAGACCTTTTATTATACATAGTTTATTACTGGAAACTTATAAAAATTATAAAAATTATAAAAATTTTTATTATATATGATTTATATATATATATATGTATACAAAATTATAATTTTTTATAAATATAGAAAAATGTTGTTAAATATTTTTAAAATTAAAAAAAAACATTTTATTATACATAGTTTATTACTGGAAACTTGAAAAACGTTTTTAAAAATCAAAAAACATTTTAAAAATAGTAAAACGTTTTGAATTTTGACAAAAACACAAAATAATTCCAAACCAAAACTAAAACAACAATCCAAACAACAATCCTAACTTATATATCCTAAACTATCCATTCAATCCTAAAATTTTAAATTAAACAACCTAAAATCCGAGATCTAACTTCCAAAACCCTAAAAAATTGAGATAAAACAAGGTTGGGATGATTCTTACATGATTTGGGGTTTGGGGAAGAGATATGAGGGTGAGAAGAGGATTCGCCGGTGATGGGAGCTCGAGAATGGTCGGAATCGCCGTGAAAGGGAGAGAAATCGCGGAAAGGATTGAGAGAGAGGCGGAGGCGGAAATAACGAAGAAGAAAGAAGAAGGGTAATTATATTTAACGTTTCCGACGGACACAGATTCGTCAGTATTCCGTCGGGATCATTAAATATATACCAATTGGCGGTTCGCGAAAATTTTCACGCGGTTTGGTTTTCCCGGGTAAATTGAAATTCCGACGGAGTTGGTGTCCGTCAGTATATTCTGACGGAATACTGACGACCTTTTCCGACCGAATTCCGACGACATAGTGTTTAGGGGTTGATTACAAGTTTCTAAATGCAAAATCTAAATCTTTGATAATATATATAGTATTTGCATAAAGATTTATCGATAAAAATGTTTTTATAACACGATTTTACACAACAACATTTTTTGTAGTGTAAGATTAGATGAATATGATTGTATAAGTATATGAGTGTTAAGATGAGATGTTATGAAAACAATGATATGCATACATAAATATTTTAATGAGTTGCTATATTTGAACGGTTGCGATCTAATACTATGCTAAACACTTATTATGTATTATTTTCATAGTTTTGGCATCTAAATTTATAGATTTTTATGTTTGAAATTTTTTAGAAACACATGTCCTTGGTAATTCGTCGGAATATACCGACGACATTCTGACGAACTAGACAAGTTCGTCGGAATGTCGTCGGTATATTCCGACGAATTACCGAGGACATTTCCAAACTTCAATGGAACCCTTTGTCGTCGCTATGTCGTCGGTATTTTGCGAGGGATTTCCGACGGAAACATGGTTCGTCGGAAATTCGTCAGAAAATTCCGACGGAATACCGACGACGGTAACAGTTATATATGTTAATCGGAATATCGTCGGAAGTTCGTCGGTATATTCCGACGAATTTCCGACGACTACAACGGTTATATGTTTTATCGGAATGTCGTCGAAAAGTCGTCGGAATATTCTGACGAGTCATTTTTCCTCGGAAATTCGTCGAAAATGACCGACGGAATTCCGACGACTTCAAATTTTTTGTTTTCGTCGGAAAGTGGTCAGAAATCCGTCACAAACGTCCGACGACATTGTAGTCCGTCAGAACCTCCGTCGGAATTCGGCGTGTTTTCTTGTAGTGCGCACCCGAGCAAAGAATCCGAACGGGAGTCCCATAGCCAGCGGAAAAGAAGAAACCACCGGCGGTACGAGGAGAAACCGAAAACTAAAATGCTGTCGCTCAGCGGTTTGTGCCGGAGATTACCGTCTCCATTACCTTCCACTGGGACCCCGTATACACCCATCTAACCGCTACTCTTATAAACCAGAAATTTTCTTTGTCATGTGATGTTTTAAGAATGTTTCTAGAGTATCATCCAACAAAATGTTGAATCATTATCCTGTTGGCTATGCCAAAACAGTTATGTAATTTTCTTCTACTGCACTTTATTTAATAATTTTAAAACAGCACTATAAGATAATACTAAATCAACTAATTCGAAGAGCTAACATACTTTTCAAATCAAAATCTCCACTGATTATCTTAATCAAAAAGTTTGATTTTACTTGCTTAAAGTAATCTGTTGGGTTTGGAATACTATGTTATTGTCTTGTATTTTATAATATGTGTACTTTATTTGCTTTTCTTAGAACTATCTAGGAAGAAGAGTATTGGCTTTCTGATCCCAGAAAAAGTCTCTAAGTAACTGAAATCATTGGTGGCTTTTTGCTTCATTCCTTTTTCTCTGTCTTCATGTGAACAAGATTGCAGAATCTCTGGTTCCTTCTACTTTATTTTCCCTAATACAGAAACACACACTCTTAAGTCTAAACTAATAAAAGCAATTCTACAGATCATGGTCGTGCGTACTGCCACTTGGCTTGCCCCCCGACAATGATTTGGCAGATGTTTTGTCCTCAATCCACCAGAAAGGCCATAATGATTATTAATCAAAAGTGCGGCCAAGGGCATTTGTATCTTCTTACCACAGTTAGCCTTGTTTGAAATGGTTTTAAAGAGCTCCTAGGCCTAACTTGATCACTCATACCAGAAAAAAAGGAAGCAATCTTGCCATAGTTTCTCCATAGTTCTTGGCTACTGTGGTATCAAAAGGAGCTCTTATAACAAAGGTTGATTCTTTTGATTTGATTGATCCAAGAGAGCTATGACCTTGTTCATCTTCTAATATGTCAATGTTGATCTTCTAAATTTTAACAGATGGAAGAAGAGAAGAAGACAGTTAGGTGTTGCAGTGAGTGCAAGACCACCAAGACACCAATGTGGAGAGGTGGACCATCTGGTCCCAAGGTCTCTTCTTCTACCTTAACTCCCTATATCCATTTAGCTTTATTTGAACTTAAGAGGAAACTATATAACTATTCTGAAGTTTTTTTTTTCTTTGCTCTTTGCTGTGAAATTCACAGTCACTTTGCAATGCATGTGGGATCAGATTAATGAAACAAAGACGGTCCGAGCTATTGGGTATTCGTATTATTCACAGCCACAAAGCCTACAAGAAGATAAATTCATCACCATCATCACTATCATTTTCACATGGTGGCGTGTCTTTGTGATGTAGGAGACTCTTAGATTTACAGAACCTAATCTAGAAGTTTTCCTTTTATTTCATGTTTTCTTTTTCTTGTAGGGATTTACCTTTTTATGTTTTAGGCTCTCTCTATTTAAGAGGGTTTTAGGTATTCTGTTTTGGACATTCATATCTTTTCTTATCAATAGAAGTTTTCAAGCTTTTATCTTTTCTGGTGGATTCCAGAGCTTAATATTCGAGTTCTTGCTTGAGAGCTTGATTTTGATCTAAGGGTTAGTGTTTGCTAACCTTAGTGATTTCCGACTGCGTCAAGTGGTATCAGAGCAAGGTCTTCTCCTTCTCTTTTCGAAGCTTGATCAGCCATGGGTGATCAACCAGTAACCAAAGCCGACTTCGAGGGTTTCGCAGAAGGTTTAAGGGAGGCAACCACAAACCTCACTGCTGTAACTGCTCAATTGGCAAATCTGGTAACTGCGTTAAATAATCAGGTTGTGGCTTATCCCAATCAGGTTAATAACGCCGGTCAAAGAGGTGGAGAAAGAAGACCAATTCGGGGTCAACAAGGTCGAAACAATCGTGATGTTGTTGTTGATAATTCTAGTTCAGAAGAAGAATCAGAAGAAGAAATAGCTGAAGGAAACCAACAAAACAATTATGATTATCGGGTAAAAGCCGATATTCCATTGTTCTATGGAACTATGGGAGTGGAGGAGTTTCTTGATTGGCAAATTGATGTTGATCAATTTTTTGATGTCATGGGCGTTCCTGAGAATAAACAAGTTAAGATGGTAGCTGTCAAACTGAAGAAGACTGCTGCAGTGTGGTGGGATAAACTCGTTGTCCAAAGGCAAAGACAAAGGAGAGGACCAGTTAGGACTTGGCGTCGAATGAAGCAATTAATGCTGGAGCGATTCTTACCGGAAGATTACGAACAAATTCTTTACAAGATGTATCTCGATTGTGTTCAAGGAAACAGAACTGTGACCGAGTACACAGCTGAATTCTTGCGTTTCTCTGAACGCAATGAGTTAGGCGAAACAGAGAATCAGAAGGTGGCTAGGTACATCAGTGGGTTAAAGGGTTCTCTTCATGGAAAGATGGGTTTGCAAACCGTATGGACCGTGCAGGAAGCTTCCAGTCTAGCATTAAAAGCTGAGTTAATGGAGAAGTCATCACGCGGGTTCTCAGCATTTAGAAGAAACACGGCTCAGACCAATTTTGAACCAACAAGTGAGAAAGAAAAGAGTGTAGCCAATAAAGACTCCAATCCGGGAAACAAAGGAGCTAGTAGCTCTAACTCAATCCAACAGAACAAGGCACCAGCTCAGAGACAAAACAATCCTTATGCTAAGCCTTCCATTGACAAGTGTTTCCGTTGCCAAGGACATGGTCATAAATCAAATGTCTGTCCAAGTCGGAGAACAGTTGCTATAATAGAGGAAGAAGATGAAGAGGATGAAAAGGATTTCGCTGAGAATGAAGAATATGAGGGAGCTAAATTCGCTGAAGAAGAATCTGGAGAGATGATAAACTTTGTGCTGCAACGAGTCTTGTTATCATCTAAAGAAGAAGGCCAACGTAAGAATTTGTTTAGAACACATTGTTCTATTCAAAACAAGGTGTGTAATGTGATTGTGGATAATGGAAGCTCGGAGAATTTAGTTTCTCAAAAGCTGGTGGACTATCTGAAGTTACCCACAACCCGTCATGAGAAACCGTACGGTCTTGGTTGGGTGAAGAGAGGATCACAAGTTCGAGTTAGCATGACTTGCAAAGTTCGCATATCTATAGGTAAACATTATAAGGAGGAGATCACTTGTGACGTTCTTGACATGGATGTTTGTCACATTCTTCTTGGACGACCTTGGCAGTATGATAACGATATCACATATCGAGGTCGAGACAATATGATAATGTTTACGTGGGGCAACCATAAAATTGCCATGGCACCTGTTAAGGATTTTTGTAACACTGCGAAGGAAAAGAAGTCAAGTTTCTTGGTTATGACACATGACGACAAAGAGCTTGATGGGGATGTTCAAGAAGCAAAGTGTTTCTATCCCTTGGTTGTTAAAGGGTTGTTGAGTGCAGCAACGGAGGAAACGTCAACCCCACGAGAAGTGTTAGAAATTCTGGATGATTTCAAAGAGTTGATTGCGGAAGAACTTCCTAATGATCTACCTCCCATGAGAGATATTCAGCATCATATTGACTTGATTCCAGGATCCAGTCTGCCAAATCTTCCCCATTACCGTATGAGCCCTAAGGAGAATGAGATTTTAAGGGAACAGATTGAAGATTTGCTGAGAAAAGGATTTATTCGTGAGAGCATGAGTCCATGTGCCGTACCGGTTCTGCTAGTTCCTAAGAAAGGTAACCAGTGGAGGATTTGTGTTGATAGTAGAGCCATTAATAAGATAACCATTAAATATCGATTCCCTATACCCCGGTTGGAAGATATGCTTGATGAGTTGTCAGGTTCTAAGGTGTTTTCAAAGATAGATCTTCGAAGTGGTTATCATCAAATTCGAATCAGGCCTGGAGATGAGTGGAAAACTGCTTTTAAGAGTAAAGACGGATTATTCGAATGGATGGTGATGCCTTTTGGGTTGTCAAATGCTCCTAGCACTTTCATAAGATTAATGAACCAGGTTCTCCGCCCGTTCATTGGTTCTTTTGTGGTGGTTTATTTTGATGACATTTTGATATACAGTAAAACAAAAGACGAGCATATGGAACATTTGAAGCAAGTTTTGCAGGTTTTACAAGAAAACCAACTGTACATCAATCTTAAAAAATGTACGTTCTGCACCAACAAGCTGTTATTTCTTGGATTTGTTATTGGTGAAGAAGGGATTCAGGTTGACCAGGAGAAAGTGAGTGCCATAAGGGATTGGCCGGTTCCTAAGTCAGTCACTGAGATACGCAGCTTTCATGGTCTAGCTACTTTCTACAGAAGATTTGTTAGAGATTTTAGTACCATTACTGCGCCTATCACTGAGTGTTTGAAGAAAGGGAAGTTTCATTGGGGATCCGAACAGGAAGAGAGTTTTGCTTTAATTAAAGAGAGGCTTTGTACTGCACCAGTATTAGCCTTACCCGATTTTGACAAAGTGTTTCAAGTGGAATGTGACGCTAGTGGTGTGGGAATAGGTGCCGTCTTATCACAAGAAAAACGACCGATAGCTTTCTTTAGTGAAAAGTTAAGTGAAGCTCGCCAAAAGTAGAGCACGTATGATCAAGAGTTATATGCGGTTTTTCGAGCTCTTCGACAATGGGAGCATTACTTGGTTCAGAGAGAGTTTGTTCTATTTACAGACCACCAAGCTCTAAAGTATCTTCACAGCCAGAAAGTGATAAATAAGATGCATGCTCGTTGGGTAAGTTTTCTGCAAAAAATTTCCTTTCATTATTCAGCATAAGTCTGGGACTCTTAACAAGGTGGCAGACGCCTTGAGTAGAAGAGCTTCCTTACTCACTATCTTAGCACAAGAGGTTGTGGGTTTCGAGTTTCTGAAGGAGTTGTATGAATGTGATGTTGAATTCAAGGAGTTATGGGGCAAATGTAATGGAAAGCATCCTTCGGCAGATTTCCACATACGAGATGGTTATCTTTTTAAAGGAGACAGGCTGTGCATTCCTTGCTCGTCATTACGAGAAAAGTTGATTCGCGATTTGCATGGTGGTGGCCTTAGTGGTCATTTGGGAAGAGACAAGACCATTGCTAGCTTGGAGACAAGGTTTTATTGGCCATATTTAAGGAGAGATGCGGGTGCTATAGTTAAAAGGTGTTATATCTGTCTTCTAAAGGACAATCTCAGAACACTGGACTTTATATGCCATTACCAATCCCAGAAGATATTTGGCAAGACTTGTCTATGGATTTTGTGCTAGGCTTACCTCGTACACAGCGAGGCGTCGATTCTGTGTTTGTGGTCGTTGACAGATTCTCTAAGATGTCGCATTTCATCGCCTGCAAGAAGACTGCAGATGCCTCTAACATCGCCAAGTTATTTTTTCGGGAAGTGGTACGTCTTCATGGGGTTCCTAAGACAATAATTTCCGACAGAGATACCAAGTTTCTGAGTCACTTCTGGATTACACTTTGGAGAATGTTTGGAACCAGCTTGAAACGGAGTTCTACAGCTCATCCACAGACTGATGGGAAAACCGAGGTGACGAATAGGACTTTGGGGAATATGATTCGAAGTGTTTGTGGAGATAAACCGAAACAATGGGATCTGGCTTTACCTCAAGTGGAGTTTTCTTACAACAGTGCCGTGCACTCAGCTACAGGGAAATCACCTTTTTCTTTGGTCTATACTTCTATTCCGAAGCATGTGGTCGATTTGGTTAAGTTGCCTAAAGCTCCTGGAGTTAGTATCTCAGCTGAGGCTATGGCAGAGGATATTCTAGCAACTAGAGACCCTGTCCGAGCGAAGTTAGAAGCAACTGGCCAAAAGAATAAAGAAGCAGCAGACAAGCGTAGAAGACTCAAGGTTTTCAAAGAAGGAGATGAAGTGATGGTGTTTCTACGAAAAGAAAGATTCCCCGTGGGCACATATCGCAAGCTACAGCCTCGCAAATATGGTCCATTCAAGATTTTGCGGAAGTTAAATGATAATGCTTATGTGGTGGCACTTCCAGAAGACATGAACATTTCTAATACGTTCAATGTGGCTGACATCTATGAGTACCATGCTGATGGTGTTCTTTATCCAGAAGAGAACTCGGGGTCGAGTTCTTTCGAGGTGGAGGAGACTGATGTAGGAGACTCTTAGATTTACAGAACCTAATCTAGAAGTTTTCCTTTTATTTCATGTTTTCTTTTTCTTGTAGGGATTTACCTTTTTTATGTTTTAGGCTCTCTCTATATAAGAGGGTTTTAGATATTCTGTTTTGGACATTCATATCTTTTCTTATCAATAGAAGTTTTCAAGCTTTTATCTTTTCTGGTGGATTCCAGAGCTTAATATTCGAGTTCTTGCTTGAGAGCTTGATTTTGATCTAAGGGTTAGTGTTTGCTAACCTTAGTGATTTCCGACTGCGTCACTTTGAAGAAACGACGGATTCTAAAAGAGAAAGAACAAGCAGCTCTTTGTCTACTATTATTGTCTTGCAACTATGTTTTCGCCTGAGAAAAAAAGAACAGAGTATCTCACTGAAAACACAGTTTTGTCCTTTATTTTGTTCGACGTTTTTTGGGCTACTCTTTTAGTCTTTTGAAAGGATATGCATGTATAATTTAACGCACTAAATTTGGGCCCATTCTTGTGTCAACGGCCTGGCCCATAGAGATCATTGGTCAACTCTTGAATAATGGAATTTTATACCGGATCATTTGAGTTATGGCTTTGCATTGACTTCGGTTCTGGCTGAAGTTGGATCAGATCTGATTCTGTTTGGTACAACCAATTTTTATTTTATGCAAGTTCACTTCGAACATGGCGTATTTTGAAACTCTTTCACCAAATTTTCTTCTTTTTAATTACGTATATCAAACAAAACCAAAGAAAAAAAACAAACGTGTACGTATTTCTAATGGCTACATCATCAATATTGTGAAAAAAAAAACTTTCTATATTCTTTAGTTTGTCAGAAAAAAATATATATCAGAAACAGAAACAAGTTAACTAAAAAAGGTCATATACGCAAGTTGAACCAAGTGACTTGCTGGGATGTTTTTCCTTTAAAAAATGGGAATATTCTTTTCTTTCGTAGATATTAAAAACATCAAAGATTCCTGCAATAAGTCGATGATTTGCTTATCATAATTTAAATGTTTTAGATTTTTAGTGAGCGTATTACATAAATGTCTAATGTTTTGACTCA
The DNA here is from genome assembly GCF_020379485.1 of Brassica napus. Classification (NCBI taxonomy): domain Eukaryota; kingdom Viridiplantae; phylum Streptophyta; class Magnoliopsida; order Brassicales; family Brassicaceae; genus Brassica; species Brassica napus. The sequence goes on from NC_063439.1 coordinate 22,705,957, forward strand.
GATCTGTTTGGTATTAAACGATCATAATTTTAATGATTAATCTAAAGACTAATTTTTTCACAATGTACCAACTCAAGTGGCCAAAGTAGCATGGACATTTTCCAAAAGTGGAAACCATGTATGACCCTCCTAACTAAAGCCAACTCGCATCGTAGTTCGTAGATCCGTATTTGTCGGATCGGGTCAAAGATCCGAATTAAACGGGTCTCCCTCTCACGCAAGCGGGTTTACTTCAATCTCCACCATTTCGCTCTATCTCTATTTCTATAAACACAGACGAATCTCAAAACATCTCAATTCCGTTCAGATGCAAGTTTTCATTACACCAGGCAAGTATCTTCTCTTTTTCTCCTTCTGGGTCACTTTAGATTCTCAAAACATTTCATAAATTTCGCTCCTTTACGATCCTCTTCTTCGATGAGGAATCGAACACACGTCGATTAGAAGAACAAAAACTGTTCGATTCACTTTCGCCATTTATAAAGTTCGTCACTTTCGTGTCTATTTATTGTAAATTACGATACTTTTTAATTGAATTATTCATATTCGAGTTTAAAAAAATCATGACTTTTGGTTTAACATTGAGTAAACTGTGTTCGGTTTGTAACATTCTATCATTATCTGTCTCTATAACTCGAAAGCTATTAACTTTTCTTTTTTTTAATGTTCATTCTCTGGATCTACAGGCAGTCTTCTTCAGGAACATTGTTGTTTTGATTATTGATCTTAACTTAGAGGGGTGAGAAAAGAAAGGAAGAGATGTGTATCTCAATCTCGCAAGTCTCTAGATTCAGAACCAACCTATTCTTAGGAAGCTCTTGCTGTGAACGTGTCCACGGCTGGTTCAAGAACAACTCAACCCCGAAGCTGCTTAATATCAGATCCTCCTCGGTCAATGGAAAGAGCAGATGGGTCAGGCGTAATGTGAGCACAACTACACAAGGAGGCAGGAGCAACACCAAGAGCAGCGTCCTGGGAGGAGCGGTTCCTGTCACCAGGATAGTAGACGCAGAGAGCACGGCCAAGATACAACAACAACAGCCTTTTGGAAACCTTCAGCAGCGTCTTGCTGAAAACAAAGATCTCTCTAGTCTCCTCACTGTTATAGTCTCTGATCTCGAGACGACAGGATTGCATAGGGTGAAGGAGAGGATTATCGAAATCGCAGCTCAGGATCTAGCTGGTGGTGAGAACAGTACGTTTCAAAGTCTGATCAACCCTGGTGTTCCTATATTGAATGCTAGTATCCATGGGATCAGGAATGATATGGTTTGTAGACCTGAGGTTCCAAGGTATATACAAGATCTGTCTTTATATACAATCTTTTAGTTTGTGTGATTGTTTATTGGTTGTTCTGTTTGGTAGAATGGAGGAGATGATACCGATCTTTCTACGGTATGTTCAGAGTAGACAGAAGCCTGGTGGTTATGTAATGATTGTTGCACATAACGGCAAAACATTTGATTTTCAGTTCTTGATCAACGAGTTTAACCGTTGCTCTTACGAGATTCCTCCTAACTGGCTGTTCTTTGACTCGCTACCACTCGCTAGAGAGAGCATGAAGTCTGTAGGTAATGTTCCTTGGTCTCTGCTTGTTACCATTGTATACTATATTGGTTGGTTTGGACTCTGATAAACCAGAAATGGTTTCTTCTTCTTTTTGGCAGACGCAACGGTTAAGCCAAAAGCATCGTTATCAGCGCTAGGGGATTACTACAATCTTGTAAGGGATGGTGACGCTCACAGAGCATTGTCAGATGTGTTACTCTTGTCTCAGGTGTTTCAGAGACTAACCATTGATCTCAAGCTCTCACTCTCTGATCTTGTCCTCCGCTCTTACACCACATCCGACCTTATTGCTGCCATGGCAAAGAACAAGAAGGCCTGAAATCATTTTTAGAAACATTGATCTCTTATTAGGCTTCTTTTTTTGTAATATTGATCTCTGATTCTATTGTTTCTCTATATAGTGTATGTAACTCCGGAAAAACCTCAGTCATGTAACCTATTATTTAATTTATCGTGGGATAAATTAAGTCGAAAAACATATGTAATTTTACCAAGTCATAAGGCATTCAATACAAAAACAGTTATAAGGTTTCCTGCTTCAATATCAATATGAGCAATCCCTAACTAATCACAGGTCACAAGATTAGTTTGTTTAAGTACTTTCTCCAAACTCAAAGTAAATCAAAATCTTTGAGCAAAACCTTAAGTTGGAATCCATAAGTGATAAAGTCAGAATAAAATCATAAATGGTCTAATGTTTCAGGGATAGGATCATGTGTAACAAGAATCATTTTTATCATTTACTATTTTAATTGTAGTTTAAAACTTGAGCACAAAAATTAAGAAAATATTTAATTTTATATATTTACTAAATAAAACATTATTACCAATACATCTAATCATATTTTAACCAATTAAAAATATAAGAAATATAAAGAAAATTTTAACTTTACAACGACAATTAAACTGAAACGGATGAAATATCATTTTAGACTAAACCATGTACAGAACCGGCTCATGGTTTATAAGGACCATTGGGCAAAAAAACAATTAGACCCTTTATTCCTTTAATAGTTTAAAATACAATTCTAGCATGACTTTTATTTGAACATAAAAAATATGATTTTTGAAAATTATATTATTTAAAATGTTATTAAATTTAGAAATGAAAACATATAAATAAATAAAAATCAGCACTACATGTATATTTATTTTTGTTCTTAAGAATTTTTTTGTTTGAAATTTTTGTTTTTTAAAAAAAGTTGGACCCCTAATATCATGGACCCGGACGGTCGTACTGCTCGCCCGTGTGGTTGAGCCGGTACTGATCAGGTACATCTAGATATTTGTGAAGATTCGGTTAATTGTTTTAGACTATTTCAACTGAACTAATAGAAGATTTCTATTCTGATGATTTTTTCTTGTTCAATCTGAATGTATTATTTAACTATATTCAACGAACATTTTTGCATGTGGATTTATCTCGCCGACTCCTAGTAAATAAACATCACCACACCTAACATACCATATAGCTAACAGCATGACGTTTAATCAAAGGAAAATCGTGCCAGATTTATATTTCAAAAAGGAAATACACGGCGGGTAAAAGGTTTGAACGGCATGCATTCGTGCGGGCTGTTGAAAACGAAAGATTGGAAATAAAAAAACAAAGTAGTTAAATTAGTAAATAGTAAATACATGTAATAAAACTTTTTTATGTAATTATTACATCAGAAGTCATCTCTGTCTCTTATATGTCTCTCACTCTCTATCCAAAGAATAATTTAAAGAAAAAAAAAAGAAAGGAAGACAAATTCCGGAAAACCGACAGAATCATCGTCGTCGTCGTCTTCTTTGCATCTCGCCGGAATCTTTTTCGGAATATCCGTGTAATCTTCACCGAGAATCAATTTCCCCCGGGAATTAATTGTTTTCTGATCTCTTTCTGGATTCTTCGGTTTTAATTGATTTGTTGAAAAGTGGGAATCTTTGGTTTTCGATTGAGAAAAAAAAAATGGATTCCGATTCGTGGACTGATCGTCTCGCATCGGCTTCGAGGAGATACCAGCTCGATTTCTTGTCCCGATCTGGTGAGTCGGTTTCATTTTTGAGATTTGATTATTGTTGTCTTAATTTAAAGGCTGTACGAATGAGACAGAGATGATATCGTTGCGATTATATCGATCATTTGCGGATATAATCAATGACTTAGAGAACTCTGTTATTTCGTTTAATTGTTCAATGTTTGTGATGTTGAATTTGTTTTATTCGTTGGGTCTGAGAAGAAGGCAAAGTTTCTGTCTTTGAGGCATTATTAAGCGTGTGTGCTAGTTTATACCTAGAGTTTGTTCATAGGTTTCGTTTGAAGCTTTGATTCTTGTTTAACCAATAATAAAGTCAAAAACTTGTTCAAAACCTGAGACATATTTGACAGGAAAGGTTATGGATTGCTACTCTTGCTAGTGTTTCCATCCTTTATTACATATCTTGATGTTACTTCTAATCACGATTTATATTTGTCTCTGTATATTGTAACACGCAGGAATGGAACGCGTTTTTAGTAGTCCTATTTTTTATTTATTTTTCTTGGCTCTGTTTCTGTACTTTCACCATTTGTAATTGTATCTGACCAATTTTTTTATAAAAAAAAAATGAAAACGCAGATAATTTCTTGGGGTTGGAGGAGATAGAGGGAGAAGATGACTTCAGGGAGGAGTATGCTTGCCCCTTCTGCTCTGACTACTTTGATATCGTCTCTCTCTGCTGCCACATAGACGAAGATCATCCTATGAACACAATTAATGGGGTAAATATATTTCTTCTATATTTATTCTCATGTGGATCTAATTAATGTTTCCTCACTATGATTCTTGGTAGATTAAGAAGAACACTGTTCTTTGTTTAGTAGTTTCTCATCTTGGATGTAATAATAATGAAGTGGAAGTAGCCCTTGTCTGTTGTCAGGACAGTTGATACAATAGGAACTTGTGTTTGAATCCGAGATTGACCATTTTCTGTCTCCTTGTAGGTGTGCCCCGTTTGTGCGGTGAAAGTGAGTTCCGATATGGTTGCTCATATAACACTTCAACATGCAAACATGTTCAAGATATCCTTTTTTGTTTCTTTCTTTTCCTTAAAACCATTTTTTTTACTTTATGTGATTCCTCAAATTGAGTGTGTTTGATTAATTCCTTAACGAAAATATTACGTGACGACGAGGAAAAGGAAAGCAAGAAGAGGTGGGGCTCAGTCCATGCTATCGATCTTGAAGAGAGAGTTTCCTGATGGAAACTTTCAGAGCTTGTTAGAAGGAACCTCGCGTGTTGTGCCTCCTTCGTCTGCCACTATAGCTGCTGACCCTTTGCTGTCTTCGTTCATTACGCCAATGGCAGATGAGCTTTTCATTTCTGAATCAGGTTTATGTGGAGAGACAAGTTCTGCCAAGAAGGCATTGAATCAGAGTTTGCCTGAACGGTATTGCTTCCTCATCCTCAGATTGATTGCTTGCATATCTAGATATTCTTACTGGTAGCCCTGACATGATTCTTTGTCTTGTGGTGGATTTTTTACAGGAAGGTTGAGAAGAAGTCGCTTTCAGCAGAGGATCACAGAGAAAAGTTGAAACAGAGCGAGTTTGTTCAAGGGATTTTCTGCTCTACGATTCTTGATGATGGATTATAAAGGAGATAATATAACTTCTCTACGGGTATTAGATCATTCAGCCATTGGGAGAAAAAAATGTAACGGAGTTGTTGTTTGTTCTCAACAAGTGAAATGGGGAAGGGTTCAGGGATAACCAGAATAATGTTAGTGAGCTTTGTAAGAGTCAAGAGAGACATGAATAATGAGTATTATTTATATGTTATTGAACACATACTTTCTCTAGTGAACGAACACTCTATTTGTCTGTAAGAAAACAATCGCAGGAGAAATGTATGTATTTCATTTACATATTCTGTTCTTAAAATCTTCAGTATAGTTTCTTCATGTTCTTTTATGTAAAGAAAACTTTGTTATTTGGACAAGGCCTGAAAAAAAACAAATGTCAACTCTATCCGGAAGAGAGCCTTACCATCGTCTCCTCAACCACACGATCCTTAGGTATGATGTTGCAAACTTGGGAATACAGCTAACAATGATTAAGGACTAGTACTAGATGGTAGGAGCCGCGCGAACGCAGGCTCCCTCTGCCACAAATAATGACACAGGCTCTCCCACTTGGGGAGACCTTAGGCTAAGCGCCCCTCCTTAAAGTGCAATGGAGGTCACTAGCCTAGGCCACTCATCTTCTTGATCATGAGTTGACCCTGTCCAGGTAAGTGATTTGTATGCTAACTCTACTTCTCTTCTTATACTCTCCTTCGCGAGTCATTCTTTCTACGCGTAAGCGATGTGGGACTATCTGTTAGCACGTTTCTCGCTCTGACACAGTTTTTCTTTACGACAATATACATGGGCTGGTACTATAGGCTCAGTTATCACGTGTTTGAGCATTTCTGGACAATCACAACTTGGTTATCGCACGTATTTTAGTCATCCTTTATTTCGTATTGTTGTGGATCCAAAATTTATTTTCGATCAATAAAATCTCACATATTACTTGGTTTTGATGAGCCTTCATGAAATTTATAGCTGATCCCTTTGTTACCAAACAACTTATAAGTTATAGCTATTGCCTCTTGTGACCTGAATTTTCTTTTTTGAAAATAAAAATTGCAGGTTTGCGTGCTCTGATGATTCATGTCTTGACTTGTCTAGGTCTACTATTGAAAATCAATTTCTTTCAGCTGAAGTATAAACAGAGAAACATTCAAATATTCCAGTAACTCTCTACTATTGTCAGATCATTCAGCGACTTGGAAAAATGGAACAACAACAAAATGTATGTTTTTTATTAGTTAATAGCACTGAGTTATGTTCTTAAGATTCAGTATAGCTTCGTATGGATTGGTGTTTTTGTATTAAAGCGCTTTGCGAGTACATATAAAACATCATTTTCACTTTAAACAAAGATGCCGACAAATGCCTTTAATACTTAAGAAACAAAACTTGAACTGTGAAGATTGTAGGCCTTTACCCCGAAGGGAGTCCTTCCAGAAATTCTCAAAGACCTAGGTCAAGCCTAGAAACAATGAGGGGGTTTGGAAATAGTTTTCAACCAGCAATAGACGCGCCTCGGTTAGTACCTCATTAGCTGCGTCATTGCCCCAAGCGCAAAGATGAGTTTCAACAATCGAACACCTCTTTCTTTTATAGTCTAGACAAAACTAACCTACTTGATATGCACTTCCGATGTGGGAGCGTGGATTTTTCCGACCAAATCAGTTATTATCTTTCTGCATAAAGAATTAATATTTACCAAAGTTTTCGTTATACAAGGGAATTACAACACGGTTGTGTGACAGATTGATAAAAAGTTTAAAATCTAACAATGGATGGTAACGGCTACCAGCATTGTGTGTATGATTACTTATTGAAGACTATTTGTTGTTGTTCGAATCAGTATTCTACTTCTTAACGAGTAAAGAAGCAAGGAGAACAGACTATAATAGCTCACTTAGAGAATCTCTTGCACAGACTCACACAAAAAGATGATAAATAGTATACTTGAAGAAGCTTATGCTTATCTACATGGATTAGGATGATTATTACAACGAAAGCCGCTTTCTTTTTTTATATGTTTCCAAGAAAAATTAAATTATTGACACTGCAATGGATGGTAGGAGCCGCGCGAACGCAGGCTCCCTCTGCCACAAATAATGACGCAGGCTCTCCCACTTGGGGAGACCTTAAGCTAAGCGCCCCTCCTCAGAGTGCAATGGAGGTCACTAGCCTAGGCCACTCATCTTCATGATCATGAGTTGACCCCGTCCAGGTAAGTGATTTTATTGTTCACTCCACTTCTCTTCTTATACTCTCCATCACGGTCCTTCTTTCTAGCTGTAAGCGATGTGGGACAATTCACACGCTCGCTGCAAGCTTGAAACGGCAAAATGGTTTTGGGTATTATTGCAATCATGGGCTACATGCTACAGGCCCATTTAAGTGAATAAGCAGCAAACCCCAAAACATCTAATCGATCAAACCACTAATGCTCTTGTTTCTTGAAGTGAGAATGACCTGAAAGAGCCAATGGATGGAACATCTAATATCACTTCAAAGACATGTTAGATATAGATACTTGCATTGATACTTCCACTAAATCCTCCCACCAAACATTATGAAGAAAAGAAAGACAGTATATTGCCATACCATTAACTAGAAAATTCAGACAATTGTATAGATTTGGGGGCTAGTCTTAGTCTTAGAGATCATAGATATTATATATATGGACTGGTGTAAGGCCTCATATATTGTTCAGATTCATAAGTGATTCACCATATTTTTTTTGTCAACTACTCATTCTATTAAATCAAACTTTACTGGATAGTAAAATAATACACCTCGTACTCTACTTAGCTAAGGGAGACGTTGCTAACCCTAGAGAAATAAACTATCAAACTATACTAAACATCTAAAATAATCATGCAAATTACAGAAATTAGTTTTGGAGAAAATGCCAGCTAGTCCAGTGAAATCTCAATCATATCTACCACTAACTAGACTATAATCTATCAAGTTTTTTTTAAAAACAATATGCATGAATAAAAATCAGTTTTGCTTGAAAACAGATATACAAAAGTACAAAAACTCAGTGCTTATTAGTAATCGCCTGGTGTATTAGTCCTAACGTCTCAGCATTTCGTTTTTTCTTGGTGAAAAATGTTTTCTTAATTTTATTTTTTTTGGAAATGATGTATGCATAATATATTAAAACAAGATAATGGACTTTCATATAATTTTAGTGTGTACATGTTATCATAAACATTTCCCATCCAATCAGCTTTTAAAGGCTGCGGGGTGGACTCACATCTAAGATATTGCGTGTTTTGAAATTTTCCTTAACCATTATCTAAGAATTAGGAACCATAAGAAGAAAGAAATTAAAACTCAAACTTACAATCCAAAAATCAATATCATATACTTAGTTGCTATCATCACAACAATCGCTGTTATGATTTGACAATGTTATACCACATATCTTCAAGGCCAAAGTGTTTAGGTCGGGAGGGACAGTAGACCTTGTTTGCTATTTTAAATGTTCCAAAGTATACACTTGAGGACCCCGCTCCAAAGCCCTCACAAATCAAAAGTGTTGTTCAAGTACATCAAATCATATCATGGAACCTCTTTTGTCGTGTTCCGTCGACAGGATTAATTATCTATTAATTATGTTAATTGCTCAGCATACTTGTTATTATCTATTTTTGGGCAGACAATTGCTATTATGTTGATCTCTTTTTTTTTTGCACCAATATGTTGATCTCAATATCAGTTCAATCCGTTTTTTTTTGCACCAAATTCAATCGATTTATTTCACATTTTAAGAACTGGTTGTTGGATTAATATTATAAATCAGTTATATATGCTCCATAACTTTAAAGTTCATCATTGATAAGATTATGTATGTGTGGAGTTTATACCAGTATCGTTGATGCATCATGTCACTCCATTAAGCTCAATATAATACATTTTGTTGAAAAGAGTATCTATGTATTATAGTAAACAAGTCATCTGTGAAAAGAAAAACGACTGAAAGTGATGTTTGGTCTGTGTTTCCTACTGATTAGGAAGCAAATGAAATGATTTATTACACTTGACGCTTGACAGTTTAAACAATCTATTAATTAAGCTCCCCTCGAGAAAGCTAATAACCGTCTTAATAACTAGTCTTAATGTTACTAGATTATGATAATGGTCCCAGTTAGCCATTTATTATTAGGATCCATTGAATTGGACCACCGTAGCGCATACACGCGTCGTACCATACACAATACTAATCTACATGCATATATTATCAAAAGAACTATCCAAGCAAAGTTATACTTTTACAGGTTGGTGTGTTTAGCAAAGGGGTCCTGTTCACTTCTGAAAGTTTTTTTAATTATTATAAATTCTGACTATTTAAATACGACTAATGTAGTAGGGTTAGATTTGTAGATCATGAAAACAATGTGGAGGTTCAGAAATTGATGTGTGCTTTTTGATCCGGAACTTGCGTGCCTAATCCTCACTTTAGCCAGCATGTGTTCTGGGCTACTTTTTAAAGTGGGCCATTCAATTTGCGGCCCATGTATTTATTTAATCCTTAATTGATTAAGCTAAACCATCGATATAATTTAATTACGATTTTTACCACGTAGACAGTGGATCGGAACATGCGCGCCTTTTTTGGATCGGATCCCAAGCTCCGTCCGGTTTGAATAATAGGAAAACGGCGTTCAGGACATCATCATTTTTTTTCTCCCTTACCCGTTTGAAAATGAATATCCGAATTTAACAAGAAATTTCTGATTTTCAGCATGTTCATCAAATAAAAATTCAGGATATATATAGCAATAAAATATACTTCCCATTTGCAAAATCACTAAAAAGATTTTATGATCTAAAATGGCCTACATTGGAGGATATATATTACTGCTTTTAATATACTTCCAACAGTTAATGCTTACCTATATAAATGTGTAAATGCATTAGACAGTATTTTTACAGTCAGACATTCAAACATATCAAAAAGACATTAAAAGCAAAACAACGCAGCCATAGCAGTATATTCACCATTCACATACACCAGTTGTAAAAATAGTCACTTAACTAACTCAGATGCACCTATAGCAATATTTATGTAACATCAATTTTATCGGTGTGAAGTTCGCATGTTTACTAAATTTACAAGCTGAATATATATATATATATATATATTGATCGATCTCCATAGTTAGTTTTTTTTCTTTTTTGTCATCTGTTGTTATATTGATCGATCTCCATAGTTAGCTTAGATAGATGATATTACAATTAAAGATGCAATATTAAAGAAATGCAAATTAATGATTTTAAGAATTAAAATTGTAGATTTTTCTGATGTGACAATAAATATTTTTGCTGTGAGATTTTGACCATAGATTTGAAAATATTTAATGATGTGCATATAAGTTTTCTAAAACTAAAATAAATATTTAGATATATTTTTATCTACAGCAAAAACAATAGAAAAGAAAATTTGTAGTTTTAGAAAATATTTATAAAACATTATTAGAAAAATTGACTTTAGAAATTATTTTGGCTTACATCACATTTAAAACAATTTACCAATCAACACCTACACAACCATAACCATGTAGTAGAATTAAAACATTAAATTCTCCATTAAAAAAAAACAGGACATAAACTATTCTACAGGAAACAACACATATAGAGAGAATTATCCATCTAAGTTGAACCTTTAAGACAATTAAGAGAAGATCTTGAACTTAAGTAAGGGTAATTGATTGAAGAAGTAAATAAGAAATAGAATCAGAAACTAGATATTGACAGCACACCACCATAACTAATGGAAGTTAACATATCATTTGATTTGATTTATCCAGCAGTATTTAGTGCTGTTTATTCAATGAGTGTTAAAATGATAGAGAAAGAAGTAACTTGTAATAAAATAAAATGTATTAAATAGAATTGTATATGATATTATTTATACATTTATCATTTTATCTCCATTAATAGTAGTACCCTAACAATTTTCAAAAATTCTAATATACTATATACTTTAAATAAAATATATCAACAATAATGTAGTCGCCTAATGTTTGAAATGGAAGAAAAGAATAGCCAAGAAAGAAAGAAAGAAACCGAAGCGGGAGGGTTGGGGGATAGGTTCGGAGGGTGTAGCGCCTCTTTCTCCCCGTCCGCTAGATTTTTATTTTTATTTTATTTTTAAGAAAGCGAGAAAAAAGGGGTGAGAAAGTGTGAGCGAGAAAGTGAGGGAAAATTTACATTTCAAAAGAGAGAGAGAGAGAGCCCCTTTCTCTTCTCTTCTCTTCCTCCGTAGCGATCCTTTTTATATAAACCGCAATTTTCTCTCTTCCTCACATCGATTCTCCTCCCTTAAACAAACAGCAACCATCCCCATTCTCACGAAAATTATCCATCGCTTCGAAAGCAGATGGCGTCGGCATCGGAGATGAATGATCTTTCGTTTTCAGTAGTATCCATCGTGGAAGATGTTCTTCAACAGCATAGCAGCCGATCAAGCGACGTTGGGCTGTTGGTTCCCCGGAGAGTCGAGGAATCTTGTGAGTTTCTCACCGACCTTATCGCGTTTTCGTTAGATCCTTCATCGTCCAATTTTGTTATTTTTGTTCGATTAAAATCTGGAGAATAGGATCTATCTGGTTAAATTCGTTGATTCATAATAACTTTTAGAGAGATCCTCTAGGCGCACATTCTCTTCAGGGCTATGTTATCATCGAAATTTTAAGTATCTATGAATCATTGTTTGTGTAGCTCTAAGAAGATACGAAGCTGCCGGGTGGCTTAGAGAAATGATCGGAGTTTCTGGCGGTAGAGATTTCCCCGCGGAGCCTTCTGAAGAGGATTTTAGGCTTGGTTTGCGAAGCGGGATCGTGCTTTGCAATGTTCTTAACAAAGTTAGTCCTGGATCTGTCTCAAAGGTAAAAATTCTTCACATCTTGTAAAAAAACTGTATCATAGATGGAATTTGGGGGTTATAGATGATAGGATAGCTTAGATCGCTCTACTTTGAAAGATTGTGTTGATTTGTGTGGAGGATTAAACGCATCTTCTTACAGGTTGTTGAAGCGCCTGATGATGTTGCAGATGGAGCTGCACTCTGTGCTTTCCAGTACTTTGAGAACATCAGGAACTTTCTTGTTGCTGTAGAGGAATTGGGGTTGCCATCGTTTGAAGCTTCTGACATGGAGAAGGTATAAAATAGTGAAGTCTTGAAAGAAGATACAGAGCTTTCCATCACTGATTTGTTGTACTTTATATATGTTTCAGGGAGGGAAGTCTATAAGGATAGTGAACTGCATCCTTGCACTTAAATCTTACAGCGAGTGGAAACTGAAAGGTGGAACTGGTCCGTTTAGGTATGGATCCAACATGAAGAATAATTTTGGATCCAGGAAACCATTTCTCAGAAAAAGCTCAGAGCCCTTCATGAGCTCCATGTCAAGAACTCATCCATCGACTGATCAACCTGCGTGTTCTGATGTTGGGCAAGAAGTGAGTGAAAAAGTGGAAATGTTTGTTTCTATGGCATAGTTGTGGTGGTGGTTGTTGACAAAAGTTTATCTGTTTTGCATTGCAGGGTGATTCTAGATCTATCAACGCGCTTGTTCGCTCATTTATTTCTGAAAGAAAGCATGAAGATATTCCAACTGTAAGAACTCTGCTTTTAGTTTATTGCAGTTGTAAAATGAAAGCTTTCTTCTTGGCATTCATCTGTTTAAGCTTCTTTGGAGATTAAACTGATCTGATCTCTATCAGGACGTAGGCTCCCCGCAACTTTTAGCAAGACTAGTAGACACTATTTTAAAAATTCTTATTGGAAATTCTGATTTCTTTTCTACTTCAATCTGCTCAGGTTGTAGAGTCTGTGTTGCACAAAGTTATGGAAGAAATCCAGCAGCGGTTGTCAATCCAAAATGAAATGGTGAGGGCAAGTGAGGTCAATCATGATGTTATTTTCTTTGGAGTGGAAAAAAATTCTGTTAGACAATGTTTTTTATCTGGCTCGTTGATGCTATGAAACTGGCTTTTCACTTTTATTTTCAGATGAAATCAAGTTCAAAGCATATTCCAGAAGATGATTCATCCTGCGAGACAGTGGTACAGTCTCAGCAGAGTGACATAAGACAACATGAGGAAGCAGAAGACAATAGTCCGTCACAGGTCGTAGAAGAAAAAATTCAAAGAGTAAATTCTGAACACTACGAAGAACAGGAAATTCTTCTAAATCAACAAAAGCACATTCAGGTAACACTTCCATTGTGTTTCAACTTTATGGCGTAGGGGGATTTAACACCATACTGTGAAAATGGATTCCTTTTGTATCATCTATTCTCAGTATAGCAATCACAAGTTAGAAGGAGCTTAAGCTTTGTTTAAATGCCTACAGGAATTGAAGCAAACTTTATACACTACGAAAACGGGAATGAAACTACTGCAGAAGAAGTATCAAGAAGACTTTTTTCACCTAGGTGTCAACTCAGTTCATGTTCTTGCTATGTCCTTGTTCAGGCCTCAAGTTTATTTAGTGAAAACATAACGTGTCATCGTTTTGGGCTGTCACAGGCACGCATTTGAATGGTTTAGCTTACGCGGCTACGGGATACAAAAGAGTTCTTGAAGAAAACCGCAAATTGTACAACCTAGTGCAGGACTTAAAAGGTAACTTCACAGAACAAAATGATTTGTGTCAGTCAAACTTGAAGGATCTTGAATCAGTTCCTTTTAGTCCTTTTATTTGCGTAAAGACCCCACACTTGGTAATTCTTAGGAAACATACGGGTGTACTGTCGGGTTAGGCCATTCATGCCCGGCCAACCAACTAGTTTGAGTACCGTGGAAAACATAGAAGAAGGGACTATCACGATCAGAGTGCCATCAAAGTATGGGAAAGAAGGACACAAACCATTCATGTTCAACAAAGTCTTTGGTCCTTCCGCAACACAAGGTTATAGAAGGCCTTAATTTTATGGTCCTATAATGTTTATTTGCGTCTGTTTATCTGTGAATAACATTAGTGAATGAATTCTTGGTTCTTCAGAGGAAGTATTTTCAGACATGCAGCCTTTGGTACGGTCGGTTCTTGATGGCTACAATGTCTGCATCTTTGCTTACGGCCAAACCGGGTCCGGGAAAACTTTTACCATGGTAAGAGCTGCTACTATACTTGTCGTGCGATCATTCGTAGATGATTAGATTGTTGTTGATTCAATATGCTATGGAGTTTTTTGGAATCTTTCTACAACACTAAATTCCTAAATTTCCGAACTATTCTAGTCAGGGCCTAAGGAACTGACTGAAGAAAGCCTAGGTGTGAACTACAGGGCACTAGCAGACCTGTTTCTCTTATCGGATCAAAGAAAAGACACGACCAGCTACGAAATCTCGGTGCAGATGCTTGAAATTTACAACGAGCAAGTCAGAGATCTACTTGCCACAGATGCCCAAACTAAAAGATATCCTTTCGATTAACAATAGTTTTACTGCCTCTTCATCTTTCAAGAACTATGAGATATTTTGATTTTGTTGATCCTTAACTCTTGATTACGTTGGAAATCAGAAACAACTCTCACAATGGAATTAACGTTCCGGAAGCAAATCTTGTGCCTGTCTCATCCACGGATGACGTTATACAGCTAATGGATGTTGGACAAATGAACCGTGCAGTGAGCTCTACTGCCATGAATGACAGAAGTAGTCGATCTCACAGGTTTGGTTTTCCTTTTATTCTTTCTTGAATACTCCGTTGCATACCTTATTCTAACCCAATAGTCTTTATATATTTGGCAGCTGTGTCACTGTTCATGTTCAAGGCAGAGACCTCACGTCCGGTGCTATCCTCCATGGTTCTATGCATCTGGTTGATCTTGCAGGAAGCGAGAGAGTGGACAAGTCCGAGGTGACTGGAGACAGGCTGAAGGAGGCTCAACACATCAACAAGTCCCTTTCGGCTCTTGGAGATGTTATCTCTTCACTTTCCCAGAAGAATGCTCATGTTCCTTACAGAAACAGTAAACTCACCCAGCTGCTGCAGGACTCCCTCGGTAAAATTCTCAAAATCCTCATAACTCGTTGCATTTGTGTATGTATGTATACTCACACTCGAATCTTATACAAAACATATACTTATTTTCATCCCAACTTCTGTTTGTATGTTATATCAGGAGGATCAGCCAAGACGCTTATGTTTGTCCACGTTAGTCCAGAAGCTGAAACTGTTGGAGAAACTATTAGCACTCTGAAGTTTGCTGAACGAGTAGGGAGTGTTGAGCTAGGCGCTGCTCGTGTGAACAAAGATAACTCAGAGGTCAAGGAGCTTAAAGAACAGGTCTTTAACACTGCTACCATACTTGCATACCTATTTGCTGTTTTCGTTCACCTTGGACATTAGTATCGTGTCACTAATCTGATCATGTTCCCGTGGGTTTCAGATTGCTAATCTTAAAATGGCTCTAGCGAGGAAAGGAAATGGTAATGGTAATGGTAATGGTAATGGTAACGAGGCACAACCAACCGCTCCACCACAAAACCAGAGAATATCGAGAAGAAGATCACTTGAAACTCCTATCTTTCGACCCAAACTTCCTACCATGGGGAACGCACCAAGCAACCTTAAGCCCCAAGTTATGGATCTAAGTGGACCAGAGGTATGTATGCTTTGTTTCCTCCAGGATCGAACAAAGTTGCTCAACAATTCATGACATTTGTGTTATATTATATGCAGGCTTTTAGTGATACTGCATCTTCAAGAAGACACAGCTTAGATCTCCATGAGCTAATGAAATCTTCTATTCCGTCTTGGCCGAGGCAAACTCTCGACACAAACGAAGAGGATAGAGAGTTTAAGTCAGGGGAGTGGATAGATAAACACACAGAGTTGAATCAAGATGATAACTTACTTTCCCCGGATAAATTCTACCAGTCAATAAATCCTCAACAACTGTATGTTACTTACATTCCACTTAGCCAAAAACCATTTTCCTACTTTATATCTTTTTATCTAGACCTTATTGTTGATCTCTAACATCTTTTCAAATGACAGAAACGGTGGGAAACAAGACTTCGAAGTACAGAGTATTACAGATAACGAATCTGATGGCGTAGCAAGCGACTGCTCAGATTCTGATTTGATGTGGCGACTGAACGTTCAAGTGAATGTTCCCAGAGTTTCTAATAAACAAAGTTCAGCAAACCCCAAACCAAAGAAAATTAAGCCAAAAACTACCAAAGTCTCAGAAACCAGGTAATACATCTATAATTTGTTATTCACTCTTTGTAGTATTTTTTCTGTTAATTTTTTGAGGAACATTTGTCTTTTCTTGTGGCAGAAGTTTAATCCCATCGCTGATCCCAGCACCAAGCAAGAGACCTCCTAACACCGTGAGCTCGCAGCCGCAGCGACCAACCAGAGATGGAAGACGCAGACTGAGTTTAGGCAAGTGAACATGTTTTCACCAGTTTTTGTAAAGAGTTATATCAATGAGACGAGAAAAAAAAAGATTTGTTTTTGTATATTGTGAGCAGGCTTCTGTTTGTTCAAAAGACAAAATCTCAAATTTGCTGTTTTGAGTGTGTACAAAGAATCATTCCTTTTATACAATCTTCTTTTGGTTTTCTCACTTATGTGTATCATCCATATATAATTTGATTTTGTTTAACCAAGTGAAAAGGGGAGACGGAGTTATCAAAAAAAGTTCTTGTGATTTATCAAAAGCATATATCACAGGAATTTGCAGATAGATTTAACAAAACATTTCTTAAAGATAGATTTTCTGATGTTTTCATACATTAAAAAGACATGAAATTTCATCATAATTGTATTTTTTTTTTTTGTGTTTATCAGTATTTAATAACTTTAAACCAATAATTGTTCATACTCAATTCATTTTTTAAAAGTTAACAATTTATTATTATAAATAAATTAAAAAAATTATAAAACAAAAGAAATTTATGAAATTTCTGTTCATCGAAAACTTTTATTTTAACAAAACGAAGGGAGTAGCAGTTTTGAGATTTGCAAATAGTTATACAAACTTTATATCTTACCAATTTCAATATCTTAACAATCTTGAAACTAAGGCTACATTTTTGAAGATCTAAAAGCACTGCCTTAAACCTAAATAAAAATCAACCCTAACTTAGCAACCAACCTGAAGTAACAATATGGAAAGATTTGAGGTTCATAACATGGATAATATATAAATCATAGAAGTTTGTTCATCTTTATAACTGTTATGGAGTTTGGTTGCTTGTAGTGGATGGTGAAGTGTTGATGGCTTCAGAGGGTGGAACCATCCCCCACTTGCCTTCAGCCTCGGTCGGTTCTATCACCTTAACTGACCCGTCATTCAAACCGACCGCAAACTGGTTTGGCTCTTGCGGGTGAGCTGCCACAACTAAAGGAGACAAACCTTGGTTCCTGTCACACCAAAGAGAGTTAATACAGAGAACCAATGTCATGTTTCAAAGTCTTTTCAAGTCAAATAAGAAGATTCAAGAAGGAATCCTACACTGATTTAAGTCTAAAAAGCTAATGAAACGCTGGATAAAGCACTTACACTTGAGGCAAGTAGGCGGATGGAGAGATACGGCATCTTAATCCAAGTGTGTCTGCGTCGAACACTCCAATGTTACCATCACGGAAAGTGGTGTAGATCAACTGGCTGTTACATGCATACACTGCTGAAGTTATATGAGAAGACAACGAGTCTTGAGGAATCCACTGAGACATGGAAACAACAAAACATAAGTCCCTACAAAACTCAGAACAAATAATTAATCTTGCATTTCCATATATGGATTTAGAGAGATGATCTCATATTATACCTGTCGGATACATTCCATCTTGGAGGCATCTAATATCGCTAGCTGTGTCTCGTGGACTGCAAGGATACGGATCTGATCCACATGAAACTGAACACGCGTGTCTCCAACGGCGACTTTTCCTGCTGGCATTGGTATTACAACGGATTTTCTCTTCTCCCATGTGTCAATGCTCCAAAAGCATATCTAAGAGAAGACAAGAGTTAGCATCTTCCTTAATCAGATAATCGAACGGGTTAAGATATTTTTACTACAGGACAACAACAAGACGTAGCATAAACAGACCAGTGCATCAGCAGCAGATGAAACCAAGATACTGAGGGTTGTAGAAAATGCCAAGCCAGTGATGCGTTTCAGGTGACCCTTTAGCTTTGACTTGACCTGATGAAACACAAATGGAAGTGGAGTGAGGTCGTTCATATAGTTTAAAGGAAATATCTAGCAAGGAAGAAATCAATTGTGAAGCTATAACAACCATTGACAAGTTTTAATGGTTGGCACTATCGACTACTTACCTCATCCACTCGGACATTATAGATGTGAATGGTGGAGTCCTCCATTCCAACGGCAATGATGTTGTTGTCCTGAGGATGGAACGCCAAAAATGATGATGGCGGTGGAGGTGGCATGAATGTTGTCATCACCTATAAAGCCAACAGGTTTCTTTATATATTAGAACAACCAAAAGAGTTTTCTAGTATATTAGTGTTCGAACATTTCCAGCTAGAGACTGTGGCTTTAGTAATCTTTTTAAGCTCATGTCTACACGAAGATATATATATATACCTTAAAAGTCATCATGTTGAACAACGAGACTTTTCCTCCAGCAGCCGACATGACATACGAGTCGTTCTTAGAGAGAGCGATGCATGGGTTGGCCTCTTCAAGGTTTACACCAGAGACATCGTTGGTCATGAGAAGACCACTGTTTGGTTGCCAATGCTGAGGAACAGCAGCAGCAGTTGCCTGCATGATGATAAACGGTACTTAAACAAAACAGCACACATAATGCATTGATCTCTCTCTCTCTCTCTCTCTGTCTAGCCCTATTTTATGGTTACCTTTCCACTAGGGTTTTGCTCATTGCGAACCCACTTCCAGAGCCTCTGAATACCGTTAAAACCAAGTGCCAAGATTCCAGCGCCGGAGTTCGTATACAGCAGCCGAACGACCTGATAAAGCCATGCAACGGGAGAAACATAAGCCTGTTTTTTCTTTAAATATATAAAAACATATTTCTGGTAAAGTTAATTGCGCAAACCTTTGTGGAAGAACCGGTATCAGGTAAAGTGGCCTGGCGACACTGGGCAGGGTCCAAGATTTCAGCTAACTGCCAAGGTCTTGGATTGTCTGCTAAGTCATCTACTCTTGGCTTTGGGGGATCAACTCCATTCTTGACGGTTTGCCACAACAACAAAAAAACCATTAGCTATGATTTTAACACAAATGGAATGTAATTTTATTTTCTCAACAGTTAAATGGTGATTAATAAAAATGGCTAAGAGAAAATAACATTTAATGTATGATTTTACCAGCATTGGTGAGGGTCTAACAGGAGAGCCTAGTTCAACTTTACAGCTGACAGATGCAACAGGAGCACCGGGAACCTAACAGAATATCAAAAATGTGTAAACGACGAGGCAGCTTGCTATGTAAATAAAGGAAATATATACACCACAAAGTTTGGAAACGTTACAGGAGCTTTAGTTAAAGAAGAATCGGCTGGAGTCCTCATCCTTTCAAAAGCTGAGGTTTCCATGGCTCTCAGAGATCGGAAACCGGCTTGGTTTGCTAGGATCTTAAATCCGTTGTCTGCCGTCGTAACGGCTAGAAGGTTTCCTTCCCTGTTAAATCTCAAACGAGGAAGAGCCTGAAGTTTGAAACAAGTTAGCATCCAGACGAAGCAAAAGGGAAAGGGAAAGAATCTGTGGGACTAACCGGAAGTCCACCCTCAGCATCAGTGCTAGTCAGGACATTGATGTTGTCCATATCCCAGAACTTGATTTGCGCATCTTGGCCAACAGCAAGAAAGTGGTTCTTTGAGGTATCAAACTGAACCATACCTGCCAACTTTTTCTGAAACCCAAGATAGGTCCTTTTAATTGATCCTTCGCTTTCGTTCCACTCAACTAGGAAAACATCTCCATCTTTACTCGTTCCACAAGAGAACAATCTGTAGAAGAAAGTACAGTTTACAACTTAAAACATTTTAGAAACTAGGTAAGAAGAATTAAGAATGACTTGATAAGCCGTGAGCGGAATTTTTTAAAATGAATTTCAGATCGTACCTGGTACCATCAGCGCTATAAAGCATTGTAGTACACCATTTACCGGGAGCATCATAGTCAACTCTGGAACCCATATTATCATAAAGCCACGCCTTTATTTTCCCATCTATGGCCGTCGAAAATATGAACTGAAATCCAAATAAGAACAATGATATATTTTGGAAAAAGAGCAGAATCTACTGTATGATTTATATGTCATCTACTTCTAGGGTGCAACTAGAATGCAATTTTATGGAATAAAATCTTCATGAATGCTTAATTCCATTACATTTCATTCCAGGAAAAAAAGACAACATTTCTTTGAAAAATCTTCCACGTTAAAAAAAAGTATTGAAATAAGTGGAATGCTAAGTCTATTCCATTAAATTTTATTAATTATTATTCCATCTATTCCTTTTACTAGTTATAGTTACAGCCCTAAGTGCACTTGAAACAGACGATAAAACAGTATCATAGATGATATAATACCACACCTGAATGTTCTCTTTGTGATGAGGGCAAATGGAATAAACAGGAGCTTCGTGACCTTCAAAGGTAAAATGCTTCCGACCTGAAACGTCCCATACCTGTTCCACACATCAATCAAGTTAAGACAGCTGCAATAAAGACGTCTAACAAGGACACCCTGTGATTCATTTTATCACCTTGATTAGCTGATCATCTCCGCAAGTAACTACACACAACTGCCTGTTTGGATTAGCGAAGGCCAAGTCGTTTACAGCACCCACATGGGCATCAACCTGTGAGAAAAAAACGTGATATAATCTAAGTTTAATGGGATATATTATTACATCGCATTGCTTATCGTACGGATCAAAACGTATGCTCACCTCAGCATGCTGGCGAAGCTCGTTAGGTCCAGAGAAAGCATACAAGTGAATAAGATGCTTCGCATATGCAACCCCTGCAACAAAAGAGACTGAGACTGAGACCAGAGACCAATTAAAATCCCACAAAGCATGATATGGAACTTACCAATGAAATTTCCATCTGGACTCCATGCAACGCGGATGACAGACATTGGTGTTTCTTTAGCTATCAAAGCCTGAATGAGTCCCAAAAAATGATAAGTATAAGATTCTTGCACAGCCAAAAGTTGAAATCAAGACTGTTAGATCAAACACATAAAACTACAAAATTTAATAGCAGTAAAGACAAACCTGCAACGGAGGTGAGCAATTAGCCATATCCCATATTTTGAATGGCCTTGAAACCAGCTTCTCTCTAGCAGCTAGTTCCCATAACGTGATTTCTCCGGTGGCAGATCCGACTGGTGGTAACTCAAATGGTCATCAGAAAGCCAAAAAAAAAAAAAAACAAATTAAAAAAATGGTTTAGAAGTTTCAAACCACCATACCAAGAAGTAGCGTATCTTGCATAGGGTGAAACTCCATGCTTGTCACAGTGGACCCTTGATGCAACGCTAGAGCCGCCTTTAACGGCAAGTCTTCCAGCGACACTGGAGGAGCATGCTGCCTAGGTGCAGGATATGTCACCTGCAAAATAAATAATGGTTACAAAATGCAAGAACCATACAAACAACTTTCCATAAAAAGAAAAAAAATTGTGTTACCTCTTCTACAGATGGGGCAGGGCGGAGACGCTTCATTAGTTCATGTTCCGGATTCTGATAATCAACTACACCTGGAGTTGCTGGTGGTCGCTTCAAGATTGACACTTTATTGGAAGAAAGGTAATTAGTATTAGAAGGAAACAGAACAGGTAGCTGCTGAAAAGTCCAGAAGAAAGAAATGTCACAAACCAACCTTGATTCTGAGGCATAGGAATAGACGCAGGAGTAACAGCAGCAGCTTGGACAGTAGAAGCACCAGAGGCAGCAGCAGCCATCCAACTAGCTAAAGCGCCAGCATTAGCAGCGGCAGCAACAGCAGCACCAGGAGGAAAGGGCTAACACATATTCAAATATTTAAGATTTCTTAAGATTCAAAAAAAAAACATGAATAAAGCAGAGTCAAACATTGAGGTTTCTTACAGCATGAGCTCCAAGGGACGGAAAAGCTGTTGGCTTTGTCAAAGTTGTAATTGGCTGATTGACCTGTGGAGGCGCCAGAGGACCGTTCGGAACTGCGCATGTGTGGTCTGTGAATAGAGTTTTAATATCTGGGTTGGGCCTAGGATTCTTGCACAACTGGTGCTGCCAATTAAGGCTGCAAAGGAGAACATGTACACAATAAAATCCCAAGGCATGCAAAACTAGCCAGTAACATATAATACTATGGACGTGATGAGAAAAGAAACACAAGGAACTCACCTTTGATTAATCAGAGTCCGCAGTCTCGAAGATCTCAAAGTGGGGAACGTCAACTTGTCACGGAAAAGAGGATTTGCTTCAATTAGTTTTTTCAGTTCGCCTAACATTATGGTCCGAGCAGTTTTAGTGTCTCCATATTTGGAAAGCTGCTCATTTTCCCTGCATTTGATAGATAATAAAATTCCTGAATATTATTATTGATTATCACACCCTCATTCACATTCCTATTGATTGTGCAAAGTCTCGTACCTGAAGTTGTGCAAAGTCAAAAGTTGAGTAATCTCTTTGTATAGCTCCTCGTTGAAAGTGGAGAAGACTCTCAAGTCCTGCACCAATATCTCAACTGCTTTTGCCTTATCTTGCCTGCACAAAGAAACAAAAGAAAGAACGATATATCTACCACACACTCTGAAACCACCAAACAAGAAGTAAAAACAAGATAAGGCATAATAGATTTATATGATATACATACTTATCAAGAGCCTCGAGATACTTCTGCTTCCTAATCTCAAAGAAAATCTTCATGGAGTATCTGTTATCATCAAGCTTGGTGAACCCAGACAAGTACTTCTCGACTTCATCCCACTCTCCCGCCAGCACTTTCTCGTCAAAGTACTTGGTATTGAAGAAGAATCCAGATTCTTTCTCCAGCCTGCAAGATATAAAAAGATCACTTACCAAATCAGGAAAAAACCCTTTTCCTTACCAAACATCAAAAACCAGACACAAGTATTGTCTTGTCTGGATTCAAATCCAAAAATTCAAAATTAATTAATTCAATTACAAGAAATAATAATTTTAATTACGAAACTGCAGAGGTTTATATACTAATCAATCTTTACACAGAGTAATTAAATATAAAATCAAAGCAACAATCTCACATAACTATATAATATACGAACCTGTGCACAGACTCTTTGAATTTCTCTTCATCGAGAAACTGGAGTATGAGGAACACGAGCTCTCTGCTCAACGACGACATTCTCCGACGCTTTGAATCTCAAATCTGACGTCAGAACCACGCAAACGGCACACGATTACGTACGGATCCGAGAGAGAGCTCTGAAAGATCGAAGATTTCTAGGGTTTTGAGAGAGAGAGAGCTTGAAAATGGAGAGAGGAGGAGAATAAATAAAAGGAGGAGAGAAGAGAGAAAGAGAAACTTGACCTCGCTTGCTTTCTTGGACGCCTTCTTCTTATACCTGCAGAGAAAGGTCTTCCATTATCTTACCTACTTATCAGATATAAGCGGAGTAAGCCTCGGTGATATGTAAGTGTGCTTATATGATAAGTGGAATAGCGTATCGAGAAATGGATTGATAGGTGGGGTATGAGATTGAGTGGCGGATTCGAAAACAAAATTCAAATGGGGTGAATATTCTGTGCACACGTCCGTTGTGGTCCCCACGTTTCTCTTTCTTGTGATGTCGCTCTCAGATTTCGATGCGCTCTTGTTGTTGTTTTTTTTCTTTCTTTTTGGCTTTTTTTGATTTTCTTTCTTCTACTTACCTTTTTAAACTCCTAGAACGTGTCAGTTACTACACGGAATACAATACGATTATTTTAAGGCTATGTTTTGAGTATCCTTCGTGGGCCTTGAGAGTTTTGGGTAACATTAATGGGCTACGCCTAAGAAGCCTTGCTTATATAAGTTGGGTTGGACAGTTACAAGCGCGTTGCGTTTGTGACATTCCTTTTGAAAGTTGAAAAGCATTTTTTGGTCGCAGCTATCATGAGTTGATCCATAAAACTCAGTGTTTGATTGAGTTTATAAGCTGAAAAAATGAACATTTCAATATAACACATGTTGATAAAACGGGAACATTCTAGTGAACCCAAGTGTGGAGTTTCTGTTCTTTACTGCTAATTGTTAATTCTTATTTAATAGGCTTGACATAATTTGGTTTAGTTTCATTTCCTTGTAAATAAATTTCTTGAATTTGTGATCCCTTTTGCTTGCTAGGACCAGAGATCCTAAAACAGCAAATCTAAATAGACGATGACTCCAACCTTTACACATGATATGGTTATAAAAATATGACCAGTAGAGAACATATGCGGTAGAATCTATACTAAACTGGAATAGTGGAACAAAAATGAACTTGTATTAATTTGCACGTATACTGTATGATACTATTTTGAAGTTTTATATGGACCATAATATTTGAGGTGACACACGACATAGATTCGTATTCTTTCTTTGGGAAGACAATGAACTCATCTTTGCATTTGATGTCATCATATGAACAAAATCTGCAGATTCGATGTAGTCCAACACCAATAAAATGTGATCATCTTCATCATAAGTTTTCCCTGTATAAAATCCCCAAACTCTTCACATATGTTTTAAAAATCAATCAATGTTATATCATACGAAAATAAACTCGTACGTCTCCGATCCATATCACCATGTTTGTATTACGTATATATTTTTCTACGCTTTACAGTTCCAGTTAAGGTTTACAGTTTCGTTATATATCTTAATTATTTTAAAATCTATATCACTTGTTGTTATTTTTTTGTTTAAAGATTTATTCAAACTCTCTCTTCTTGATTTATACGAATGTATACAAATCTGGACGTGAAGACACTTCTTTTCTATATTGTTGGTCTGATTGTAAGAACACCAAGTTGCATGAAACATGATTTTTTAATATGATAAAACATATATATTTTACGTGACTGGTATTTAAAATAGAGGATAAAGGCTTACAGGGATATAAAAATCTTGGTCCATCGGTCCTACCCAAGCCAATGGTCAACAAAATAAAGTCAACGAAGTAGAAGAACGTGAGAATGGAGAATCTCGACAACTTGTAAATGCAGGTTAGTCTTTCACCTTTGTCGTTATCTTATTTTATTCTAGGCTCAAGTCGGGTAGCTCTTATCCTGGCCAGGTATATCACAGCCAACAAATCTACATTCTATACCATCATTTAATATTGGCTTTTATCTAAAAAAATTAAAAATGTTTATAAACTAATAAACTACTATATAGTATAGTCACTATACATATTATAACTACACGAAAATATTCAAACTAATTGATGCGTAGATTATCATAATCCGAATTATATCCAAACAACTAGTTATATAAGAAAGGAAAAATTGGAAGATTTTCGAAATTTAAACGCATAGCCTACCATTGGGTATAAAACAACTCGAAATAAAAGAAGAAGAAGAAGCCAAAGATAATGTACCAACTATCTTATTTTAAGCTTAAGTGTGTATTGACAGGTGGTGGAACAAATATGAGTTTTTGAACATTAGTCAAACAAAATTAAACTCATATTAGTTCTACCTCCTGCTGAAGCCCACATTAATCTGAATAAGATTTGCTCGCATTTTCACATATAAATGAGCATATTCGTATATTCCTGTGTTATATAGCAAGATATCATACATTACATGCCAGCCCGTATATATATGTATTTTTTTCAAACATAAAGTACGCAAATTAGCATCAACGCTTATGTGATTTCACATCCAAATATATTAGTAAGGAAATTAGGTGATATAACCAAACAAAAATCCGTAATTCGTTATATAACCAAAAATCACACATTTTCTCCTCTTTTTCTTCCTATTTCTTTCTATTCTCTTTTTACAAAATTAATTTTACTTTTTTTTGGGATTATATCCCATATTACTATATATATTTAACAATGTACAAAAATCTTAAAAAAGTAGCAATAAACTCATAGTCGGTTCTGAAATTTTAGGGACTATAGATAATTTAGTAAAAAATTATATAAAACTTTCATATAAATTTAGGTATATATGTAAATATTTTCTAAATTTTTGGGAGCTATATGAAGACCGGCCCCGAATGAACCTAGAGCTATAAGTATAACTATGGTAACATATTTTTAAAGTATAGCTTTCTTTCGATAATCCAGTGAGGAAATCCGGATATACTAGTTTCTTCACGTATGCATGTCTATGTCTAAAACATATGTCAACTTCCGAAGAACCGTACACAAAGTACATACATGATACATTTTCAGAATGAAACATTCAATTTAGAGCTGGAAATAGTTTCAATTACATTTCTTGGAACTTATCAATATATAAATTAAAACATGAAAAAGCAGATATACTAATTGTGATATTACAACCGACACGTGAAGCTTCATCGAGATGTGCTAATACGTGACGTTGGAAGCTTTCAGATTAGATTTAAATGCTTTATAATTTAAAGAGCATTCCAACTCTTGCACGTCACCGTTTGATTATAGTAGCAATTTTCCGGGTCCCACTTAACCCTTCTTGAACGGTTCAGATTGGATCTACGATCAGCCACGACGATCCCGCGTATTTCCACGTCACACCCAAGGAAGATGCCTTCTTCGTTTACCTTTATAGTATGATATGGTTTGGGTTTTAAACAGATAGGTACGGTCGATGCACGTTAACTGGGACCCACAGAGGCTTCAGACCTAATTTAGGTACAGTTACGTAGTTATTATCTGCTCCTGATCCTACGATTAAGAGCACCATAAGCCTCTCAGATATGGCCACGTGGTTTATTAATACAGTTAGGGGGCGCTTCCGTCATTTCTTAATCTTCTTTCTTCCCCCCCTCTTTATAAACTGACATCGGAAAAATAAAATTGAAACGAGAGAGATCCGAAAGGTGCGACTAATCTCAGAGTGATGAACCGGAAAGTAAAACCACGTAACCGAATTGGGATCCAACCGGTTTACCACTATCTACTCTATCTCCGAGCTGTCTTCCTCTTCATTCCGACTTAAAAGAAAGATCATCCGTACTTGTCTGATTCCAAACCAAACCAAACACATTCTTCTCTGTTTTTTGTTTTTTTTTTGTTCTGTTGCAAATGTCGCATTCCATTTTATCCGCTTTGTCGGAAGATCTCCTGGTTCGCGTCTACGGGTTTCTAGACCCGCCGTGTCGGAAAACATGGCGACTCGTCAGCAGAGAGTTCCACCGAGTCGACTCGCTGAGCCGAACCTCAATCCGAATCCTCCGCGTCGAGTTCCTCCCCGCGCTTCTCTTCAAGCACCCCAACCTCTCCTCGCTCGACCTCTCCGTGTGCCCCAAACTCGACGACGACGCCGTTTTGCGCATAGCCCTCGACGGCGCCGTTTCGACGTCGCGTCTCAAGTCGCTCAACCTGAGCCGCGCCACCGCGGTTCGAGCCAGGGGACTGGAGACGCTGGCTCGTCTGTGCCGCGCGCTTGAGCGAGTCGACGTGTCTCACTGCTGGGCGTTCGGCGACAGGGAGGCGGCGGCGCTTTCCGTCGCGGCGGGGCTCAGGGAGCTGAAGATGGACAAATGCTTGAGCCTAAGCGACGTCGGATTGGCGAGGATCGTCGTCGGGTGCAGTAAGCTTAACAAGATTAGCTTGAAGTGGTGTATGGAGATCTCTGATCTTGGGATTGATCTTCTCTGTAAGAAATGTAAAGACTTGAAGTCTCTCGATGTTTCGTATCTCAAGGTTCGTCTCAAAGCTTCTGTCTTTAGTTTTTCTATTGGCATAAAGTTGAAAACTTTATGAAAATGGATGTAAAGTTTCTATATTTGATTTGGATTCAGATCACGAATGAGTCAGTCCGCTCTATAGCTTTACTACCAAAGCTCGAGGTTTTAGAAATGGTAAGCTGCCCGTTGATAGATGATGCTGGGTTACAGTATCTCGAGAATGGCTCTCCTTCACTAAAGGTACTATTTTGAAGCTTTAATAAAAAAATTTAAGATTATATATTAACTGGTAAGAACTATTAAACAGGAGATTGATGTCACAAGGTGTGATCGTGTGAGTTCGTCCAGCTTAATCTCCATAGTCAAAGGCCATCCTGATCTTCAACACCTTAAAGCCAGTCACTGTATATCCGTAAGTTCATAATCCATGCCTTAATATTACACTAATTGTCACTGTTTTAAAAATCGGTCTAGGCGTGTATGCCTAGTCAGCAAATCGGACATTAACTAGATTAAAAAAATCGATCTAACCGTCCGATTAATCAATAATCTCATATAAAGCGTCTGACTAATGCCTAGAACATTACTAATTGTTCAAAAAATGTTTTGATTTAATGATTTGTGATTCCACAGGAAATATCTCTGAGCTTCTTACACAACATCAAAGCTTTAAAGCATCTCAAGACTCTATGGATCGATGGAGCTCGTGTCTCTGATTCCTCTCTGTTAACCTTAAGCGCTAGCTGTAGAGCCTTAACAGAACTCGGAGTGAGCAGATGTGTAGGTGTGACTGACATTGGGATGATGGGACTCGCACGCAACTGCTCCAACCTGAAAGCCCTTAACCTGGCGTGCTGCGGATTCGTGACGGATGCAGCCATCTCTGCTGTAGCTCAATCTTGTCTGAACCTGGAGAGTTTACAGTTAGAGTCTTGCCATTTGATAACAGAGAAAGGTCTTCAATCGCTTGGATGTTACTCCAAGCGTCTTCAAGAACTCGATCTTACTGACTGTGATGGCGTTAATGATAGAGGTAAAGAGAAGATACATGTGAATGTGTTCTTGATCTTACAAGTTATGGTATCTTAACTTTTCTTGGCTGCAGGGCTTGAGTATATCTCAAAATGTTCGAATCTTCTAAGATTGAAACTTGGACTCTGCGCAAATATCTCAGACAAAGGGATCTTTCATATCGGCTCCAAATGTTCGAAGCTTCTAGAACTTGATCTATACCGGTGATTAAAATTTCCTTGTAGAACAATGTTTGAGCTTATTCTTGATGGAAAGTGTTTTAATTTTTGATTTTTGAGTCGCAGCTGTGCTGGTTTTGGAGATGATGGTTTAGCTGCTATATCAAGAGGCTGCAAGAGCTTGAACCGGCTCATTCTATCGTACTGCGGTGAACTAACAGACACAGGGGCTGAGAAAATCCGCCAGCTAGAACAACTGACTCACCTTGAACTTCGAGGGATAAAGAATATAACGGGTACTGGTCTAGCTGCAATTGCGCGCGGCTGCAAGAAACTGGCTTACTTGGACCTCAAGCAATGTGAGAATATCGATGACTCAGGCTTCTGGGCGCTTGCGTACTTCTCAAGAAACCTAAGACAGGTAAAAAAAGGAAAAGCATTGGTGTGCTAAACTGATTCGGTTTGGTTAGTGGAAACATGTTTTCATTCTGTGTGTTTGTGTGTGTTTGGTTGGTTTGGCAGATAAACTTGTGCAATTGCTCTGTCTCTGATACGGCTCTATGCATGTTGATGAGCAATCTGAGTCGGGTTCAAGACGTTGACTTAGTCCACTTGAACCGCGTGACTGTGGAAGGGTTTGAGTTTGCTCTAAGAGCATGTTGCAACAGGCTCAAGAAGCTTAAGCTTCTCGCACCTCTCAGATTCTTGCTCTCATCTGAATTGCTCGAGGTGCTTCATGCTCGTGGTTGCCGAATTAGATGGGACTGAAGACAAAAAAAATACACGATCGTTTCTTGCTTTGGTAGATTGTTGTAGTCGTTATAATCAGTGGAACTTTACTAGTAACATTTTAATGTGAATCCGTATTTTGTTGTCTACACTGCTTTTGTCTTATCTTACAACATTGTTTGTGTAGAGGAACTCAGTTTTCAAAAGTTATCACCTAAATGTTTTGATGATGGGATTTTGTTTTTTTTTTTAGTTTGAGAAGTTTTGTCGTGCAAGGCTCGCAATGTCAATGGATAATAAGGGATCAAGAGTTTTAAGGCATATCACAGGGTTAAGAAAGCTAAAAGATCAATAACATGAAACATATTTATTCAAAAGATATATACTAGTAGTAATATTGACTATAGCCACGACATAGCTACGAATTTTTCATAGCAAATGCTAAAAAGCTACGAAAAATCTACGAAATAAAAAAATGTAGTTTTTCGTGTGTAAATCGTAGCAAAAAAGCTACGAAATTGCTACGAAAAAAGTAGCAAGATATAGCTACGATTTTGCTATGAAAATTTCGTGGCAAAATTTATACGAAATAAACCGGAGCAAAAATCGTGGCTAACTACAAAAAAAATATCTTTTAGCTACGATTTTTACCACGAAAACATTCATAGCTATTTAAAACCCTATATACCCTAAACATGTTTTTAATCCCATAAACTCTAAAAGTAAATCTTAAATTCTAATATTCATATTATATCTCAAAATCTTAAACCTAAACTCAAATTTAATTATTTTAAAAATCTAATAACAATTTTTAAATAAAACTCAAACGCTATATTCCAAACTCTAAACTCTATATATTACTCTATATTCCAAATCATGAATCTAAACACTAAATATACTTTTTTCAAAGTTAAACAACAAATCTAAAACTAAAACTCAAAAATTAATCTTTTTTTAAAATTTAATTCCAAAATTTAAATCTCAACTTCAAACACGACACTCCAAACCTTACACTTTAACCCTATACCTTATACCCCAAATCAGAAAACCCAAACACTAATTTTAACATTTCAAATTTAAACATCAAAACTTAAACATAAACTACTAATCTAAAATTTTCAAATTCTAAATTACAAATCATTGAATCATAGTTAAAATAGTTTAATCTTACCATTTACATTCAATAACTTTAACATTTATTATGAACCATAATTTTAAATTTTAATTCCAAGCTCTATCTATCTAAACTGTAAACTCTATTCACTAAACTATAAACACTAATCATGAAAATAACTATTAACCATTATATTTTTATTTTTAACTAAATATAAAATATAAAACCAAAAACTTTATATTCCAAGTCTTGTTAAATATGGCGATGGCTAAAGGTTTTTGGATTAACATGTTAACTAGGTTAAGACTCGCGCCTTACGCGGAATGAATATTATATATAAATTATTTTTAAGTATTATATATTTTTTACATATTACGAAATAATAAGTATATATTGAATGATTAAAAATTTAGTAACTATTACGTATATAATTAAATTGATACAAATACTTAAATAAATTTTATTTATCCAGACAAACACTTTTTTCTATTTTATATGTTATAAAATTAAGTTTAAATGATATTAACATAGATATATAGCACATTTTTAATATTGAAATCTATTAAAAATATTATATACTCATATTATTTTTGATTGTTTGTTTTTTTTATAACAAAAATTTTAAATCAGTGATAACAATAAAAAATTTATGGGATGTTTTATAGTTTTAGTAATTTATAATTTTAAGAACATTCAATGCAAAGTTTAAAATCTAAATATTAGGTTGTCAATAATTGTTTTTTATCAAAAAATTTCAAATCAAATTCGAAATTAAAATACTTATGTATTTTATATGGTATATAATTTATTTTTAAAAAATATTAATATGCATATATATAATATTTATTAAATGAGACTTCATACTTATGTAATTTCGCAATCATTTGTATCTTGTTATAACATAAATTTTAAATTATGGATCACAAAAATTTCAGTGTGAGATTTTTAACAACTTTAGTCATTTATATTTGTTTTTAAAAATTCAAAATATAACATATACGAAAAAATCTATATTTTTATTATATAGTTAATATGGTTGTTTAATTTATTTTAAAATGAATTAAAAATGATAGAGAATAGACTGATTTTTATCAAATCTTTATTATTCAAAATAATTAATTGTCATATATACTTTAGCCACATTAGGTAATTCTGTAATTTTTAATTAAGGAAATAATAAAAAACATTTATGATTAATTTATGGTTAGTTTAATAAAAATCTTATTATATATTTATATGAACCAACTATTTTTCTAAGAATTCTAAGAATGATTGTGGTGATGACATGTGGGTACAAAAATATGTTGGAATGATAGGGGATCCTTATTCAAAACCACACAATTTAATAATATAAATTTCTTTAACTCATCTTATCCTCTAACTTTCTTTTCATTGGTCCAAATGTTATGGCAAGGATCATCATCTCAACCATTGATAAATTTAAATCAATGGCCACAATTTACTATTGCTTTCATTTTCTTTTCAGATCTGAAACATATTCATTATCCCAAATTCCAACCATCTCTCTTTGTGCACATCTTCTGTTCTTCTTTTCTCTACGCCATTACAATGTCTTCATCTCTTTCTTCTATTCGTCTCCTCCTCTGCTTCTCTCATCTGTGAAGTCACCAAGAACCGTGAGGCCTCATCTCCTCCTCTATCTCTATCCTCCGTGAGTCACCGTGACGCCTCTTTCCTCCATGACATCTCTTCTTCATGATTTTTAACAACTTTAGTCATTTATATTAAGCTTCCTCTCATTTGTAACGTCTTTCTTCATATGGTAAAAGTTGGATTTTGAATCTGATTTTGTTAGTGGGCCATTAATAGAATGTTTCGTGCAGGAGAATATGGGAAAGCTTTGAGAAGACAGAAAAAGTGCGTCGAAGAAGACTGAGGAGCCACGCTGGTGAAGACCGAGGAGAAACACCGGAGACGACAGGAGCTACGCCAGATATGGTCGAGGAGCTGGCCGGAGAGAAGAGAAACGAAGAGGATTGGACGGACATTAGGTTTAATTTGGTTTTAGCTTTTTGGTTTAGTTTCTTAAACCACTTTAATTTGTAAATGTAAATCGATTTTATTTGTATATCAATTCTCGTTTAATATTTTTACATTTACAAAAATTATTATTATTTTTTCTTCGAATTTGATTTTTTTTTTAAATATATTTTTTTAGAAAGCCACGGTTTTAGCTATAATTTATTTCGTAGCAAAAACAGATAAGTAATATTTTGTGGCAAAACATGGCTTATTTGCTACGAATTCATCGTCTCAAAAGCGTAGCTTTTTGCTTCGACTTTTGCTACGATTTTTATCTGCTATGATCATATAGCTACTATTTTATTTTAGTAGCAAGAACTCATATAGCTACGAAATGTGTCCCATAGCTACAAAAATGCACCGTGGCTATGACCGTTTTTTTTTACTAGTATACAAGTCATTCTTGTAAATAAAACTTGAAGGAAATATGATATAGAAAGCTCATAACACAATGCAAATATATACATAAGAAACCCTTATATTTCTATATGTTTTTAGAAAACTAGAACTAGTTAAAATAATTATGAAAGAAAATATTATACTATTATATATATTTCCAAACAAAACAATGATTAATTTTTGTGCTCAAACATATAAAACATTAGAATCAAGAGATTTTAAAACAACCACAACATTTTTCTTGGGGTCAATCTATATCACAAACATCTTTCACTAGATACAATAATGATATGAAATCTGTTTTTAACGTATATAGTAATTAATATTTACATTCTTTTATATAGGATGAAATTGCATGCATTTTGGACAGGAAGCCAACAAAATATCGTCTGCAGAGATCGATGATGCATATCCACATCCTCGGCGTGTTACCTATGTGACTCAGCTGAAGAAGAAGAAATCAGAGACCATCTACTTCTGAGATGCGAAGTGAGCAAGCAAATATGGGATCTGGTGCTTCGGAGACTAGGCTACAACTCTTCTCCTGAGCAGCGTGCAGGACTCCACGGTTCCTCTAGCGCCTAGCCTCTCATGCTACAACCTATAACATTGGGAGAGAAAGAAAGAAACAGGTGCCTTCATGATTGAAAATCTGGAACAGTAACTGCAGTTTTCACGTACATGCATATACATTTTTATAGAGCTTAGTAATATATTCATTTGGTTCAATATATAAATGCTTTATGTATATGATATGATGTGTACATAACTTAAATAATTTGAAATAGCAAATTTATTATTATAAAATAATGTTACAACAAAGCACATTATTTAAAATAAAAATACATAGACAATATTTATTCTTATTATTTTGAAAAAAGAGGATTACATTTAGAGAGACAGATCAGTCCCCCAATCTTTAGAAGCATTGGTGATGGGACTGTTTTCTCCTAAATTTGGAGTAACATCTTTTGTGTTACGACTTCCAATGGTTGAAATGAAATCTCTTGTGTAAATCTGAGCATTGCCTACAGTTGAAGTAGATGAAGAAAATGATCCATTAATATCCATGATCAAACAACCATGCTCAGAACTAAAGCGAAAGTACTTTTGTAACTCGTAATCTACGTTGTAAATACCACGATCGTAGCGGCTACGACGCTCCGCGGCCTCCAACTCTTCGCGTTTCATCACCATCTCTCTTGTGTGAGTACAAGTTTTGTGCCCTTGTATTGAGAATTTTTTTTCTTGCAAAATCAGCAAGCTTAAACCCTATAGATTGTAAGACAATATCATCAAACCCACTTTGCTTTTATAAGGGTTATTATTTATTTTAGGGAAAATTCCTTCAAAATACACAGACTAATTTTCATTTGCTAATAAAATACACAAACTATTTTGACTTCCCGTTTAATACACGAATTAATTTACGTTGCCTATTAAATACATAAACTTTCGAAATTCGCAGGTTTTACACATAGTTTTAGACGGTGTTATCTATATTTAACGGAGGTGAAGACGACGTTAGTGTTTAATTAAACATGTGCTTAATTTATGAAAAGAAAATTCCTTAAAAATACACGAACTAATTTTTATTTGTTAATAAATACACAAACTAATTTTCATTTGTTAATAAAATACACGAACTATTTTGGATTCCCATTTAATACACGAATTAATTTTTGCTTCTAATTTAATACACAAACTTTTAAAATTTTCAGATTTTACACATCGATTTAGACGACGTCAACTATGTTTAACATGATTTAGTGGATGTCAACTATGTTTAACAAAAGTGAAGTAGATGTTAGTGTTTAGTTAAACATGTGGTTAAACTGCGAAAGGCAAATTCTTTTAAAAATCCTTCTGATAGATTATATTGGTAGTTTTCTTCTTCATAACACTTGCATAGTGTAAATTAACCTTGATTGACAAAAATAAGAATCGAAAACTAATTCCAAAATCAGAAACTCGTTTAAAATTACCTAGTTTTCTTCGTCATTTTTCATGACATGGAAATCATCTCCACTTTGAAGCAATATAAAATGAAATCAAAGCGAAGAAGAAGAAAAGGAACAGAGTTTGATGAGTAAAAGAGGTTGGAATAGATTAGGGTGTCAAACTTGA
The DNA here is from genome assembly GCF_020379485.1 of Brassica napus. NCBI lineage: Eukaryota > Viridiplantae > Streptophyta > Magnoliopsida > Brassicales > Brassicaceae > Brassica > Brassica napus. Next base: position 22,741,523 of record NC_063439.1, read on the forward strand.
ATTGAAGCTAGCTTGAATATAAGTATCAATCGATTCGAGAGGTTTTGGTTGAGGGTGAGCGTGCTTTTCACTTTTAACCATACGTTTAGTTAAAACTAAAGTCATTTATGTTATACGTAGTTGACTTCGTTTAAATCGATGTGTAAAATCTACAAATTTTAAAAGTTTGTGTATTAAATAGGACACAAAAATTAGTTCGTGTATTAAATAGGGATCCAAAATAGTTTGTATATTTTATTAACAAATGAAAATTAGTTCATGTATTTTTAAGGAAATTTTTTTTCATAAATTAGACACATGTTTAATTAAACATTAACATCGTCTTCACTTCCGTTAAACGTAGTTAACGCCGTCTAAAACGATGTGTAAAACCTACGAATTTTAAAAGTTTGTGTATATAATAGACAACACAAATTAGTTTGTGTATTAAACGGGGATCCAAAATAGTTCGTGTATTTTATTAGCAAATAAATATTAGTCCGTGTATTTTTGAGGAATTTTCCCTTTATTTTATTGCCCTGGTTTTGTTCAAAACGGTCTTAATTACGTAATATTTATAGGTTTCGTCAAATATATTAATGTCCTGAAACAAAACAAAGTTATCTTCAAAATGTAAGGGAACAAAACAAAGTTAACTTTAGTCCTTGAAAACTATTTGATGTGCTTTTATTGCTTTCACAAAGTCCGCAAAGTTAATTATCCTACTATATAAAAGGGACTAAATTCAAGACTTTTGAGACTATCCACCTCAGCCAAAATATTCTCATCCAAAAAGAATTAAAAATAAATGTCATTTAGAAGATAATTAACTAATATAAAACTTTTGATATTTCTAAAAATTTCAAATTTGTAACTGCTAATTTATTAATAGAATCATATATCTATATTGAATTATGTTCTATTTTTAATCGTTACTTTAAGAGTAAATAAATTATTAATTTATAATATATATATAGTTTATAACTTTATATTGTAGTTATAAATAAAGAGAAAATAACCGGGAAAGGTGAAGAAGCTCATAAAAAATTATGTAATTAAAATGGTAAAATGGTGAATATGATGAAGTGAATCTAAGAAAATTTGTTGTACAAATTATGGTGCTTTCTTCGTCCACTATCCTACTATATAAAAGGGACTAAATTCAAGGCTTTTGAGACTATCCACCTCAGCCAAAATATTCTCATCCAAAAAGAATTAAAAATAAATGTCATTTAGAAGATAATTAACTAATATAAAACTTTTGATATTTCTAAAAATTTCAAATTTGTAACTGCTAATTTATTAATAGAATCATATATCTATATTGAATTATGTTCTATTTTTAATCGTTACTTTAAGAGTAAATAAATTATTAATTTATAATATATATATAGTTTATAACTTTATATTGTAGTTATAAATAAAGAGAAAATAACCGGGAAAGGTGAAGAAGCTCATATAAAATTATGTAATTAAAATGGTATAATGGTGAATATGAAGAAGTGAATCTAAGAAAATTTATTGTACAAATTATGGTGCTTTTTTCGTCCACTATAATGATTTAAAATAATATATATTCATATAAATAAGTCAATATTTGTTGTTTTTTTTGTAAGATGTTAAGATTATCATTTTCTGAAATGTTACACTGATCCAAAGAGATTAGTTTGTGGAGCTAACCAAACGAGGATTATAGTGTTTACTTTGGAAAAAGTAATAGGTTGAACGATAGATGGCGTGCGTGTTTTTTCACATGGAAATCTGCACATATATTAAAATTGTAAGGTTTGAATCATAGAGAAAATATAGTGTATATGACTGAAGTTGATTCATTCCGAAACTAAAGATAGCTAAAATTCTTCTTTGTCAAAATGCATAGATGTGAATCTTATATGAATAGAGTTTTCAATTGCTTATAGCAGTGTAATAAATTCCGTGTGTAAAGAAAAAAAAATGTTATATAAGTGAAAACAAAAATTATGATTTTTTTCTTGTGCCTATAGGCTCTTCGCAATTTGAAGAAGAAAGAACATATTGTGTGAAAATCTTTGGCTCGGTCAAATTTTATCGAGTTGTTTATAAAACTGTTGTTATATGATTCATGTAAATTTTCAGTGTTGATTTAAAAGCCCAAGAAAACTCATCTATACTAACTTTTTGATTTTTTCTGTGATTTAAATTTAAAAAAGATAAAACTTTCGATAAGTTATGTAAACTCAGAACAAGTATTTAACTTTAGAAAGCATTTACATGTTTCAGACTTATAATATATACATATATAATGTTTAAAATTATGTATATAAAACCTGTATAAAATGTGCTTAAATATGTTTCTCTTCTTTAATGTGTTAATTGTACTATATATAACATTATTTTAAAATTTCAAAAAGTTTATGTCACATACAAAAACCATCAATAAAAAATATAATTCTCCATCTACAACCAGAAAAAAGAAAAACTATAAACATATAAATTTAAATTAAGAAAAACTAACATTGGAAAAACAAAAAAATAATGTAAAAGAAACAAACCGACAAATAATATTATAAATAAAATAAATTTATAAGACACAATCCGCGCGAAGCGCGGAAAAAATCTCTAGTGTACATAAAATTAATACTCAATAATTGATTACACATCGTTAAAAATGAGTCATTTGTTTTAAATTATAACACATGCATGTAATTCGTGCCAGCGCATAGAAAAAACATACCAAAAAAGAATTCTTGTCCTTAGCAGAAATTGACTTAGGCAATTCAACAAGGGCAATTCTCCTAAATCGTCTATTTTCAAGTTTTAATCAAAAAAATAGACCATAAGAAGAAAAATGACCAAAATATTTAATTTAATAGGTAAAATGACCCTAATATCTTCGATATATAAAAATCTATTTTTTTATAGTTTTAGATTATATGTTTTCAAATTTAAACCTTTTATAAATTTTCTTTTTTCTTTTTTTTTGAAATTTTTTATTTTATTTTCTTTTTCAAATTTTCTTTTTGTAATTTGAAAATACTTTTTGAAACTATTTTTTAAATTTTTATTTTCAAATTTTCAAACTTTTTATATTTATTTTTTATTTTATAAAATTTTAAATCTCAATCTCAAATCTCCACCCCTTAAATCTAAACCATAATGTTTTAGATTAGTTAACCCTAGGAATATAAGTGTATATTTACTTCTTTAGTGAAACATTTTTGTCATTTTGATCCTTAAAGTATATACTTGTGACATAAATTTTTTTATTGTTATCGTAGGGTATTTCTCTATTAACTTTAGTCCTTGACAATTCTCTGATTTGACAGGAAAAGAATTAATTATGGACAGAAAATTAATACTAATAATTGATTACATATCGTTAAAAATGAGTCAAAATTGTAATTATGATACACGCATAGAAAAAAAAACACAGGAAAATAATTCGTGTTCCTTAGTAGAAATAGATTTAGGCAATACAGTAATCCAATTTTGAATTGTTCGTTAAGAAATCAATTGATTTTATGCTTGAGACTTAATATCTGGTATCCATTATCCGATCTAGGATCCATTCCAATCTGCTCTGAAAAACGGATATTCGGGGGGTGAGGGTCCAGATTTGAATAGTGATTTTGTGGATCCGACAGATTCGGATAGTAAAATTTTAGGTCCGGAGAATTATTATATAATTTAAAAAATAAAAATATAATTATATTTATATATGTATATTATATATACTTTATATAAAATTAATAAAAATAATTTTATTAAATTTCAATAATTTTCAAGTTTTTGTTTACAAAAATAACTTTAAATACCAAATTGATTATTAACTTGTTAGTTTTAAAATTTCATTTTATATTTATTTTATTTTAAATATTCGAAACCGAATCCGGACATCCGAAACATATTTATTCAAAAGGATAATATCATACGTACCAGTCATTCTTGTGTTGGTTGTAAAATATAGAAAACTTTATTACCATGTCTCTCTTTTACCATATATTTTATGATTTCTATCTTGATTAAAAGTAAATAAAACTTGAAGGAAATATGATATAGAAAGCTTGTAACACAATACAAATATATATAAGTGAGAGTTATTTAATCGTGGTAGTGATACATATGAAAAACTAATGATGTCCTCAACACTGATATTTCTATATGTTTTTAAAATATCATTTAGAAAAATATATTATGTTATTTGGTTCTCACATTTCACTAAAAACTAATACAAGTTAATGTGATTGATGGAGGTGCATCCTTGCCTTCAACTTGATCCACGACTGGTTTGTAATCTTCGGAGAGACCTTCGAGGATGAGATCAATCTGATCTTCGTGATCAACGGCTTTTCCTAGGATAGCAAGTTGATCAAGACGGGTTGTGATACCTTGAAGGTATACATCAATTGTTTTGGACTCCTTTTTCCAGTCCTTGAGTTGCGTCTTGAGTTGTTTGATATGGCCACGACTTGGTTTTGCATAGGTAGATGCAAGTGTGGTCCAAGCTTCAAAGGCGGTGGATGCACGGGAGACCAGCAGCTGCAAGGAGGGGAAGATCACACCAATAAGAACACTGTAGATCAGCTTGTCTTGGCGCTTCCACAAGGTGTATGATGGGTTTGTGGAGATCTGATAATCAGTTGTGATGGTGGCTGGAGGAACTGGCTTGGAACCATCAACATAGCCGGCAAGGTCATATCCATCCAGTAAGGCATGGATTTGGAGGGCCCACATGAGGTAGTTGCTTGCATTGAGTTTAGTGATATTAGACATGTTTATCGTGAGGAGGGATGGGTTGTTTGTGTTGATGGTTTCAACAACGTTGGTGGGGATATTGTGTTCAGAACCCATTTCGATATAAGTTAGATATGAGTAAGCTTTAATTTTTTTTTTAATTTTATTTTATTTTTATTTTATACTGATATTTGTTTTTCTTTATTGCGGGTTAATAAAAAAAGATCCGAAGAAACGAGTTGATATACCAGCATCGACCGACATCTGATCATTGTCGGTCGACACCATTTCACATGAGCATCGTGCGACACTTGATTAGTGTTGCTCGACAGAGCATCAAGAGTATCGATCGATCGTCACTTAACTATGTCGATCGACACTCACATCCATCGAGCAGGTATACCGTCTTACCTTGTTAAACTTCATATTTATAATTTATTTTTCACCAATCTTTAGACTGTATAACACCTGAGGACATTGTTGTTTAAGTATGGGAGAAGTTCTACTGATGTTGTGTTTATGTTGAGTTTTATTATTATGTGTTTATTGAGTTTCATCGAGTAAAGAAGGAGATGATGAACTTTTTCAATTTTTAAATTTTTTATTTTCATATCATTTTTAGATGCTAATAATGATATAAAGTTATATCAAAATAATTTTATAATTATATTATACATATATAGTTAGTTAATTTTATAATTGTATAATAATTTTATAATTATATTATACATATATAGTTAGTTAATTTTATAATTATATTATACATATATAGTTAGTTAATTTTATATTTATATAATACAACAAAGAATTTAATGAAGACTGCTGAAGTGGCTGGAGGCACGAGTGTTGAGAGGGAAGTGGAGACCTGGAAGCAAACAGAGGGCTTGCAGTTAGAGGAAGATTCAAGTGTCTTGCAGTTAGAGGAAGATTCAAGTGTCTTGGCAAACATACACCTTGAGTCACAGATTTTTTGTTGAAGTATACAGCATAGATTAGAATTAGATATTTAAACTGCCAAGAACAAAGACCATGATTCTGGCAAACATACACCTTGAGCTAAGTTATGTATGCAGCGTCATCTTACTCATTAAGATTCTGAACTGTTAAAAGCAGAGCAAATTATTCCAAAACAAAGTTTAAGCCTACTTGTAAACCAAGTGAGAGTGTACTGCAGAGATGAGAATTGGGTTTATGAGCAAGACTTGAATGCTCAGATATATTCCAACAAACCTGAAATTTTTAACTGATACATACGTAACTTTAATCACAAGTTCTATATGGACAAACATTACTCATATGCTTGAAGAAAAGAAAGGATTTGTCTTTTCACATAAAAGCATCAACAAAGTGACCCAAAGAAACACCAACTCTCGAGAAATACATAAACACACAAAAGAGTGCAACTTCCCAGAAAACATTGAAGAAGATGGCTTCTTGTACGTGAGCATACGGATCCCTTCGATAGCAGCACGACGGTTCCTGCGACAAGCACGTCCCAATCATCGGTTTTGGCCAAGAATCGTAGCTATTTTGCATTAGCAGTGTAGAAGAAACCAAGCAACTGTTTGCCTTGAGCAAGTCTGCGTAATTGTCTGCCACCTAGACCAGTTCTGTCTCCATTAATCTCTCGTCCTCCTCCCTTAAGATCATGTGTCTAAGGTAAACGCTATTCTCTGTTTTGGTACTCGAATTTGAAAACAATTGAGAGATAAGCCAAAACAGAAAAACCTTTATATTCTCAAAAAAAGATTTAAAACTACATGTTTTGCTGTACCATGTGTGCAGAAATGGTAAAATAACATAAAACCCCAAGCAAATAACAAAAAAAAACAAAAACAAACCATTACAGCGTACTTGCATTGGCCTAGTATATGAATATAAAACAGGTCTGTCAATTCATCAAGAGCTGATAGAAAAGAAAACCATAGTAAATACTAATGTCGAGACCCACAGGAAACAGAAAAATAGCGGAAAAAAACTGCAGACACTACAGTGGTGGTAATCAAAATACTTGGGATTCTCTTTTTGATCCATCTAAACTTTTCGATCAGCTGAGAACCCTGCACATCATCCTGCACATCATCCTGCGCATCGTATTCATAGTGAAATCCAGATAGGTACTCCGATGTGCTTGCAGGAGAAGAGGGGCGAAGTGAAACCAAATTTTCAGCGAAATCAGATATAACACAAATGTCTGACGAGATGCATGAGAGCTCGTTTGTCTTTGGATAATACTTAAACAACCTCTTCTTATTATCACAGAAGAAAAAAATTCCTTCCTTACATACCGCCAAAGGCCTAAACCACACTCTAGAAGGTTCAGGGTCACGAATGCGTAAATTTATGGTGTAAGTCATGCTCCATGTCTTTTCTTGTGCATCTAGGGTCCATAGAACTAATCTCCAAACAGGGACGGTATCAGGTGTGGCTATGGCTAGACGGTTTTGAAGGTTCACTAGTTGATCTAAGTCCGAGGATTCTGGCGGAACTGGGACATCACTGAACTCTTCTGTATGAAGGTCCAAAGCTAGTATGCTATCACCATCCAACATTTCTAACCAGTAGATGGATCCATTGACACACACTGACTTCCGTCTTGGATCCACCCGATAAGGAGGCGGTTTTACTATCCTCCATTCCCCAATGCTCACATCAAGAATCTCACAATAAAATGTAGGATCAAAGAACATCCTCACTACTTTATAATTGCCATTAACTTCGTCTTTACCAAATCCCATAGCCCAATATCCAGGGAAAATATTCCACCATGGAGCTGCAGTGGTAGATTAATGACTATCAAAAGAGAATATATATATATATTTTTTTTTCTGATATATAGATCTAAGGTGAAAATACTTAGACCTCCATACACATATTTCTTTAAAAGATATATATATGGTTTTACTTTTACCTGCAAAGAATATGTAATCAAAGCGCCTGGTGACCGGATCCATACCCGAAGGGAAACTGATGTATTCTCCTGTCGAAGGGTTCAGAATGTTGACGCAACCTGGTACGGGGATGCAAACCAAACCTTCACAAGTCAGCGACGGCCTTTTTGCGGCGTCACCGCGTAAACAGACCACCTCTATTTCCCCTGCGTCCAATGTGAATCGCGACTCAGTCCGGTGGTCTCCAACAGCCAGGATTTTTGGGTTCTTCTTCTCAGCTTTCATACGCCTCTCCGCGAAGCTCCTCGACTCCATGATTGATCTCCATTCTTTTGAGACGGCTTTGAACCTAAGGATGGACTTCAATGGAAGTCGAAGGAAAATCTCTTCCAGTAAATCTTCAGGAACTATGTAGATCGGATTTAGGGTTTTTTCCTCTTCTACCATTCTTTTCGTCCCCGATTGTTTTTTTTTCCCCAGTTCCCTATTTTTATCTTTTGTAGGTTCGGACACTTTTTGCATTTAATACGCTTACATCAGATCTATCTTACTGCGAACACTTTTACTTTTTTTCTTCAACATTGACTTTATAGTTTTCCCTATTATGTAAGTAACTGGTTTTTTACTTTTAAGTTTATACCAAAATTAGTAAAAAGGAATGATTTAGTGATTTAGTATTCTTTTTTTTTTTTCCGCCAAGGATTTAATTTTTATTAATAAAACGGGCCAAGCCCAACATACATGGCCTAAGGCCCAAATACACAAAAAAACCTAAAAGCCCAAAAGCCAAACGGCTACAATCTAACACTTTAACGGGCCCGCGGCCCAAACCATACAAGACCGAACGACGTCGGCAGGACAAACGCATCAAGGAAGCTGGCTGCTGTACACGTGGAAGCATCTGCGCCTTCGGATCGACACGCGTCGCACACCGCCTCGACCTGACCGTCTCCGCCTCGAAACGCCTCCAGATCCATCTCACCGTACCTTCGTTTCGCCGGATCTCATAACCCGCCTCGATCTACCTTCTTCTCCGATGGTCCTCCACCGAAAGCGTCATCGGACAAACCGCGCTCTCATCAGAACCACCCACTCTTCTCTCGGGATTAAAACCCGAAACCACAACCTCAACTTTCCGCCGACAAGAACAACAACCCAACCAAACTTTCACCGCTAACACCCAAACTTCCTACGGGTACCACGCCGGCAGTGTAGAGCTATAGTAGCCTCCACCCTCCGGTAACAAGACGGCGACGACGGAGCTAGGTAAGCCTCCCCCTCCCGGAAACTGAAACCGACGACGGCGGAGCTACAGGAGCCTCCACCTCCCGGAGAAAAACCGACGACGACGGAGCTGTAGAAGCCTCCCCTACCCGGATTCGAACCTTGATCTAAAAATACTTCCTCTCCACCGCAGAAACCCTTCCCCACGACCGCGTCTTCACTCCAGACAAGAACCCGCCATGCACCATAGAATAGGTCTGATTCACAGCTCAGACAAGGCGATAGTGGGGGAGGGATACGAAGAGAGGCACTAAGATAACTTTTAAACGGACGGACCACAGTTCCGGCGACAGCACGCTCGCTCACGCGTCGGCCGTACGCCGGAACCGAATAGATCTACTTTCTCTCACTAAGATGCTCTCTCTTCTGGCATCTTTTGTTTTTCTTGAATAGAATAGTTTTAGTGATTTAGTATTCTAACAGTTATATTTTTAAGTAAAAAAGTTCTTTATTTTTTTAAAAATATTAATATTACATTTTAATTATAATCTTTATTCAACTCTCTTTAACAATCGAAGGTGAGACTGACAAATCTGAGAGAAAAGTGACCAAAGGAAAGTTGAGGAGAAAAAAGAGTCGCTGGAATTAGTTAAAGATGAAGATATGGTGACTGAGAGGAGAGATGTGAGAGTCGGCGGAGATGGTGTTTGTTGGGTTGCGATGGCGGTTGTTGTGGTGTGGCATCGTCGACCACAAACAACCGCCATCGTAACCAGTGTCGTCTTAAAAAATTTAAAAAATTTAGACAAAATATTAAATATAGGCCTTTTTATAACATTTTTTGTGTTGTAGTTCCTTAATTTAAACCAACAAAAAAAATTATCGGAAAAATTATATAATAGTGAAACAAACAAAAAATTTTGAGGCCTTTTTGCTATATACAAATTATTTGTAGTTAATTATAGACTCTTTATTATAATTTTATTAAATATTTAATCATTTAACAATTTGAAATGAACCCTTAAAATTAGGGGTGGGCGTTCGGGTACCCGTTCGGGTTCGGATCGGGTATTTCGGATTTTCGGGTATTTCGGTATAGAGGTGTAGAACCCGTTCGGGTATTTCTGTACTTCGGGTCGGGTTCGGGTATTTTTAGTTCGGATTCGGTTTTTTCGGATCGGGTTCGGATATTTAGATTTTGGAAAAAAAATTAAAATTTTTATTTCTCAAGTTTCTTGTATTTAAAAATATAACTTTCAGTTAACTAATTTTTTTATTTTTAATAGATTGAATGGTTAATAGATTTGGACATAAAATTTTAAAACTAAAAAGATATTAATTTAGTTATTTTTTTTAAAAAAATTGGATGTAACTTTTTGTTAATTTTTGAAATAAAAAACTTGACATGCATTGTAAGTGAGTAGCAAATCATTTTTTCGTAATTATATGTATATCATATGAACTTAAAGTATGTGTAGTATCAATATAAATATTTTATATAAAATAAGAGATGTAAACTAAAAATATAAGGTTAATTATACATATGTTCGGTTATCTTCGGATATCCATTCGGGTTCGGGTATTATCCGTTCGGGTTCGGGTATCCAATATCTCCTTATTCAATATCCGTTCGGATATTTTGCTACTTCGGTTCGGATTTCGATTCGGATTTTTCGGATCGGGTTCGGGTGCCACTTCGGATATCGGGTAAAGTGCCCACCCCTACTTAAAATTAATAAAATAGCACTAAAAATTTCTAAGAGCCGGGCCTGATCGTAACCTCACATTCTCCGACGTCTTGCCAATTCCTCCACAGCCAGATCTCAAAAATACAGAGCCAAGCTCCATTAAATCAGATTCTGGAACAGAGGCAGAGCGCAATCCTTACATTTGCCCCACCGATTTCTTCGATCGAACTTGTGAATTACGAGCATGAAAATGACAACAATGTGAACTTGATAACAAAGTATTGGTGGAATGTTATTGTGTAATGGAGGAATCTTTATGTGCTCTTTATCGAGAGCTGAGGAGTAAAGATGGGTCTATTGGAGCTCTAGAGATTAGTGTCGTTCGATGAGGTGAGTTTTTGTGTTTATTAGGTGTGTGCTTTGTGTAATGTCTTCCTTTTAAATCACTATAGGGTACCCGTGCTTTGCGCCAGTTTGTTTGATGTTCGTATTCAATACTTTGTTATCAAGTTCAGACATGTCCAAAAGAACAAACTTGTGAATTACGAGCATGAAAATGACAACAATGGCGATGATGCTAAGATGGAGAATCTGATATGGCAGATATCGGATTATGTCACTCAAAGTCTCGGTCTTTTTGTAGTATGGATCATCTTGACTCGTCTGATAAGGAAAACACTAATATTTAAAATAGAAACACACACTTTGGAAAATAAACTACAGAACAAAAACGAATGTGAAAGAAAAACACTAAGAAGCTCAGCTCAAACAAAACAAAACAAAAAAAGAAACGAGATCTTAGTGATGGGGGTGGGGTGTGAAGGAATCATGTAGCCACTTGATGAGACGGTCGAAAGGTGATAACTGCATCTTCTTCGGAACACTTTTGGATAGTGGTTGCACCACAACTCGAAGCTTAAGCCCAGCCTCACAGTGACCAATCTTTGAGGTAATAAAATAGCGGATTCCTGGTTTCGTTAGCCTTATGAGATCTTGTCCAGCATTGTGCACGGCAACAGGAGAAGTAGTGTCGCAAGATTTGAACTCAAGATCACTGTTGATTTCTAGGAGGTCATCCACTTGGTCGTTGTAGTAGAAAAGAAGATTGTCTCCCACATGAAACTGTTTCTCCTCACTCCACTTGGAATAGAAGTCACTCTCTTCAGGAACCCTCCATTCGTTGGAGTCACCGACCTTGTAGTCTTTTCCGAGAGGAAGGATCTTTCTAGGTGGTGGTGGTGGAGGAATCATCGGATGGTCATGGACGACAAAAACGACGAGTTTATGTCCGGCTACGCATTGAGAACGATTTGAGGTGATGAAGAAGTGATAACCTGGTTCCATGAGAGTCACGACATCGTGCCCTGTGTTGTAGACAGCTTTAGGAGAAAGGGAGTTGCAGAATTGGTATTCCAAACGGCTGGAAACTTGAGTGACGTCGTTGATGTTGCCATCGTATTCGAACATCAGAGAATCCCCCACTTGGAATTTCTTAAGCTTAGCCCATTCATAATAGCTACCGTGCTTCGCTGTCGTCCATCCCTTCGAGTCTCCCACTTTGTAGATTTTTGCCGAGCAACAACATCCCATTAGAACCATCACGAGCACGAAGCAGAACATTCTTGTTGTTGTCGCCATTATTAATAGAATTATCGGAGCACGTTACGTTGATGAATATGTGAGTAAGAAAAAACAAGAGTCCCCTAACTCTCTTTTTATAACACTTTTTACGGAACCTAATCCTTGCAGCTTAAGGATTTTACTTACCACTTTATTTAATTATAATCCCGTTTGTTTTCTTTTTCCTTTTTCAAAGATCTCTCGGATCCTTTTCCAATTAGCCTTGTGATTGATTTTCATTAACCTGAGTTTATTATTCTAATAATGTGAGTCATGAACAAATATGAAAGATTCTCTGCACAAGTTTATGGTTTCACATTCATATATGCAGAAATAATATTTGCTTCCGCAATATAGAGAAATTCGAAGAAACTACAGAGAGAGGTCAAAATATCAACAAACCTTTAATGGTTACATTAAATTTAGTGAATCTCACTAGTTGGAAGCTTACAACAAATGAACTTCTGGGATTCATAATAGTCGTCTACTGATCAAACGATCCCTAGTAACTCAACCTCAACTAAACTAACTCGGGTCATTAGCATAGAGAGCACACTTGTGGTTATGCTTTGAGAAACTGCACGAACCTGAGGAGAACCTACACTTGTGGCTAAAGGGCTTCGTTTAAACATGTCTAGCAAACAGAAGATCACAGATTTCTAGATTACAGATTTCTAGCAAACAGAAGATCACAGACTTTCTCTTAAAACATCAACATTTTCCCTGAAACGGCCATTAGCAACAAGACTCTTCTTCTCCTTTTTCAACGACGCTGCTTCTCTTTGGAAGTCACTGGTTTTCTCAAGACCAGACAACAGAACATTGTACGTCCCCAGCGAAGGCACGATCTCACGTTCTCTCATCTCTTCAAATATCTTCATTGCTTTCTCTGGACTCCCTGCTGAGATATAAACATCCATCAGCGCAGTGTAAGCAGCTACCCCCTTTTGATCATCAGGAAGCAAGTCGAAAACCTCTGCAGCTAAGCGAGGTCTTCTGCCAAACCCAAGCCTGTGGATCAACGTTGCTCCTTGGTACACACCAAGTGAGTGATGGGCTTTCACCATCTCCTTTACTGCTTCGATAAGTTTACCTAGCTCGTTTTCTCTCAGAAAGTAACCAACCAACGCAAGATACGCTGACTTCTCGAGATGAATCCCCATTTCCGAGCTGTAATCAAGGGCCAACGAAGCCCCCTCGGTTCTACAACGGTCACAGTTTGTTTCAACGATTGCTGAAACAACAGAAGAATCCAACTTTACGTTTCTATCTTTCATCTGGTTAAGTAGATGATCAACTGCAACAAGACTCTGCTTTATCAAGAGAAGGGAGCAGATAATTCTACTATCATCTGAACTTTTCGTTGCCATCAACTTCGGCTTCAACAATGTCGTTGGAGCACAAAGATTCAGCAGTAATATGCGAGTTGACTTCCCTTAACAAATCGTCACTTTCACCGGTAGCTTTCAGAGTCTCTAAAGCCTCGAGAAATACAGGGTAACGAAGAAGAATCCCGTTTTCTTTCATGTATACAAGAATCCGAGCCATGAAAGACGTTTCTCCGGATTTACAAGCTCTCCCAATCAGAATATTGCAAGCTGCTTTATCTGGCTGCACACCAATCTCTTGCATTTTAAAGAAGATGTCTAAGGCTTCACCACATTTTCCTGAAAATCAAATAAAGAAACCAAGATATCATCTTCACAGCTACATACCCCCAAAAAATAAATGCACATATAATAAAATACAACATTCATATAAATTAAATAGATAACTGTAAACTATATACTAATACTAACTAAAAAAAATCACTTAGGAATATTGACAAACACTTGGTGTGCATAGATTAAAACTCACCAGTGCCTACAAGAAACTCCATCAACACCGTATAAGTGTGACAGTTCGGAGAGACTCTCGACCGTAACATCTCCTTATACACCTCCGTCGCTTCATCCACCCTCCCATCATCGAAAAGCATCTTCATGTAAGCCACACAACCGTAGGTTCGCACCCAATATCCCTCATCTCCTTCCATAGCCTCACCGCTTCGCCGAAGATGTCGAGCATGGTGGTGTAAGTGAAATGGTCGGGCTTGAAGCCTTTGATCTCGGAGGCCCAGTTGAAAAAGAGCCAAGCTTTCTGCATGGGAGGGTGGGATTTCAAGACGCGGTGAGAGTCCCATTTGATTGGGAGATTTGGGAGCTGGGATAGAGCGGATTCCCAGGTGGAGTACTTGAGGATGTTGGATACGGTGAAGAGAGTGGAGTAGCTTGATGGAGCTTTGGAGATGGCCGATTTGGATTGGGGCTTTGTGGGAATTTGTGGATAAGATCATCCAAATTAAAATTGAACAAACTCCCCTATCCACTCTTACTTGCTTCGTCTCAATCTGAGACGAGACAGTTCCTTCTCCGGTTCTGGTTCTCTACAGTCCCCTTTTGAGACTTAGCTCTTTGACTTTTTTAGTTTTTGTCCTCTTTTGTGTACCACCTTTTTCATTTGGGCTAGATATGAATTATTCAGTGGGCTTTATTTTCCCTCCCCATTAATATTCTAATGGTGTTAGATAACAAAACATCTTCTGAGGATTACATTTTGTATTACATCTTCTAATCTATTAAAATAGAAATACAATTAGTATTTAACCCTGATTTTTCTCTAATAATTAAAATAAAATACCACTGGTGTTTCATTTAATTCATAAACCAGCTTAAAAAATTGACGTCACTTAAAATTACATTTACATGTACCTAAACCGAATAAACCAAAGTTAATGTCATTCTTCTCACCATGCCTTCGTTTATCTTGGTCTGCATAATCAAAACAAAATGTTTAAATACTTAACCACATAATTCGTTCCAAAATATACCATGCTAAAGAAATTGTGTAATAGACATTGTTGTGCTATCAATGAACTTTTACTCATCTAAACCATTAATTTCATGTATGTATTTTTGTGTTTACTCGGATATTTTTATGATCAATCGTATGGTTTGTAACAGCGTATATATTATTATCAATCCAATGGTTTGTAACATGTATAAAATGTTATTATACATTTTTTTAAACGTATTTATGTTGGAGAATACCAAAATACTAGATTATTGAAATAATAAATATATATTGAATAATTAAAAATTATATAAAAAATATATATTGAAATTATATAAATATATATTGCGCGAAATGAATATTATATAAAAATTATTTTTAAGTATTATATATTTTTTACATATTATGAAATAATAAATATATATTGAATAATTAAAAAATTAGTAATTATTACGTATATAATTAAATTGGTACAAGTACTTAAATAAATTTTATTAATCCACACAAACACTTTTTCTATTTTATATGTTATCAAATTAAATTTAAATGATATTAACATAGATATATAGTACATTTTTAATATTGACATCTCTTAAAAAATATTTTATACTCATATTATTTTTTCTTTATAACAAAGTTTTTAAATCAATGATAACAATAAAAAATTTGTGGGATGTTTAATAGTTTTAGTAATTTATAATTTTAAAAACATTCAATGCAAAGTTTAAAATCTAAATATTAAGTTGTCAATAATTGTTCAAAATGTTTATCAAAAAATTTCAAAGCAATTTCGAAATTAAAATACTTATGTATTTTATATGGTATATAATTTATTTTAAAAAAATATTAATATACATATATATATAATATTTATTAAATGAGACTTCCTACTTATGTAATTTTGTAATCATTTGTATCTTGTTATAACATAAATTTTAAATCATGGATCACAAAAATTTAATGTGAGATTTTTAACAACTTTAGTCATTTATATTCGTTTTTTAAAATTCAAAATATAACATATACGAAAAAATCTAAATTTTTTATTATATAGTTAATGTGGTTGTTTAATTTATTTTAAAATGAATTAAAAATGATAGAGAATAGACTGATTTTTATTAAATCTTTATTATTCAAAATCATTAATTGTCATATATATTTTAGCTACATTAAGTAATTCTGTGATCTTTATTTAAGGAAACAATGAAGAACATTTATGATTATTTTATGGTTAGTCAAATAAAAATCTTATTATATATTTATATGGACCAACATATTTGTCTAAAGATTTTAAGAATGATTGTGGTGATAACATGTAGCTACAAAAATATGTTGTAATGCTTCTCTTTTAATATATAGGGATATTATAGTCAGTATTCCCAAAATGTTTCCTACTTCCACGCAATCATCATAAATAAAACTATAAAAAAGTACGATTGAACAAGATATCTTAATTCAAAACTTGCAAATCACGTATAGCTATTCTTTAAAACTAATAAATTTGATTATTCCTAAACTCAATAACATTCCAATTCTCCTCTAATTCAACGCAGTCATCATAACAAATAAAGTAAATCATTAACAAACAAAATCTTGCAAATCACGTTTAAAGTAAAAACAAATATTCTGGGTTTTATGATAATTTAAATAAAAAGGAATGTTTAGTTCATAATTCAAAACCGTATATTCTCTTTTCAATTATTTCGAATCACAACTAACAAATTTTTTTCTTAAATTCTATATTTTAACCTACCTTTACAGAAGCAATCTATTGTGTCAAAAGCTACGTTGCACGGAAGCATCATCGGATGTCCGCTTTCCGCTTCGGAACCGGAATCGGAGTCGGAACCTTGTGGAAGCTTAGGGAATCTCGCTTCCAAAACGCTTCTAAAATATTCTCTTTAAAAACATGTTGGAAGCTTATGATTCCGTTTTGGAATCACGCTTCCATTCTTAAAAAAAAAACACAATTTCCATTCTTTAAAAAAACACAATGTCTTATATCAATAAAAATATAAAATTATAGTTTTTATTTTTATATATCAATAAAATATAAAACTATAGTTTTTATTTTATATAAAATACAAATTTTAATAGTATTCAATATAGAGAATAGAAATATACAAATATTAAAATTAATACTATAAATTATCTTTATGCATTGAGATTTTTATTAAAGATAAATCATATATTCAAATATATTATTTCAATTAATTATAAAGTATTAAAAATAATTAATATAATACTTTATTTAAAATTTAATTTAAATTTAATTTATGTGTATTTTCACAGTTTTAATATGAAATCATTTCAAAATTGTTATAAATGAACAAATTCTTTATTTTAAATTTTAAATCATATAATTTTTATTTTTTAAAAAATCTTATATATATATATGTATATATATATATATATAGATATGGTTCCAACACGTACCCGCTTCCTAATATTTTTAAAAATCTTGCTTCTGCGCTTCCATACGCTTCCACTTCCACATACCCGCTTTCGTTTCCATGTAACATAGGTCAAAAGAAAAGCATTAAACTACAGGTTAATTTGTGAACTAGTCATATATCGTGTATAAGTTAGGTAACTAGCATTGATTTTGACATAATGTAATGTCAGGTATTTAACACACAATTCATCCGGTTCTACCCCTTTCCCTAATAGGTTACCAGTTACTATAAAGTCTGTGATGTCGTTGGTTATGTGGCGTTATGAGAATCACATGTTACAAAGTGAGTGATATATACTTACTATTCTATATACCCAAAATAATATAGAATACACATGTATAATAAAACATGATGAA
This sequence comes from Brassica napus, assembly GCF_020379485.1. Lineage (NCBI taxonomy): Eukaryota > Viridiplantae > Streptophyta > Magnoliopsida > Brassicales > Brassicaceae > Brassica > Brassica napus. The sequence continues at coordinate 22,759,282 of NC_063439.1, forward strand.
GGAAACTGTTCAAATTTTGTAATGTTTATATACTTACACTGAATTATTTACTTCTTTGTCAAAGTGAACCCAAACCATCTAATACTAAACCCAAAAGCATTGATCACTAAACCCAAAACAGAAATATAAATCTCAATCCAAATAGCAAAACATGGAAATAGTACAATATTTTGTTCCATTCCACATGGTTCACATAGAATAGATAAACTGTTGAAGTAGGTGAAAGTAAGTGACTGGTAACAAGGTCACCAGGTGTGACAGAATACGACTTAATCGATGGAATAAATGACAAAGACTTGCTAATAGATTTGACATATGACAAGAAGGCACAATGTTTATATGTTGACAGTGAATTACCTATTGCTTTGCCAGAGTGAACTCAAATCATCCATACTAAATCCAAAACCATTGATCACTAAACCCAAAACAGAAATATAAACCCCAATCAAAATAGCAAAACATGGAAATAGTACAATATTTTGTTCCATTCCACATGGTTCACATATAATAGATAAATTGTTGAAGTAGGTAAAAATACGTGATTGAGAACGAGGTCACCAGGTGTGAGAGAGTTTGACTTAATCGATGGAACAAATGGCAAATACTTGCTAACAGATTTGGCATATGAGAACTTTCGAAGAAGCCACAATGTTTATATGCTGACAGTGAATAATTACCTACTGTTTTGCCAGAGTGAACCAAAATCATCCATACTAAACCCAAAACCATTGATCACTAAACCCAAAACAGAAAAATAAACCTCAATCCAAATAGCAAAACATGGAAATAGTAAACTATTTTGTTCCATTCCACATGGTTCACATAGAATAGATAAACTGTTGAAATATGTAAAAGTATGTGATTGGGAACAAGATCACCATGTGTGAGAGAGTACGACTTAATCGATGGAATAAATAGGAAAGACTTGCTAGCAGATTTGACATATGAATTTTTTTTAAGAAACCACATAATAAGGTGTAATTACTAAAGATAGTTTTACTCTTTTAAGAGAAACAAGTAGTGCCAAAATAAAACCCGTGGTAGTTCATGTTCCATGGTACATGAGAATATAAAATAATCTGAAAAAGTAGTCAAATATAAAGTTAGTTGCATAGAATGTGTGATTATTAAAAGACCACGAGTTACTTTTACAGTTAATAATTATTAATACAATTTGTTTTTGTTGCATGTTCTACCGGTTGCATACAGGGGTAAAAGTGCATTATTATATAAAAGACACAGTACATATCGATGAATTAGGGTAATTGGTCATGGAATGAATTATAGTTTTTTTGAACGCCGTACAATACTATCCTCAACCTAAACAAGTCTTTAGCGACCAATTTTTCTCTTCTCGCATGTCAGACTTTATAAAAATAATGGGGAGTTCAAGTTAAATGCTTAAATTCGGGGAACAAACTATGAATGTTGTTTTTGACAACCCTGAGCAGTTGTTAACGGCAAAGTATTGTTTAAAAATAAATACTATTATCGTTGGTCAAAATTAAACATAATAAAGTGGACGGCTTTGTAAACAATTCTTTTAATTTGGATTTAGTTTATGGTTCCAACATAAAAAATACATTAAGCAATATTATTACTTATATTAAAAAATTTATGCAGTAAATAAATAATTTGTTTAAAAATTTATAATTAAAAATAATTTAAAATCAGTTATGAGTTAAATGCGAGACAAATTTCTGACCCAAATTTAAACACTGACGTATAAAACAAAACCAGTAACAAAACTAAAATTGAACTAAACTAAAAAATATGAAAGTAAAGACGAAACAATTTTTAAAGTAACAGATATTTTATGTGTAGGCATGTAATTTAAAACAAATTATTAATATGATAGATGTTATATATCTATAAGATTATAGTAGATAAAGTTCTACTCATTTAAAAAACACTTGCGTAGATGCGCGGATCCAATTCTAGTCTCTATTAATTAGCTAGTCAATGATTGAGTTAGTAATCCCCTATATATTATTTGAGAAGCATTACAACTTCTTTTTGTAGCCACATGTCATCACTAACTTGATTCTTAGAATCATTAGAGATATATGTTGGTCCATCTAATTATATAATAAACTTTTTATTAAACTAACAATAAATTCATCATTAATGTATTTTATTATTTCCTTTAATAAAATTTACGGAATTACCTAATGTGGCTAAAGTATATATGTCAATTAATGATTTTGAATAATAAAGATTTGATTAAAAAAATTAGTGTATCTTCTATCATATTTGTTTAATTTAAAACTATTAAATAAATTAAACAACCACAATAACCATATAATAAAAATTTAGATTTTTCTGTATATGTTATATTTTGAATTTTTAAAAACGACTATAAATTACTAAAACTGTTAAAAACCTCACATTCAAATTTTGTGATCCATGGTTTAAAATTTCTGTTATGAAGAAATACAAATGATTACAAAATTATATAGGTAAAAAGTCTAATTTAACTAATTATTTTAATATATATATATATATATCGTTTTAAATTAAACTATAAACCATATAAAATACATAAATAATTTTGTTTCAAAATTTACTTTGAACAATTTTTTTGATAAAAGTTTTGAACGAACATTGACAACTTATTTTAAAAAAAATATAAATTACTAAAATTATTAATCCCACAATAAAAAATTTGTTATCAGTAATTTAATTTTTTTTTTTTAAAAGATACAAATGATCAAAAAAATATATGAGTAGAAATCATCATTTAATAGACATTAATATTAAAAATATACTAAAATATACTATGTATGTTAGTATCATTTAAATTTAATTACATATCCTATCAAATATAAAAAAATATTTTTTGGATTAATAAAATTGATTTATATGTTCACACCAATTTAATTATATATCTAATAGTTACTGACTTTTAATTATTCAATATATATTAATTATTTCATAATATGTAAAAATATTTAATACATAAAATAATTTTTATATATAATGTTCATCCCGCGCAATGCGCGGGTCTTAACCTAGTTTTATATATAACACAAAATATGTTTTTAATTATCCAAAATATATTTGAAGTACGCTCTTTTATTTTTGATTGAGTCGGATCAAATCTCTACGGATACAACTAAATATGAAAGATAAAAAGAACAAAAATATTGTTGGTAAGGTCAATGAAGGAGGCATGATCAAGGGCAAGCAACATAACTTTCGGAAGAATAAACCTTTGAATGAGAAAGAGGGCTTAGTGTATGGCGGCATTGCGAAGGTTGTGAAGCTGAAACTGGACCTCTTTGGAGCTTGTTATGAGAAGCAAACCCTTGTCCTATATCTTCTTATGCATCTTCCATACTGTCAGCCTAGCCATTGATGTTCATCTTGATCCAAACGATATAAAATACAACACTATAATAAACTTCCACATGATCCTCCGATGCAAAACCTCGCCTCGGGAGTTATATATAGAGTAGCGTGGAATTAAGACTATGATTTAAAGGTTGGGTTACTGATAGAAAGAAACGTTGATTTAGCTAAAAGATATGTGAAAGTTAGAAGGAAATTTTGAGAATGAAAGTAGAAAGTATTGATGGAAGCAATATATAAAGATAGACGGATAGTGAGAGAGGCAGTGGTTTGATTTGAAAGCTTTGATGTTCCATATTATTGTGAAAATTTTCAAATTAAATGACGCACTTATCTATACTATACTAAAAGGGGGATATAAGCCATAGAGAGGGTGTCCACATAGGATAGAAAAATCAACCAATCAGAGAACCCGAAATTGCCATGTCATCTCATTTATTTTTCGTAAAAAATAAAAAAACAATGCGAAGGTGAGAATCGAACCCGGGTTAGTATGATATATATATAGGACAGTTACCACTAAACCATTGAAACTTTCTTGGATACATATACAAGAACCACTAAGTATATAATCACAAACTCTTATGTACATTTACAATAATATGAATTCAACTTTCAAGACTCCGATAGTTTGTTTTGTAAAAAAAAAATAAGTAAGTGACTAAGCTAATATATTCTTAGAAAGTGTGAGAACGTTGACAAATATGAAAAAGCATAGATTTTTGTTTTCGTGACAAAGTTAAGAATTTTGTAAAAGTAAGTTTAACAAATAAATTTTCGTGACAAATATGAAAAAGCATAGATTTTTGTAAAATTTTGACAAAACAACTCATAACATACTTCTCTAATGTCTTAATAAAATATTATTTAAGGGTGCAATAATTAAATATATTAATTCAATAAATTTTGTAATTTATAGACAAAACAATAACACAACAAATTTTGAAACATTTGTTTAACCTATCGATTTTTTTTCATGAGAATCCAACTAAACAAGATAAAAAAAATAATTAGATTTACAAATATTTAATTACCATTTTATTCAATTTTGATTAATTTCAAATTATCATAATGTATCTTTTTGAAGTTACAAATATGAAAAAGCATAGATTTTTGTACAATTTGACAAAACAACTCAAAACATATTTTTCTAATGTCTTAATAAAATATTATTTAAGGATGCAATAATTAAATATATTAATTCAATAAATTTTATAATTTATAGACAAAACAATACCACAACAAATTTTGAAACATTTGTTTAACCAATCGATTTTTTTTTCATGAGAATCCAACTAAACAATTAGATTTACAAATATTTAATTACCATTTTATTCAATTTTGATTCATTTTAAATTGTAATAATGTATCTTTTTGAAGTTACAAAAAAGTAATGTTCTTTCTTTATTACACTAGCATTATATATAGATTTTATATACACAAAATAAATATAATATAACAACATAAGCTTGCTTTCCCCGATTCATATGAAACTTTTTAAGTTATCCACCAAAGCAAATTAATTAAATCAATGAAATTGTTAAAATACAGTAAATTAATATATAATTTTATTTTAAATAAAAATTATTTAAAAAGTGTATTTTCGTTAAAACAAAATAATAACTAAGTAAAACTGATTTGATGGTAATTTTTATGATATATATATATATATATATATATATATATATATATATATATCAATTCTGTGAAAGAAATAGAAGCTTAATATGGAAAAAAATCTTAAATACAAAAACCTCTAAAAATTAACAAAAAATCTAATAAATTAAACTATGATATCACTTAAAAGCTTCTTAGACCATATTAATAAAATATTTAAGCGGTAATTAGACAAATTTGATTTTTTTTCCAGCAAAAAGTTTATTATTAATTAGCATCAGTTATTTCAAGATGTTTAAGAAATGGTGGACAAAAAAATAGGATGGACATTAATGATATATGAACTATGAATAGTACTTTGTGAAGCAGACTTAGATAACATATCTGCACATCCATTTTCAGTCCTTTTTGATGCCTAAATTTAATTTCTTCAGAGTAGTTATTCCACAAATAGATCGTATGAGATATTGTTTTGATATGTAGATTTGTTTTTTCAATGTTAAGAAGATTGACAACTGTAAAAATGTCTCCTTCGTATATGATATGTCTATAACCGAGTCTCCAACATGAGACAAATTTGTTTAAAAAGTAAATAATTTTATTTTTCTTATATTATATAATCAATATATATTATTTACTGTTAATAAAAATATAGTTATTCATCTATCACAAATATCTATGCAAATATGTGAATCAAGTACAACAATCAAACAACATAATGATTTCCACAAAGAAAATTTAAAAAATATATTTATGTTATGTAGTCATATTTTATATTTTTTAAATAATATAATACTATATTATACATTATTTTTTATAGAATTGAGAAATACATATATCAGTTAGACAAATTAAGCGATAATTAGACAAATTTGATTTTTATTTTGTGAGCAAAAAGTTTATTATTAATTAGCATTACTTATTTCAAGATGTTTAAGAAATGATGGACAAAAAAATAGGATGGACATAAATGATATATGAAGTATAAATAGTTTTTTGTAAAGCTGACTTAGATAACACATATGCACATCCATTTTCAGTCCTTTTTGATGCATAAATTCAATTTCTTCAGAGCAGTTATTCCACAAAGAGATCGTATGAGATATTGTTTTGATATTCAGATTTTTTTCTTGATTGTTAAGAAGATTGATAACTGTAAAAATGTTTCATTCGAATATGATATGTCTATAACCGAATCCCCAACATTAGACAAGTTTGTTAAAAAGTAAATAATTCCATTTTTCTTATATTATATAATAAATATATATTATTTACTGATAATAAAAATATAGTTATTCATCTATCACAAATATCTATGTAAATATGTGAATTAAGTACAACAATCAAACAACATAATGATTTCCACAAAGAAAATATAAAAAATATATTTATGTTATGTAGTCTTATTTTCTATTCTTTAAATAATATAATACAATATTATACATTATTTTTTAGAATTGAGAAATACATATAATATCTTATCCGCGCGTAGCGCGGTTAAAAAATCTAGTTAATTATAATGTTTTGACTTCGTACTTGCTAGTTGTTCTATGTATTATGTTGATTGTTGAACATATGATTGCCTTCTTCACTCTAGCAGCCTATGTAGAACAATTTCTTTATTTTGTTAAAATTAACACACATGCCAGATGTATATAGTTCTTTTTTGGTCGACACCGTACATTGTGCTTCTATTGTTTTCATAATTTTGAAATATTTATTATATATGATAGCAACCACTAGCAGCCAACTGAAAAGTAAGGGCATCCGCATTGCTAGATATAGATATGCAATTGCATATCTTAGTATTACTTTAATAATATAATTAGATTAAGAGATTTTGGTAAGATACATGATTAAAAGTAGAGATTATTGGTAGATGTTTTGGCAGGTTCTTAGCAAAATAGTAAATTTTGTTTTTTTTGAAAATTGATTGGTAGGATTTTATAATAAAACATATAACATTAAACATAAGAACATTACAAAGTTGAAAAAAAAATTACAAAGTTGAAAAAAAAAATTACAAAAGTGAAAAAAAAATTACAAAGTTGAAATCAGTATCAGATAAATAAGAGCCATGCACGAACCAAACAATCACAATCCGCGAAGATATAATCAAAAGAAAATCGATGGATGAGGAACAAATACCTTGTTTAGATTTGAAGCGGCGGAGGAGAGGATGATTTCGATTAGGGCAATCACCGAGAGGAGGTAACAGGGGATATTGATCGTAGCAGATGTCGATTCACCGCAATCAACCAAGGAATATCGATGGATTTCAAACCGCCAGCGAATTTGAAGGTGACGGAAGAGATCGCTCGAAAGAGGAGAGGATTTTGATGTCGACTGCTCGCAATTGAGGAGAGACTTTTAGAGGAGAGGATGTCAACAACAAGAACACAGAATCGGCGTCGACGCTTCCGATTTGGTGCCTTCGGCGTCGAGAGAGATCGAGAAAAGAAAGAAATGAGAGAGAGAGAGAGAGAGAGAGAGAGAGAGAGAGAGAGAGAGAGAGAGAGAGAGAGAGAGAGAGAGAGAGATACACACCGCTTTCGCGTACTCAAACCCTACACCCACTACACTTGCAACACGTGCCCCTGAAGGACGACCCAAAAAACTTCTTAACATATCCAGCCTTTTTCATTTTTATTTCGACCCAAAATACTTAAAAATTGGGCTTAAGAAGTCCCGATGCGGATGTCCTAAAGCACTTGAAAATGTAAAATTGTAAATGAAATATTTAGCGGAAAATAGATGAAAATCGCATCATAAAAGAGGTATAAAAAACATAACGTGGCTACTTGGACTAATCGCATATACAAAAATTACGTTGATCGTTCTACAAATATCGAATTAGTAAGAGTTCATTTTAATTAAAGTGTTTTGAGAACACTAATTAGGAAGTGCGTTAATTGAGTTGATAGGGCCATAGCATGTATACACAGATTTAGGCAAAAACATGTTGTCGACCAAAATAAACAAAAGAAGAATATTGGCAAAAAATCTTCTTGACCTTTTTTTTTATCTAACTCATATATCTATTCTATTAAAAGGGAATCAGTCTTGATAAATCTACTTATTAAGGTTGTTTGGACCTTTTTTTTTTTTTTTTTTTTGGTCTTCCTTATATATTATATGTCATTCCTATTTAATCTCACTTTGTTATCAGCAAAATAAATATTATTAATTGGGTTTTGGATGTTTAACTTAAAAATAATAATTTAACTGATACAACCCAATCAGAAAAGAAAATTATAAATCTAATTAACTTTTGTTACAGAAAAAAAAATTAACCAAATTAACTTTAGACCCTTTTTTTACAAAATCCCAAATTATGAAGACCATTTTATACATAAATACATATTTTTTTTTTTTGTAACATAAATACATATAAAAGTAACATTATTTAAATTGTATGGATTTATAATAATAAAATATATGTCACAAACTGGTTTTTTGTTAAAAAAAATTGATAATAGTTTGATAGAAAATTAAAAAAGAAAAAAAAATAATACTTGCTTCACTATTTTGGTAGATTGATAATTAATATATTTATAAATAAACTTAACAATATTTGTTAAAAGAAATTTCTTATACAAGTCAAATATATATTAATATATCAAAAATTTATAAAACAAAAAACAAATTATATTTTTTCTCTGTGGGTTAATAACGGTCTTTTTGATTTTCACGTACTTTTACTATACTCATTTTATTATATTTTATTCCACTATATATGAGTTACTAGATCTTACGGTTCGACCATAAGTCTGATTCGGATATGAAAACTCAATGAAAATATTGTACCCGACTAAAATAATAATAATAAAACAGCTTTAAATATTTTAGATATCTAATAATAAACATAAATTCATTTAATATTTTAGTTTACGGTCACCAAAAAAATACCCGCGCTTCTTAAACGCGGATAAAATCTAGTATACTATTAAAATAGAAGGAATTCTAAAAAACTACTTAAAAAAAATTGTTGCGCCATTTTATTTTTAGTCCAATCTATTATATACAATCAAATATTATAACCAACCCTTACTGTATACCAACCAAATAATATTCTCTAACATTTATAAAAATATGTAACTTCTCTTTTAATTTCAATTTTTTTTGTGACCCACTTATTTTATCTACATATAAAAATGCTTAATGGTTACCAAAGGTACCTACCTATAGTATATACAACTTATAACATCTACCATTAATGATATATCAATATCTTATATATTAAAACAGAAATCACAACCTTGATTCATATGTGATTTTAAAAAAAAATAGACCTAATGGACTTATTCCTAGAAAGTCATGTTACATTTAATCTGTAATCTTATCATTTAAATTTTGGGCCTAATAGAATTTTTTATTGGGCTATCAATAATTAGATTTAAACAATAGATAATCCATTGGATTTATAGATACTATAAATTAAATATATATAATTTAATTTTTGTAATAATATACCTCCATATATTAAATATTTAAATATTTGTCGATGTTAACTTTTAAAATTATAAAGTTTTTTTTTTAATAACAAAAATCATATTATCTAACAATGATTAATCTTTACTACTTTAAACCAATGAAACAAATTTTAAACTATATAGTTTATTTTAAAAATTAAACAAAAACCAAATGTTTAATTGTTTACTCGATAATATAAATCTATGAAGCGAAAAGTTTAATCTTTAAAAAACTTTCTAAATTTATGAAATGTTACAATATCTTTGAATATGATAATAAAAAAATATTTTACTAATCTTTATATATATAGTTACGATTTTAATAATGAAATAATAATCCGAAAATATATATAGAAGAAAATACAAATACATGTGAAAGTTTGAAACAATCTATTCAAAGAAAAAAAATATACAGTAAACTTATTATGCTTTAAAAATTGATAGAAACATATATTATAATATATCTCAATTTAGAATTGAAAACAAAATATTTATATAAAAATAAATGAAAACAAAAGCCTGCGCGGTTGCACTCAAGATCTTGACTTGACTGGACTTGACTGGACTGATCTTGACTTGGACATAACTGGCCAAAACCCAAGGGACGACTTGATTGGACTGATCTTGACTTGGACATAACCTCGGCTTCACCATGTAGAAACTGACAGGCTTCGCCAGACTGATCTGGACTCGGACAGAACCTCCTTTAGCTTCTGGACAGTTCTTCGGACTTTCCGGCGGAGCATCGAGTAGAACTTCGAGTGGAACTGAACTAATCTTGGACATAACCTCCACTTGATTGTAGGAGAATATACTGGCTTGGACGTATTGAATTGGACAGAGCTTCCGCGTCACAATCGTAGAGAATCGTCGATCGGACGGAACTGGCCTTCTCGGTGAGAATCGACTACACTCTAAGTCGACCACTTTGCTTCTCTCTCTCTTTCTCTCTGGTCACGTTGACTTGATTCTCATCTGAGATGATCTTCATTTGATTCTCATCTGAGATGATCTTCATTTGATTGACCTTCAGTTGGACAGAACATTCCCTAGGCGCTGACTCGAAATCAATAGAGAACTGATCTCGAAAACTCTCTAAAACTCTCGAAATAGCTCGGAATCACTTGATTTCTTTTTCTACTTTTCTCTCACGGTTTTAACTTGGTTTGGACAGGTCTGGATGTGAAGAAATGATCAGGGTCGTGGGGTATTTATAGGAGACACCAGCCAATCAGCTTCAGGTTGGTGGCAGCCCGTGTGTCGCTTCGCATGGCTCCTGACGCATGCGCAGCGGCACCTCGTGCTCCACATGTCTGGCTGAATGTCCAGGACACTTGCAGGACGCCACCACTCCTTCCAGATGTCAGGCTGCATGACTAGAACTCATGCGGGCGCCACAGCATCATACACATGGCTGGCCGCATCCTTCGGTTGCATGCGTGGAGACACCTCGTGCTTGGTCGATCCACCTCGTGCTTCTACATGTCAAGTTGCATGTGCAGCTTCCATGCACGGCGACACCTCGAGCTTCTGTAGACACTAAGCTTGCTGGACAGTTGACACCACGTTCTGAACCCATGCAATAAGCCACCTCGAGCTTCTCGGTCCATTTGCCTGATTTCGATCATTCCGGTGAATTTTTGTCCCGCGATCAATCCCAAATATTTTTCTACGCCCTTTCTGATGCTCTGAATTTTTTTAATAAACTCCAATTGATCTATGAACTTGAGAGAAAATATTTTCCGATCCTTCGGCTTCATCGAAGACTTCATAATACCGAAATTAGGGTTTTCGTCTAATTTCGGGTTTTCCCTCGTGCTTCGATCCCGTCGTGCTTGCTTCCAAAACATCCATCTGATCAATCTAAGACATTGTCAAACCATGGTCTAGTGGCATACTTGACTTATAGTTCAAACAAGGACAATCTGATCGCCCGCAACTCGGCCACCACAAAGATACTCGACCATTCTCTTTTTTTCTTAACAGGTCCTAGAGCTCTTTGACTCCTGCTCTCTACCACAATCTCCTCAGCTTGTAATGTGGAGGGCTAGTGTTTACTTCCAAATCCTCGCTCAGATGAGGCTCTTCGGTTACATATACACTTAACTACCATTCCCAACCCTGGCTTATCTTTTGCTGAGGATTCTTTTGTTTGGATTGTGGATGGGACCAACGACGGCCCAAACTTAACAGATGCCCCACTCCAATTTAAAAAGTGTGCTCATTTTCCTTTGTAAAAAAAATTGTATGTTTTATTAAAAACAATTCTAGCCCAAAAAAAAAACCATAAAATTTTTGAACCCTAAGCAGTGGCTTACTCTGCTTGTACCATGGGCCGGCCCTGGATGAGACTGACTGCAGGGGTTTTTCTTAAGCTGGATCGGACATGGGAAAGCATCAGGCCTCGGGCTCACGTGAAGCCTTGGGTAGATTGTGTCTGATTTAAGGGTGCCATTTTGAAACATGCTTTCAGGTTTCAACATGTGGCTCGCTCAGCTAGATCGACTTCCGATGAGGGCACGACTAGTCTCATGGGGTCTAGAGGACCACTCAACTTGCTGCTTCTGCTCTCGTTTTGATGGATGTAGAGACCCATCTTTTTCTTGGCTGTGAGTATAGCCTTCCAAATTTGGAACAGGGTAATCGACAGGCTAGGTCCACTACATCGCTCACTGCAATCTTGGGCTGAGCTCCCCTCGTGGACAAAAACATCATAAATTTCTGCTCCAACGCTACACATGCAGACTTTGACTATTGAATAAGCAAGTCCATCAAGAATGATCCCTAGGTTGAATGAACGCACAAAGATGGAGATTATGTCCATAAAGGGTTAAAGTTTGGGAAAGTATCAAGGAATGCACATAAGATTATTGTTGCTGAAAGAGTTGTGCTATACTTTGTGCAGAGGAAGAACGGCATTGCGACCCTTACCAAGATTTTATTCTATAGTTTCTCAAGTAACTGGTGTGGTTACATTCATGTTAAACAGAAACTCTACCTAGTCAAAAACAGGGACATACACCACAAAAGAACCGCTAACCAAACGACATGACAAAATCGGAACAGACCACTTGCTGCAAAAGGAGGAACCCAGAACTATAACGACCTCGACGAATGTTCTTTCGGGAAATGAGCATATCACGGTACCGCTTCATCCCTTCGCGTTTCATCACCATCTCTCTTGTGTGAGCACAAGTTTTGTGGCTTTGCATAGTGATTTTTTTTGTTTGTTGCAAGATCAGCAGGCTTAAAACCCTATAGATTGTAAGACGGTATAACTCAAACCCACTTTGCTTTTATAAGGGTTATTATTTATTTTGTAGCCCTGATTTTTCAGTTGCACATTTGATGACAGAAAAACCATGTCTTATTTATATACCGAATTAAGCTTTTTGTTCAAAACGGTCTTAATTACGTGTATTTATGGTATAAAATTTCTAGGTTTTTTCGAATATGTATATTAATGTCCTGAAACTAGACAAAGTTATTTTCAAAATGTAAGGGCACAAATAAGGCACAATATTAACTTAGTCCTTGAAAACTATTTGATGTGCTTTAATTGCTTTCACAAAGTCAGTAAATTCAATTATGTACAGAAAATTAATACTCAATAATTGATTACACATCGTTAAAAATGAGTCAAAGTTTTTAATTATGATACATGCATGTAATTTATGCCAGCGCATAGAAAAAGGTACCGGAAAAAATTATTGTTCCTTAGTAGATGAATTGATTTAGGAAATCCAGTAATCCAAAATGTGATTGTTAGTTAAGAAAGCAATTGAATTGTTCATTTAAGAAAAAATGATTTGCTGGTTAAGAAAGTAAAAATAAATGAGTTGTTCGTTAAGAAAATTATTTGTTCTCGGATATTAAAATGTAACTAATAATCAGTTATATATGTTTTCGTATTTTTATTAGTAGGTTAAAAACCCTTCAACAAAAAAATAGCAATAATAATTTTGTTTGAAGGTCTGATTTATAACAACTCACAAAATGTTCACTAGACTACATTGAATCATTTTTATGCAAAGACTACATCAAATCAAATCATATTTATTTACACAAACATACGTTATGAAATGAAGACGTTTCTTACAAGCAAATGATCTCTAGCTAAGCTGTTATTTTACGTACTTGAGTCATGTTCTTAAAGTCCATCGTCTTTGATAGTAGCTTCGAATGTCTGTTCTGGTAGGTCCATGAATTCGAATGTCTCATTTGTCATTATATAACACCCACCTCCCCCAAAGCCTGGGGTTTTGAGCGTGAAATTAAAGACATGTGTTTACACAACTAGACATACCACCGTATCCCGACAATGATTTCATGAACTCTATGCCCTCTTTTTAAAAAACACCACTCCAACTATATCCATTATTTCTACTTACAGTCTTGTACAAATGGGAATGAAAATGAGGGTCATGAATACCCGCAGTTTTCATGATGACTGCACAGTCCTTGATATAATTCTAGGCCAAAGGCAGAAGAAATCATTCAAAAATCTGATGCAGTATCATGGCTGAGATATGAGTAAATCTTATAAAGTTTCACTTAAATGTTTTTGAGTTTCTTCTTGCCAAGATCAACCTGATGTAGATTAAGATATTTAGAATTAATATCTTAATTATTTGATGTTTTATTTATTATTAGGATAATTATCTTTATTGTTTTAGGATTTTCGATTTTATTATATATAGTCTTCTAGGCTTAAGTTTGTATTCAGTTGGTGATTTGATTAATAAAATTGAGATTTTTCTTTTTGTTCTTTGTTTCCGGGTAGATCATTGGTGATCTCAACGAATTTAAAAAGACATTGATCTTAGATATTCTTAGACTAAATAAAATCTTTGTATTATCTAGCTTCTGCTACATCAGGTGGTATCAAAGCTGGTGTTTTGGTTTCTTATATCAAAACTCGATTCTGGAATCATGGAAAATTTATTCGCTAATAGCGAAGACACTGTTTATAAATAATTTATTGGCGATCCTGTTTATGATATTTGCTACGATAACATAAACTTCATCAACGATCAGTTATCAAAAGACGTGGCCGTGAATCAAAGTCAAAGCATGATATCAAGAGAAGACGTCCAGGTGTGCAGCCATTCCAAGCCCATTGAAGAAGGTGTGTTCGTAAAGAGCATGGAGATATCAGGGGTTTTGTTTCTTTATCATAATGAATACATGAAGATAAAATTTCAGATCCTTGTGATGTGTTTTGCTACGGTAGGTGTGAAGATCAAATTGATGATGCAAAAGAATTATATTATTTTATTTGATGGATATTATCGATGGAAGGCTAAGGAAAAACAAAAATTATGTGTGTCATGGTTAAGGTTTTGGGATCGAAGACCACGGTTAAGATTCGAGGATGAATCTTCTTCAACCCGAAGAGAATGATGTAGATAAATATTTGGACTATTTTCAAATATTTATTATTTAGTTTATTAATTATTTAGATAATTATCTTTATTATTTTAGAGTTTTATGGTGTTTTTATATATAACCGGTTTAAATTTGTATTGAGTTTATGATTTGATTAATAAAGGTTAAGAGATTTCTCTTTAATCCTTGTTTTCGGCTAGATCATTGGTGATCTCAACGAATTTAAGAAGACATTGATCTTAGGTATTCTTAGATTAAATAGATCCTTGTGTTATTCTAGTTTTTCGGATATTCTCAGAATCAACGGATCTCTAGTTCTATCCTATAAAGCTTCCGCTACGTCACAACCCCATCTAGCTAGTTTACAAACTCTTCTCATATTGTATCAAATTCACATATACATACACACGTACATATGCATATACATTATTATAGAGCTTAGTAAATTCGATTGATTCAGTATAATACAATATATATATGCTTTATGTATATGATATGATGTGTATACATAGCTTCCATACTTTGAAATAGTAAATTTTTATTATAGCATAATGTTACAACAAAGCACATTATTTAAAATGAAAATACATAGGCAATATTTATTCTTATTATTTTGGAAAAAGATGATTACATTTACAGAAACAGATAAGTCCCCCAATCTTTAGAAGCATTGGTGATGGGACTGTTTTCTCCTAAGTTTGGAGTAACATCTCTTGTGTTACGACTTCCAATGATTGAAATGAAATCTCTTGTGTAAATCTGAGCATTGCCTATGGTTGAAGTAGATGAAGAAAATGATCCATTAATATCCATGATCATACAACCATGCTCAGAACTAAAGCGAAAGTACTTTTGTAACTCGTAATCTACGTTGTAAATACCACGATCGAAGCGGCTACGACGCTCCGCCGCCTCCAACTCTTCGCGTTTCATCACCATCTCTCTTGTGTGAGGACAAGTTTTGTGGCTTTGTATTGAGAATTTTTTTTTCTTGCAAAATCAGCAAGCTTAAACCCTATAGATTGTAAGACAATATCATCAAACCCACTTTGCTTTTATAAGGGTTATTATTTATTTTATTGCCCTGGTTTTGTTCAAAGCTGTCTTAATTACGTGTATTTATGATGGTATAATATTTATAGGTTTCGTCAAATATGTATATTAATGTCCTGAAAACTATTTGATGTGCTTTTATTGCTTTCAGAAAGTCCGCAAAGTTAATTATGTACAGAAAATTAATACTTGATAATTGATTACACATCTTTAAAAATGAGTCAATTTTTTTTAATTATGACAAATGCATGTAATTCGTGCCAGCGCATAGAAAAAAAAAATACCAAAAAAAAAGAATTCTTGTCCTTAGTAGAAATTGACTTATTAGGCAATTCAATAATCCGAATTTGATTTTTTTGTGGGGTGTTAGTGGGAGTTAGATTTATGATGATTGTAAGAATTTCTAGAGTTTATGAGAAGTTATTGGAAGATGAATTTGTATAGAGTTTGTGAATTTTAAGAGTTAATTGGTTTAATAAAGGTAGGTGGATTATGAAAATATATATAGATTATGAAACTGATCAATTCTAGTTTATTTTTGTCATAAAAAAGAGTAGTCAAAGAGAAAAATGATCAAATGAAGTTTTATTAAAAAAGACAAAAGACTATTTTCCCTTCCGCTTTACATATATAAATAATAAAAATAAAACTAATAAAAAGTTTTTTAATTATTTGTTTTTTATTTATTTCGAATTATATGTTTATAAATTCAAACTTTTTATAAATTCTAAAATAATTTTTGGAATTTTCTTTTTCAATTTTTTGTCAAATGTTCTTTTTAAAATTCAAAAATGCTTTTTGAAACTATTTTTTTAAATTATTATAAATTTATATTATTTATAAATTTTAATTTTATATTCAAAAATGATAAAAATAATATAAAAATAATTATATATTCAAAAATGTAAAAGTATATATTAAATAAAATGTAATGAATTATAGTTTTGGACATATAATTTGGATTTAAAGTGCAATTGATATTTGGTAAGTATAACTATTTTGTTTTCAAATTTTTTTATCACATATATTTTGAAAATCACATGGACACATATGATATTTTGAAAATGAAGTCTTATGAGTAAAAATGAATAGAATTCATCTCCCAATATAAAAATGAATAGAATTCATCTCCCAATAACACTAGATTGAATTAGGATTAGAGAATCAATAATAACTAAACTTTTTGAATAACAAGAGATTTGAATGGATTTTGAAAATTTTTAAACCATTAACAATGGATTCTATTAAGATTTTTGAAATCCAAAAACCAATAACAATGGAATCTCAAAATTTTTAAAGTTCATGAGAATTCATTTACTAATAACTCTTCCTTAGTGTTGTTGGTTTATACATTCTCACAATTCCATTAAATCTACTGTTATTGGTTTGATGATTTTGTAATTCTATACACAATCTTTTATTATTCAAAAATTTTAGATTTAAATGATTCTTTAAATCTATTAATATTGGTACTATTGGAAATTTATTCTTCACCATTTAACTCATAACACAAGATTTTGAGAATGAATTCATAAGATTATGAAAGGATAAGAGTCTTTTGTTTACTTTTTGGCTTGTCCAATTTTGTAAAACTTGTAGACTGAATCAGTCTTGCATGATTCTTTCATTTGTTATCATCATGTAGAGATTACTTTGAAGTTTTCATGAAAATAACATAATATATCAATCAAACTTCTTCTTTCAATATTTTTATTTTTTTGGGTTTGATCGAGGTTGCTATTGTTTTCTTATGTCAAACAAATAATTATGGATAGATAACTGCTTAATAAAGTAAATTAAAATAATTTTTTTAAAAAAAATCAGTGGTTTTTGGAAACAAGAAAATTCCATAGTAGTTATAAAATGAATTACAACTAATTCCACATGCATTGTAGTCGAATCATTAAACTCCATTGAAATACACTCAAGCTATAATTACAAAATTTAATTCTAATTCCATTAAAATTCTATATTCAATAACACTCAAATCTAGTTACAACTAGGTGTCTTCCTGCACCATGTGCAGTAAAAAAATTTAAAATATTTTTTAACAAATAAATATAAATTATATTTTAAAATAAAATTTTATTAATATTGTAAATTTTATTTTTCTTATCTATATTTTAATATAAATTTGATTTAAGTAAACATAAAAGTTTATTTAAGAATATGCATGTATATATTTGAAATTATAATCTTAGATAGATTTTTCTATATATTTATTTTAATTAAATATATTAAATAAATTTGTTATTATCATGTAGAGATTAAGTTTAAAGTTTTCATGAAAATAACATAATATATCAATCAAGCTTTAAGTTTGGTATCTGCAATAACTACAGACTTAAGCCTTGAAGGGTAAAAGCTTTTGTCCGCGCATAAATGGTTCCAAATTTCTCTACGTTATGGGTTTCTTCTTCTTTTTCTTCCGCTTTTTGTTGCTCATTCTTACGGTTTCACTTTCTCCAGCGCATAAATGGTTCCAAATTTCTCTACGTTATGGATTTCTTCTTCTTTTTCTTTCGCTTTTTGTTGCTCATTCTTACGGTTTCACTTTCTCCAGCTCAACAATGTCTGCTATATGTCTCTCAATCAATCAGTGTCGTGCCTACGTTTTCAGGCCTAAGACAAAATTTTAAAAAATTAGCAAACATCATATTTTTAAGAAATCATTACTTTTGAAAATATTATTCTGAAAAGGTAAACTATAAAATATGACAAAATAGTTTCTGATTTTCTTAGTGTTTAAAATATTATTACAAAATAAATTTTAACAAACATTATATATCATGACAAAAGATTATTTTGATAAGGATTATAATAAATAGTTATAACAATATCACTAAAAGATATAGTTAATTAAGTATATTTTTGCAAAAAGGGACCCTAAGTTCGGTGAGAAAATGACGGCCTGAGGCCATTGCCTTTATTTTATATGGGTGAGCACGGCTCTGCAATCAATCACTTGTCAACTTCTTCATCTCTTAACAATGTGTGTCATATATTTTCTCTCTAGATGTTCCTCGTACGACGAAGACGTCGGTTCCAACTCCGAGATCCCCAACTCTAGCTCATGCTCCTCGTACATTGTATCTGAGGAAGAGACAATGGCTTTGTCCGTGTGTAGATGAAATAAACGAAGAAGTTGGATTGTGTATCTTCTTCTTTAGGCGATGATCTCGAGGAGCTTAAAGATTGTGTAGATCTAGGCTTTGTGTTTAACTACGAGGAGATTCCTGAGTTTTGTAGTATAAATTTACCGGCTCTTGAGCTTGTTACTGGATGAGTCAGAAGTTTATGGATCAAGATCATCACCATACTTAGCTTGAGAAGAAATCGATGACTGAATCTCCCGTAAGCCTAGTTTTCAAAGTTTTAACGTTTTTTCTAGCATTTGAGTTTGTTTCCAGATTTTTTGTTTAGTTGAAATGTGCGAAAAATGGGATAACTTCTCAATAACATTAACTAGTTAATAACCCGCGCCTTGCGCAGGATGTAATTATTAGTTTTGTTATTTTTAATAAAAGATATTAAATCTGTTTAATCTGGATATTGGTTCGATTTTAAGTTTTTAATCTTCTAAAATATAACTATTATTTTAAATTAATATTCATTTCAGTTTATTCGGTTAAAATGTTTGATTTTTTTTGGTTTTTTCCGGTAAAAACCAAAAATTAATATTATTTATTTATTTTCATGTTATGGATTTTAAATAGTCGTCATGTCGAACCAATAGTTTCATATTATAGTTTCGAAATAGATAATAGTTTAAGAAAAATAAAAGAAAATTATTAAGATAGATCATTTCACTACAATTTGGTCGGTAGTGAAAGAAGCATAAGAAAAATATTTCAACTTTAAAAAAAATAGATATTTCAGTTGTGGTGAATACTTAGTTACAAGGTGCTCACATCAAACTGCACATGTATGTGCTAAAAAGTATATAAAAATAGTTTTTTTTACAGAAAACGGCTATTCTATTGACTCAAACTTGAGGTGGTTTGGAGAGCAAGACCGGAATAGAACAATCAATAAAACATAAATACTTATGAAAAGAACGTGCATTCCTAGCTAAAGAATCTGCAATCTCATTTTGCATCCTTGGGATGTGGGTGATCTTGAAGTCCGAAAAACACAATCGAAGAGCTTGAATGATTTCCAGCTCAGTTGAGAAGTTGGTATATATAAAAATAATTGATAAATATATAAACATATTATTAATTAATATTAAATGATATTTTTGTTCAAAATAATACATGAAAGATATAATTTAAATGAGTTTAAAATAAAAAAGGTCTTGATATTAGTCATTTTTACATATAAAGAAAGTAAAATTGTATCCGTAAATATGGGTGGGCACAGATCGAATATCTGGGTATTTGGAAGCATTCGTGTCAATTCGATCTTTGGCCACCTAGATATTCAGTGACTCAAATATCCAAAATGTTTTAGAATTTTAAATAATATCTAATTTGATCTGTAATAACATTTTATTACAAAAATAAAACATTATTTAACTTTTTAAATTTTAGTACCTAATATAATAAATTTAATTCATAAAAACATTATAAAACTGATATATAGTATAATATATATAACGTATATATATAATTCTTTACATATATGTATATATATACATATAACATATCGAATTAGATATATGTTCCTAAAAATATTGGTATTTGTGATTTGCTTCTTTTTGGATATTGTATTTTAGTATTTGATTTGTTTCGCAGAGTTACAGATATCCAGATTTTTTGGTTCAAATCAAAACGGATAACAAATTGAATCAAAATTTTATGAATATTTTGCTCAACTTTATATGTAAACAATAATATATATATATTATTGTTTACATATAAAGTTGAGCAAAATATTCATAAAATTTTAATTCAATTCGTTATTCATATATATATATATATATAGTTTTGGCTTTTGATTCATTATCTCTTTTTATTCGAATTGAAGAATTCAGAGTTTTATTGGAATCATGTACGTGAGTTTTATATTAAAAAAATGCAAAATACATAGTGTAAACACATTTATGAATATAGTGTGAACGCGTTAATATACTTATTATCAAATCATTATGAGGCTTCTACGTGTCTATTATAGTATGAATGCATTTATTACAATGTTTCTCTTTTAATATACGAGGGATATCTCCTTAATTCTTAAATTTCACGAAAAACTAAGCCACTAAACCTTTTTATTTCGTTGAGAAATTGCAAGTTCTACCCAAGAAATAAATCTTTATCTCATTAATCAAATCTAAAAACTGCATATTAACCTAAGCATAAAACAAAAAGGATAAATTATCTCAATTCAAATATCTATCTGATAAATAATGCAGATAAATATTTTATCGCTGATTATTTTAAATGGAGAAATGATGAAGATAGATATCTTATCGTTTATGATTATTTTAAATTGAAATAACTATTCTTTATTGTTTTAGAGTCTTACTGTTTTATGGTTTTCTTTTGTATAGGGTTGAAGTTTATATACAGTTCTTAGATTTGATTAATAAGATTGAAAGTTTTCTCTTATTTTTCTTGTTACGGAAAGAACTTGCGAGTTTTTACCGAAATAAGAAGGCTTGATCATGTTTAATGGAGGTTCTTAGAGTGGAGTTCTTAGCAGAATATATGAACCCGTCTCTTAACTTTTAAATGAGATTAAATATTTTATTTAAGAACCAGTTCTTAACTTTTTTAGTTAAGAGTTAAGAGACGGGTTCTTATATTCCGATAAGAACTCCGTCCTAAAAACCTCCAATAAACATGCTTTTAGTTTCTGGGGCATTCTAAGACTAAATAATCAGGTTATGGTAGCTTCTGCTAGCTACATCAATGTCAAAGCAAATATGAAATTCTGGTGAAATGTATTGTTCATATTTATACGTAGGATGAAACATGTGCAAAAGAAAGCTGAAGAAGTTAAGTTGCAAAGTTACATCTCAAATCATGAACTGGAGCATTGGTTTAGTCAATTGGCTTGAGGGCTGTTACGGAACATGGATTTTAGGCAATTGCCGAAATGATAGAAGACTCCATGATAGATGGAAACAAGAGAAAAGAAGAACAAAAACAAGAAGCAAATCAACGAAAACACAATTAGATGTAACGAGAGAAGATGCAGACACAGGAACGTTTAAAACGATATACAATAAAATGAAAAAGAGTCAAACAACCTTCAGAGAGAAGGGTACCGCCAGCTTCTTCTGCCTCATCATCACCATCATCATCATCATCTTCATCATCATCATCATCAATCTCCACAACGTTGTCCTCTTCGCTCAGTGGATTCTCTTGCCCCAGATTGTTGTTCTCCGCTGCCTTCTCCTTGGACTCCTCAACAGCCACGATAATGCTTTCACAAATTTCGGGTTGGGGTGCGGAAGAGCTTGCAGAAGACACAACATGGTTCTCCATTACAAATTCTTTTTTTCTTTAGTTTATTTTTTTCGGATTGTGAAGTGAACTCTATCTGTTTGTGCTTAGATTCTCAGAAGTGAGGACGTTATTTATTGAGTAGATAACGTCAAATTATGGTAGAAAATCTCCAAGGTGTGAATTTAATCAAAATCAGAATTTACTTTGAATTCATATCTCAAAATATAATAACAAATTATTTACGCTAATTAGTCAAAGTAGCATCTTTCAGTGTTATGATAAGATGGTGTTATTCTTCCCCAATTTTATACAAATATTTAATTATTTGCATGTACAAGAAAATTGGAATAAGATAATTAATTTGATGCATTTCATTTTATTTTCATAGCAAAGATATTGGTCTATACCACTATGGTTCGTGCCATGTACTAATATGTATACATCCATCCTGAAACGCAGATTTCTTCACAAGTTCTCAAAAATTCAACACTATTACTAATAACTCTCACTAACTTAAATAAGAAAATATATATTTGGATATCTACTTTTTGTGATCAGTGTCCTTAAAATTATGAGATGTAGAAAAGAAAGGGATGAATAGTTCAGATTTATAAAGTAAATCAACCAAAACACAATTACATGTGAATATAAGAAGAGATACTACAGACAAAAGGAACATTCATAACGAGATACAATAAAAATTAAAGAGAAAAACAACCTTCAGAGAGAGAGAGAGAGAGATGTGATGGAAAGAGAGGTCTCTAATAGCAATGAAACCTCAAAAATGAAAACTAAACAATACTCAAAGGGATAAATCCTTGCCCCAGCTTTTAGGGTTATCTTCATCTGGCTCATCATCATCATCATCAATCACCACAACGTTGTCCTTCTCGCCCACACGATTCCCTTGCGGATACAAATTTCTAGGAAGATTGGTGGATCGAGGACGAAGAAAAGGAGGAACGTTTCTAGGGAACATCGGGGCATAGGTGGGTCTGGGCCCAAGTCCCCTTGAAGAGGAACCATCGGTAAAAGTGTTCCCTGTGAAGAAGCGAGTAGGAGCCATGCGAGGAGCAACGTTCATGTCCATGGGCCCGACTCCGCTATTGAATGATGGGTAAACGCCGCCGCTTCCTCTACGTTTGAAAGATTCAAGAGTGATCCCAAGATGATTATCATTTGATAAAGCATCTTCTGAATACCCACCTAGGAGCAAGTGAGGCTTGTCAATGTAACGGTTCAAAAAGGAGAGTCCGGGGAAGTCTTCTTCCATCTCCTTCCTCTTCTTTTCCCACTCACGATCATGCTTGTGCGCGTTCTGGTGGCCACCTAGGGCCTGGGTGGTTGAGAACCCTTTACTGCAAAACTGACAAGTGTAGATCTTATTAGATCTTGATGGGTAAAGCATCGTCATCTCTGTACCTGTTCGGACAGCACCAGACCCGAGACTAGGGTTCTCACTCCCCCTTTCAGACCCGAGACTAGGGTTCTCACTCCTCCTTTCAGACATAACCTCCTGGTCAGAAGGCACGAGGCTCAGATTGTTGTTGTTCTCCGTTGCCTTCTCGTTGGACTCCTCCACGGCCACGATAGTGTCTTTGCTGGTTTCGGGTTGGGGTGAGGAAGAGCTTGCAGAAGACATAACTTCGTTCTCCATAACAAGATTTTTTTTTCTTTGATTTTTTTGGATTGAGAAGTGATGTTTATCTTTTTGTGCTGGATTAGGAGAAGTGAAGACGCTATTTATTGAGAACACAACCTTAACAATTATGGTATAGAATCTCCAGTGTGTTTTGACCCATAAAAAAAAATCTCCAGTGTGTAAAATTAATAATACCAAAACTACTTTGAATTCAGGTCTCAGAAGTTATGGTTGGTTCTTCAACTATGTTGATTATACTCGTGTAAAAAAACTGTACCAATATATTTAATTATCGTATTTTCTTAGCGCAAATCCATAATTTTGAAATATATATATAGTTGTTTCTCTAATCACTTTAACCCTTAAACCATACTCTTTTTTGTCCTCCAGACTAATGTTTTTGTGTGAAATGTGTATGAAAATAGTTTTTATATCTCGGGATTTACACTCACTGGAATAGTTGTATATATTCGTGCTTACGTATTATACTACTATCAATCCATTTTAGAAGTTATTTTGTTTCTCTAATCAACTTTTTCTTTTTAAAAATGGCATTGCACTAAAATAAATATGTACCACTACAACCCTATGGTTTTTATTCAGATATGTTACAGTTACACGTATTTACGTTATATATTAATGACTAACATCTCAAAAGTTTGAAAATTGATTTTCTTATAATATAGAAATTACATAAAAGTAAAGCAAATATTAAAAATTATAATATTTCTATTTTCTTATAAATGCATGTTATATTCTATCTTTTTTGCCAGAAAATATATTTAAAATAACAATTAATAAGTTAACTAGTCTTTTTTTTTTGACAGCAAAAAAAAAAAATAACTAGTGAAAGTAGCATATCTTCATGTCATGGAAGAATTAATAAGTTAAAGACTACAATTGCTTCTTTGCCATGAGACAAAAATAGTAAACACAAATTGAGATCTTTTAATAGCTTTTCCGGTCGTAATCAACTTTTACTTTCTATCTTTCTATGTTCTTATTATGAGAAAATTACTCGAAAATGTTTTGGTCAAGAAAAAAGATACCCAAAATGAAAGAAAATGACAAAATGGTGCATGAACTAGAAAGAATAACAGCTTTATTCCTAATATTTTGATTTTCAGATATATATGTATATCCAGGAAATGGAAAGCTTGAATACCTTTTAGCATCATTTTTTTTCTTAAATCAGACTATAAAACTATTGGTAAAAAATATCTAAGATAAATTCATGAATACTGATTTATTACTTAATAATATGTTGGTTTGTTTTTATCCATCTCTTACTAAAACAAAACACCATTATCAAATCTATCGGGGGGGGGGGGGGGGGGGGGGGGAGGGATCCGGAATACAACCATTGTATAGTTTTACTTTGCTAAGTTATATGTCTGTAAATAGTTAGACAAAGGTGCACTACAAGAAAACAGCGACATACTGAGGAAAAAAATCGTCGGTATGTTGTCGGAATAACGCTATTCCGACGACATACCGACGAAAAAAGTCCTCGGAAATAATTCCTCGGAATTTCATTTTTCCTCGGAAATTCCTCGGAAATTTCCGACGGAATTCCGAGGAAATGAATTTCCGAGGAAATTCCGAGGACCAACCATTGTATAGTTTTACTTTGCTAAGTTATATGTCTGTAAATAGTTAGACAAAGGTGCACTACAAGAAAACAGCGACATACTGAGGAAAAAAATCGTCGGTATGTCGTCGGAATAACGCTATTCCGACGACATACCGACGAAAAAAGTCCTCGGAAATAACTCCTCGGAATTTCATTTTTCCTCGGAAATTCTTCGGAAATTTCCGACGGAATTCCGAGGAAATGAATTTCCGAGGAAATTCCGAGGACCACAAGTTCGTCGGAATTTCCTCGGAATATTCCGAGGAAGATGTCGTCGGAATATCCCGAGGGATACACTTCCTCGGAATATTTCCAAAATTTAAAAAAAATAAATAAATTTATTTTTTTAAATTGAAATTCGAAAATATAAAATTAAAATTAAAATAGAAAACATATTTAAAATACAAAAAAAATAAAATAGTTTTTATAAATAAAAAAATGTTTTATAAATACAAAATTAGTTATAATAAATATAAATATTTTTATAAATATGAAATCATCTTTTTATAAATACAAAATAGTTTTTATAAATACAAAAAAAAATAAACTAGTTTTTATAAATAAAAAAAATGTTTTATAAATACAAAATTAGTTATAATAAATATAAATATTTTTATAAATATGAAATCATCTTTTTATAAATACAAAATAGTTTTTATAAATACAAAAAATAATAAAATAGTGTTTATAAATCAAAAAAATGTTTTATAAATACAAAATTAGTTTTAATAAATATAAATATTTTTATAAATATGAAATCATCTTTTTATAAATACAAAATAGTTTTTATAAATACAAAAAATAATAAAATAGTGTTTATAAATAAAAAAATGTTTTATAAAAACAAAATTAGTTTTAATAAATATAAAATAGTATAAAAATTAAAAAAATAGTTTAAATAAATCGCAAAAACAATTAATAATTACAAAAAATAGTTTTAAAATTATTTAAAATGTTAAATAATTACAAAAAATAGTTTTCATAATATTAAAAATGTTTAATAAATATAGAAATTTATATTTTATATATAAAATACATAAAACGTTTTATAACCACAAAAAATGATTTTAAATATTATATATATGATTTTTAATCTTAAAAAAAGTTTTATAGATTTTAAAAATGTTTAATAAATATATAAATGAATTTAAAATGCAAAAAATAGATTTTATATACAAAAAACGTTTTCAATATATATATATAATTACAAATTCGATTTTTATAACCACAAAATTAATAAAAACTAAAAAAAAAAAATTCAAATCAAGTGAAATACATAATCAAACTCGATTTTACACAAATCTACCATTCACCCTAACAAAATCTATAAATCTCATTCCAAAATCATCAAATCTACTTAAAAACCATACAAATCTAACCTAAAAGAGTGGGATAGGGTTCATACATGAGGATTAGGGTGGAAATCGCGAGGGAGAAGAGAGAAAGCGCCGTAAATCGCAAGGGAGAAGAGAGGAGTCGACGAAATCGCAGGGGAAAGAGAGAGTGCGGCGGAGAGAAATGGGGAAGAAGGTCGGGCTCGACCTAATAAAATGAGGGGTCCGACGGAAATTATCCGTCGGAATTTCCTCGAAAATATTTACTATATCCGTCGGAATTTCCTCGGAAATCATTAATTCAATTTTCGCGAAATATTTGGCGGCTTGGTTTACCCGGTTAAATGAAAATATTCCGAGGAACCAGGTTTCCTCGGAATTTCCTCGGAATTTACCGAGGAAATTCTGAGGAACCAGGGTTTGGGGTTTCAAAACATCGATTATTTTCGCCGTATTTCATTTCTTATACAATTATAATGCATACCATTGAGGATTCTTTGTATAGATGATCATAAACCATGAAATAACAAAATTTCAAAAATAATTGTAAGTATTCCCTTTACCGTTTGTTAAAGTGTATAAGTGTTTCTCTTATGTTGTGTGATTTTCGTTCATGCAATCGTAAAAGTGTTTGTTATTGGGTAAAACACCAAAGTTTGACTTTATAATCTGGTTAAGACACTTAATGAAGGTTATATACGTGTTATTCAATCCGTAAAACGTTGTTTTCGGTTTAAAACCCCAAGTTCCTCGGAATTTCCTCGGAATTTTCCGAGAGAATTCCGAGGAAAACTCTATCGTCGTCGGAATTTCCTCGGAAAATTCCGAGGAAATTCCGAGGAAAAGGAATGTATAATCAAATCCCTAAATCGACAAGATCTATTCCGAAGAAATTTCGAGGAAAACCTTTCTGCCCTCGGAATTTCCTCGGAATTTTTAAAATCCCTCCAACGGCTCTCCAACGGCTCTCTAACGTCTATAATATTTCCTCGGAATTCATCGGTTTTTTCTGAAGAATACTATTTTCCTCGGTATTCCGTCGAAATATTCCGACAAAATGAATTTTCCTCGGAATTCCGTCGGTATATTCCGAGGAAAATCCGAGGAAGCCAAATTTTGTGTTTCCTCGGAATTGCCTCGGAAATTCCTCGGTATATTCCGAGGAATTCATTTTCCGTCGGAACGTCCGTCAGAATACCGCTGTTTTCTTGTAGTGGTGATACTCCATTAAAACTTGTATACAAAGATGAACAATCTAAGTATTGTAAGCTGTAGTCCAGTTTTATTATTGTACAATTTTGTTCATAATTTTATCTGATATACCTACATTGACATGCATTGTTTACTGTTTACATTTAAATTTAGATTTGCAGCAAAAGATCTTTAGATAATCTTAATTTAAGGTATCAATGGATTAATCCATGTTTAGTAACTCATAGAGAAAAAAAGCCGAAACCACAAACCTATTTTGTGTTTGTATCTCTCACGCTCTTAATCCGGACGACTTTCTCGCAAAACCTCATAAAACAAAGCAAGCAAAACTACAAACCTCTTTATCTATCTGAAACAAAACTTTCATTGTGAACATTTTTAAAAATTATAATAAAACTTACACTCCTAAGGAGGCTACGTAAGCTTCAAAAGAGGAGTCTCTATACAATAAAACAATAAATAGTTCTTTAGAAAAATAGAAAATAATATAAAAAGAACAACAAAAATTGATAGAAAATGGCATTTGGATCATATGACGATGACTCGAAGAGGAAAAGGAGGTATGCAATGATCTCCATCTCTTCTGTTCTTCTCGTTTCAATGGTTGTCGCCGTTACCATCGGCGTTAACGTCAACAATCACGATAACGGAAGTAAAGAAGAGATCACCGCTTCGGTTAAAGCCATCAAGGAAGTTTGCGCGCCAACGGATTACAAGAAGACTTGTGAAGACACTCTAAGGAAAGATGCAAAAGACACATCAGACCCGTTGGAGCTTGTGAGAGCAGCGTTTAACGTGACCATGAAGCAAATAACTAACGTGGCGAGGAAGTCACAGACTATGATCGAGCTACAAAAGGATCCAAGGACGAAGATGGCTTTGGATCAATGCAAGGAGCTGATGGATTACGCAATAGGCGAGCTTAGTAACTCGTTTGTGGAGTTGGGAAAGTTCGAGTTTCACAAGGTGGACGAAGTGTTGATTAAGGTTAAGGTTTGGCTCAGCGCGACGATAACCCATGAGCAGACTTGTATCGATGGGTTTAAAGGGACTAAAGGTGATGCTGGTGAGACGATAAAGAAGGCTTTGAAAACCGCTGTGCAGTTAACGCATAACGCGCTTGCGATGGTTACCGAGATGTCGAATTACTTGGGACAAATGCAGTTCACGGAGTTGAGTAGTCGTCGGCTGCTGGCTCAAGAGCCTTCGTGGGTTGATGGGCGTGTGCGTAGGCTCTTGACCGCTCCATTGTCTGAGGTCAAACCAGATATGGTGGTGGCTCAGGACGGGAGTGGTCAGTATAAGACGATCAGCGAGGCAATGCAAAATGTCCCCAAGAACAAGAATGTGACTTTCGTGGTTTACATTAAGACCGGAGTCTATAAAGAGTTTGTTCAGGTGGACAGGACCATGTCAGATCTGGTTTTCATCGGTGATGGACCAGATAAAACTGTCATTACCGGCGAGAAAAGTTTCCAGGACGGTATTACCACCTACCGTACAGCCACCGTTGGTAATGATTCTTATGATATCTCTAACCTTTCATGGCTTTCTTACTAGAGAAACATCTTCAAATAGCATTAAATCAATTTAAAAAAAAAAAGAGCATAAGAAAAAATCATCGAAAAATCATTCATTAAAAAGTAAAATACATCTATATATTTGAATTTAAGATTTAATGATTATAGTTTAAGATATTTAGTAAATTTAAAGGGTGAGTTAGGGTTATTAATTGAGAATAATTTAGTGTTTTTATTGATTAATAAATATTATTTCAGAGATTTTTCTACTTGAAAGTTATTTAGTAACCAAAAAAAAGTTAAAAAGTAATTTATGAGATTTTTCACTTATTATTATTACCAATATGAGTATATGACGAATGAGCCATGCATGCAGCGATCATTGGAGACCGTTTCATTGCCAAGAACATGGGTTTCCAGAACACAGCCGGGGCGGCAAAGCATCAAGCTGTTGGGATCAGGGTTCTCTCAGACCAATCCATATTCTACAACTGTAGATTTGATGGTTACCAAGACACACTCTACGCACATTCCCACCGTCAGTTTTACCGGGACTGTACTATCTCAGGCACAATAGATTTTCTCTTTGGAGATGCAGCCGCTGTATTCCAGAACTGTATATTATTAGTGAGGAAGCCACTACCGAACCAAGCATGTCCCATCACCGCACACGGACGCGAAGATCCGAAAGAAACAACAGGATTCGTGCTCCAAGGGTGCACAATTGCTGGAGAAGCGGATTACTTGGCGGTCAAGGAAACTAGCAAAGCTTATCTTGGAAGGCCATGGAAAGCGTATTCAAAAACTATCATCATGGACACGTTCATACCTGATTTTATTGCGGCTGAAGGATGGCAGCAGTGGAAAGGAAACTTCGGTATTGACACGCTCTTCTACTCGGAGGCAAGGAATACTGGGCCAGGTGCAGGTGTCACGGGCCGGGTTACTTGGCCAGGAATCAAGAAGTTGAGTGATGAAGATATTCTTGGATACACTCCGGCTAAGTACATCCAAGGTGACGAGTGGATTCCTAGTAAAGGTGTTCCCTACACCCCCGGTCTTTTCGCCGGAACCGGTTTAGCAACCGTGGCCGCTTCCTCCAATTCTACACAAGCAGGTTCCAGCTCGAACACGACAGGGACAGGTCCAGCGACTGCTCCACAAGCAGGTTCCAGTTCGAACACAACAGGGTCAGGTCCAGCGGCTGCTCCACAAGCAAGTTCCAGTTCGAACACAACAGGGTCAGGTCCAGCTGCTGCTCCACAAGCAGGTTCCAGTTCGAACACAACAGGGTCAGGTCCTACGGCTGCTCCAGGAGTCTCTGCCGTCACTAATACCACTGGCTTAGGGTCACCATCAGCTACTCCTTCAGCTTCACCATCACCATCAACTTCTCCACCGGCTATTACTTCAGCTTCACCGTCAGCTTCTCCATCGGCTACACCTTCAGCTACACCACCTTCAGCCTCCCCTTCGATTATTTCACCGTCAGCTTCTACTCCGTCTACCTAGAGGTCGTGTCTGTAAATATTTTGACAAACCTTGAGGATTTTGTAAATGAGTATATGATTAGCTTTGTAAATTCATGTTAATATCTACCAGTATATCTGTTGTTACTCATTTATTAAAAAGTTAATTAGTACATCTTGTACATGAATCATATAAATGTTACTTCTTGTACATGTTTCAAGAAATCAACAATACTAGCCATTGACAATTTACTGACCATGGATGGATTCATGTCTACATTATTTTTTAGACCAATTGTTAAGACATGTTAATAGGGAAAATTGCATTACTAAACTCTCAAATTGACATTCATTAACACTTTAAACCTTCAATTTTTTTAAAAAAAATATTTGTTTTTTATTTTTATTTTTTTACTTTTTGTTTAACTTTCTGATTTTATTTATTTTAATAATTCGCTTTTATTTATTTTATTTATTATAAAATTGACACATCATCAATTTTAATTTGTAAATAAACCGTTCCAGTCACTTTTTGAGATAAGTAAGTCAAGTTGAATATTTCTTGTGATAATAACATGTCAGATTGAAGTCTTAAAGTACTAATCAAAAAAGTTGAAGGGTTATAGTGTTAGTGAATACCACTTTTAAAGGTTTTTATGCAATTTTTTACATGTTAATTTGTAGCAGTTAAACAAAAGTTACAAGGGTTTATTTTTAGCAAGCATGGACGTTTGAGTTTTCGGGTCAAGTTCGAGCCGGTTTCTTTCGGGTCCGAATCCTTTGGAACTTAGACATTTGGATCCAATAAGTATTTATAAATTTTTGGTTCGGGTTCGAGTCGGTTCTTTTCGGATCCGGATCGGTTCGGCTCTATAAGTAAAATACCCGTAAAGTACCTGTAATTTTTCGGATCCGTATCGGGTCCATATCAGGTTTAGGATCTTAAAATGACATGAAATATCCAAACTCCATCAAATTCAGTCAATATTTGTCAATATATCTAAATTTTTACAAAACAACTTAAATTAAACTATTAATAATTAAAATAAAATATTTTTAAACTCTAAATTTTACATTTTAAAATTTCTTCTATCTTATTAAAATAGAAATACACTTAGAAATTACTCCTAATTTTTTAAAGTTATTTACATTACAACGCACTAAGGCTTTAAATCATCTTTCTTTTTAATAATGTTGTCCCTCCGATTAGTTAATGAATATTCCTAACTAGAATTTTCCCTACCAAAATCTATACAATACTAAAAGCAAGATATAAGCCATGGAGAGGCATGCCACATAGGATTAAAAATTCGGACCAATCAGAGATTGGCTTTCTGCCATGTCATTTGAGCTGAGTTATAATGAGCATTTCGTGTGGGCTTTGTAAAAACAATAATTCAGCCCATCACCACCCTTTTGACAAATTCTTTTACGGCTCAAGTTTTGAGAGTCAATAACTCTTCCACTCCGTCTTCTCCTTTTTTTTGTCAATCTTTTTGTTTTTTTGTCAATCCCACTCCGTCTTCTCCAATCCATGAGTTTTAACGTTAATTTGAACTTCTCCTCATCAATCAATTATCAACTTTAAATTCTTCTTCAGTTTTTCGTTCCGCCTCCCCTTTCTACTCCTCCTACATAAAGCCATATGTGTAAACCTAATTGTATAAATGGCAAGCAAAATCTCAAAATCGCAAAATCAAGCACCCCGTCGCTGTCAACCACAAAGTATCAATATTGTGAAACACGTAAGGTTGTTCATTATAACTTCAATTTTTACTTTCAATAGTGGAGCATTCAATCATTAGTATCATTGCCTATGTTGTCTACGATAAGAAAATTAGTTGTTATTCTTTTGATTTTAAGAATTATATTTCAGAAAATGGCATGGAGCAATCGCTTTCTTCAAAATCTCCACCATGGCCTTACCTTATCTTCCAAGAACCATCAAGAGGTTGAGAGACTTTTAATGCCTCAAAAAGATGGAGATCGTTAGTTTTCTCTGCGGCTCCATCCCTGTTCTCGCAGGTAAATTGATTCCCGCTTTCACTATAGTTCGCTCAAATCTCAGGAAATTACGTTATATCTCCCACTCTTTCATTGAAAACTTCTCCTGCTTTGTTTTCTGTTTGTCTGGTGTTGTTGCAGAGTGAGTGTTCTGAGGTGCCACAAGCTTCCATTAGAGACATATCTTAATCAGCCTCCACTGCTGACTGATTTTCCCTTAAAAAACTTTTACTCCTTGCCGCAATTACGTTTAGGATAACGTGAGGTATGTTTTTTTTATGTTTCCCAGTTATCTTCAAAATTCCAGGTCATTTTACAACTATATGAAAACTGTGAATAATGGATAGAGAATGAATCGCTTATGTTTATAGTGTTTTAGTTCTATTAATATTTTTTTCACGGGTATCATAGAAAACAATATGTGACTCATGAAGGGAAATAAAGTTGGACATAATTACCCAAAAAGGTTTCTCTCAAAAGTTTTGTGGCTGAAAATCTCTTAAAGTAAACACTTTTTATTAATAAGAGATCCAGAAAATTTTAATATGTTCTGTTATACTTCGAAATATAGGGGAAACAAGCCGTCTGTTCTCGACGATTACTATTCCGGCTGGTAAGAAGTCTTCTCGGGTGGTTTCACGGAAGAGGAAATGTCTAATATATGATGAACTGATAATTCCAAGCAAGTAAGATATCTTTTTGTAACCTTTGATAATTTTCATCTACGGAGTTCCTTAATATGTACGTGTGTAAAATTATATATACATTGGTTATAGTGTAGAATTATGAAGGAAATGACAGAAGACACAAATACATTGGTCATAAAACTGAGAAAGGTTCCTCATACTGACTATCATGAGAGAAGAATCAAACGTTTTGCTGATCTATCATGAAGTTCAGGGGAAAAAAGTGAGTAATTTTGTGAAACCTTCCTCCTGTCTTTCTAGAATGTTACCAAATTTCAATGGAAATGTATAAAACAGACATGCTTGGATATTCCCACACACATTTCGATAGACTACATATTATCGTTTAACTTCTTCTTGGTTTCCTTTGTCTTTCATGCACATTTGTTTTATTGTCTAATTTTATAATGCTTCGATCGTATAGAGGAGAGGCAAGAAGTTGTTACTGAAAAGTTTGAGTGTTACACAGGTCCTGAAATGTTTCTTTCCTTCACTGCAGATGGGAAGAACATTCAAGCTGGTTGATGACCAACTTTGTCCGTGGTTTTTGGCATTGCAGGTTTCACACAAACGAGCTAGAAATCTACTCTTACTTGTGTGGCTGCTTATGGTATAGATAAAAAATGTTGTAGACCTGCATTACTTATTTATGTGATAACATGAAGCTTTTTTGTTTCACTTTCTAGCTATTGCTTTGTCAAACTTTGCATTTTGTTTTCTTGGCTTGGGGTTGTTTCTTCTACTGCAAACCGAGGTTTTAGTAAGGATTTTTTACTATGTAATACTGATTCATTTCGTAGTTAGGTTTATTATGTGTTAAACGTTGGAAAATGTAAGATTTAGAGGAAGAATGGAAAAAAAACCTTTTACCCAAGGTTAAGTTGATCAAAGTATCTACATATCAAATTATATATAATAGTAATACAAAAACTCAACAAACCAGACATCAATTAGTTTATCAATTTTTGAAATTGTCTTATCTTTATATTAGAATTAGTTATAAAACTAAAGTAATATAAAATTTAGGTTATTTTCTGCATAGATATACTATGTTATTTACCAATACCATTCTCTACTTTTTCGTTCTTTTTAAAAAGGAGAAAAATATTATATGTATCAACCTAAATACATAAAAGCTTTCTTTTTAACAGTAACTCTTACAAAAAGGAAATATTAAAATAGGAAATAATGGATCTTTTAAAAACTCTTTTACTTGCATAATGCATACAAAAGATTGATGTTCGATTTTTAATCAATGCATTTCACTTGAAAACTAAAACATAAATCAAAATATGAATGAGTGGTTTAATTTTATTGGGAAGCAAATAAAATTAACAAAATAATAATTCAAAATATGTGTTTAATTTTTATTAATATATGTAAAAAAATTATAACATCAATATTTTAAATTCAAAAGGAGTATATAATTAATATAATAAATTAGTTTGTTTATGTAGTATATAAATAATCCAGCTGAAGATAATCTAGGAAGGTTCTCAATAATCGACTACAATTATCCTCTTTAATTTTATCATATTTATGGTGATCATCTTAAATCAAACTAAATGTTCGCTATAGAGACCAACTTCACCTAAGGATGGACATTTTGATTTAATACGACTTTGGTTTGGTTTATTTGAGTCTAAGAAAGCTTTAACCAAAATTAATCCAAATTAGTTTGGTTTGTGTTTGGTTTAGTTTGGTTTGTGTCTGGTTTGGTTTGGTTTGGTTTGTGTTTGGTTCAGTTTAATTTTGTGTCTTTTTGTGTTTGTTCAGTTCAATTGAACCGCATATGTCATAAAGCTATATATGTTCAGTTCATTGGTAACAATTATGATGAAAAAAGTGTAGAATGGATACTCAAACACATCATAGAGAGTTATTTAAAGACTTAGACCAAGAGCACCACTCTTCACATTATATTCATTTAGTAACAATCTTCATATGTAATTTACAAATTGTGAATATGAAATTAAATCGTCACCATATATAACTTTCTTAAACACCATATTATAACTTTAAAATAAGTCATCAAAGCTACAACCCAACATAAAAGTAAAGACTAATATCTTTGGGACGAAATAAGAATTCTTAATTTAGAAAGTCATTATTGGTTTATATGATTTAAATATAAATTTTTGGTGATGGTTTGATTAAAATTGTATTATAAACTGGTTTGGACAGTTATATTTTTATTTGTAGTGTGTTTTCATGAACTGGTGTGGAAAATTATATTATCTTTACGTTTGGATCAAATTATTATCATGGATACATCGTATGTAGTTAAAACAAAGTTTAAATCAGCTGTAAAATTTACAATTGTTTTATACACCTCAATAAATAAGATAAAATTTATTTTAACCCATAACTAGGTTTAGTTAACTTTTACTCATCTTATTTATCATTTTATATATGATTTCCAGTAATAACCAAAACCAAATGGTGAGTTATTGAATTTTTTTAGATACAAAGCAATGAATAAATATAAATCTATTTAATTTTTCTACCAATTTAATAGTTGAAAAATTGATTGTAATATATATAAACAATTTATATTCAAATATAAGTGTAAATTTTTTAATTTAACTAAAACTTATACGCATACCCCGGGCGTAGCCCGGAAAAATCCCTAGTGGAAATAATGACTTCAAGACTTCAACATAATTTGTTTCCATTAACTAAATTACAGTGTCAAAAATATCATGTCAGTTGAATGTTATAAGAAGACTGTAACCAGAAGCTTTTTTCTTCACTTACCATGATCTGTTTTTAATAACTAAACTACAGTGCCATACAAAAAATGTGACACCTTTCTTAATAACTGTAACCTCAAGCTGTAGTTCTTTTATAGCTGATGGACCTGTATACAGAGCAATGGACAATAATTTTAGTTTTAAAAAAAATTAAAATCATCACTTCAAGTCTACATTCATATCATACTTATGTTAATAATAATTCCTCTACAAATCCTATGTTCAGTCACGTTATCATTGACATCATATAGATATATTATTGTAACTCAGCAACAAGATTCATATATATATTTCTTAAATGTATAAAATTCCAATCATATATACCAATGATTTTCTAATCTTTCTAAACAAACCAAATCAATAAATTCAAAACATGTAAACTGTAAAGCCTCAGTGATATTGTAGTGAAAATAACTTTAAAAATCAGTTATATATATTTTTCATATTTTAAATTCATAAAAGTTGTTTTATATATATATATATATATATATATATATATATATATATATATATATCGTATACAAATCTCTAATTAAATATTTATGTTGAATTTTCTATATGATATCGAATATTGTCCATACAATAAATGGTTTAACAAATACAAAATTATGACTTAGTCAAAGTAGCATGACCTAATATTACAAATACATCATTTAATACAAATAAAAAAAGGCCAAAAATTAAGGTTTAGTATTACTTCAAAATGTTATAAAATAATAACATATATTGTTAACAAAATATATTTCAACTAAATCATAAAATAGTATATATAAAATAGAACACTAAAAATTATAATTTTGGACGTATAAGTTTTTTAAGTCGGGAATAAATCGGTTTTTATTGGGTTGGATCTATTCAGATCGGTTTTTTTCGGGTCAAGGTCTATCCGGATTGTTTTTTTGGATTCCGACTTTTTCGGATAAAAGAATTTTAGATCCAAAAATTTTCAGTTCTGTTTTGGATCGAGTATTTTCGATTCGGTTCCGGTTCCCATTTGACTTTTCGGATGCCTAGGCCTAATATTTAGGGTTGGGCCGAGAGGAGAGTTTGGCCCGATATGTCTTTGACTAGATCCGGGCCGTAACTTGTAAGCGAGAACTCTCAAATTGCATAAAAATCCTCATCCTTTTTAATGTTTATATTAAACACCATTGTAGTCTTTTATTGCATAACTAAGCCCTCTGATTATTTGTCGGAACTCCAAATATATATCTTTCTTTCTTACACAATTTGACCAAAACCCTTAAAGATCCCAATTTTCCTCCGAAACAATGGCGGCTTCATCGTCTTCCTCCTCCTCAGACGTGTCCTCCGATTCGTCAGACTCTAATCGCCGCCGCAAGGATCGCCGTCGCCACCGTAGAAGCGATCGGGACAAGGACTCGCTCAAGGTACGGAAGAAGAGCCGGTCTAGGTCGAAACGACGACGTAAGCGCCACCACTCTTCAGATTCCTCTTACTCCGATTCCTCCAGGTTCGTGGGTTTCTTGTAAACACGGTATCAACGATCTCTCGTTGGAGAAATACGTTTAAAAACACTAACTTGGAGATTTTTTTGGGGCAAAAGTGAGAGTTCAGAGAGTGAGCATGAGAGGTCACGAAGGCACAAGAAGCACGACAAGCCAAAGAAGGTTACTTGTTCACTCAAATTCATGTCTCTGATATGATTTTTTCAGCTTGAAATCTCCCCTTTTTGTTTACAGGCTAAGGATAAGGAGAGAAGCAAGAGTCATCGTCATAAACGACATAAGAACAGAGACAGAAAG
Organism: Brassica napus; assembly: GCF_020379485.1. Taxonomy (NCBI): domain Eukaryota; kingdom Viridiplantae; phylum Streptophyta; class Magnoliopsida; order Brassicales; family Brassicaceae; genus Brassica; species Brassica napus. The sequence goes on from NC_063439.1 coordinate 22,797,577, forward strand.
GTGTGAGCTTTGTCTCGTTTTCATATGTGTTTTAGATAAACTCTTCTTTTTGCGTACTGATAACAAAATCAAGATGACAAGTTACTTATAATACTTCTTTTGCCTTTTCTCTGTGGCCTCTTCGAACTTGGAGCTGGGGTTGTTGACGTGATAAACCTGGGACATTGTTGGTTTTTCCTTTTTGGTCTTGGCGATGTGAGTGTTGTATAGAATGGAGAAGGAGAAGGAAGCAGCGGGCCTGTTAAGCTATCCAAGGTACTAATACTAACATACCATAAAGATCTAAACTTTGCATCAAGTTCCCTGTTTCCTAGCTGTGAGTTTCACCGTGCCTCCTCTATTCTCTTATTCAGTTTTTGGGTCGAGACAAGGACGATGGTGAGCGTAGAAGTGCTGTCTCTGGGAAAAAGGTTAGTCAAAACTCTCTTATCTTTTGGGTTGTTAATTCATAAACGTTGCTCACATGCTTCTTCTGGGTGTTTGGCTACAGATTATGCTGAAGGTTGATAAGTCCAAAGAGGACAAAGCTGCAGAGAGCAAGAGAAATGAGTTGCTTAAGTTCTTGAACGCAAGTTTCGACTAGTTTTATTTTAAACACCAAAAATGTATCAGACCCTCTTTGATTAGATTCTATGTTTGATGATTAAGATTTTCGTTTTTGTTTATCCAAAAGGACAAACTTATCATGAAATTGAGTTGGTATTACCAGCATATGGGATTTGGTTTTCGTTTAATCTCCATTTTATTGTTTGGTCTTCAAACTATTGTGTTTTCGCACATTGTTCTTCTTGGAAACCCGAGAAATGGTTTCTGAGATTTTATCGGTGCGTAAATCAGGCCATTCCAACTTCTTAGGTTCAGTATTGAACTTTTGAACTAACCTCCTGTTACCATGGAGTTGTGTTCTAGTGTTGTTCAGTGTGTTCTTATTAGACACCCTTCATTACGATTACTCGTTTAATGCTTATTTCTGCAATGAGCTAATTATCAGCATCCCTTTTATTAAGCTAAATAGTGATGAGTTGTGATTATTTCTGCAATGAGCTCATTATCAGCATTCTCCCTGCCCCTTGTTTATTAAGCTAAATGGTGATGGGTTGTAGAATTTGTAATCGCACCCCTTTTTATGTAATCGTTAATGCAAGAAATCATATTAACCAAATTGAGTTTTTTCACAAAACGGTCCCGGCCATGACGCAAAACTTATGACTTGCCTGAACAATCTGTTCTCCATCATCTTATTATGGCTTTTTCTTTATCACGGTTACACTTGCACACAATAGTTCTCGACTCTTTTATGTAATATTGACCGGTTCTGACTAGATACAAAATCGACATACATGCCATTTAGAATCACAAAGTTTGCAAATTATAACTTTGAAGTCTCGTTAAAGTGATGTAAGGTAAGAAAAACACCAACTCTTGCTCCAAGTTTTTATACGCCATCAATAATTGATCTGTATGCATTGTCCTTGATCATGGACTATGCGTAGAATCATGGCACAAACGCATCAATATCCCCTTCAATCGGCTATCAAAATACGTTAAAAGAGAATTTAACAATTCAAGAATAACAAATAGAAAAAACACTAACGAAACAACACAAAGAACATATGTGGAGATTTTACTAAAAAGATCACATGTAATTCTCATGGCTTAGACAAATATCAATCGAAGCTTGGTGCCAGAAAATTCTTAAATTAAGCAAAACATTTAATTGTCGTTTAGAACGGAAAGATAGATAACTTAAAACAATGTCTGGAATAAGCAAAGCGGAACACGAGTTCACTAGCAAAATTGCTATAACGAAATAACACCGTCGAAACAGCAGAGACTCTTCTTAGACCTTGAATCCACGACTCTTTCGCTTTCCTCTAGCTTTCTCAAACTTCCTTCCCTTAGCCCTAACATAGGGCTTGGAGTGACTGTGCGGCACACCAGGAGCTGGACCAAAGTGCTTCACTGCTTCACGAGAGTTCTTTGGACCTCTTAGAAGAACCTGTCAACAACACAACAACACATCTCATTACATATAATCAACTTCAAAGCATTTGAATAGAGAAAAGTGATTCGTTTTAAAATTGATTACTCACCGTGTTCTGTCCCAATGGAGCAACGAGAGCAAGCTGGTCGAATGTTAAGCACTCCCCACCAGCTTTCTCAATCCTAGCCCTAGCCCTCTCTGTAAACCTCAAGGCAGTAACCTTCATGGCAGGAATCTCATGCACTCTCAAATCGTCAGTTATTGTCCCAACCAACACAGCAATCTTACCATCCTAAAGCAAGGAGAAAAACCAAAACCATTAAAGCGGATCCCATAGACTGTATACAGAGATAGTTATAAAGAGGGATTTAATGAAACGAACCTTGCCCTTCATGAACTCGACGAGCTTGGAGAGTGAAAGAGGAGCTTTGTTAACTTTGCTCATAAAAAGCCTCTTAAGGATCACAGCGTCGAACTTGCTCCCGGTTCTCCTTACCAAGAACCTGTATAGCTGCACAAGGAGAAAAAAAACTCATTAAACCAATCTACCATTACGATTCATAACATTTAACAAACAAAGAAACAGTGAGAATCAGTGTCATTCATTACCTTGACGAGAAGCTTGAGGTAGACATCATCGGACTTTGGAGCAGTCCTTTTGGTCTTCTTGCTCTTACCTCCCGCGATAAGATCGATACCCTACAACAACAACAAGACCTCAGATCGAGCTATTGCGCAAATCCATCAACTAATGAAAGTTACAGACACCACATGCGAAATCTAAACAGCTAGATTCCTCTATAAACGAAGAAACCTAACGAATAATCAATCAATCATTCGCTAAAACAACCATATCAAGCTCGGAAAATGGAGAAAGCCATAGGAAACTCAAAAAGAAAAAGATGATTGAGCGGCGGAGATCAGTGTGTACGTACCATGGCTTGTGCTGTTGACGGAGGAAGACGAAAATGGAGCTAGGGTTTTTGATTTATAGGAGGAAGCTCTCTCGCATTTTTAGGTTTCATGAGTCCATCTTCTCTGTTTTAGGCCCAACCCATAAGCCCATTACTTTAAACATTCTTCCGCTTCGTTTATATTTGCGGATAAATATTGAGAAATACCTTTGGAATAACACTAAAAAAATTTCTATTCAAAATGATCAAAATGTTTCATTAAAAAGCGTAAATATACATTTATATTTTCAGGGTTAACTAATCAAAACCTTAAAGTTTAGAGTTAAAGGGTGTATATTTGGATTTGAAGTCTAAAATTTTATAAAATAAAAAATAAATATTAAAAATTTAAAAATAAACATTTTAAAAATAGTGTTAAAAAGTATTTTCGAATTACAAAAAGAAAATTTAAAAAAAAATCAAAAATAAATTTATAAAAAAGTTCGAATTTAAAAACATATACTCTAAAACTATAAAACATTATTATTTTTTTATATATATATCTAGGGTATTAGTGTCTTTTTACCTATTAAATGAAACATTTTGGTAATTTTTCTCCTTGTGGTCTATTTTTGTGATCAAAACTTGAAAATTGTCTATTTATAAGAATTGCCCACAAATATTTGTCAATATAATTATTTTTCTTTTAAATGCTAGATGTATTATTAGCCAAAAAATTTCTTGGGAAAACTGTTTTTTTAGAGCAAAAAAATGGTAACTATGTCCCTTTAGACTAATCTATATTTTGTGTCATATTTTCCTATAACACCCTTTAATATTTTTAAAAATAAATTTAATAAATAGTTTTACAAACAAAAAAAATTTGGAAAAATAGTAACTTTTGATAAAATACCTATATGAACTTAGTGATATTTTTTCTAGTTATAAAAAAGTTAAAATTATAAATTTCATATTATGTTCTAAATAAAGTAGAAATGACATTCTACGAAGTAGAAAATGAAATCCACTTTTTCATTGAATCTACAATGTTTAGAATACGTGATCTACGTAAATAGGAGTATTCTAAAAATATTTAGAATACACATTCCGCGCTTAACCTATCGTTCTAAAATCTTTAGAAATCAAAATCTACACATTAATATAAATTTAAAACACGTAGAAACCGACTTCTACAGATTTACTATAAATCTAAAACATGTAGAAATCAAAATCTAAACATTACTATCATTCTAAAAAACTGTAGAAACCGATTTCTACATATTAGTTGTATTCTACGGATAAGAAATCAGTTTATAAAAATATGGAAACAAAATATTTGGGAATATTCACTTTTATATTTTGAAAAAAAAAATCGTTTTTTTTTTTTAAATAAAAAAACGAAAAAGGAACAAAAAAATAAAAAAAAAAACGAAAAATGAATAAAAAATTACAATTTTAAGGGTATTACTGCCATTTTGAAAAAAATTAGTCTAATGGGACATAAAGTAGTATAGATTAGTATAAAGAGATATAGTTACTATTTTTTTGCTCTAAAAAAACAATTTTCCCAAATTTCTTTTGGTATGATTTTTTCCTAGCTTGACAAAGGAAACAAAAAATAGTTTCATTTCTCAAAGGAGTATATATATGTGTGTCTGTTGGACTTGCTTACAGAAACATGAATATGAATTTGGATTGCAATTTGTAGCCCAAACCAGATGCCAACAAATGAATATGATTTTTTATTTTATTTTTGAACACCCAACGGAAGCTTTCGGATTATCTAAGACCAAACCAGATGCCAACAAATAGAGTTACCAACAGCTAGTGGAACTTTTATTTTCATAATTATCTCATACACGTCATGCCATTGTTTTATGCACTTAGTGTGGTAAGCCAGTCCATTCAACGATCTAGTGGGAGATTTTATGAATGCAAGTATGCAACAACTAATACATACTACTTTTTTACTATTAAGTTTTGTCTGGAGTAGAGTTTGTTGTGTACAACCAATCGTGACGTGAGTAGAGTAAAATAAGGGTTATGATTAGGTATGGATGTAGATCAAGAAAACCAAAAAAAGTTATCGAGACAAAAGTTCCTTGGAATGATAAGGAGTCTGTGAGTGTGCTTTACGCTATGAACTTATATTACTCACTGAGATTGGAAAATTAGGTTGATCCACGTGCTATTTGTTATCAGTCACACCACAGTCCAGCACACAGCTTTGCCTTAGATAGTTTCAGGAAACTTTTTGTCCTAAAAGTTCATTTGAGTTATCTGAATCATTCAGAATCCATTTAACATCAATGTAATCATTAGTAGATAAAGAATTTCTAAACATATATAGAATATGAATGGTAGCCCTAGTGGTGGTGGGTTAGTAAAACTTTCTCAATTGCTTGATCGCTAATGCTCTTTATATGTCACACACTACGTCTTATCATACTTTATACGTAGGATTCCTAGCATAATCTTTCCAGATAATAGTTTATTCATCCCATCAGAAGTTGAATCTCATTATAAGATCGTAATATCCAAATCACATTACATTTTATTTCCATAACAGAACAGTGTACAGAATGTCCAATCTTCATATTTCTAGCCGCCCTCAATCAATATGCAGAAGTTTGGGGGTTTATAATAACTTTCTATTATTGAAAAGCTTTGAAAGTTTTGGACTTGTTTACAATATTCAGGTATTATAATATCAAGATTCTTTGGGATGGTTCTGTTCTTATCTTCTCTCTACCACTTTCCTCCTCTGAATATTTAAAAGACAGAAAATAGATTTATTCTGAGCTCTCATCGTTTGACCTTAAAGCCCCTCCATTGCATGTTTCCCACATTCTTTTCCGGGAAAACTCAAAGGAGAAAACCCCTTTGATTTCTCCGATTTGATTATCAATTTTGGATTAAGAGGATGATGACGAGCATGGAAGGGATGGTGGAGAAAGGGGTGTTGGATGATATCATCAGGAGATTGTTGGAAGGTAGAGGAGGCAAACAGGTTCAGCTATCGGAGAGCGAGATTCGTCAACTCTGCTTCAACGCACGTCAAATCTTCCTCTCTCAACCCAATCTCCTCGAGCTCCATGCCCCTATTCGCATCTGCGGTAATCTCATCATCCAAATTAGTAAACTTTAGGGGTTTCTTTGTGAAATTGAGCATCTGGGTATTGTAATTCTCTCTCTCCCATCATCGATTCATGATGAAATTGCGTAGTTAGGGGGTGAAAGTAGCAAACTTTAGGGTTTCTCCTTGAACTTGAGCATCTGGGTATTGTAATCTCTATCTGTTATCACATATTCATGATGAAATTGCATAGTTGGGGGCTGAAAGTAGCAAACTTTGGGGTTTCTATGTGAATTTGAGCATCTGGGTATTGTAATCTATATCTCTAATCATTCATTAATGATGAAATTTGCATAGTTAGGATATAAAAGTACCAAACTTTAAGGTGTTTCTGTGAATTTGAGCAACTGGGTATTGTAATCCCTCTCTCTCTAATCATCGATTCATGATGAAATTGCATAGTTTGTGGGTGAAAGTACCAAACTTTAGGGTTTCTCTGTGTATTTGAGCATCTGGGTATTGTAATCCCTCTCTCTCTGATCATCGATTCATGATGAAATTTGCATAGTTTGTGGGTGAAAGTGCCAAACTTTAAGGTGTCTCCTTGAATTTGAGCATCTGAGTAACGTTTTCTTTGGTTTTTTGGGGGAGCTCAGGTGATATCCATGGCCAGTATCAAGATCTTCTGAGGCTATTCGAATACGGAGGCTACCCTCCTTCAGCCAACTTTCTCTTCCTCGGCGACTACGTTGACAGAGGCAAGCAAAGTCTCGAGACCATTTGTCTTCTCCTTGCTTACAAGATTCGTTACCCATCAAAGATTTATCTCTTGAGAGGCAACCACGAGGACGCTAAGATCAACAGGATATACGGATTCTACGACGAGTGCAAACGGAGATTCAACGTGCGCCTCTGGAAGATATTTACTGATTGTTTCAACTGTTTGCCCGTAGCTGCACTCATCGACGACAAGATCTTGTGTATGCATGGTGGCTTGTCACCGGAGCTGGACAATTTGAATCAGATTCGAGAGATTCAGAGGCCTACGGAGATTCCAGACAGTGGTCTTCTTTGTGATTTGCTTTGGTCTGATCCTGATCAGAAGATTGAAGGGTGGGCTGATAGTGATCGAGGCATTTCTTGCACTTTTGGAGCTGATAAAGTCGCTGAGTTCTTGGATAAGAATGATCTTGACCTCATTTGCCGTGGCCATCAGGTAAAACAGAACAGAACAATAACCTCAGTAAACTGATCTGATATTAGCTTTTGGTTTACCATATTGACACGTGTGTGATGGTTTTTGTGTTGCAGGTAGTGGAAGATGGTTACGAGTTCTTCGCAAAAAGGAGATTAGTGACGATATTCTCAGCTCCGAACTATGGTGGAGAGTTTGACAACGCTGGTGCATTACTGAGTGTGGACGAGTCTCTTGTTTGCTCTTTCGAGATTATGAAACCAGCCACAGCTTCTAGCAGCGGACATCCTCTCAAGAAGGTTTGTTTCTTCAGCTGAGATTTTGAAATTTGCGGAAAAAATAGGTTTCAGTGTGAGATCTTAGCATGAACTTCATGTCCACAATCATAATAAGCAGTAGGAGAATCATTGTGATTTTGTTAGGACATGAAAAGTTTTGTTTTTTTGTCACTAGATTACAACTAATATATTTTGTCTTTATCAGGTGCCGAAAATGGGGAAGTCTTAGATCTTCTCTCTCAAGATAACGATTCCATAGCTCAAGCAAGGCTCCAGATACGGACTTCCACTATGGTTTGAATGCAGTGAAGAACCCCAAAGGGTCCTTAAATCATCACCAAACAACTTCTGTATAAAAAAAAAGAGTGAAAGCAAAAAACACACTTCGTTTTCTGTCTTCTGCCTCTGGAGATTTGTCTTTTAGTTTTAAGTTAGAGTGTATCTCGTAGATTTTTAGTTCTTGCTTGTTACTTTTTCTTGTTCTACAAACCCTTTTGCATATCATCAATGTACAACGTTTTCTTCCGTTTCAAGCTCTCTAGTGTTCTTACCAGAATAACAATATAGTAACAGTAAAACATAGTACTTTCTCGCATTTGGCAACACTTTACTTGAGACAAGAAGGTTCGATAACAGTTAATTCATGGCTTTACTCAGCGTTGTTTAATGGTGAAAAGAAATCAACTTTGAACTGCTCTTCTATCTATAGCTGCACTGTATGAATTCCCCTTCGTCTTCCCTCCCAACCGTCTTGCAGCTCTCTGGATTGCAACTAGCCTCTGCTTCCGATTACGGTTATTCCATTGCCTGTAACCCCTAAAAGCAAGCGTTAGTACAATGAGGGTGTTACTCAGAGGCTTACTTTAGAGCGAGAAGGGAGAGAAACCTGATCAAGAACATTCCTGCTACAAGAAACGACACTCCCAAAGAAACCTTCTGAATCGTTGTCATTACGCGAACCCATTGCAAAAGATCTTTAAAACATGATAAAGTCTCAGTCTTCAAAGGTGTCTTCTTCTTTTTCGGCTTTCTCCGCCATGATGACTCCACCACCGGTTCTAGACTTGCTTTGCTTCCATAACACGGTTCTTTTCTAGAATCATCATTTCTTTGAACAGAGAAACCAGCAGCTTCGCAGAACGATGTGCCGTTAGACTCCCAACTTGAGGTTTTAACGCAGATGATGTCGTTTACTCCACATGGACCAATCATCTAATCACATACAAAACCAATAAGATCCCACAATACCATTTGATCACTTTCCTAGGACGTTCTTACCTGTGTAAGTGCATTACTGGCGAAGTATGCGTCTTTACAAGCTTCAAAGACTTTGTTACAGAACGAAGCGCAAATGCGAGGAGGGCCTGGTTGAACTCCAACGTTGGGGTTACAGATTGAACACTCCAATAACTCGAACAGATGCTGGCACTCTTGACTAGCTTCTCCAAAAGTAGCCAAGTTTCTGACAGCTACGAAAGCTGGGTTTGTCTGAGCAGGAGAGCAACAGGTTCTTTTACGGAACACCTGGCATAGAGTTAGATCCTTTGATCCTTTACCAACAGGTTTAGGAGGCTTTCCTTCAGATTCATAGGGGGGAAACCTCCCTCCTTTAGAAACGCATACCCCTTTCGAATCCTGTTTCATTGCACCTGAAAAAACAGAGCGTTACACTAAAAAAATTGAACAACTTTGATAAGTTTTCTTTATTGCAAAGAGTTTAATTTCTTTTCATGAATAAATGAAGCTAGCAAAACACAGAACACACATGACAAAACACAGAACTCGGTTCCTAATCAGTTTGGTTTGCGTCAAACGAGTCAAGATGATCCAAACGACAAAAAACGAAAAAGGTTGAGACTTTGGGTGATAGAATCTGAAATCTACGATACCCATTTTCTGAAATCTAACAAACAGATCAAATGGGAATGTGAAGAAGAAGAAGAACCCTAAGCTTCTGGTACTAACCTGATGAGAAGGAGATCAATAGATGAAGAAACAGGATCGGGTTCCGAATCAGAAACACCTTCTTCGTTAAACATCTTCCCATCTTTCTCAATTGATCTAAAAGCTCGTAGGAAATGGTAAAACACGACCGAAGACAAGAGTTACTCGTGACTAAAGTTCAACAAGTGATGACAATTACGGGTGGACCCGAATACCCGATTGTAAAGACACCGTCTAATTTGGTTTTAGAATAAACGAATTTTCAACTTTATTGATTCAGCCTCTCTCTCTGACAATATATGTCAAAATTTTCAGAAATGAAATTGATATATACCGCGGTTTGAGCGGTGCGGAACAAATGGTTTAACTGCGGTGCGGTTTTAACAGTTATAAAAACGTATAGATATATGGTATATATAGAAATTTTTGTTACTGTTAACTGCGGTACAGAGCGGTTCGTAACATTCGAGCCATAGTCTTACTAGGACTATTTCAATAGTCAAAGCTTATAACATTAGTTCTCTTTAGAACAAGTTTCTTCATAACCCTGAAGCTGAAGAACAAACATGAACATAAGCACAAAACCACCAATCTGATCTCAATCTGTCTGATAAGCTACAAAAAAAAAACAACAATGTTCGAAACGAATAACACGAGATTGATTTTGGTTTCATGGATTGTTTGTTGAAATAATACTCAAAGTAACTTAACGCCAGCTTCCCTGACGGAATCGATCACAGCCTTGACTTTACCATGATACCTCTGCTCTTTCTTCATGTGGATAGCAACAGCTGGGATATCTTTCATCAGGAGCCTTTCCCCGAGGATCTTACCAATCATTGAAGCAGCAGCCACGTCGCGCGTGACACCCATCGTTTCCCTCAGTGCTTTCTCCTGTGAGCTAGCTGCGCAAGCCACTGTGGCTGTCGGTGAGTGGATGACTTGGGCGTGAACGAACTTGTTCGTGAAGTGCATCTTCAGGACGTAAGGTTTGAGGTAGTCGAAGAGGCGTGGTGGTCTAACTGCCGGTGGAATCACCATCTTTCTCTCTCACTCTATAAAAGTTCTGCAAGGAGAAACAAAGTGTTAACATTTACAAGAGAGAGAATCTAATAACACATTTAGAGAGATTAAGTAAAAAGCAGGAAAAAAAACTATAGCTTTCACTAATGATCAACACAGCCTATGATCAAGATACACAACTGTAACACGTAGATGATGCAAGTACTTATACAATCTCCACGTATAGCTCAGATCAGACAAAGACTATGTGTGTTGTGACCCTCTTGTGTTTAAATAATTAGACTGCTTGTTGAACCAAAACCAAACATAAAAGAATCAAGATCCTACGTTTTTGTTCTCAATCGATAAACAAAACAACCAGCATTTGACTTCCTTTCAGACATTTAATCGAACAGTTGGTGGGTTATAATTTTTTGAGTCAAACCATGATCATTAACACCAATCCAAACACTCATGCTGACGGTATTAATCAAACTTTAAACGTTCATATATTCCTTCTAATCAAATAGATCTCCCAGCTAAACTAAAAAAAAAACAACGAAACTAAAATCTAGTAAGAAATGTGTTTCAGATTCTCAAGGTTGAAGCTCGATAGCCTAGTCAATCTACCGTAAGAACCGCTAAGAAGGCTTCCAACGTTCTAGAAAATCAACGTAGATTTCGCGTACCTGGAAAATAGAAAGCGACGGAGTCCGGCGAAGGAGAGTTGAGAAATGATGCCGACGAGGATGACAAATGCAAAAACCTTCGGGCGAAAAGATAATTGGGTTTTAACCAAATGAAAAATAGTGAGCCCAGTATCGGCCCATTTAGATGAATTCGGGTAGCTAGCCCATCGTTTCTCTTTAATTTGAGTTGAGCTCATCTATTCCATTGATCTCAAATTTTCTTTTTTTTTTTTACTATTTTCCAATAAACTCTTGTCATAAATATAATACATTTCAAATTTAATCTTTTTTTTTTTGCTAAATTTCAAATTTAATCTTCCAATTAATAATTCGAATATGATGTCTTATGCCGATGACATGTCTCTATTCTCTACTAAGCTAAACCAACAACATACCAAACAAACCAGGCTTCATCGTGGTTCATTTGTCTGATTGTTAGTCGCAGAATCAAATTTGTTAAGCTGCCTCATTGTTGTTTTTCTTTTTTTTTTTTACTTTTCACTTGTCTGATTTTTTCTTACAAATATTTCGTTATAAAATTGTACCCTACACTCCAGTGTGCTTTTTTCTGTCGCCACAAGTACATGACAATAATATTACTTGCGTAATTTAACTGTGGCTGACTTTATCTGATTTTCTCATTTATTAAACTGTTACTGAGGAAAGAGACAGAAGTGAGAGTGAAATAGAGAAAGTCCCCCGCTTTATAAGGGAGATTTGCCTCAGCATCAACCTTTTTCTTCTTTTTACCCTGCACACTTTTACACGCTTTCATACATTTTAATAACCACTAGGATAAGATCCGCGCCTTGCGCGAGATTAAGTTATTATTTTTATTATATTTTGGAAAATGAAACAATAGTTTGGCTTCATTTGGATTAATCCGGATATCGGATTGGTTTCGGTTCGGTTCGGTTTTTTTCGGTATTTGGTTAGTAAAATATAACTACTATTCTAAATCCATATTTACTTTGACTTTAGTTTTTCACATACTTTTGAAAGATTTCAACTGGACGACTAAATTGATCAGCCAATCTTGTTGCTTTAAATCATTAGTGTTTATATATATATATATATTATTTAGTTTGAATATTCATTAAATAAAAATTCATATGCGTTATATTTTATGATCATTTGTAACTTATTATAACAAAAAAATAATCTATTGATCACAAAATTTTCAGAGTGGGAATATTCAAATTTCTAATAATATATAGACGTTTTGAAAAATTCAAATATAACATATAAGAAAAAATATAAAAGTTTTTATTATATATTTAATGTGATTTTTTAATATCTTTCAATAATATAAAATTAAAAAAAAAGAACTAAGATACCAAAATTGTTATCAAATATTTATTATTCATAATAATTAATTTTCATATATACGTTAATCATATTAGGTAATTTCGTAGCTTCTAATTAAGGAAAGTGCAAAAAAAATTTTGGTAGATTATTTATCAATTCGATAGTTAGTTTAATAAAAAATATAATGTAAGTCAAGATGGACCAACCTATTTTTCTAAGAATAGTATATTTTATATAGTCATTTATTAAATGAGAATTTATAATCATACAGTTCTATGATCATTCATATCATTTTATAACTGAATATTTAAATCATCGATAACAAAATTTTCAATGTGAAATCTTTAATAAGTTTATAATTTATAAATGTTTTTGAAAATTCATTGAAAGTTTTAATATTAAAATATTTATGTAATCTTATGGTATATATTATAATCTATATATATATAAATATATATGTTTTATTATTAAATGATATTTTTTACTCATATGGTTTTAAAATAATGTGTATCTTCTTATAATATTAAATAAAAATTCATCTTAATACAATTTTATGATCATTTGTAACTTATTATGACAAAAAAATAATCTATTGATCACAAAATTTTCAGAGTGGGGATCTTCAAATTTCTAATAATTTATAGACGTTTTGAAAAATTCAAAATATAACATATAAAAAAAATTATAAATGTTTTTATTATATATTTAATGTGATTTTTAAATATATTTTAATAATATAAAATTAAAAAAAGAACTAAGATACAAAAATTGTTATCAAATATTTATTATTCATTATAATTAATTTTCACATATACGTTAATCATATTAGGTAATTTCGTAGCTTTTATTTAAGGAAAGTGCAAAACATTTTTTGGTACGTTATTTATCAATTCGATAGTTAGTTTAATAAAAGTGTAATATAAGTTAAGATGGACCAACCTATTTTTCTAGGAATAGTATATTTTATATAATTATTTATTAAATAAGAATTTATAATCATACGGTTCTATGATCGTTCATATCGTTTTATAACAAAATATTTAAATCATCGATAACAAAATTTTCAATCTGAAATTTTTCATAAGTTTATAATTTATAAATGTTCTTGAAAATTCATTGAAAGTTTTAATATTAAAATATTTATGTAATCTTATGGTATATAGTGTTTAATATATATATATATATATATATATATATATATATATATATTTATTTATTTATTTTATTATTAAATGATATTTTTTACTCATATGGTTTTAAAATCATGTGTATCTTCTTATAATAAAAATGTTAAACCATTGATCATTAATTTTTAACATAATAATTTTAATAGTTTTAGTCATTTATTGTCGTTTTTAAAAATTCAAAATATAACATATACGAAAAAATCTAAATTTTATTTTTATAGCTAATTTGATTGTTTAATTTATTTTAATAATATAAAATTAAACAAAAAATGATAGAGGAGATATACATTGTTATCAAATCTTTATTATTAAACTCATTAATTGTCATATATATATTAGTCATTTATGGTAATTCCGTAGGTTTTCTTTAAGGAAAGAAAATATCATATCATATCATTATATCATATAGTTTGACCAACTTATGTATCTAACAACATATAAAAATCGAATGTGGACCTACTTATTTTTCAATTGAATGTAATTGACCACCTAATTGAGTGCCACCTATGCATTGGGACCTCTTTTAATTAATACAAAATTGAGGTTACATCTTTTCAAATCTTTTCAAATGTTCCTCAATTAATATATAAGGGATGACTGTAAGCAAATCATTCTCTTTTTCTTTAACTATAGTTACAAGACTCTTCCGTTAACTCTTTTCCAAATGATAAAACAGGGTTACTGAATCCCTATAATAGTACAAATCAGACTTTGTCTGTCAGAGTTAACTGCAGTCTTGAAACTTGAATATTCCGATATCCATTTTATAGAGTAGAATAGTTGTATTATAAAGCTTATAACATTATCTGTGGTTTGGGAGTATGATTAGAAAAAAATATCTTTATTTATCACGTAACATCTTGTAGTCCAACAATTTAACTTCAACTTTTACCATGCCTGATCTTGTAGGGGTCCTAGGGGAGTAACTATAAGAAGAATCTGTATCAGGGAATTGCTATAGACATATGTAATGTGTATAAGAAATCTAGATGCGCTGCAACTTTGCATGTGTCCATGTCAATATGTCATTGGCAACAAAAGTGACAAAATTGGAGTAACTATCAATGGATTTTTGCTTAGACTCGTTCTTGAATATACATATATATAGATTTAATATATAGTAAATGAATGTGTGACGCAGTCCAATAAGTATGAACTCAGATCGCTTACGTAAATTATCTTCTCACCGGGGACGATTGCATAGTCGGAAGGGGAGATACACGTGTTGGAGTAGTAGAACACGTGCGAATATTTGATCAAAATGTACTGCTCAAACTCATTTGTTCGCACGTGCCCTGCTTCTCCAGCAAGTGATACTCACCCATTACATTTCTCTCACAAACTCCTTCCATGGCCGTACATATAACTACTTACAATAGTTGAAGAGAGAGAGAGAGAGAGAGAGAGAGAGAGAGAGTTTTGTTTGTACAGAAGAAGAGAGTAAAGAATGAGGAGGCAGGAACTTCTGCTTGCTCGTTTACGTGCATATATAGTGGGTTTCAACTTTCAAGTGTTTGATAAAACGAGGCAAGTCTAAAAATAAGATAAATCCGAAAATTCAAAAAGTATTAAACTAAAAAAAATGGGAGCGGAATTAAAGTGATTGAGTCTTGAAGTGGGATTACTTTAAACTAGATTTTTTAACCGCGCTACGCGCGGATAAGATATTATATGTATTTACCAATTCTAAAAAATAATGTATAATATTGTATTATATTATTTAAAAAATAGAAAATAAGACTACATAACATAAATATATTTTTTATATTTTCTTTGTGGAAATCATTATGTTGTTTGATTGTTGTACTTAATTCACATATTTGCATAGATATTTGTGATAGATGAATAACTATATTTTTATTATCAGTAAATAATATATATTTATTATATAATATAAGAAAAATAGAATTATTTACTTTTTAACAAACTTGTCTCATGTTGGGGACTCGGTTATAGACATATCATATTCGAATGAAACATTTTTACACTTATCAATCTTCTTAACAATCAAGAAACAAATCTGAATATCAAAACAATATCTCATACGATCTCTTTGTGGAATAACTGCTCTGAAAAAATTGAATTTATGCATAAAAAAGGATTGGAAATGGATGTGCATATGTGTTATCTAAGTCAGCTTTACAAAAAACTATTTATAGTTCATATATCATTTATGTCCATCCTATTTTTTTTTCCATCATTTCTTAAACATCTTGAAATAAGTAATGCTAATTAATAATAAACTTTTTGCTCACAAAATAAAAATCAAATTTGTCTAATTATCGCTTAATTTGTCTAACTGATATATGTATTTCTCAATTCTAAAAAAATAATGTATAATATTGTATTACATTATTTAAAAAATATAAAATATGACTACATAACATAAATATATGATGACAAAAAAAAACATAAATATATTTTTTAAATTTTCTTTGTGGAAATCATTATGTTGTTTGATTGTTGTACTTGATTCACATATTTGCATAGATATTTGTGATCGATGAATAACTATATTTTTATTATCAGTAAATAATATATATTGATTATATAATATAAGAAAAATAAAATTATTTACTTTTTAAACAAACTTGTCTCATGTTGGAGACTCGGTTATAGACATATCATATACGAAGGAGACATTTTTACAGTTATCAATGTTCTTAACATTGAAAAAACAAATCTACATATCAAAACAATATCTCATACGATTTATTTGTGGAATAACTACTCTGAAGAAATTGAATTTAGGCATCAAAAAGGACTGAAAATGGATGTGCAGATATGTTATCTAAGTCTGCTTCACAAAGTACTATTCATAGTTCATATATCATTAATGTCCATTCTACTTTTTGTCCACCATTTCTTAAACATCTTGAAATAACTGATGCTAATTAATAATAAACTTTTTGCTGAAAAAAAATCAAATTTGTCTAATTATCGCTTAAATATTTTATTAATATGGTCTAAGAAGCTTTTAAGTGATATCATAGTTTAATTTATTAGTTTTTTTGTTAATTTTTAGAGGTTCCATATTAAGCTTCTATTTCTTTCACGGAATTGATATATATATATATATATATATATATCATAAAAATTACCATCAAATCAGTTTTACTTATTTATTATTTTGTTTTAACGAAAATACACTTTTTAAATAATTTAATTTAAAATAAAATTATATATTAATTTGCTGTATTTTAACAATTTCATTGATTTAATTAATTTGCTTTGGTGGATAACTTAAAAAGTTTTCATATGAATCAGGGAAAGCAAGCTTATGTTGTTATATTATATTTATTTTGTGTATATAGAATCTATATATAATGCTAGTGTAATAAAGAAAGAACATTATTTTTTTGTAACTTCAAAAAGATACATTATAACAATTTAAAATGAATCAAAATTGAATAAAATGGTAATTAAATATTTGTAAATCTAATTGTTTAGTTGGATTCTCATGAAAAAAAAAATCGATTGGTTAAACAAATGTTTCAAAATTTGTTGTGGTATTGTTTTGTCTATAAATTATAAAATTTATTGAATTAATATATTTAATTATTGCATCCTTAAATAATATTTTATTAAGACATTAGAAAAATATGTTTTGAGTTGTTTTGTCAAATTGTACAAAAATCTATGCTTTTTCATATTTGTAACTTCAAAAAGATACATTATGACAATTTGAAATTAATCAAAATTGAATAAAATGGTAATTAAATATTTGTAAATCTAATTATTATTATTATCTTGTTTAGTTGGATTCTCATGAAAAAAAATCGATAGGTTAAACAAATATTTCAAAATTTGTTGTGTTATTGTTTTGTCTATAAATTACAAAATTTATTGAATTAATATATTTAATTATTGCACCCTTAAATAATATTTTATTAAGACATTAGAGAAGTATGTTATGAGTTGTTTTGTCAAAATTTTACAAAAATCTATGCTTTTTCATATTTGTCACGAAAATTAATATGTTAAACTTACTTTTACAAAATCTTAACTTTGTCACGAAAACAAAAATCTATGATTTTTCATATTTGTCAACGTTCTCACACTTTCTAAGAATATATTAGCTTAGTCACTTACTTATTTTTTTTTTACAAAACAAAGTATCGGAGTCTTGAAAGTTGAATTTATATTATTGTAAATGTACATAAGAGTTTGTGATTATATACTTAGTGATTTTTGTATATGTGTCCAAGAAAGTTTCAATGACTTAGTGGTAACTGTCCTATATATATACATACTAACCCGGGTTCGATTCTCACCTTCGCATTGTTTTTTTATTTTTTACGAAAAATAAATGAGATGACATGGCAATTTCGGGTTCTCTGATTGGTTGATTTTTCTATCCTATGTGGACACCCTCTCCATGGCTTATATCTCCCTTTTAGTATAGTATAGATGTGGATAAGAAGTAAAATGGCAATCATGTCACCAAGTCTTTCATTACTTTAAATGATTCTTTGCTTTCTCAAATTTATTTCAGAGAGTTGTATATACAACACGCATGTCTGCGTAGATTCGTAAAACGAGACTCGCAGCTAATAACTATATAGTATATTTATTTCCAACATTTGGTCAGCATTGGATGATGAAATAGAAATGAATACAAAACTGATTAGCATAGTGAAAGAGACCAACTAAATACAAATTGTTGGGCATAACAGAATGATCTTTGACCAAGATAGGATGATATCAGATAAATCGATTTACAATTGGACAACATTGGCTAAGCATAATTTATAGATTATGAAATAGTTTATTACGCAATGCATGTATAGTTTATTAAGCAACGCATGTAACAGAGACACACAGTAAAGATAGGTGGCAAGTTTGGGTCAGTTTATGTCTACTTCCTGCCGCCGAATCCAAGTTCAAGTCTCACTATTTTATCCCAGTTTTTATTTCACCCTGACGTCATCAAAGATATAGTTATCAACCAAATTATTATTGATATAGTAC
Source organism: Brassica napus (assembly GCF_020379485.1). Lineage (NCBI taxonomy): Eukaryota > Viridiplantae > Streptophyta > Magnoliopsida > Brassicales > Brassicaceae > Brassica > Brassica napus. Next base: position 22,816,104 of record NC_063439.1, read on the forward strand.
TAAACTAGGACTAGGAGCTCAAAATTTTACATGTTTGAACTTTCGGTGCATACCTACCAGCATTAACTCAGTTTTGATATAAATTATACGGTCAAACCTCTATAAATTAATAATATAAATTAATAATGTTGGGAGTACATCAAAACTATAATTTTTTTTATTAATTTATAGAGATATTAATTTATCGATATACTAATTGAACCAAAAACTCAATTTAGGACTATAAAATTATATTATTTTATAAAGATTTTTAGCGTATATTAATTTATAGAGTGTTAATTTAAAGAGGTTATGCTGTAATTATCACAAAATGCCAATTAAGATTATTTCCAATGGTTCATTTTATTTTTCACTTTAAAATAAAGTAAATCTATAATAGAATCGTGATATATTTCAATGATACTCTATTTTAGAGTAGAATATAGAGTGATGAATAAAAAAACAACTTAATCTATATATACAGTAAACCAATTTTTTACTCTACTATATAGTGAAAATTAGAGTATCGGTATCGATAAAGCATTTTTACCCTTAACTCTATTTTAGAATGTAAAATATAGTGGACCTAGAGATGTCCTAAGTTAAGTGATGGTTTATACTTTATATCAACACAATATGGTTCAATCAAACTCTTTTCCGAAAACGCATCCATAAAGGCATCTCCAACATAACACAAAAATTTGATGGTCAGGAGTTAAATTATATTTTTCATCTCCAACCAACACACCAAAACAATAAGTATATTTATTTTTTATAACTTTTATTTTTGCTATTTTAATACATTAATTTTTTGTAATTGACTAATTATATTTATCACATTTAGTTTATATATATAAATTAAAATTTGATATTTTATTTTCTGTTTATTTGTATATGCTATTTTTCTTTTAGTACTTAATTATTTATTTATTTAAAATATTAGTCAATATTAAAAAATAATATTAAAAATGAAAAGATTTTTATTTTGTTACGATTTAATGTAATTGATGATATTTATTTAATTATATTATTAATTAAAATATAAAAATAATATTTTATTGTTTTAGTAATGTGAAATAGAATGATATATTTAGGTTAATTATGAGTTAAAACAATTTAATAAAACTAACTATCTATAATTAAATAAAATAATTAAATATATTATATTAGTTTTGGTGTGATGAATATTTGGTGTAATATTATTCATATTACACCAAATTTGGAGTTTTGGTGTTTCATTGAAGATGGTCTAAAAAAAATAGAGTACGGCTAGGGGGAAGCCAGTAAAAATTGTTATGATTTATATTAGCCTTAACAATTTTTTCCTAACCAAATAAAATATTCCTTAACCAATTTTTCATATGCATCATTATAATTTGCAACTTTACACTGACTATTATATATATGTGCACCCATTCCAAAATAGTTCTGATTTCGCCTCTGCCCCGATTAAGTGTAACTTATCTTCACTAATGTGTAAGTTACATTTACTAATGACTATGAGCTAATGAATAGTACAAGTCTACGCCCAGCTAACTAAAAGTTGTACACATGTTTAGTAGATTTGCACCGAATCTAAGAATTTAGATGATAATTGTTTGCATGGTTTTTGGATTTTATTTTTTGGTTTTTAGATTTAGATTTTTAGATTTTATTTTTTGGTTTTTGGATTTTTATTTTTGATTTTGCTGTAGATTTTAGTTTTTTTTTTTCAAAACTTGAATGGTCATTCTAGATTCTGGTTTTGGTTTTTTTTTTTTTGTATATTATGGAATCTAAATTTTGATTAGTAATTTATTTAATTTTAAAGTTATTATTATTTTTAAGAACTTCACTTATAAGTCAATTTCTTTTTAAACAAACTTAAATCACCAAAATAAATATCATTTACAATAAATAATACCAATATAACTCTTAACAATTATGTAAAATGTACATAAATTAATTTTAAATAAATAATTTTATTTTAATAAAAAAAATTTAAAAATGTTTTTATATAATATTTTAAAAAGTTTTTTTGCTTGAATAAATTTTACATTCATAAAAAAATATATATATATATTTTCATATTATATATGTTAAACAAATTATTTTTACTTAACATGATTGTCTATATTTTACAGAATTCATTCTTAAAAGGTTTGATTGGATGGTTACCTTAAATCTTAGTTCTTAACTAATAAAAATATTAATAATGAAATTATTATTATGAAAATAGTAAAAAAGTTTTGTATTGCTTCGGTCTTATTGTTATAGGCATGAAGGAGTAAAATGATGAAAACTAATTCTCCTAACTAATACCAAAATTTATCAACATCAATATATACATATTATTTTAATATTTTACTTTTAATTAAGAAAATTGATTTATCGAAAACTTAAATCTTTATGAGTTATTTTGTAGTTCACTATAGTAAAACAAAAACAAAAATTATAAAGATCAATTTATTATTAGGTAAAATTATCATTTGCATATTGTACTAGCTTTAGTAAATTTAATTTTAGTTTTGGATTAGCATTAATATGACATTGATGCTTACATATATTTATTTATTTTAAATTAACCAAATTTCAAATCTATTTTATCAAGACATTTTGGGAATAGTAGACACTGTCATAATAAATGATGGTAACAATACTAGAAAAATACAAGGCTCATTATTATTAAATAATACTATTTGTTTTTATTACAAATAGAAAATTGTAAACATCTATTAAATTCTTAGTAAACGTGAATATTTTAGAAAATTTTATTTTCGAGAACCGAGGGAAAAGGAGTACTATTTAATAATAACGAGCCTTGTAATCAACCTCTTAAGAGCGAAGTGTCCTACTAATCTCGGGAATTGACAAAGTAGTGCATGTAATCCCATTACTAATAAAACATTCGATTAAAATCAAAACAACAATACTATAAGTTTCTCCAATAACGTAATAACTAGTAGGGATACTTAGTCAAAATTTACGTGTGGCTGACTTTCTCTAAAATAGCATAATTAATTTTTTCGAATTTGATTTGAAATTGGAAAGAAACGAAAGAAAAGTTTATAAAAAAAGAAGAAAAAGGATGGTGAAGAGAAGTGAGAGATGATGGTGTGGTGATGGAGACAGTAACACAGAGAGGAATGGGTTGCGTGTTCCTCGCGAGTTTCTTTCCCTCTTCTTTTTTCTTACCCTCGGAGCTAATAGAACAAATTCACCACTATAGTCCATAGATAGCGAGACAGAAACTTTGTGGCTTGAAGAGTTCCAATGCAATGCTTTTAATAATTTTATTGTTTTCCTCTTTGCCCATTAGTAACAAAACTAAAACAAACCATTACATGATCTATGTATTTTTTAGCATTGATAAATTCGTAGCCAGTATTCAATGTGATGCATGCAATACTCTATGTGATGTAAGAAGTCATTCGTTAGAAATTTTCCTCCCACAATTTCCATTAGTCAAGATGGGAAATATCCACATATATCGACCATTGTTGAAAAAGTGCGAGTTTGACCTATTTTTTTATTTATCTTACTTTGAAAACATGTTATCATGTTTAAAGTAAAGTACAAAACTATCTTCATCTGCGGTTGAAAAGGAACCTGTGCAAATTCTTATTAGGTCAAGTTAGATTAATAAAACTCAGTTAGAGAAAATCATATTTGGGTCATTCAATCATTGTCACACGTTTTAAAGCATGAGCATCGAATCTTTGGACGGATAGATCTTCATTATATGCAGAAATAGAGATATGTGTACTAAAAGATATCACTTTTTTAATAAAAATAAAAAGAAGAAACGGTGGAGGATTCTGCAGTTCACTGTCACTTACTTCTGACGAAATTGAAGTGAATCGTTCCCCCATGTTTTATGGGTTTGGATTTCCCCTCTGACGTCATTGCCTCTCTCTCTCGCATTTCAATAATTAAAAATTTATTTACATATATCTCTCACACACCAAATCTACAATTTTGAAGGTGGTGATTAATGGCTATCTAGGGTACAATCCCTTACATTTTGCCAACCGAATACGTATAGCAAATTTATTACTACTTCTTTTGTTTCAAAATGTAAGGTGTTTAATCGAGAGTTTTTGATGTTTTAAAATATAAGATAATTTAAATTTCTTTGTAATTTTTAATTTTATTAAAAACTGTATAACTAATTATATTTGTAGTATATTTTATAATTAGGTGGTTATTTTAATTTATAACTAGATTTTGACCCGCGCTTAGAAAACGCGGGTTTGTTTGTTTTTCATTTATTAATCGAAAACTGATTTGCAAATTACCATTATTTTTGTTTCGAACCATAACAATTGAGTTTTTAGGGTTTTATCATTTTTTTTCTCTTCAAAATATGGTATTTTTTTGAAATATGGTAGTTGTTCTATGATAATATTTGAGTTTTAAGATTTGTTTTCATATCTGACCTAGATTCATGGTTGGACCTATAGACCCGATACATTGTATATAATCCGGTTCGGATTTAATGAAAAATTCGTTAATTAAAAATCTGATATAACCAGGTAAAAATCCAAAAACTCACTATTAACCTGCAATCTGATACCATTGATCTGATTACAAAATATTTAATAGTAATTTTTTTTTTAAAATTGATTAAATTACTCATATATTTATTAATATTACATAAATTAGTGATTCCTTAGAATTTGATAAAATTTTGTTATGTTATCCAAATAAAAAATGATAATACAAAAAACTTATTGATATGACAATATTAGTTTATTTCGTCTTTAATAACCTATTATAAGTTGATGTTTTTATTTTAGATTTAAAAATTAATTTTAATATAGTTTTTAAAATTTTCTTGAACACTCGTAATTACCATATCAATATTATGTATAAAATGACATTATAAATGGAAAAATGATATTCAAATATGTATATGATATATGGTGTAGGATATATGATTTTGGTTTGTATTGAAAAAATGTATAATATTCAAATGATCTGTTTTGAATATTGATATGTATATTTAAGAAAATGATATTTTCATGTTTGCTAATTTATTTATAGTTCCTAATATATTTATACATATATTATATTTAAAGTTAGTATATCTTTTAAATATACATAGGCCCATTATTTACAGATCTATTTAGATGTACATGTAGGCCCAAAACCAAAAGACTTAAATGCCATTAATGAATTTTATTCATTCTTTGTAAAAATAAGGGTATTTTTGAGAAACTGTAATTTTCATTAAGTGAATGATCATCTTTTAATGGTATTGATTTTGATGATATTTAAAAAAGAAGAAGTAAAAATAACTTTCTTAATATTTGTGTTTAAGCTAAAATATTGTACAACTTAGAACATAGTATTTTCATTCATTTCACTTAATCATGTTAAATAATATTCAATAACTGAATAAACCATGTCTATTTTCTGACGTTATAGTGTTCACTTTGTCAAAGATCACACATCCAAAACGTAAACTGCTGGGTTTTCATAACTAAAGTATCATCTTTGTATTTTGATAGAAATCAACGACTCGGTGTAGCTAATATTTTGGTGACCTGTAATGATAGTACCTACTATATTTATTTTGACTAATATTTTGGTTATGCGTAACGAAGGAGACATATCCCCTTCTTATTATATAAGAAGCATTATTAACAGTAAATCTCGTTCTCATGTGTAATTAATTAATTTGTCATTGCTTAGGTATTATCACGAAAATCCACATTACATTTTTTATTATATAGTTTTTTCTTGTATAGACCAATTACATGTAACGTCATTATCAAATAATATTAGAAAGTGATAATAGTATATGTTTTATTTTATGCACATATCTTGTGGTGAAAAAAAAGTGCTCGCATTATATTATTGCGGTGCTTGACAAAAACATGAGTTTTATTTATACTAACAGTTATAGATTACTTACGAGATAACCAAGATTTTTTTAAGAAAAACATAATAAAATATATATTATCAGATAGTATATATTATAGTATGTGTACATTGTCACATATTTTATTCTCTTGATTATGAACATTGTCACCAGTCTATTATTGTATGTGAACATTGTCTTATTTGATGTTTGAAACAAATATATTTTTAATGATTTTGTTATATAGTAAATCAAAGATTCATAATTTTTGGTTAATAGTAACAGTGTTTCATATAGTTTCTCTCTTTGATACACTGATAATTGGATAAACTATTTAACATAGGGTTTTTTTACTTTGTAAAGTTATATGATATTAACTATAAAGTAAAACCATAATATATTCCACCATGTTCATGTTCGTGTTTATATATGAATTGTATATGGTTAACATGCATGCTTAATCTTATACATATGGAGATGTCAAATATAAAAAAAAAATTCGAGAGAACATATATATATGGCATTATTTTCGTTCATAAATTTCTCTGTTAATGTGACTGAAGGTTGTGAAGGAGTCAAAACAATTATCATATGAAAATTAGAAGAAATGTATGTATTAACATGATCAACAGACCTCCAATGCAGAGCTCTCTAGCTTAAGGCGATTCCGATATCTCCTTTTCGCAATAACTTTCCTTTTATTTCCCTCGTCGTGAGTGGCTTTCAATTACCGGCCCTTGGCTACGGTATCTCTTCTAAGGAAAGTAATCGCATACTCCCTTTTTTACCAAAATTATTTCCTTTTCCTCTGGTATCATAAAAGCCTTGTAAGACAACTCTTTCCTAAAGTGTTTCTTGTCTACCAAGAGTTTCCTTTTTCCCATGATTTCCCTAAAAATTGTCTCCGAATTTTGCTCTATCAATAGGAAATTCTCGTCAATTACGCTTGATCTTCTTCCAGAAAATATTCTCCTCCGGTGCACTACTTTCTCTGCTTCCGGTGAGATTTGGATTTTCATGGCTGATCTACTACACAAAGCAATCGGCGCGATGTCTCTTGAAGAAGAGGAACCCTTGGACCTTGGCAATGACCCTAGCTACAGAGTCTTGGATGAAAACGCAACAAGTCTGATGGGGCGACTGTTGAATCCTGAGTGTCAATCAATGTCACGTATGATTGATTACATGCCCACAGCATGGAGGGTGACTGGTAGAGTTAGAGGTATTGCGTTATCAAGAGATCGGTTTCAGTTTATATTTCAGAGGGAAGAGGATCTACTTACGGTGCTAAACGACAGACCGTGGTCTTACAACCATTGGGCCATGGCGCTGGAGCGGTGGACTGCTTCTCCTCCCGAAGATTTTCTGCATTATATGATGCTTTGGATCCGTATGCGGAACATTCCGGCGGAATTTTTCACAACAAAAACAATGCTGAAGTTAGCTTCGGAAATAGGAGAGGTTGAAGAGCTAGCGTATGATCCGAAAGTTTCTCATACAAAGGAATACATCAGGGCTCTGATAACATTCAAAACAGATAACCCTTTGAAAGCCTCAAGGAAGTTAACTATTCCGGGAGAAGTGATCACCATTGAGTTTGAATATGAGAAAATTCATAAGAGGTGTTTCCACTGTCTTCGTATGACCCATGAGAAGATCAGATGCCCTCTGCTTAGACGTGGGAGTAACAGAGATAGTTCACATAGTCTGGCTCGTGTATTGGAAACAAACTCAAGAGGCTCAGCTCTTGTGGCTGAATCTACTCGGAACCATCAAGCATCTAAACCACCAAACATGAGAGCTGAACCTTTGGAAAGTCCCCCAGGTTTTCCTCTGTTGTTTCTGGAGTTGTCAAATCAGGACCGGAAAATGGCTATGCTGTATATCTCGCATTCAGATGACACGGAAAGGCTCGCGAGAATTGAAAGAGTTAAGCAAGGAATAGCTGAAACACTGGAGAATCCCTCAGTTAGGCTCCCAAAAATTACTCAGAATTTGGATAAAGGGAAAGGCCATGTCTTCGACTTCTCGGAACCGTCTGGAAAACGTCTCCAGTTATCTGGTAGAGACCATGTGGAACTGCCGCTGAACATGGAGAGGTTAGACAACGAAACAGAGTCTGCTTCCTCCTCTGCCCCCATTCACACTTTCTCTGCGCCAGCTCTGGTTACAACGGGTTTTCACTTAGGCCCCTCCTCGGAGGGGCGAGTCCACGGAAACCAGAGTACGGTAAAATCTCAGAGGAGACGCCCACCCTCATGGAAGAGAAAGACTCAGGCCAAACAAGACAAAGGAGCATCTGCTCTCTCAGCAAACCCAACAGCAGTGTATTCACAAGTGATGAAGAGGAAATCGGTTTGTCCTCTACTATCGTCCGAAAACAAAACCCCAAAAACCTCAGAACCTACGGTGGCTTCCGTATTGAAGCCGCTGCTTCCCCAATGAGCATATTGAGCTGGAACTGTCAAGGAGCAGGAAGCACCGAGACAGTTCAACAAATTCGAGAATACCGTCGAAAGTACTTTCCGGATTTTCTTTTTCTGATGGAAACTAAGCAACGTTTTGAATATGTGAATGGTTTGAAGAAAAGTTTGGGCTACGACCTAGTTACGGTGGAACCAGAGGGTTTGAGCGGTGGTTTGGCAGTGATGTGGAAGGATAGCTACCAAGTTGACGTAATTTCTAAGGATAAAAGGATCATTGACCTAAAAGTCTCGATAGGGTCCACGTTCTTCTTCCTTAGTTGTGTATATGGTGATCCTGTTAGAGCAAGAAGAAGGGAGGTGTGGGATCGTCTCTCGACTCTGGGGTTGAGACGCGATGAAGCATGGCTACTAGCCGGGGATTTCAATGAACTAGTCTCTAACGACGAGAAGAGTGGAGGTGCGGTTAGGGAAGAGTCCAGTTTCTGGGATTTTAAAAACATGATACAAAACTGTAAACTCAAAGATGTGAGCTACACTGGAATCAGTCTTTCCTGGGGAGGTTGGAGAGAGAAGGTATGGGTCCAATGTCGCCTTGACAGAAGCTTTGGGAACAGTGAATGGTTCTCATTATTTCCACGTTCGAACATGGAATATCTTGAGCTGTGGGCGTCGGATCATAGGCCAATACGCATCTGTTTTGCTTTGGAAAAAGATGAGCCTAGTAAAGGTAGATTCTTCTTTGACAAGAGAATGCTATCAAGAGAAGGTTTTGAGGATCTAGTCCGACGAAGTTGGGAGGGTGATGGAGACAATCAGAGTAATACTATGGACCGCATTGGTCGTTGCCGTCGAAAGATCATGGAGTGGAGAAAAAGAGCTAATCTAAACTCAAAAGAGAAGATCGTGCAACTAAGAGCCTCTCTAGAGAAGGAGGTTGTCAAGGTCTATCCTTCTTACCGGTTGATGCAAAGACTGAAGCAGGAACTGGCTGCTGCTCTTAGGGAGGAAGAATTATTTTGGAGGCAAAAATGCCGTGAGGAATGGTTGAAAGGTGGGGACAAGAACACGAGATATTTTCATAATTGTGTGAAAGGACGTCGTATTCAGAACCGAGTTTTGATGTTGCTGGACGATACAGATCAAGAGCACTTCTCTGAAGGCGCCAAGGGACACTTAGCCGTGGAATACTTCAGAGATTTGTTCTCTAGTTCTAATCCCTTTGATCTAGAAACTCTGTTTCAAGGGTTTGAGAGAAGAGTAACGACTGCTATGAACTCTCGACTCACAGCTCCAATTTTGGACGGAGAAATCAGGGATGCGGCTTTCTGCGTAAAAGGTAGCAGTGCTCCTGGTGAGGATGGCTTGACTGGGATATTTTACCAAAAATTCTGGCATATTATTGGCCCTAGTATCTCGGAGGACATCAGGAACTTTTTCCAGACTGCTATTATACCGGAAGGTTGGAATCATACTCAACTCAGCTTACTTCCCAAGGTATCCAAGCCGGAGAGAATGAAAGATATGAGGCCTATAAGTCTTTGCTAAGTACAGTACAAGATCATCTCCAAAATCCTATGCAACAGACTCAAACTCATTCTTCCTGAGATCATCTCGGAGACTCAAGGGGCGTTTGTTTCTGGCAGGCTCATCTCCGATAACATCATCATCGCCCATGAGATGATTCATGGCCTACGTACTAACGAAGCAATCGCTTCTGATTGGATGGCGATTAAAACAGACATGTCAAAGGCATATGACAGAGTGGAATGGAACTTTCTAGAGGTGTTGATGGAAAAGATGGGTTTCGATCGAAGCTGGATCAGATGGATCATGGCGTGTGTCAACTCAGTAACATTCTCGGTTCTTCTAAATGGCAATTCTCATGGCTTCATCAGACCTGAGCGAGGTATTAGGCAAGGGGATCCATTGTCTCCATTCCTATTTATACTATGTGCGGAAGCACTAGTGAGCAAACTCAATCAATCGGAAGCGGCTGGCTTTTTACATGGAATCAAATTGGCTACTTCATGTCCATCAGTGCATCACTTGTTATTTGCCGATGACAGTTTACTGTTATGTAAGGCTTCAGAAACAGAAGCTAAGGAGATCATGCAGTGCATTCAGGCGTATGGTGAAGCATCGAGACAATTGGTGAATTTTCAAAAATCTTCGATCATTTTTGGTGCGAAGGTTACAGAGGAAGCAAAGTTGAGGGTTCGCGAGATCACAGGCATTCTTTCGGAAGGGGGTGAAGGGTCTTATCTCGGGCTTCCAGAGTGCTTTAGTGGTTCCAAAAAGAAGCTATTGAGCTTCATCAAAGAAAAGCTTCAAGGACGACTTAAAGGTTGGTTCTCTAAAGCGCTTTCCCAAGGTGGTAAGGAGATTCTCCTTAAGTCAGTGGGGCTCGCCTTACCCATCTTTGCAATGTCTTGTTTTAAACTCCCCAAAGATGTATGTGCAAAGCTTACAAGTGCGATGATAGAGTTCTGGTGGAGCAGTGGAAATAACCGGAAGAAAATCTCATGGGTGGCGTGGCAAAAACTATGTAAAGATAAAGAAGCGGGAGGTTTGGGATTTAAAGAGCTGGAAAAATTTAATCAATCCTTGTTGGCCAAGCAAGCGTGGAGAATATGGGACAAGCCGGAATCTCTGGTTGCTCGTATTCTCAGACACCGTTATTTCCGTAATTCTGATTTCCTCGATAGTGGGTTGGGTTCACGGCCGTCGTACGCCTGGAGAAGCATATTGCACGGTAGGGACCTTCTAAAAAGGGGTCTAGTCCGGGTAGTGGGTGACGGTAATGACACCATGGTGTGGACAGATAACTGGCTGATCGCTCCTCTCCCAAGATCTCCACGTTATCGCCAAGATGCAGTGGTAGACTTGACGCTTCGAGTTGGTGACTTATTGTCGGATGATTCCAATGTGTGGGACATAAGGAAACTCCGAGAGGTGATCGATGATGAGGACATCCCACTCATTCTGCAAATCAAAACGCAAAGAGGAAAGAATGACATGCTGAGGTCGGGTTTCTCAAGAAATGGTGTATATGATTCCAAGAGTGGCTATAAGCTACTAGAGAGCATTACTGAACTTGAGTCTGCACAACCGAGGCCTTTGCCTCCTCTGGAGAAACAACTTTGGCGAGACTTGTGGAAATCAAAAACATCCCCTAAGCTAAGACATTTTCTCTGGCGTGTCATGTCAGGAGCTCTGGCAGTAAAACAACAATTAAGCGCACGAGGTATTCCAGTAAATCCTTGCTGTCCTTTATGCCGACAGGGCCCTGAATCGATTTGTCATATGCTCTTCCACTGCCCCTCAGCGAAAGAAGTATGGGAACGATCGTCGATTCCATTACCCCCAGCTGGTTTCTCCCCCACCTCAGTGTTCCTAAACCTTCACTATCTTCTCGCTTGTAGTAAAAAAAGCTCAGTAGATCCAAAGCTGCGTCTTGCCTTTCCTTGGATCCTTTGGCATATCTGGAAGAACCGCAACCTGTTCTGTTTCGAGCAGCGGAGCAATAGTGCAGAAATTATTCTTAGCAGGGCTTTGGAGGAGGCCTCGGTCTGGCTCCAGCTTAATGCATATGTTCCGGCGGACCCTCCTGCAATGGAGCTTGAGGTAGAAGACTCAAATTCATGGAAAAAACCACCGTCCACCACTGTCAAATGCAATGTGGGTTCTGCTTGGTCAGCAAGTAACAGCACAAGTGGGGCAGCATGGATATTAAGGAATTCAGAAGGGGAAGCGATTTTACATAGTAGACGTTCCTTTGTGGGTGTTCGTTCCCAACTGGAAGCAGACCTGATCGCTCATGTATGGACTTCAGAGGCACTTAGTGACTTGAAGTTAAATAGAGTGATTCTGGAGACATCTTCCTCTCAACTTCCACAGTTTCTGGCCTTACACGCGGTACCTCGGACTTTACATATCTTATGGAAGAGGCTTCGGAAAGCATTGGATCATATCAAGTGTCGCCATTTCCTAGTACGAAAGGAATGTAATAGAGTGGCCACGACTATCGCAACAAGTGCCCTACAAAGTCAGTGGCACCAATCCTACATATCGGCGAAGGGGCCAAGATGGTTGAATGCTTGTATCAGAAGGGAAGCATCTCACGCTACCTAGGAACCTATCTATCATGTACCTTGACGATCCATGAAGACCGTTGAGCAGGAAGAAGTCTATAAGTTTTCTTTTCCCGTTGTTTTGAGTGTTATGTGCCTAATAGCACTTTCATTTCTGTTTCTTGTTGTTGACAATTCCTTCTTGACATCCGTTTGGTTGTCTGTCCTTATGGACACATTGACAAAAAAAAAAAAAAAACATGATCAGTGTTTATTGTATAAATAGTTTATTAATAAAGCAAGCCATTAATTGTAAGAGTGACAAATTAGGTGGCATTAATTCTCGACAAAAATATACGCAAATTATGTGATCACAGAAATATTTTAGGCATAGTTAGAGTCAATCCTACATTCGTATAAAAGTTAGAATAAATTTATGGTTCGAAACTTTTTCCGTAAATACAGTTAAGTACATTTCCTATATTAATCGTGTACAATGTAAGTATCGATAAAACATCAGCACTTCTTTATAAACATCAATCTTTGGTCTCATTCATTCCATTCCATCCCAAGCATAAACTGATGTTATAACAACTTCTAAGATGGTTTTGAACCGTTATTGGTTTAAACAAGCTGGTCTCGATTTTGTTTTTCATATATTAACGATTATATGACTGATTGTATTCAAAAGGAGGTCCATATTAAATTAAAAATAAAATCTCTTAACTTAAGCACCAAGACTTTTAATTTTGAAATTAACATTAATGGTAATAGGAGTTTATTTAGTCTATATACAAACTCAAATCCGGTTAAGTTATAGTCAAACAAAATTTGAATGTGATCACCATTTATGGTAATTCGGAAATCAACATTAATAGTAATATGAGTTTATTTAGTCAATATATAAAACTCAAGTCTTGTTAAATTTATAGTCAAATATAATTTTTTAATGTTATTGCCTATATTTTATTTCCTTGCATTTAATACTTTCCAAAATGAGGGATCAAACAATAAGGGACTTCTTAGATTGATTTTTCGGATTGATTCTCGAATTGAATTGAGGCAATCTAAACCCTAACAATTGTGAATATATAAATATCATACTAAACTTCTAGTTACGATATCACAACCGAGAACAGAAACAGAAAATGAGTGCCATGAATTTCATCTCCGATTTGAAACCAAAAAAGTCTATGTGTCATAATAATGACCCATATTTTTACATGTATGTCTTGATCCGCTCACTTAATTTGGCAACTATTATTATTAAAAATCTTTCTTCTATTTTTAGGAATTCTGCGAAACAGTGTAAAATTGTGAAAAATTATAACATATTAGTCTATTAAAAAGACTATTACTTTTAATTATTTTATTTTCATTTAATCATGATAGCAAAGTATACACCGGAAAGTTCAAACTCTTTGTTTTTAATTGATCTATATATCAAAAGTTATAAAATTGTGTCATATAACATGTATTATTTGTTACTATGATTTTTTTTAATACTTATAAATTGATAATTATAATTTTTTTTAATCCGTTCATGGGTTATCAACTAGTTCAATAGTATAACATTCTTTTCACTGCCCATACCATTTTTTAGGACTACTGACTTCTTTGTTCAAATGTAGTGGTAAAACAAACAATGACACCAATCTAAACAACTGAATCCAAAGTTCCAAACCCATAACTGAGTGAAGAACACGAATCACTTTATTTAAGACCACGATCAAACCATATACTACAATTGTATATACTCTCTGCTTGTATAGACCATTTAACTTGACCAACATCTATACTCCAATTGTATAATCTTTCTGCTTGTAGCATCATCAACGAAATAAATTTTGGAACGAAAGATTTGCAAACTCCACTCGGTTTACCGAAATAACCGTCTGGAAAAAAAAAACAAGACTCCATAGAAGCTCAAATGCGCAGTAACAAACCAAAGTGTATCCCTTCAACCAAACTAGATAATATCTAACCAGAACAGAGACAATCGTAGTAGAATCAAAAACCAACTAAGATGAAGAGATGATCAGAAAAAAATCTTGGTTTATTTAGTCTTCTTCCTCAGCTTCGTTCTCAGCAATGTTGAAGTACCTCAACTCATAGAGGTTACGGTCCTTGTTGGCTGCAATCACTCTGAGCCAATCTCTGACATTGTGCTTCTTCAGGTACTTCTTTGTCAAGTACTTGAGGTATCTACACATATACAGATAACAAACCACGTTAACTTAGAGAGATTGACTAAACTCAATAATCAAACAATTGTGCTCAAGATAACTTAAAGAGATTCTACAGCTAAGACTGGTGTAGATTTTAATCAAACCTCTTGGAGAATTGGCCATCAGAGGTGACGGTGATCTTGTTCTTGTCACGAGTGATTGAGACAGTATCACCGAGAGCACCAGCTTTGCCACCAACCTTAATCCTCTCCTGAAGAAACTTCTCTAAGGAAGCAATCTCCATGATCTTGTCATCAACAGGCTTAGAACAATCAATGGTGAAGGAAACTCCCTTCTTCTTTCCCTTTGGAGCTGCTGCACTTCCACGACTCATTTTCACACCTCTCTTCTTTCTACATTCAAAAACATATTGGCCATTCATATAATGCTGAAAAAAACGATAAACTAAATTCGTTCCTTCTCTTCTCTGTCGGAACACTTCTACAACATACATCAATACTGGAAAAGGTTGTTTTAAGTTGAAAGAGTGACGATGAAAGCGTACGTACCTGTAGGACAATGCTGGAAGATGGAACTGCGGCGTCTTCTGATCTTGAAAGAGAAGAAGAAGATGTTGTGTCTAGGGTTTAAGGCTCTATTGTAATTCAGGCCCACATAATTTTTAGAAATGTAAGTCTCAGTAACCGTTTTCTTATAATGGGCCGAAAGAAAAACACCTACATGATACTTCTGACGTTGGATTGTTAAGTTAACTTTTTTGGAACATAGGAACATACAAGACTTTGCTTTACTTCAGCTAAGTAAGTTTGTCCAACAAAAAATTAGAAACTGATAATAGATGGTAGGAGCCGCGCGAACGCAAGCTCCCTCTGCCACAAATAATGACACAGGCTCTCCCGCTTGGGGAGACCTTAGGCTAAGCGCCCCTCCTCAGAGTGCAATGGAGGTCACTAGCCTAGGCCACTCATCTTCTTGATCATGAGTTGACCCTGTCCAGGTAAGTGATTTGCTTGTACACTCCACTTCCTTTCTTATACTCTCCTTCGCGAGTCGTTCTTTCTAGGTCTAAGCGATGTGGGACAACTGAAACCACTGGCACAAGCCTGAAATGGGTTGGGAATTAAACGCATGGGCCGGACACAAAGGCCCATTAAATGAAAAATTTGGGGAATGTGTCGAAAGAAAGATAAGGAGAGAGGAATATGAAGAAAATAATAAAATCAACTCATAAGCGGAATGGAAGTCCAATTTTATTCATATAACTTTCTGCAAGTACCTCTTACATTTTAGCATACCGTATTTTGCAAACAATCGCCAAGTTTGCGGGGATTATATAACCCAGAGTTAATGAAAAAATGTCACTAGCAACAGTATGCCTACAGTAACAGAATAGGCATCAGCCAATGCATGATAAATAAAGAAGTTTTTTTAGTCTTTAGTCAAGTTGTCGGGCTTGAGAAATTTGGGGTAGCGATCGGTGGCTCCAGTTTTGTGATCGTAGTACTCCACTGCAGCTGCTCCAGCTAGAGCGGCTAATGTCAGAGCCTGCGCGTGTAGCCTGAGAATATAACCCAATACACAAAACGTGTGAGAGATGTAGTGGTCAAGAATACTATACTTAACTATCAACATTATCATATTAAATTCAGTAAAGCAGAGACTTGCATCATGGTGAAATTGTGATGCATCCTAAATGTTTCTTCAATAATATGTTAACAAGTTCAAAACACGCGTATTGGAAAGCATATTGTATATGAGATGATACACATCAGAGACTCAATTTGTTGTTGTGAGAATGAGCATTATACATCTAACCAGTTAAAAGAAATGAAGAAACAAAAGTAGAACGAAGGATAATTATTCATTTAGAGACTCTCAAGCGCGCGCACACACAGATAAAGAGGAGTAACAATACTTTAAGAGAATACAGAAAAACATAACTAACTTAATTAGATGCATGTTTCTTAACCATTAAAAAAGGGAGATAGTAAGAACAAAGATACCTGGCGTGGATGATTCGGACACTGGTTTTCATACCAGGTTTAGACCAGTTGTAGGCGATTGAACCAGAGATCCCACTCAGCCATAAACAACCTGCCAAGAGCCGAGAGCTAAGATCAAACCATAACACACACGCGTTTGCGTCACCGAGGATGTGAAGCAACTAGGAACTTTCGATTACTTTAGCAAAAAAAATTGAGATCTAAACATTTCGGATGAACACGACATATATAACCAACAGATCTATAAAACAGTCGATTGTGATTATTACCGACGGTACGAAGCTTGTGTTCTACGATCCATTCCCTTATCTCTGCTATTTTTGTCTTTGATTCCGCCATTGCTGTTAAAGAAATGAAATTCGGAAGAAGAGGGTAAGAAACAAAAAAAGAAAAGAAAAGAGATTGAAGAGTAGACAAAGCGCGTTTGGCCGTGGCTTTAAAAGCCGACCAAAGGCGGAAAATTCTAAGGAAGAGAAAACCAATTTGCTAACTTGCGCTTCATTCCCGCTGTTACACGTGTCATTTCGTTACTTGTAGCTAAATTTTATTTAGTAAACCGTGTGTTCTCTTTATTTAGCTCGTATGCATGGACCCTATTAGACATTTTCAGAGCTCGAGCGGAAGAGTTCTCCCATTGTGATCAATGCTATTAATGGAGTTTCTTAGCACTGGCCCGAGCCAATAATTAGCTACTGATCAACAAAACCGATTCCATAGTGATTGAAAATAAGACCGTTCAAGTCTAACGAAGACGGTAAAGAAATAAACATCCACCCACCAAACCTTAGTTTCAAGAGCCTCGAAAACATAGCATTAAAAGAAAAAACACAGTACAACAAAAGCCTGTCCTCTTTTTCCTGGATTTGGAGCCATCCTTCTTTCTCTACCCAAATGTTGAGATGAGGAAGTTCTTGTATATGCTCATAAACTTGGCCACAAATGCTGCAGAGTTATCACCCCAACATCATTTCATCATCACCCATGACAAAAATGTAAGAAGATGATTTTCTTTCTTTAAATGTAACCCAAATGCAAATGAAGAATTTTATATACCTTCTATGTGAAATATGGCTTTCTGACCTAACCTCATCCGATGTTCCTGTAACAAGGAGCCATATACATCATCAATAGAGCCCATCACATCACATCAAATCAAATCAAATAACTAGAGGCTCAGTATCAAATGAGAGAAAATATGTCGAGACATTGCATCGGAGAAATAAAACTCTCAGGAGCGGTAAACTTACATAATATGCGGCCCAGTGGCAGACTTCAAGCTTCAGCTCTGAGTCCAGTTTCCTCAGTAATTCATGAAGAAGCCTCTGCAGAAGTATAAAACTATGTGTAAAAAGAAAAGATAAAGGGACTACACGAATAATAGAACTGGGTTTTTGTTTGAAACCTTCAGTAAGACTTCTGGTGGAATGCAATTAACCAGCAGCTCGTATACCTTCCCGCGCACCTGAAACAAACTGAAGAAGCACACAAGAGAATGATTAGATCTATAATTTGCAAAGCTAAATGATTTACTAGAGTGAGTGCTAACCTTTTAGGGCTCTGTTCCCTCAGCATGTCAGTTGATATTTCAGCAACATACTCTTCCCAATCCATAGGAGATATCACTTGGTTATCTGTGAACGGATAGCTACAACGAGAGAATCATGTTAATCATTTTCAGAAACATGAAACAGCAAAAGAAATCAATCAGGCTCATTGATTGTCTGCAGAGAGACAGTTAATGAAGCTTACTTTTGGACACGACAAGTCTCAAGTGACAGAATAGCTCTTCTAAGACTGCGATTTGATTTCTCGGCAATACGAACAGCAAAACCGTGGGGTAGTTGCAGGCTTTCTTTCTTTGCAACGAACTCCAACACTTTCACTATCTGGAAATAGAAAGCTACAATTTTGTAAACAATAATCTTGCATACATCTTTTTGCACGACTGCTAATTTAAGCAAACACTGAATCTCATGTCATCTTCCTAACAGCAACTACACATTCTTTAGATTATATTTTTAAATCACAGGAACAGACTTGCACATGACAGACATGCAACATAGGTACAAGTTTTAACTTGTGTTTTTGCCAGTCTAGTGAGAAGTGTAGGAAGACACAAATATGTAAGAATTGATTTCTGTAATGAGCTGATCTATAAGAAAAGCTAAATGTAATTTGAGAACTCCTATAGGATGGGCATTTAAAAGAAAATTTAGCTGGCTGATTATTTAAGCGAATAGTCTAGTGCGAGAGAAACGGTTTATCTACCTCTTCCTGCGAAGGTGCATTTATCCGCACATTGAGACAACGAGACTTGATGGCTTCTGTAACCTTTGAAGAACTGTTACAGCATAAGATGAGACGGCAAGATGAGCTATATTTCTCCATTGTTCTCCGCAGAGAATGTTGTGCTTCTCGTGAAAGCTTGTCAACTTCATTTAGTACCAACACTGCCAAAACCAAAAGAAAAAATCATGTGTTTTTGCACCGCCTATTACTTTTTTTTTTTGTATATCAGCCACCAACCAACTTAATTATGCGGAACAGTTAAACTAATTGGGCAGGGCATGGGCCAAAACTTGGACTAGAAAATATGTAAGAGACAAGGGATAAATTGATATATCTAAATGTATAGTGAAGACACTCAGTTGAACACGAAGCTTTAAATCTAGATATATGAGGCAACCATCTACTCCACTAGTGATAACTTTAGTGATATAGTCAAGCGGAAAACACTAATTCTTACCCTTATATCCCTTCTTTCCTTTGGTGTCAATTGGTCTGTTCTTGGCCATTTCTTTAATGATCTCTTGAACGATGTATCTGTCCTGAAAACCTGCATCACTTGGAGTAAGTTCCACATGGTTGGTGCTTGACAATGTTGTGAGCTCCAGATCAATAGTTCTACTCCCAGCCTGCATTTTCCAAAAGTTAACATAACATAAAGACAGAAACTTAAAAAATAAATATGAAAACAGATTATTAGACCAGCAACGA
Source organism: Brassica napus (assembly GCF_020379485.1). Classification (NCBI taxonomy): domain Eukaryota; kingdom Viridiplantae; phylum Streptophyta; class Magnoliopsida; order Brassicales; family Brassicaceae; genus Brassica; species Brassica napus. The sequence continues at coordinate 22,835,613 of NC_063439.1, forward strand.
GGAACACAAGACTTTCACCGACAATTCTCACAACGTTGTCATGTTTGTTTTAATAGAATAATCTAGTCTAGAAGGACCACCAAAAGAAAATGATAGTAAACACAATTCACATCTATTAGTTCACATTTCACAAGAACAAGAATACACTGAAACAAGATTGACTGATCAATCCAACAAAAGGAAAAGACATTAAGCAGAGAGAAATTTAGAAGTAAAAAGCAAGGTAAACAGAAGAGAGAAAACCATGTACAACTCACATCAACTTTCCTTGCCCTATTCTCCACTTTCACCTGCAGAATGAAAATGAAAAGTAGCAATCAGAAGATGAACATCAATGCAAAGAAAAGATCAAAAGTTAGTACATGAACCACATCCCAACAAGCAAAAACAGACAGATTACTTTTCCTCAACAACAATAGGGTTCAAAGTCGTAAGCTTTTGCAATTATTACCAAACTAAACCCAGAAAACAAAAGGGAAAGAAGGATACCTTCTCGGCACTGGCACCATAAATCTGCTTGAGAAGCGCCATGATTAGGGTTTTCTTACCCGAACCTGACGGCCCATAGAAGAGCAAATGCGGACAATCTTGCTCCGTTACCTACGCCGAGAATCAAAATTCAGCTCCCAAAACATTCAAACAGCAAAATTTTGACCTAGCGCTCGAACAAAAGGCGTACCAATTTCTTGAGATTTTGAGCGATATCTTCATGAACGATGACCTTGTCGAGCGATTTAGGCCTATACTTGTCGACCCACAACATTGTGCTTACCACCTGAGAGGTCTGGGGAAGGCTATGGAAGTGGCGGGAAAGAAGTGAATCGTCTTCCCTCTTCTTCCTCCACTCTCTGCAGCTTCTTTGTGAAAGCGTCTTTAAGCTACTTCTTCGCTCTGCGCTTCTCTCCAAGTCTATATGCCTAGTTAAACCGAACCCTCCTTCTCTATTAGAGTCTTAAGAGTAAGTAGTTCGTGTAATGATCACACTCTACAGGAGTACAAAGCTCCAACTGGCTTGCTTTAAAATACATCACTGGTTTTGGAGATGCTTGACTTATAGAGAACATTTGTTTTTTGTTTGTTTGTCATCTGATAACTAAACCAAAGTATGACAAAGAAGTCGAAGAAATTAAAAGTGGTAAGATAAAAGCTTAGAACAGCTTGAATATTTATATTCAGCTCATTGTGATTTTTTTTTTTTGAAACACATTCAGTTCATTGTGATTAGTTTTATATATTCAGCTCAAAGATAAAATAAAAACAGACAAGAGAACTCTTAAAATGCGAGTGTGCAGCAGCAGCAAGAGATTGGATAGTCTTTTTATATAAGTTGTTGCATCAACCGCGGCCACGACCTGCTCCTGTTTTCACCACAAATTATAATTTAGCTTAAACCGAAGATCATCAAATATTTTGGTGAAATCTAGTAAAATCATCTTTACCTCTGTTGCCACTCATCTTCGCCATTGGAGCTCCTCGGCCACGGCCTCTGGCCCCTCCATCGTCCATACCACGTCCTCTCCCACGTCCAACCCCTGGTGGTTTTCTATCTGCATATATGTAACCATTGTTGATCTATTCTGTTAATTACCAAGAAGAGATTGTTTCTGTTTCAAAAGGCACCATGTAAACATGATAAAACTATACCTGTGCGGGTCTTCTCCTCCTGTACTTTATCAATCACCTGAAAAGAGAATACGCCAACATAAGTAAAAACAATCTAGGCACAACTGAAACAGGTTATGTCTGTCACATCTACATATCTAGAACTTTGTTAACCTAATATAATTGAACATAGAGGGGCTTCAAAAACACAACACAAGTGCGTCAGTAATCTGGTCAGGCAAAAACCATTCTCTGTGATATCTTCCAAGACGCGCTTCAACAAGAGGCATGTACCTTTTGGAGCACATATCTGATTTGGCTAAGCATCATCACTCCAGAGAAGAAAAGAAAAAGAATAAAACTAGATAAATCAAGAGGCATAGACTACAAGAGTATATTACCTCATCTGGAACTCGAAGGTACTTGATCGTGTTACCGCGGATGTAACACTCCGGCATCCTCCAAAACCTGTCTCCGTCCTAAAGCGTAAATCAAGCGACAAGCCAACACATCTTAGTGTCAAACCACACAAAATTACACGAGGAAATACAAAACAATATGGAAGTTTTCTATCAATATACGAAAGTAGAAGATGATAACCTTTGATGTGCAGATGACTTCACGAAGATGAATGTTCATCCACGTATCACAATTCACTAAATGCCCATTGTATGTCTCGCCATTCTTGAGCTCCACAAGCTACCACAAGGATTCAATCATCAAAAAGATGTAAACTTTGAAAGAAAAAGAAGTTCCTAGGCACACAACTTTCATATAGACTCCTAAAGCAACATCTCAAATTTGAACAATCCCCACTTAACTTCTGCTCCCTATATTACAAAACATATAATCAAAGGTTCAAATTTAACTCACCATGGGATGCCCTTGAGCAGTCTTGAGCAGCGAAAGAGGAAGCTACAAAAAAAAAATCAAAAACAAAAAGAGTCAAACTTTTTGAAGCTATACAGAAAAAAACTTAAGATACAGTATAAGCTCATCAAGCAACGTACCATCTTCTCGAATCAAAAGATTTAGAGATCCGTAAAGAAGCTAATCACAATAAAGAATACAATGTTAAACCCAAGCGCAAGAATCAATAGAGGAAAGAGAAGAAAACCCTTACAAATCGGAAGCAAAGAGAGAAACCTTGCTACCAGAAGATTGGCTTCCTCTTCAACTAAAGAAAGAGATCGAAGACGACGGACGGAGGCGGCGAAAATTTTCGAAATCGGATTCCTTTTTCTACCTCTCTTGTTGAGCTGAGTAGTCGAAAGATTTCTAATTAGGTCAAATAGGAAGCGTTTTGCGTTCGTATATTTTACTATAATATATAATTGAAATTTACATTGTCATCAACAAATCCGATGTCGTCCAGCGGTTAGGATATCTGGCTTTCACCCAGGAGACCCGGGTTCGATTCCCGGCATCGGAGCTTTTTTTTTCTTCATATGGGCTAAAATATATAGAAACAACCTTGGGCCTTACTGGGCCAAAAGCGAGGACATTTTTTTTGCATGGCCTGTTTTAAAACTTTTAGGGTTTATTCGAAGTATAAACGCCGTGTCTTCTCAGTTGTGTGGCTTCTCTTCCTTTGCCGCACTTGCTTTGCTTCTCCTCAGGTAATAATACTTAACGAACTCTCTTTTGAATCTCCGCTGGATAGCTTCTAGATTCTTTGTATTTGTATTTATCTAGCTGTTAACTTCACTATGACCTTGAACGTTGTCGTTTAATATCTGTTTTCTTACAATGAATTCGTATATTTTCTTGTTCTGAATCGCGTGTACTTGATGCAGTTAACTGTCTAAGTCACTGTTAGAGCTATATTCTAACGTAGTTGTTATGTGTTGTTCTGTTTTTGATATAGTGTTTGAATTTAGATATCGTCTACTTGAATTCAAGATGCAGAACGAAGAGGGTCAGGTCACGGAACTCTACATTCCTAGGAAATGGTAATACAATAATGTTTCCTCTTCTTATTCTGATTCTTTAAATTGATTTGTTATGTAATCTCTCTCATAGGCATCTTTATTGAAAGTTTTTTTTTTAATTTATTTATCTGAAACTACAGCTCTGCTACTAACCGGATGATCACATCAAAGGATCATGCCTCTGTGCAACTCAACATTGGTCATTTAGATGCTGATGGCATCTACACCGGACAATTCACTACCTTGGCTCTCTGCGGTTTTGTTCGTGCCCAGGTTTGTCATAGACTTAGAATCTTGTGTTATCAATTTGTCAATCGTAGTTGGTTTTGTCTTCTTGTGGCTTGAAATAGTATATAAGCTTTTTTAAGTTAATTAGTTTTGTTAGAAGAAGTAGGACTTATCAGTTTGAGCAAACACTGCAACTCTGCTTAATCTTCATTTGATTGAAGTATTGATTCACGACGATGAACTATATATTGCAGGGAGATGCTGACAGCGGGGTGGACAGGCTGTGGCAGAAGAAGAAGGTCGAAGCCAAACAAATCTAAAGAGAGCCTTTTTAAGCTGTCTTTTTGCTTTGTTCTGAATGTTTGTTATTTAATTCAGAAATGATCATCGGACATACTGAAGTAACGATGTTTGCTTGACTCTTGGTTTTAATACTTGTTCTGATTTTCCTATATCTCTTCTTCACAATTTTTCAAACATTCCTCATTTTCGAACAAATCTTTTAAAACGCCGAAGCAGAACCAAGAAATATCTTTTAACTATATGAAATACGTACGGTTGAAAAATATAAATTCACAAAATGAAGACGTCGTTTTGGGAAGGTGAGCTGGCAAATTTGATGCACTTTCGTTCATTGTTGAGTGATTTTATTTGAGACGTTTACGTCTAGGAGTACTTTCCTATTGTTTATTGCATGTTCACATACTTTGTGAATGAGATGTACTTTTTCCATTACTTTAACTTTTTTACTCTCCAAAAAACCCTTTTGATGGACAACTTTTTAACTTTGGTTAAGTTTAAAGAGATTAAGCAACTTTCTTGGAGATTGTCGTTACATGGGCTGGTCCCAATTAAATGGGCAAAAATTAGTAGTACATGAAACAGGCATATTATTTGCTAGCCGTTAGATGAATATATTTTAGGAAAAAATCGGACAGTTCTCGTTGAAAGCAGTACAACGATGCTTTAAGCGGTAAAGTAGGTTTATTATGATCAAAGTCGGTGTGGTCATAGGGATAGGTTTTTGCACATTTTTTGGTTATGGTCAAAGTTGGTGTGGTCACTCCGGCGACTTCTTTGTCTAACAGCACCACCAGTCCAACGATGCTTTAAGCGGTAAAGTAGGTTTATTATGGTCAAAGTTGGTGTGGTCATAGGTATAGGTTTTTGCACTTCTTTGTCTAACAGCACCACCAGTCCAGCTTGACCACGTCTTGTCTCGTCCTCCACCATCAAGCTTTTCTGCTCCTCCTTCACGCTCTGCCACCGGCAACGAGGAGATCAATGATTTGTCACGCCACCACCACCAATTAGTCACGCCATCACCTTCCGTTATAACATCACCATTTTATACATGTACTTCTTCTAACTTCGTATCGACGGAGAATCGGCGAACAAGACGGGATGAAACTAGAGCTGCGGCAAGGAGAGATTAATCAACGACATTTATGGTTTTTTAAAGGATATAGTAATTTGAGATTGTCTGAGAGGATTGTGTTGAGTAATCGGAGATCTGAGAGGATCTCGGCGGGTTAAACCGTCGACGTAGAGATGTGGCGGGGAAGGAAAATCAGCGACAATTAGAGTTGGTGAAAAGCAGGAGACGAGAGAGAGAGAGAGGAGAAAATAAAATTTGGTAAAGAAGTAAATTGGGTTGTGTGTAAAAAATAATAAATTTAACTATGGTAAGAAGAGTTAATTAGAGTAGTCGTGGTTTTAGGGTAGTTCAGTCATTTGAGTACAGTAAAGTACTCCACATGTAGAGAGTATGTCTAGATGATATGGAAGAAGGAAAAAGTATGTGCGAATGTAAAATTTTCATTTTGGCGCCTAGGGTTCTTATTTGCGATTCCATCTTCTCGCTTGCGGATCCCCAGAAACATTTTCCTCCAAGGTGAGTGATCAAGCTTGAAAGCTCTGTATATCTGGCGATTATCATTTCCTTACTGTCTCGAAAAGCCTATACCCATATAAAAAGGACTGTCCTTTAGTCAGACCAGACGGTTTGAACTCCATGGAAGAGCTAGATTCGTCTTCCGATGAGGTTGTGATGAAGCTTGTCGAAATGGGTTTTGCAAAACTGGATGCTTTGGAAGCTGTAAAAGCTGTAGGGAAGTCATGTGGTGACGCTGTTGAGTATCTTCTGAAGAGAACTGGTGGATTCTCTTCTGCTAGTTCACTGTGTTCTGCAAAGAATAATAGTAACAAGACCCTTGGGAAGAGAGCTTTGCCCTCTTCGTTTGCCTCTGGCTCAATGCGACAGTCGAGTTTGTTTGACCATTTTAGATCCGTGGATAAGAACAAGAGGAAATGCGTCAGCTTTGGGACTGCAGTAGTGTCTGATCCTTCAGAAGAGACGATAAAGTCTCCTCCTTTGGTGTTTATTGAGTCAAGTGGTTGCTCAGAGGGTTCATCAACTTGGGAGAAAAGAGTTAACTCTATACTACGAAACCGGTTTGGTATTTCATCACTGAAAATCTTCCAAAGGGAGGCTTTGTCAACGTGGGTTGCTCACAAGGACTGTCTTGTTCTAGCTGCAACAGGATCTGGTATATTCCCTTTTTTTACTCATCGCTGATGCCTTCTTCGTTCCTACATGGAGTCTAATTGTGGTTTCTGTGTGTCTCATCATGCAGGAAAATCTCTTTGCTTTCAGATTCCTGCATTACTGACTGGAAAAGTTGTTGTCGTGATCTCGCCTTTGATAAGCCTGATGCATGATCAATGCCTTAAGCTGTCAACGCACAAAGTCTCTGCTTGTTTTCTTGGTTCAGGCCAACTTGATAATCGTATAGAACAGAAGGCAATGCAGGGACTGTACCAGATCATATACGTTTGCCCTGAGACAGTGATTCGGTACACAGCTCAACTTTCTGCAAATTCTCTATTATTTTTGTATTTGCTTAAAGGATGGATGATTTAAACTTGATCGCAGGCTGATTAAACCACTCCAGAAGCTTGCAAAAACTCATGGAATTGCTCTTTTTGCTATTGATGAAGCTCATTGCGTATCAAAGTGGGGACATGACTTTCGTCCGGACTATAGGTATGTGTTTGAGAGTCTAAAACTTGCAATTGTTATTGCTTTTCTGTGTGTCTTCTTAGTTTTCTAAACAAATCTCCCCGATGCTGGATTTTCAGGAAACTATCTATGTTGCGGGAAAACTTTTGTGTCAGCAGTTTGGCATTCTTGGAGTATGATGTGCCGATAATGGCATTGACTGCAACAGCCACAGCTCACGTACAGGAAGATATTCTTCAGTCACTTCAACTGTCAAAGGAAACGAAAACTGTGCTTACTTCTTTTTTCAGGCCAAATTTACAATTTTCAGTGAGTCTCGATTTCACTTCACATTTATAGAACTCTTTTTGCATCTGTAGACTTTAGGAATAAGATTAGAAAACTAATCTGGAACCTTCTACTTGATTCTGAATGTGGACCATGAGATATAGAGCTTAAAGTTTATATTGTTGCTGTCATTTACAGGTCAAACATAGTAGAACAAAGTCTGCAGCTTCATATGCAAAGGACTTCCAAAACTTGATTGATTTATACTCTGGAAAGAGAAAGGCTACCGGGAAAAAGCTAGCAGTAATCTCACAAGGGTCAGAGGGGCAGAGTGATTTTGGTTATCACGATGCTGAAAACATCCATGAGACAGATAATGATGATGATGATGAAGAGGATCCGGAGAACTCTGTGGCAAAGCAAAACAGTTCAAATGAGAAAGAAATGTCAGAAGAGTATCTGGAAGATGAGACCGACATCTTCCAGAGTGTTGATGATTGGGATGGTATGCTCCTTTTCATATTTTTTGGAAGCAGAGAGTGATCTGAAACTCTTGATTAACAATGAAAATCACTTTGATATTGGTCACTGCATGTAACTAAATTGATAACAGGTAGCGTTAGACTGTTAGTAAAATATATAGGCTTGGCATCTGTCTTAGTTTCGCTTAGTTAAGTTGTCACCTCATCTGCAAGTCAAATTGGTGAAATGGTCACTTATCCAAAGTAAATATGCTGACAACAGAACTAAAGTCGATGTATGATTTATTTTTCTTTTCTTGATGTATCATTGGTGTTGAGGAATGGTGGTTTAGATCAGATTTAATCATTGCAGTTGCTTGTGGCGAGTTCTGTGCAATGTCTCCTTGTGATGTCCTGGATATTCCTGATCCTTCCGGAAAGCAGACACCTGATGAATCTGGGCACAATCATAGTAACAAGACGAAGAATCTTGAAGGACCGACAATTATTTACGTTCCTACAAGAAAGGAGAGTGTAAACATCGCAAAATATCTCTGTGGGATTGGACTGAAGGCTGCAGCTTATAATGCAAAGGTATGGACTGAAAAATCATACTTTTTCTTTAACTTATGAAGCTTCTGACCTGTTTCTTAGGAATGAAAATTGTCAACCTTTATAAAGTTGTTATCAAGTCACACTATATCAACCAAGCAGCTATTATATATTTTTGTTTTGTTTCCAGTTTATGGTGGCAAGATCTTGGATTCTTAATTAAATGCCTTTTGTTTTTAAAATTTATTATGGCTGTTTTTAACAGTTTAGTACATTTCACAGTTGCCTAAAAAACATCTCAGACAAGTTCACCAGGAATTTCACGAAGATAAGCTGCAGGTACTTACATGGAACCATTCTGTTTTTATGTGTAATGACTCAAACTGATGTTATACTCCGTTATCCACTTTGTTTTTCCCGTTACTTTTTCGGAATAATATGTGGAAGATTATTGACGGTATGGTAGTCTTCTTCAGGTTGTTGTTGCCACAATTGCGTTTGGAATGGGAATTGACAAGAAAAATGTCCGCAAAATCATCCATTATGGTTGGCCGCAGGTCTCTCTCAGAGCTCTTTGTATGATTTTAATATTTTAACATTTCCGGACACCAAAATATAAACAAATCTATTTTACTACATCTCATTGAAATAATGAAAAACTGCAGAGCTTGGAAGCATACTACCAAGAAGCTGGTCGAGCTGGAAGAGATGGAGAATTGGCTGAGTGCGGTGAGTTGATCAAATATTGATTTGTTTTTGGTAGTGTAGAGATCATCTTGTCGTCCATGCCTAAAATAATCTGGGATTTTACAGTGCTCTATGCTAATCTATCGAGAGTACCAACACTTTTGCCGAGCCGTAGGAGCAAAGAACAGACAGAACAAGCTTACAAGATGCTATCTGATTGCTTCAGGTCGGTATGCTTAGTCAAATACCTGTGTGTGCATCTTTCATTTTTTCTTTCTGTATTATTTTACATCCATTCTTCTTTTCTTATGCAGATACGGAATGAATACTTCACAGTGTCGAGCGAAAATACTCGTGGAGTACTTTGGGGAGGATTTCACTTCCAAGAAGTGTAACTTGTAAGTCCATATCCTTCTTGTAAAAAACCGTTAAGGTAAAACTAGCGAACTGTCGTAATACCTTTCCAATCTATGAAACAGATGCGATGTTTGCACTAAAGGGCCTCCAGAGCAAGTTAATGTACGAGAGGAAGCTAATCTTTTGTTTCAAGTAATCTCTGCCTTTCACGTACGTCTTTGGAGTAGACTGATGATTCCATTTGGTAATTTAAATGTCTTCTATTATGACCGTTCTTAAGCTGCTAGTGGATTAGCTGCAGGCAGAGAATAGCTCTGAGCATGCATCATATCAAGATTACGGACTCGGCAACAGCAAACAGAAGAAGTTATCTGACAAACCGAATCTTTTCTTCTTCATCAGTAGAATCAGGGAGCAGGTAATCTTGTATTTCAACAAATTACATAGAGCATTATGTTCGTCATGATATTCATTTGATGCCTTCGGTGACAGTCCAAAAAGTTCATGGAGATAGATCGTCTTTGGTGGAAAGGTCTTGCCCGTATCATGGAAGCCGAGGGATACATCAAAGAGATGGACAACAAGGTAGTTACAGTAGTAACAAAAAAGCAACCCCCCTTTCCTTTTTAGTTTCATGATCCTCTCCTTTGGTTTTGTGTTGCAGTCTCGTCGAGTTGAGATAGCTTTTATAGAGCCAACAGAAAAAGGGAAGAGGCAGCTAGATATCGAAGATGAGAAGCCACTCTATGTATACCCAGAAGCAGACATGCTGGTTTCATTGAGACAACGCAGAACATACAGCGGATTCTCATCTTGGGGAAAAGGATGGGCAGATCCAGAGATCAGGCGTCAGCGGTTAGAGACAATGAAACGCCCAAGAGAAAGGAAACCACGAAGAGAACGATCACGACAACAACAACGTCCTTTGAAGTTACAGAAGAATGTTCCATGGAAAAGCAAAGAATAAACCTCTCTCAAAGTAATGAATCCACTTTATATATATACTATTACTCTCTTCTTTATACCAAACCACATTCATATTCATGGGTCTTTACGGAAGCATAATATTCCTTTCTACAATTACTCTTTCAGGGTCGTTCTTCTTTGCTTTCACTCCCATCTTCAGGCAGAGACGTCGAGCCATAGAGAAGCTGAAGCTAGTGAACGAGGCTTTGGTTGCTGCGGAAGAGAACGTGGCGAGGCTTCAAGAGCGCCATGATGTGATTCTCAAAGAGATATGTTCTTATTACCTCGTTAACTCCGAGCTCCAAGAAGCTTTGGTTGCAGCTCGAGCAGATATTGATGTTGCTTCAGGTTTTGTCATAGAGCTTAGAAGATTACAGTTGAATTTATTAAACTCACTTTCTTAATGTAAGTAAGTTAACACGTATTAATGGTGATTGGATTAATTAATTAAAGATAAAGCATGATTAACGTGGGGGGGATGAATCCGACGGCTGAGATTACTCGAGGGTTTTATATCTCTCCTTCCAATCCGGCTCCCCCACGTTTAGTATCCAAAAACGTCGACCGTTGGATCAAACTCAAAGAAATACAATCTGAACGGTTGACTTCATCAACACACGGATCGCCAGCGTGGCAGTAGACGGTGTATATAGACACACACACGTTGTTGGATCATCAAATCGTAAACCGCTACAAAACCGTCAAAAAAGGAAAAGTAATTAGTTTGTTAAGAAGAATCCCGATGGAGTCGTCGTCACCAGCAGCAGCGAAGCCGGCGAGAGGCGCAGGAGGAAGGAAAGGAGGAGATCGGAAGAAGAGTGTTTCCAAGTCGGCCAAGGCTGGTCTTCAGTTCCCCGTCGGTCGTATCTCTCGTTACTTGAAGAAAGGTCGTTACGCGATCAGGTACGGCGCCGGTGCTCCCGTTTACCTCGCCGCCGTTCTCGAGTACCTCGCCGCCGAGGTATGTATTCTTAGATCTCCGTCGATTTTGAGAATGTGCATTCTTAGGGTTTCGAAATTGTGATTTAATCTGTAGATCTAACGAATCTAATCGCAGGTTCTGGAGCTTGCGGGGAACGCAGCGAGGGATAATAAGAAGAACAGGATAAACCCGAGGCATCTCTGCTTGGCGATAAGGAACGATGAGGAATTGGGGAAGTTGCTCCACGGAGTCACAATCGCGAGCGGTGGAGTTCTTCCGAACATCAACCCGGTTCTTCTTCCGAAGAGATCCGCATCTCAAACTGAGAAGCCTGAGAAAGCAGCTAAAGCTGCTAAATCTCCCAAGAAGGCTTAAAAATGATTACTGTTGTTTCCTTTGTTATATCAATCTAGAAGAAGAAGAAGAAGTTGTTTTTTAGGGATTGTGTAGTTTACTTTCTATGTTTACTCTCCGTTTGGTTTGTTTATGGATCTCCAATGGCTGATTATGTGTTTGCGCCATTTTGTAATGAATGAACTAATTTCTGGGTATCTTCTCAGTTTCTCAGTCATCAAATAAATAAAATCTCTTTCTGGAATTCATACTTTCTCATACCCACTCGATCTCAAAGAAAAAGCGTAGAAATTAATGTAGATGTTGACGATAATCCGAAGTAGCAGTAATCAAAGTAGTTTGTACTTTGTTTGTTAATTAAATAAGGTTAGTTTAGTTGGGCAAAGAGGATATAAGTCAGTTTTATGCTCAAAATGGGCTTTAGATGGGCCGGCCCATATTTATTGCTGTTAGGCGTCTGTCTCCTACACGATGATTCTGGAAACCGACGGAGGTTTTTTAACTTGCCTTGGGTGCGTGGGGTTTAGCTGCAATCAAAGTGTGTGAATCTTAGATTTGGCGATGATGAATTTGCTGGTTGAATTCTTCTCTCCGTTAATGATGAACGGCTCGCTCATTTCATTAATTGATTTAAAAATCAATAACTCGTTATCGTTGTTTCTTTTGGCAGAGAAGAGCCGTCTCATCTTCTAAGCGAAGCTCGCTTCTTCGCATCGTCGCTGTTGCTGCCGCTACTTCTGGAGTTGTATATGATACAGATACAGGTAAACCAAGCTCTAACAATTTTTCCTTGATTGTTCATTTGACTTTATTTGCCGCATGGTTAAATACACTGGTGGCAAAATGTGATCCTATCATGGTGTGATCATGTATTTCTAGGAACGAGAATATCAGTGGCTATCCCAGAACCTTTTAAGATCTCACAGAGTTTGATTCATCGCACAGAGCAAAGCTTGTTTGGTTCGTAACGAAAAATCTCATCTCTCTCTCTATCTATGTATGTAATTTTTCAAATATGAAGCTGCTATTTTTTTAGAAATTTATGTTTATTTAATTGTATATATGCAGGAAATTTGGCGGCGTTTTCTGCCAGAGTTAGTCCAAAACCAGAAGCAGCTGCAAGTAATGATGAGAAGAGAGTTCCTGTTGAAGATTCGGATAGTGTGAAACCACCGAGCGGTGGGTTCTTGGGGAGGGATACAATCGCCAATGCGGCTGCAAGAATTGGACCAGCTGTTGTCAATCTTTCTGTTCCTCAAGGTTTCACTTCTTTCTTATAGTTTTGTTTCTGGCTGTAGGATGATTGATTAATTGGGTGTTGTTGTTGGGTTATCTTTTTGATTTTTTTTTTTTTTTTTGTAAAAGGATTTCATGGGATTACTACTGGAAAGAGTATCGGTTCTGGAACGATCATTGACGCTGATGGCACAATATTGACTTGTGCTCACGTTGTAGTCGATTTTCAGAGCATTCGCCAGTCATCTAAAGGAAGGGTAAGTTCTAAACAATGATCAGCTCTCATTATAGTCTGGTTTAGAAAAGAGCATGCAGGACAAGTGAATGAATTAATGTGTATGATCTCTTTACCCTCAGGAAGTTTAGTAAATGTCCAAACTCTTGATTGTTAAACCATGTAGTTTTGGTTCATACCATCATGACAAGGTTCTTAATATGACTTTTGTTTGACTAATATATTGGCTAGTTGTTGGAGCTATAGTACCTAATGATAAGATTTGGTTCTTCCAATACCTGGATGGAACCTATGTAGTGAAACATATGAGGTTTTGGATTACAGGTTGATGTGACACTGCAAGATGGTAGGACGTTTGAAGGTGTGGTGCTGAATGCTGATTTACAGTCTGACATTGCATTAGTGAAGATAAACTCAAAGACTCCATTGCCAACTGCTAAACTTGGTTTCTCGAGTAAGCTTCGTCCAGGGGACTGGGTAATAGCTGTCGGCTGTCCTCTTTCTCTTCAGAATACAATAACCGCCGGTATCGTTAGGTAAATAAACACACACACACACCTGTAACCACGATAATTTTCTTTTCTTCATTTGATAAGTTCTTATCACTACACTGTGTTCTTTACTTGGATTTTTTTTGTTTTTCTTTCGGTGTAGCTGTGTTGATCGCAAAAGCAGTGATTTGGGTTTAAGAGGCACAGGTAGAGAATACCTCCAAACAGACTGTGCCATCAATGCTGTAATAATCCACACCTTTCCTTCTCTATGGCTTGAGAGATCTTGTTAACGTTTGGCTTGCATGCCTTTCGTTTTTATATTCTTATGCTTATTTGTGTGGCAGGGAAACTCAGGCGGGCCTCTTGTGAATTTGGACGGAGAAGTGATCGGTGTTAACATCATGAAAGTCTTAGCTGCAGATGGGCTCGGCTTCTCTGTGCCAATTGATTCAGTCTCCAAAATTATCGAGCATTTCAAGAAAAGCGGGTATGTTAGTAATCAATCTCTATACCTGTTCATTGGCTTGGCTTTGGTTAGTAATAGAAAACTATTGTTGCAGTAGAGTAATTCGTCCATGGATTGGGCTAAAAATGATCGAACTCAACAAAATGATCATTGCTCAGCTTAAAGAACGATACCCGATGTTTCCTGATGTGGAAAAAGGCATTCTTGTCCCTACGGTGAGTAATACCATTCTTTCATAAAGAAGAAGATCCATGTTGTTTGTATTAATCCTAATCAGTTTCACATTTTGCATATTCAACCAATATATTTGCTGTTTCTGCAGGTGATTCCAGGATCACCAGCTGATCGAGCTGGATTCAAACCAGGTGATGTTGTTGTGAGATTTGACGGCAAGCCGGTCGAGACCATCAAAGAGGCATGTATCATCTTATCAATCTACATTCTTCTTAGAATAAAAATTATTCATGTGTGAATGAAGTTTCAATTGCAGTTAATAGAGATAATGGACGATAGAGTTGGGCAGCGGATCCGAGTAGTAGTGGAAAGATCAAGTAAAGAAACGGTCACACTAGAAGTCATTCCTGAGGAGGCTAATCCAGACATGTGAGACTTGCTTTTCAAAACTACTTCAGCTGCAGAATCAAATAGGTAGTTTTGTATTTGAAGGTTCCTTGGCATCTCGGAATATAAACAAAACTTATGACCAAATACTCTGTTTGTCGGATAGAACTTTTGTCTCTGTAACACTAATTTCCAGTTTTAAAAAATATTCAAATTTACTAGTAAGAACAATAACAGAGAAACAAACTGCCAAGGGGATTTCTCACATTCTTTGCGATTAAAATTAACATGCCAACAAAAGAATAGTTAGTGGCAAAACGAGAAACTCAACCTATCGGTGCCTCCTTTGGTATATCACTGGAGCTTCTATGAGACTTGTGCTTCGATCTCTTCTCCCGTTTCTTGCTCCTGAAGAAAATGAATGTAACAGAATAAGCAAAAAAGGCTATGAAAAGTCGTCAGACGAATTAAAAAGCGGACAGAAAGGTTAATAGTACTCGTCATGTGAAGAACTATGTCCTAGACAAGATTTAAGCTTCCGGTTGATATGCTTCATGTCCTTTTCACTTGGGTACTTGTACTTCTTTACCTGCAAAGCATGAGAGTGTGCATATAGTAAACTACCTTTTAGAAAGAAATGATGGTTTCATGGATCTGCGAAAATATTTCTTTAAAGTTAGTGCATACCAAAGATTCGATGTCATCAAGTAATCTAGTGAGCTCTGAAGTCGTGTGCTCAGAGTTCGGTTGAGAAACAATGTTCTCTAGGTACCTGCGCTAAATGCAGTTTAGAACAGAGGCCAAGAGATTGAATATACCTGTACGACGACCATATTGTGGAAAAAGGGAAAAACAACCTATCAAAGTCAACCACTCCGAGAACCCCATTTGCAATACGCAGAGCAGCCAACGCCAACTGAAAAAAAAAACAATGCAGCAATTTGTGATACTTTAATGCGTTTAAGTAGATTATCTTCAACCTAATAACAAAAAAGGCTAAGGGAGACAAAAGAAACTATCACCTGACCAGGAGGAAAGAGGAGTGGAGCATCTGTGAGCATAACTTTATCGGCTTCTCCTGTTGCCGCTTTGAGCAAAATCTGCAAAGGGCTTGACATGTTATGCCAGTATAAGAAAATAACACTTCATTACTTCAGTAAGACCCGCTAAGTGAAAAAAAGACTTGGAGTTATGAAGATAGATCTACCTCCAGCTTCTGGATTTCATCATCTCTAGCTTGAAGAAACTCCTAGAGGATGAAAAGATGATGTCACTTTTGGGGAGACAGCACTAAGGTAGACAAAGATGAAAAGCCTAAACAGTCAAGAGTTACCTCCATGTTACAAATAAAGCCTTCGATTGCACGATACGGTGCATAAACAATCAGATCAAATTCCAGACTCTGCACATAAAGTTAAGCTAGCATGAACAGAAGAACAGAACATCAGGGATAAATAAGCATAGGGAAGTTAGTTGCAACAGATTAATTGACTCATATATCATGCCTGAAGAACAGCCATCTCATACTTGAGAATTACGTGGTGATCTTGTTTAATCCCTTTCCCTATTTCCTCAGCAGATACATGGTTCTCCTCTATTTTACAAGCTGCATACACGCAGGTTAACCTGTTTAATGAAAGGTATCATCAATTAGTCCAACTTACAACATTCAACCAAGGTGTAACTAACTGCCTAAATATATATAGTCAATTTGATTAACATATTTTCAAATGGGGAAGCAAGTGTTACATTATTTCTTTTGGATGATGTTGCATAACAGACCATTGCAGATAAAACCTTTTGAAGTATTGGAGGGCTGTTGCCTGCAAAAATATTAGAAGGAGAAACATGAATTCAGAGAGCTATCAAGATGGGCAAATTTTATTTTTGACTTCATCATGAACTTTCAAATGGAAGAAGAGCAACACACCTGAATCTTGTGAGGAAATTCAAAGGCACTGCACACTTCTTGGACCTTTCCCTCATAAAATGTTCTCATAAACCGTTCTTCATCAACACTCAACGGTTTAAGCTTCTTATCAGCTGAGAGTAAATAACACCAGTTAATATTTGATCAACAAAACCGTAATGAAGAAGATATAGAACCATGTGAGATAAATCTAAAACTTACGTTGATCTCCTGATCCTGCATCACCTTTCTCAGTAGGATAAGTTAGTAATCCACTGGCATCTACTTCAACTTGAGTTGTTCCACACTGAAAAATAAGAATTTGTCATGAATACAGACTAAATTTCCATAACAACACTTAACACACACACACCTTCTCCAGCAATTGCACTGCCCTCTGATTAGCAGCTTTATATCTCTCTGCCTACAGTCACAACAACACTAGAGCTTAGTTGCAATTTTTAGTATATGAAACAGAAGACATACTGAACAATGAACAAATGAACAATGATCAATTTCACTTCCACTTGTTTGTGAAAACTAAATAACCATTAACCCAAATAAAAAAACAACAGAGAATAAAAAAACACAGATGAAGGCAGTCTCTACCTTAAAAGATCAAAAATTTATAAAGCATACGAAACAGATTTGACTAAACGATAGAAAAGGGAAGAAGGATACCAGTTTCTGGGGAGTAAAAATCCACTTGGACCGTTGAGTTGATGTCTGAAAATCCGCCATTACTTGAGGAGGAGCTGCTTAACAGCTCCCACTGATTCAAAAGATACGAAATCGAAAATCTCACTTGTGAATGTTCCAAAGTATCTCTCTTTATCAATACCCAACAAAAAAAAAGTGTCTCTCTTTTATCGAATAGTGTGTTAATGCCGATCAAATTCACACACACTATCGACGGAGGTTCTCCTTCTGTATCAGACAGAACCAGTAGGCAGTAGAGATAAAGCTGAACCACCGTTTCAATTTCAATTTTATGAATCAGACCGAACCGTTTCAGTTTGATTATGATAATATTATTTACAGGCTATTAAGCCCTGAACTGGCCCAATAAATGTTTTTTTTTTCCTTTCTCCAAGCAGAGAAGAGAACAAAACTGAGAAAGACAAAAAAACAAAACAGCTCAATAGTTACATAATCAATCAATGGTAGCCAATCGAGAAGCTGTTCATTTATTAACTAACTTAAACTATACTAACCTATAATCTGCTATCCTTTTTTCAAATGAAGATAGATACACGGTTAATTTTGTAAGGAACTCAAAAAGTTATATTCATGTTTTGACAAGAGCCATGATTTGATTCTTGATCCATCCCATGCAAGTCTGTATTTCTCTGTAGATAGGCATGTTCTGCGGACACCGCGGCTGCAAGCTACTCACTGCTGTCTCCATCACCTGAGCCACGTCCCCTGGTGGGTACTGCTTCTCTGTGCACTTCTGCAGTCATTTATAAAAGTTCAAATCAATACCCCCATTACCCTCTATGTGAGAAATAAACCTCAAAGTTTGTATTCTTGATATACATTAGACTTTTATTTTTGTCCAAGTAAGTTTCCTCTTAATTTTACCTGAATCATGAGCCAAGTTGCAACACAACAGCTGATCAGCTCTGAATCCATTTGCGTTTCGTTTTTCCCTGATCCCATCAATCCTTCAGTAATCGCCTCTCCTGTGTTTGAGGGAGACCGGTTTTGATGATGGTCCAAGCTGCCATTGGCTTGGTCTTGATGCTTCATACCAGATACTATAGAGTTATCTATTGGCTGATGATGTTTGCTGATTGAGTCTAAAGCCTGTTGGACCATCTTCCCCGCGTCTTCGTCATCCTTCACCAAAGATGCAGCCTACAACCCCCACAGTGAAACCAATTTAAACAAAAACATAGACTTGTATCACTTTGAGTTCTCTGTATTCAGAAAAATACAACTAAATTCAATAAACTCAAACACATAACAACTACCTTTATAGCTGCATCCACCATTGCTTGTGCTGTTGACCTTGAACCACTGACAATTCCAAGCATTTCTGGCTCCATTTCCTGAAAACCAGAATCATGACAGGATAAACAAAATGACTACTTTTATACTTTTTAATTTTACCAATCCCAAGGCAGAGTTCATTTGGTTTACCAATAGTCCTTACCTGTGCATCTGAAGTACGCTGCAGCATCAGAGCTCGTTGAATTTCATCTCTTCTTTCTTTGCGATTGGCTGTGTTATACGTTTGATCAGTAGTGACTCGCCTGTCTCTATCATCCTGTAGAGACTTATTGAATTATGAACAGAGTTTACCAAAAGAGTACTGAACCAAAAAAGAAAGATCAAAGCTTTAACAGACCAGTCAAACGTCATTATTTACCTCTTTCTCAGTAGGACTCATAGAAAAGTCGACATTTTCAAGCTCGGAAGGAGTGAACAGAAAAGATGCATCAGGGTGTTTGGTAAGCTGTGCTTCTTTGCATACTGACAAACAGTTATCCATTTGCCTCCTTAGACCGTCAGGCATGTATTCTAACGGATTTAAAGGCATGCAATCAATGTCCTGTAATAAAAAAAGGATTTGTTAAATCTTCTGACATAAGATTAAAGTATATAAAATATTATAGATTGAGATTTACCATAACCACGTCGACTCCCAACTCATCAAACAGAACGTTGTACTTGTTATGATCAAAAGTAAGAATCTTGCCATCACGAATCTCCCGTGTTTTTGGATGGATGGCAATGACTCTATTCCCAACTGATAAAGGCTGGGCCAAATCTGTATGAAGCACTTCTGTAGCACCTGCACGTAGCTCTGTGTATTGCTTTCTCACAGATTCACGATACTGTTCGAGTTTATCCCGCTCTTCATGTACGAATCTCTCAGAGAATCTCCGAGGTCTACCAAGAGAACTGAACATTTACAGAGAATGAGTAACCTTTTCAAATGTTTATATATATATAAGGGAAACTGTTACAAACCTTTTAATGACGCTCCATTCAAGACGAGTAAGTCTTGGAACGTGACCAAGGCCCACGTGATTCAGATAATCAACGAACTCCATCTTTGCAAACCACGGATAGTCGATGGCACTATAGAACCATTCGAATATGCACCTTCGACGTACCAATGGATGTGATAGACAAGTCGAAACCTTGTCCTGTAAAATGGAATAAAAGCAAATAAGTTAACAGGTTTTTAATGCGTCCTAAGAGAAAAATGAAGTTAGAGACTCCCACCTTTAGTAGCTCATGTTCTGGATCTATTTCGTAACTATGCGACTTGTTGTGAGTGGTTTCAGAAGATTTAGTTCTTTCTTGTAAACTTTTCTTCAAACTAATCTTACGCCTGTTTGGTGGTTTCTGCGGCAAGCTCGCTGGACCCGAACCTGAAACTTGTGTAGCTGACACTGCTTCATTTGGTCTTGTTATTTTCTTATCACTAGTTGAACAAGATTCTTCCGATGTCTTTGCTGTTTTCTGCTGCTTTGCTGGACCTTGACCAGCACGTCTGGGGTTGAGCGGAGTCTTTGAATTATCATCTTCAGCCGATTCCTGCAATGCAATAAACAAAGCATAAGTGTTTTTGATGAAAATACTTTGTCAATGATCCTACAATTGCATTGTGGACAACCAACCACAGATCACACAGAGTAAGATTAATTTCAAGCAAAAAACTACCAAATAGGAGAGAAGCGGGTTTTGCATATATATATATAGATAAGCAAATACCTTATCATGTAGAGGTTTACGTTTTCTTCTTGAAGTGTCAAGTTCCCCTATGGGAACAGCATTACCATCAACGAGTTCCTGCGCAGACTTCGGTTTTCTATTATCAGCAGCTGAAGTTACATGTAGGACACTATGGTCTTCTCGTCCTGCTTGTTTTGCTTTTTCTCTGTTATGGCTACTGGATACGGTTTCCCGAGTGTTAGCTACTCTTTCTTCTTTCAACTCCGCAGATGATTCTGGATCCAAACACAAAACATTAGATATAAATAAAGAGAGGTAAAATGTTAAAGCTGCAGGTTTTAAAAGTATTCGATCCTCACCTGATTCCATCAAACCACCCGGAGTCAGTAAAGCTGACAAGTCAGCCAATGCATGCAGAGCTTCTAATCCATCTACATATAAAAAATGAAGGCCTTTAGGTTAGGAAGACAATGTGGTATAGTAATAATCGAAATTTCACATCTATGACAAAACTATAAAAAGGGACTATTATTGGACCTATGGTTTTACTTCCATAAAATAGTTTCTTATTAGCTTTTTTTGGCTATCTAGTGAAAATATTACCTCTTGGGGCGTTGCATGCTTCTCCGCTATCATCAGAAGTATCTCCTTCTGCTTCTACAGTTCTGACATATTTCTCCTTCCGAGGAACCTCCGCGTTACCAACCCCTTCTATATCCATCAACAAGGCACCATCTCTATCTGGAGATCTCTTAATGTGCCTCCTATCTCGGCTTATTCTCACCACATTCCTAGACATGGAGCTAGCTTGGTGCTTGGATTGAGCTTCCTTAGCTTGTGACTGGCAAAACCCAAAGAGTAGAATCGTTATTGTAAATGAATCATGATAATAAACCTTAAAAAATCTAGAGATATAGAGATACCATTTTCACATTTGGCGTGGTGTCTGGTCTTCTATATGGAGACCCTCCAACCCTTGTCGATGCATTTGCCAATGCTAATGCTAGTATATCATCATCATCATCATCATCAGCATCAGCCTCAAGTTGTTTCTTGGCTCTTTTATTTGGTGGCGTTGAACCTTGTGTATCATCCCTCTGGTCTGCACTTGGTACAAGAAACCGAGGTGTACGTTTACCAGTGGCACGTCGCTCCCTTCCTGCATAACGTAACGGTAATAAATTATTATACATTCTTGAACATATTCATTTTACATGTATTATCCACAGATAGCTACTCTATAAATATTTGATTAAGGCTATAAATATACCCTATAATTCCACAGAATTAAGCCATAAATTTCAGGAAACTGATTTGCGCGATTAATTGTACCATAAACTTGTGTCAGCTTCAAAACTGAGAGGCATCCTTCCGTTGATGCAATTGAATGTGGTGAGATAACTTCTTCTCGAACATCACTAGGCGGAACTTTAGCACGTTTGCGCTTCTGATATTTCCTCGATACTCCAGAAGCACCGTGGCCTTCTCCTTCACTTTCGCTCTCCTCCTACAAAAATGCATGTACACAACTTTACTAAACAGACAATGTGAACCCATTTCTAAGGTGTTGCAGCCGTAATAAAACAAATGGACTCACTATGACGCTGTAATGGTCAGTCATCATTGCAATGAGACCAGCTACAGACGCAGTTCCCTCGGGCAGGGACAAATATGCCTGAAAAAAAGAAAAAGGCAAAATCAAATGTAAGAAGGCATTCATTATTCACCTAATTTCGTTTTAAGGTTAGAAGTAAGCTTAGAGAAAGTGAGATATTCTTGTACTCATACCCGATTCATAGAAAAAAGGGCTTCCACCATATCAGCAGACCGGTTACTCCGCACTGAAGCAGCTAC
Organism: Brassica napus; assembly: GCF_020379485.1. Taxonomy (NCBI): domain Eukaryota; kingdom Viridiplantae; phylum Streptophyta; class Magnoliopsida; order Brassicales; family Brassicaceae; genus Brassica; species Brassica napus. The sequence continues at coordinate 22,857,407 of NC_063439.1, forward strand.
CTAAGCAGCAACGAAGTAGTGTTAAGAGACTTTGAAGTAATACAAAAGTAGAGAAAGGAACCATACTGTGTTACCTTTTTCCAGTCTCTGCCGTGCTTCCGATAGGCATCATAGAAACGCTCAAGCTCACCTTTCGTCCACTGAGGTCCCAACTTGTCAGTCAACTTCTTCTTCTAAAAATTTGAAAACCCATAGTAAAAAAAAAAAAGAGAGAAAGTTAAGCCTTTTAATAAGATATAAGATTAGGTCAATGCGGAGAAAAAACTCACACGTTGCTTGACTTTGTCTATATCTGGAGAGGAGGAGGCTTCTTTGGTGACGCGCTTGTTCACACTCCTCGGCGCCATATCCTCTTCTCCCTTCAACCAAATTCCACTGAAAGAAGATCAGTATATCGATTGCGAGTTAGAAAGACAACGCCTTTACTTACAATTTGAGGATCGAAATCAACTTTAAGGAATTCAAAAGAGAACAAGACCCAGATTCGGATTGAAATTTCGAAAAAAAACGCACGAAGAAACATGAATCATAATTTCAAATCCAAGTTTCCGATAAAATTTGTAATTCGAAAGTAATCCAACTTCGAAATCGAAATAAAGCAGACTCAATCCCCAAATCAAGTAATCCAAAGTTCGAAAAATACCCAATTAGTTCTGCTTAAAACCCCTCTAAGAACCCTAGATCAGAACAGATCCACTCACCCGAGTAACGCAGCTCACAGAGAATCTGCGTTGAATCACACAGAGTAGAACTCTGATGAGAGAAAAGCTTTTGAGAAGCTTCTTGGAGAGATCGGTGAGAAATTTCGAAAGAGGTTTTTTAAAAGAGAGAGAGAGATTGAAAAAGAAAAAAAGATTATTTGGGAGATGAAGAGAGAGAGAGAGAGGAGAGGGGAGAGAGGCGTTGCCGCGAAACTTGAATAAAAGGACGACGACTCCAGAGTTGAGAGAGAGAGCCAATAGGCATCCTCCTTTTCATATCTACAGCGTCTGATCTTAAGCGTCCACGTGGCTTCTCGGGATATGCACCGTTAGATGTTCTTGATTTTCACTTAGGGTTTGTAGTAACGGCAACATGCGATCATATTTGAAAATACCCGTATGAAAAATGGAAAATCTTATTGCGTATATTTCCTGCTATTCTTTTTTTTTGTCAGCTCTCGTACTTTCTTTAATAATATTTTATATGTAAATATTTTAAATTTATTTATCACAATAATTTTAAATCAAATGTGATGCAAATAGTAAGAGTTTTATTATGGAAAGATATTGTAAACTATTTAAAAACTGTAAAAGAAAAAAATAGCTAAATATTTTAATAAATTTAATGATTTTTAATATATTAATTAATTTAATTTGATTCCAAAGTCACATTTTTTAACTTAGAAACGAGAAAGACACGTTTCATTAAAAATAAACTAGAAAGACACATTGTTATCTGTCAAAGAAACAATTGCAACCAATACATTACTTAAATAAAATTTGTAAATTAATATAAAACTATTTTATGTTGTTTTTTCAAACAAAAACTCATAATATTATATACATTATGAGTTTTTGTGACAAAAAAAAATATATACATTATGAGTTTTTATTGATTATCGTCATGTGTTGATCTGAACATTTTGATTGACTATCATTATTAGCTGTGGTTAAATATCAATATTCTCTTCTTTTTTTTTAACGTCTGAATCGATTGATTGATAAACAGAAGTGGCTGCAACGCCCAACAACATCAAACCTTGACAATCAAGGTACTAAAAGAATAGAAAGAAAACGACAACATTCTAAATAAAAATCAAACGTCGCTTCTGATTGTTTCTCTAGCGATCCGATCATGAAGCCAGGAAGGTCCTCCCAAGGCTAGATATGATTGAAATCTTCCATCTCTAAGCACACTCTTCGCAATGTCTCTAGCGATTCTGTTGGTTAAGATCTTTTCCTCGTCAAAGTCTAAACTGTCAAACTCTTCCTTGAGGTTTCTGATTTTTTCCAACAAAATTCTGTATCTAGGCCATTGTTGAGGCTTCTTCAGAGCTTCTATTACTTCATGATAATCCACAACAACTGTTACTCTCGATACTCCAAGGTCCCGTAAGCTAGATAAAGACCATAACACGCATCGGAGCTCCGCCACGAAACGATTAGGTGCGTGAGTTATCGCATCACGAGCGTGGTATAAGACATTACCCCTCTGATCTCTTGCAATCCAAGCCACACCACTGTGAAGGTGAGCATTCCTCCAGTTAGCATGAATGTTACACTTTATTCCTCCATCCTCAGGCGGCCTCCATATATTATCACTCTCCAGTCTCGTGTTCGTATCAGTACGAGTGGGCTGGACCTTGTTTAGCTCGAACCATTGCTCCACTTCTTCAAACATGACTCGTAAGAGTCTCTCTAGTGATTCCTGGATGTGAGCATAGATAACAGAGTTCCTGTTTTTCCAGATTAACCATAGCACCCATGGGATGGAGCGTCGTACAGCCTCTGTCTTGCTCAAGTCCTGCATTGCATCAAAAACATAAGCCACATTCTCTTCCAGGGAGTGTTGTAAAACTCCTGCAGGCAATGCTACGCCCACGTCTGCCCAAATTTGAGAAGCCGTCGTACATTGAAATAAAACATGGTTTATAGTTTCTGCTCCATTATTGCAGAGTCTACAAGACGGATCAACTCCCAACCCTCTGGAGTTTAGCCTATCCGCAACAGCCACAGCCCCTGATATAACCCTCCATAGGAACATTCTGATTTTTGGTAATGTGGGGATTTTCCAGACACGTTTCTTCAACTCAATCCGAGTGAGTTCTTGTGGAGAGATCTGGCCTGCTGTCTCCACTTTTCCTTGCACTATCAAGTCGTATCCTGTTTTGACTGTGTACGCACCATGTTGCGAGTAAGCCCAAACAAAGATGTCATTAACGTCACCTGGCATTATTTGTCTGATACGGACCACTTCATTGGGAGGAAAAAGTTCTGTCAGCGTCTCAATATTCCAGTTCCGTGTGTTATCAAGTAATGCGTCCACCTTAAGATTAATGTCTATGAAGCTGTCATTAACGTCACCTGGCATTATTTGTCTGATACGGACCACTTCATTGGGAGGAAAAAGTTCTGTCAGCGTCTCAATATTCCAGTTCCGTGTGTCATCAAGTAATGCGTCCACCTTAAGATTAATGTCTATGAAGGTCTGTCTGTTAACTGGACGGCGAGGCATCCCATCCATAATCCATTTATCACCCCACACCAGCGTAGATCTTCCATTCCCAATGGATTTTGTGAGCCCCTTAAGCAATAGTTCCCGACCAAAAATGATACTCCTCCAAGCATACGATGGCCTATACCCTTTGCCACATTCCAAGAACTCTTTATTAGCATAGTACCGCCCTTTGTAGACTTGTGCTAGTAGGCTTTGTGGATCGCTTAGTAGTTTCCAAGCTTGCTTGGCCAACAAGGCTTGATTAAAATCTTCAATATCGCGAAAACCGAGCCCTCCTAACTCCTTCGGCTTGCATAAATCTGGCCAAGCTATCCAGTGTATCTTTCTCTTATCATTGCACTCGTTCCACCAAAACGCAGCCATGGCGCTCATTATCTTTTGATAATGATGTTTCGTTAGACGGAAGCATGACATAGCATAGACAGGTAAGGCCATAGCAATAGATTTAAGGAGAACCTCCTTTAGGGAAAGCGTTTTGGCATACCATCCACTAAATCTTTTGCCAAGTTTCTCGCCTATAAAGGCTAAAAGCTTCTGTTTTGATCCACTGAAGCATTCTGGTAGACCCAAATAAGTACCAGCTCCACCCTCATTCTCTATCTCCAGCAGTTCCGCAATTAGTCGTTTCATAACAGGGTCGATATCAGCTCCAAACGTCACCGATGACTTAAGAAAATTGATTTCTTGTCCTGACGCTTTACCATAGAGCTCTAGGCAGTGCAGAAAGTTGGAGCAGTCTGACAGTGTTGCTTTGCATAGGAAGAGACTGTCATCAGCAAACAGTAAATGCTGGATAGAAGGGCATCTTTGTGTTAGTCTCATTCCTGTGATATTACCTTGAAGCTCAGCTCTGTTCATCACATGTACCAATGCCTCTGCACAAAATATGAAGAGGAAAGGTGACAATGGATCCCCTTGACGGATGCCACGTTCTGGTGTGATTCTTCCATACGTTTGGCCATTGAGAAGTATGGTATAAGAAACCGATCGAATACAAAGCATGATCCACTGAATCCATCTCTCCGCAAACCCCATTCTCTGAAACAGTACTTCCAGGAAGCTCCATTCCACTCTGTCATAAGCCTTCGACATGTCAGTTTTGATAGCAATGAAGTCACCTTTGCAGTTTGGATTGGTTTTGAAACCATGTATCATTTCATGCGTTATCAGTAGGTTATCTGATATCAATCTCCCAGCTACAAAGGCACCTTGTGTAGGCGATACCAGAGAAGGCAATATCTCTTTTAACCTTGCACATAAGATGTTAGATATAATCTTATACGATACTGCACACAAGCTGATCGGCCTCAGGTCTGACATGTATACTGGGTTTGGTTTCTTCGGGAGTAGACATAGCTGAGTGAAGTTCCAGTCCTGCGGAATGATTCCATCTGTGAAAATTTTTTGAACTTCTATGATAACCTGCGGACCCGTGATAGACCAAAAGTTTTGAAAGAAATGCCCCGTTATGCCATCTGCTCCAGGAGAGCTATCACTTTTGATTGCTTTCACAGCTCTTTTTATCTTTGCATCAGTGACAAGTTTTGTCAACTTTGAGTTCATCTGTTCTGTCACCTTTGGAGCGAAATCTTGCAGAAGCTCAGACGCATCAGAGGGCTGGGAGGTGGAGAAAAGTTCTGTGAAGTATTGTATAGCAATCTCTCCTTTAGCCTCCTCTGAGGTATGTTCCACACCACCAGGATCAGTGAGGCTTGTGATGAAGTTCTTCATCTTTCTAGTTCTCTCCCAACCATGGAAGATTTTTGTGTTCTTGTCTCCTGCTTGATATTTTTACTCTTGAGCTTCCAGTATTCTTCTTCCTCCTGAAACAGCTTCGCTAGCTCCAATTTCAGGTACACAATCCTGTGCATCGTAGGATATGACTTCTTCTCTTCTTCCTCAAGTTCCATTCTAAACCTCCTGATCATCTTCTTGGAGTTACTAGCCTCATTACGTTTCCATTTAGAAAGAGCCTTACGACATGAAATAATGCAGTCTGAGACTGTGTTGACGCTGCCATGATGGGGCGTGTTCCAGCTTTGTCGTACTATCTCTTCAACCTCAGGGTTGTTACTCCAGCGTTTGTCATACATGAAGCGACCAACATGTTTTGTGCCATCCCCTATTATTTTCGTCAGTATGGGTCTATGATCAGATCCAAGCCTTTCCAGGTAGTGTGTGTGTGCGCGTGGGAATAGTCGAAACCATTCAGCATTTCCAAAGGCTCTGTCGAGCCTACATTGAATCCATACGTTCTCTTTCACCCCATTGGTAACTACTTCTCTGACTCCGACCCAAGAAAACTTGTCTCCAGAGCTTGGGACTTCCTTGATACGACAACCACTTGCCATATTCCGGAACGGGTAAAAGGAGGATTCCTCACGAGCTGGGCCTCCACTCTTTTCAGAAGAATTCATCAACTCATTGAAATCACCAACTAAGCACCATCCAGCATTCCTGTTCAAGCCAATAGTCTTAAGATTGTCCCAGACTATCTGACGTTTATGACGAACAGGGTCTCCATATACAAAGGAGATAAAATAAACCAGGTCTCGTTGCTTTACTCTGGCATCAATGATTCTATCACTCGATGATAAAATTTCTACTTCTTGTGAATTTCGCCAGAACAAAGCCAAGCCACCACTGAGACCCACTGGATCCACCAAGAAACTGTGATCGAAGCCCAACGATCTTTTGAAACCTTCAACGTGATCACTAGAGTTTTTAGTCTCTAGGAGAAACAGGAAGTCAGGGAGATGCTCACGGCACATCTATCAATATTCTCTTAGAAAATGAATACTGTAATCCATCCATCCTAGTTAAAGTAATTGGGTTCAAAAAGAAAAAAGAAATCGTAACGAAATAAAGCCATTCTCTGCTTCTTTTTATTTAATAGTATATAAACGAAAATTACAGCATAAAAATCTGATTTATAATTTATTTCTTATGAATCTACCTCCCAATCACATATTTTGTAGTTTTATCTTGTATCAATCCCTTGGACTACAACAGGCACTTTTGCGTCTAATGCATATCGATCATCACAGTTTAGAAGGCACAGGGTCCGAAGATGCAATTTCCTCATACATTTTGGATATTGCCTCTGCAAAGTAAGCTTTTGCTTGTGGTCTCTTTACCTGTTAATTTGTAAGTTTTAAGCACATGAAATTAGAGATTTCCAACTTCATTGCGGTTTCAAATAATTCATATTGGTGTTGGTTTACCTTAAATGTTGGTGTTAGAAGTCCATTCTCTAAGGTGAATGGTTCTGGCACCAAAGTCACAGCCTTTGCAAACTCAAATCCTCTCAACTATATAGCACAGCAAATTGTTAGCTTGTTGAGTTAGCTAGTTGTTTTCTTTATGACATGAGAGATTGTTAACTCTTATTTTGTTCGTTCTTACCTGAGCTTCTCTTCCAACGATGTCCATCTCGGCAAGAACAGCCTTCCTCACTTTTGGATCTTTACAAAGCTGTGCTAGATTCTCATACTGTAATCACCAAAAAGAGAGGTTTCTTTAGCTGAGTTGAATAAGAAGCCTTGAGGGTTATAAATAATAATAATAATAATAATACCTTGATGCCTTCTGATGCAGCCCAATCTTTCATAACATCTGGATCAACTGCAACTATAGTCACTAGAGAGGAATTGAAGCTATCACCTAACATTAATAGACATTTCAGACTTGGTTGAGAAAATAGCACAAGTGAAGAAGCATATGTGTTTTAATCTTTTTGTTATTACCGTGTATGAAACACTGGGAAACAAATCTACATTTCGTATAAACATTTTCGATTTTCTCCGGTGCTATATATTCCCCTTGTGCCAACTTAAATATGTTTTTCTTCCTGTCATGAACATTGCAAGTTTTAACAAACATTTTTCAATTCTTCTATATATCCACCAAAGAAATATCAAAACAGTAAGATTGTTTCGAATTTATAAAAAAACCTGTCGATGATCTTGAGCCGACCACCGGGTAACCACAGCCCAATATCTCCCGTGTGTAGCCAGCCATCCTCATCCATAATTTCTTTCCTGCTCAACTAAAATGTATCAAGACCCATGTCTACTTATCTATACATATAAAGCAATAATGAAGAAAATGAGTTACGTTTGTTCTTCATCTTTGTAATAGCCTTTAAAGATGATTGGCCCTCTAACACAGATTTCACCACGTGGGTATGGTTGATCTTCCGATGTGTAATTCATTTCAGGAACGTCCACAAGTTTTACCTCTGACAAAAAAAAAATCAAATACATTAACCAGTACTCACATCAATACATATTTGATTAAAAATTCTTCTCCATACTGTATTCTGCTTCTTACCACACGCTGGATTAGGAGATCCGACATGGCCAGATAAATTGTCACCTTCATCCATAGAGCTTATGACACACGAAGTCTCGGTCATGCCATACCCTTCACGGACCGAACATCCAAAGCATCTGTACATCATGATGATGAAGCAAAGACCATATTTTATTTTTGTGAAAGGATTCTTAGAAACCATTGAGAGTGAATCACGTTACAACCGAAAATAAAACTTACACTCTCAAGAAATCCATGACATCAGGTGACAGTGGAGAAGCACCAGACCCCATGAACCGAACACGTCCACCGAGCTTTTCCTTTATTTTGTTGAACACCAGTTTGTCCCAAAGTGGAGATGGACTCCTTCCTAAAGAACACATGCAGAAAGCTTAACAAAAGGCATACTTAATTCACTTTTTTAAACTGTTACTATTATCAGACACTACCATTTAAGATTGCCTTCTTCTTTGAGTTATAGGCAAGTTGGAAAAGCCTTCTTTTTGTAACCCCGGATGATTTTACCGCACTTGTAATCCTGTAAAGATAAAGAAAAAAACATAGCACATAGAACCACATAACTCCTCAATTACATGGGACATAAGGGTCACTTACCCATCATAGACTCGATTATATAAGCGAGGGACACTGCAGAATATTGTTGGCCTTAACACAGCCAAATCATCCATCAGTTTCATGATATCCTGTTAAAATAAATATCTAAAATTAGTCTGATTCTGTACTATAAGGTTCATCTCAATATGTCATGAGACATGAGCTTGACATACCCCCTGATAGAAACCGATGGAAACACCACCATACACCCCCATTATCTGGTTTGAACGTTCATATATGTGCGCCAACGGAAGATATGATATGTAACTATAAGGACAGAAGACATCTCAGTTAAAGATCTTCCATTATAAGGAAATGGTTAAACTACAGAATATAAAATAGTGAAGGGAAAATTTTCAACTCACATGTCATCAGGTAAGAAATTTATTGACAAGCTGGAACCGGCGACATTTGATATCAAGTTTTCATGACTCAACATAGCACCCTTCATATAAAAACAAGTATATTGTGAAGTGTGTTTTAGCTTCAAAAGTGATTCATTCACCATGTTTTTTCCAGCATCAATTCAACTAGAAGAACAAAGAAAACACACATAAGGCTTCAGAAACTGGTGACAACAACTCACCTTTGGTGTTCCTGTGGTTCCACTTGTGTAGCATATGGTTGCAATGTCTTCAGGTTTTGGTGGGGAAAATGGATGTACGCTACTGCGACCCTAAAAAAAATAATCAGTAGCAACATGAAGTCTCTCTAACTACCAAACAAGGAATAACTATTCATAAAGCTAATGACCAATACAAACAACACACTGTAGAAGGGTACCTGACTCAAAAGCTTTTGGTATGATACAATTTTGACTCCAGAACCTGGAGGGAGTGATGGCAAGTTCTCATCAGCCCCTCCCACCACCTTATCACAGGTGCAGATAAAGATAAATAAGTGCTAATTATTTATAAAAACTTGCTGAAATTACAAATTTAAGAAGTACATACCACAACAAGACGAATGGTTGGGATTTCGGATAGGAAGCTTAGCAACTGCATAGTTCCCCCATTATTAAAAAAAATACAGTCTAGACCACTTCGACTGATTCTCATAAGATAATGGAACAAATAAAAACAACACTTACGGTATTTAAGGTTTGTGGTACACAAAAGATGGCCTGAAGAGTAGCATGATTCACAACAAACTTAACAGCGTCTGGACCTGTGTGACACAGAAAATCATATTTAAGAAAATACAATTTCTTTTAAACCTCCAAACAGTTATAAGATGAGGTACCAAGTGTATCGTATAAAGGAACAGAGATGAATGAATAGGCTGCACAAGCATGATCAACAGCCAACCACTCTGGTCTGTTGACAAAATAGAGCCCAACGCAAGCTCCCTGTTCCATTAAATTCAAGTCTTAAGACAAAACCATACGGATCAATAAAACTAGAAACGTTGAATGCAGCTCGCTATATATTCCATATTCAAAGAAGAAGAAAAGTTACATGATTAATTCCATTATATATAAGTCCTGAACCTATGGCTTGTCTAGCAGAAGCTGTTTCCGCATATGTCATCCATGTGTACCTTCAAACACAAAAACACATCACATGATAAACATAAACATACTACAGCTCAATAGTTAGTTAGAAGAAGAGTTGTTCAAAAAACTTACTCTCCAATGGTTCCATCAGGACGAGCTCGTGTACCAAGATACTTGTTATCAGGATATGTTTCAACAGCATGTCTGAATATTCCATAAAAACAGAACAATTTTCCAGCGTTAGATCATAAACTAACCGATTATTTGAACAAAGGTTAAAGAGTAGTACTTACACAAAGTTGTCGTGCAGAGTCCCTATTTCAGGATGATTCGGGAATCTGCTAAAGAGCTTGGTAGGCGACTTTGCAGATCTGGCACGGACAAAACAGAAATTGCACCATAATAATAACAATAATTATAACCACATACACACTCGTTAAAACCAAAGGTAACAAAACAACAATATCTCAAAGTGTTTTTGACCTGTGGACATTCCAAATTCCAGTGTCCAGCTTTTCTGGAAGCACAATGCTGTAGCTATCCTCTATAGAAAAGAATGAAAAGCTCAATCTCAATGGAAAACACAACAGAGAGATCAAAGATATTAAACGTGGTGCTCACCGTTGGAGAAGGGTGAAGCAGAAGCGGTGGCGTTGAGGAAGAGAGAGGGTTGATCATCAGCCTGAGAAGAATCAACGTGAGAGCGAAGGGTCTGGAGACGACGTTGTGCCGGTGAAGAAAACTCCATCGTGGATGAGTTTTTTTTTGTTAACTCTCCAGAAACTTTTTGAGATAATAATATTAAGCCACCGATTGTTGTTTCTTCACGACATAAATAACATTCTATCAAAACATTTCAGTGTAAAAAAAAATAAAAAAAGGTGAACACTACTTATATAGCAGAAGATCAACGTTGGATTATGAATGCTAAATTAAGTATGTTTGGTCGGAGTGGACTCATGAGCCGTGATGATCATTTCTTTTAATAGGTTACAATAATTATTCATACTAACAGTTAGTTATCTGTACTTTTCTTACATATTGCTTACGTCATTTTCTCTGAGATCCACAGGAAGAGATCAGGCACTCTTTCCCATGTGGATAATTTACCATTCTAAGATATTATTATTTGGTCCGCAACATTACAAATATTTACATTTTGTACCAATAAAAAGTCACTTAAAGAGAATATTTCATGATCCAAAGAAACAAAGAAGTGAAATTTTCAACACTTTAACGATTGCATCCATTTTATAACATAATATGACATCTTATTTTGTCTACAAGAGCTGTAGCAGGATGAACAAAATTCTCTGGTGTGAGATTTGATAAAAGTCCGGGTGTTGATTTTTAAAGTGTTGTTGCTTGTTGATTTGTAGAACAGAGCAACCAAAAATAAGAACAACCATCAAGGAGACAAAAAGTTCGTTTTGTTATTGAAGAAACTCAACACAAAGTATATTTGACCATGTTCTCTTTTTCTGTCCCTAAAATGTTTGTGTTCCTACAGATCTTCAACCATCACTTCAAAGCAACAATACTCTGGTAAGAAACCTGGGAATGATAAACAAACCCGGAACAAGAGTGTTCGCACCTTGAGACCATTTAGGTTCTTCATTCTCAATCTTCTCAGGCAGAAGTGCTCTTTCTTGCTGCATACACACGGTATGCAGCCAGCCCGACGACCACAGCAGCAGCTCCAACTGTTTACAAAATTTAAAAGGGGATTTCAGCAAACATGAGTCTGAAACTTTTTTGTTATGGGTTTGTTTGTGAGAAAGCTTGCGTCAGAAATTAAGACTACGGAAGAAAACGTACTTGAGACAGCCATAAGAGAGCGGTTGATTAGCATGTTGTAATGTTTGCGGCTTTTTCCTGCTTCGGTCTCTGGAATACTCAGATGAGGATGTTGCGCTGCTGTTAATATTTTGCGGAATAAGTTGTTGAAATCCCCCAATTTGGAGCTAATGGATACCGGAGGCTCTATTCCCATATCTTGCGTCACCTGCAAGAAAGATCAATGTGAATAAGTAAGGTGTTTTGTAAGTTATTGGAGAGCTATTTTGGTTGACTCATAGGCAAGGGACCCTACCCTGGTGGATTCTTGTATGGAAATCGGGAATGAATCAAGATCGTCTTTCGCTGAAACCATGAGGCAAGGGACCTCATATCCAGTGGCCTCACCGTGAGTTGCGACTTCTACAAGCAACTCAGTCGCTCTCTTCCATGACGACTCATCAGAACTGGGTGTGAAAAAATAAGTCAGGAATGCAAACAGCAACTCAAAGCCTCGTCAAGGTACATCAAACATTTACATCCAGTTAACGCTTTTGTTACACACAAACTACAAGCGGAGAATGCTGTACAGGGAGAATGACAAGGCATCTACTTGAGCCTATTTCATCCAATCAAACAGAACAAAATATACCTGTCATATACGAAGACAGCTATGTCACATGCAGCCAAGGACTCCTTGGATGAAAATAGCCCTGGAGCCCCACCTTCTGGAATTTCCCTCATCACAAGCGTTTTCTTTGCACTCTACACCCAGAGATTTGCAATTATCAGATTAATGAGCAATAATAAACTAAGAAAAAAGTAGCCACAAAAGTAGCACATCTGAACAGTTTTTTTTTCAAAATGTACTCGTTGGAAACACATGCATGTGCCAATAGAAATAACTCATCAAAGATATCTCTATCTAGTTCCCTTCTCAGAGTTCCCAAATTAACACTCAAGTTTGCCATTCTTGTTTAGTATTTCGTACATTGGACATTATTCGCGAGGGGAAATGTATCCAAAATATATACACAAAAACACACATAATGAAACAAACTGCATAAGAAATCCCACTCACCCCAGATTCATCGACCACATTTACTGCGTAGCGCTCATCAGCGGTTGATCCCGGGTTATCAGCATATGACCTAGATCATGAAGAGACACAACAGTAAACCACACGGATATGTCACCCTGATTGTATTTTGGAAATGTAACAAGTTTCGGTGAGAGCTAATATGGCAAACCTTCCAAGAAAGCAATTCAGTAATGCAGATTTTCCAGCGTTATTGGGTCCGAAAACAAAGCACTGGAAAACTTTTCTTTCACATTGTTGCTTTTTGCGATCTAAACGTCTTCTCCTAGTAAGACGAATTGCGGAAGATGGATCACCCGGGAATCCAATGTAAATCAAGTGTTCCACACTCCGAGCCGGTTCTAATAGTGTCATCAGTGACCACTGCAAGGATAGAATTGAAAGATTAGGATAACATAAATTTTGAATTGGTTCAATGAACAGAATAAAGATGCATAAACAATTCTGTCTGACAGAAAGAACTGCTTGACATTTTAGTCTCTCAAAATCAAAGCAAAAATGAAACAAAGAAGAATGATTATATGTATTTGCATGCATATAATATGTTTCCTTAAGTTGTTGAGCATGAGAAAGAGGAGAGTATTGATGATAACCAGTGACAGGAAAGCATCAAACGATAGTCCTCCAAGGGCAGTTTTCTCTGCCGCATCCACATAAGGGGCTTCCGTCCAAGGACTGCCATTCACTTGGCGTTTTAATGTAATGGAGATTAATTAAAATTACACGTTTCTGCTTTCTCGAGGTGGAAGAAGTACCTTTCAGGTGCAGTTGAAAAAAGATCCTCGATCTCTTGAGGTCTCAGATTATTATCCTGCAAAGTAAAAATTCATTATGAAAACTATAAAAACTGCAACTTAAGCCATTAGTTAAAAAGGGAGAATTACCCCATCGTCATCAAACAACACATACATTCCTTTCAGGAAGTCGATTGCTACATCCGTCAACTCGACACTCTACACAAAAATAAAAATAACGAACACAACCATTAGCTGGACATTGCCAAGGAAGGCAGGTTAATGTGAGATGTAACGTAGTTGTATTCCAGTAATGTAACTAGTAAGCATTCAAAATCGTCTTTCTCTTATAATTCAAACACAGAATTCAATAAACAGCCCATGCAGTTGTGGATGACTGGAAAACGCAATGAATCCAGTAATGAACTCACAATGGATTCCGTTTATGCATTTTTACCTGATCGGGTGCTCGCTTGAATAATGAAGGTGGAAGCAACTCATCAGCGAGTCTTATATCATTGTTATACCCAAACTTCCTAAGTACAGTCCATGTTGTCTCGAGCCTCCCTTTCTCAATAAAGAGTGCATGTAGAAACAGGAAGCCGGTCACTGTCAGTCCTCTTTCATTCACACCTTCGGGCAACTTTTCTTGCACAACCCTCTTAACACCTTCAATTTCAGAAGGTTGCAATGGTGCATGAAAACACTTGACCTATTTTGAAATAGCTATTAGATGTGTCATCGGGATAAGAGAATCATAACTTCTTTTAAGAAATCTGAGGGACAGAGCCAATTCAATAAATAGTTAAAACACATGAAACACAAAAAGATCAAAAAAAATACCTGAAAATCATTTAACTCAGCCTCGCTAAGAGCACCATCTCTGTCATGGTCACAGAGTATAAAGATACGCTTCAAAGCCCTTACACACCGGGGTTTCAATGACTGGGACTCTTGATCGAACAGAGGTCCTGTTGGGTGAAGGACTGTTTTTTGTGCATAATAGAAAACTTCTTGTGCCTACAGGAAACTTTTTTTTATTAGGATGACAGTTCAGGCCTGAAATATAATTTATAACTCTCATCTAGTTGTTTTCTGACTATGCATTACAATTCATCCCCAATACAAGTGCAATTCAATCACAATAGTAACCACTTTACAGCAAAAAGTTAGCACAACTAAAATCCTTGAAATTTCTTAGTAAGACGATCACAATTCACATGCCTAAGCTACCTACCCCGAACCAACTTTTAGACATTAGTATATCTTAAGAGGAATAACAGAAGTCATAAAACCTGGAGTTGCTTCAGGGCAGAACACTCGATACAAGTCTCAATCTCCCGAAACTGATGCATTATAGGTGACATCACTTGTTCGAGGCTGACTTGGCTATTGTCGTCTCTCAAGTCGAGCTTACACCCTGCTACTATTATAGGAACTTTTACCTGTCAAAGAATATCACAAGCCAAACATACTAAGAAACAGCTAAACTTTAGGTAACAAAAAAATCTTCTAGACATTTGTACACAAGAACAGTGACATGACCACCAGGAGACAAATTATACACCTACTACAACAACAAGATCGACATGACTAAACTGAAAACAGAGAAAGGAAAATCAAACCTCTAATCGCCGAAGCTCTGGAAGCCAGTAAGTACTCAAATTTTCGAGAGTCTCAGGTCGACCACAGTCATATGTCAAAACCACCGCATCTGCATTCCTCAGTTCCTCGGCAACCATCTCCCTATCTTCCGGCCTGAACCCACGCGCAGAAATATCAAAAGATACATTAAGCAAATCAACAAAGCTGTCAAAGCATGAACATTGCTATCCCAATATCAACCAGTAACTAAACAGTTGGCACATTGCTATCCCAATATCAACACCATATGTGCTAATACTATTCCTTCCAGTTCATCTACAGCTTAAGAACCCTAAACATATATAATGTACCTGGAGGAAGTGTCGACAATGGTGACGGGAACGCCGTCAGGGAAGAACTCCAAGGGAAGATTGGTGTCAGGGAGAACAGGAGGGACATTGGGAGGGAAAGAATCGGAGGCTGCAGCAACAATCAAGCTGGATTTGCCAGTTCCCTTGTCACCAACCACAACGATTCGCACAGATTTGGGTGAGCCAGGACAATCAACCGTACCAGCTGCGTATCTCGCCATCTGGAAACTGCACACAATAATCAAAATTAGAAGAAATAATCAGAGTCTCGGATTCAAGATTCAAGTAGACAGATGGATCATTGCGCGTTTGAGACCAATTAGCTTAAAATTTTCAATCAGATTTATAAATCGAGCAACAAGAGAGAGCAGGATCGTGAAGAACATACGATAGATAATCAACAGAAAGAGAGAAACGAGAAATAAGCACTGACCTAAACTGGAGAATGAGGAAGACGCGAAGGTTGAAAAGCCCTAGGAAAGCCCTGGAGTTGGGAGGATTGTGGTGGTGGCGGTGACGATTGCAACTTGCAACCAACCAAGGAGGTGGTGAACAAATAGAAAGGCTTCTTTTGCTTCTATTCTAGTGGCATTTTCGTAAATTTTATGCACTCTGTTCTTTATTAACGCGAGTAATTTTTCTTTTCGTCTTGTCACTTACGGACAAGTATTTTTCTTATTGTTTTTTAACGCTGAGTAGAAGCCTTTAAACCTTAACCAATAAGCTACATGTTTCCACAATATTTTTCTTATTGTTTACCGCTTGATTTTTAACGACCACGCATAGTTGTATTTTATACAAGTTACTGATATTTGTATCTCTTTTTAAGAATAGTGAATAAGAACTATCCTTACTGAAGTGTAAGGTCCAGGTCCTTGATATTTTTTTTATTAAGCTAATATTATCCTAATAATAAATATCTTTCCAAACCAAAAAGATATTATGTAACAACCTTCCAAATTTAAATGATACATTTATATTTCGTGCTTGTGCATTTTGAGACTAAACAAATTATCTGCTTCATATCTATATCGACTACTACATCACATACCACTTAGCTACGTATATGATTCATTTAAAGGGGTGTTCTTGAATAATGAATTCAATGAAATTTAATAGAATTCAAATTTAAAGTGAAATCCACTTAGACTGAATATTTGCTAGATATAATATGAAATCAATTAAAATCACCCGTTATAAAAAATTTATTTATTTTTGTTGGAATTTAGTTTCAAAGGAATTTGATGTACTTTTATAAGAACAATTAGACTAAACAAAATCTTGCGTTTTTTGTTTGAATTTTGGATCTATTCAAATACACTTCCTGGTTTTAAAGTTCTCACACAATGGTATGCAATATATGATTGATTGAAGTGGGAGTCTCTTGACTTCTTTTTCTAAAAAAATATATATATATTTTTTGTGTTTGCGTTTGATCTTCTTCTTTCAATAATTTTTTGGGTTTGATCGAGGTTGCTATTTTTTTCTGATCTCAAACAAATAATTATGGATATATATTAAATATAATAAATGTTTAAAAAATAAATAAATTTATTTTATTATTAAATTCAAACAAAAACTACTTTGATGAGACAATTAAAAACAAAGATTGATCCAATCGAAACAGGTCAAATAAACGATATATCATATTTTGATTCTCATGTGATTTAGTTCATCTAATAAACAATTAAAATAAATCATTTACATAAATTATATAAAATCACATATTTCAACTAAACAAAAAATTGTGAATTTAACATTCACTTGTCAAAATCTAGTTTCACATGGTAATAAAGTGTTTTTACATTCAATGGTAAAAAAAATTGATTGATCAAAAGCATATCACAGCTCCGCTACCACCAATTGACGCAGTAAGGCACTAAAAACCGTTGGACTCTGGAATATATTGTTCTTGGACCAAAGCCTCAATTGATTTAAGTGTCTCCCCTGAACATGAATAGGTGTAGAAGGGGACAAAGTGCTTGAATTACAATGAATTGATTCTCTGAGTTTGGCTAAGGACCAGTAAAACTCCAAGGAAAGGTCCTTTGAGCTGTATTGTCATTTGGATTGATTAATATTGACATTTTCATCTACATTGCACATTTACATCTACACTACATGTGCCGTCTCGTTGATTAAGAAGGAGTAAGACACATTTTTCACGTATTGCATGATCCAGCCAATCCAAATCGTATAGTTTCTATACATTCTTATCAACGGATGCATAATACATCTCATTACAGGAAGCATAATGTAAAAACATAGAAAAATGTCAATATCAATCAATCCAAATGACAATAGGATAAACTTTTTTTTTTCTTTTGAAACAGCCAATAGGATAACTTGAGAGCGTTTACTTGACGATAAGACTAATGACTATGATGAATGTAACACGGTGAGTATTGGGCTCTCATGGGCTGGACTAGCCTGTTTTAAGAAAAAACATGAAAACCACGTGGCGCCACTTTTAATTCTTAGATCTTTCGTTTGACCGGACTAAACCAGGACGGTAATGCCGAGTAGGCGAGTATGATGTAGACGTCGTCGCTAAAACAACTCTGACACGGCTTGTTTAAAATCCCAAGACGGACACAAACACTTTCATTGTGATCCCATACCTTCCTCTCTTCTTCTCCTAATAAAGAAAATTAAAAAAAGACAATCTCATCTCTCTCTGTCTCTGCGGCTGATTCGAAGATGGGCGTTGATCTGGAATCTATCTCGGAGGCTACATCTGGAGCTATAGGCTCGCTTCTCAGCACAACCATTCTGTACCCTCTCGATACCTGTAAATCAAAGTTCCAGGCCGAGATCAGCGTTCGCGGTCAGCAGAAATACAGGTTTCGTCTCTCTCTCTTCTCCTTCTTCCTTTGTGCTCTGGTTTGTTACGGGATCGTGATCGAAAGTTTTATCTATGTCTTTCGTCATCTCGCTTGAGAAGCTGAAAACGATGAAGAAACTGGTTCTCTTTCAAGTTTTGATTTTTATCTATTGGTCCCTTTTAGATCTTGGATCGTAACGTAGATCAAGGCTCAAGCTTTTGATTTTGTTTTTTGATGGGTAACTTTAAAGCAGCATCCTTTTTTTCTCTTAGATTCGTATTTGGTGTAATCCATAATAAGAAGCTATTTATTAGTTTTCATGGTTTAGTATGATTGTCGTTTGAGTTTGTCTAAAGCTGTGTTTTGTTTTTTTCTGTAATGTTTTCAGATACTTGTCGGATGTGTTTTGGGAAGCGATTTCTACAGGGAAGGTTCTCTCTTTGTATCAAGGCCTTGGGACTAAGAATCTGCAGTCCTTCGTTTCCTCTTTCATCTACTTCTATAGTTACAGCTATTTCAAGAGGTTGCACTGTGAAAAGTTTGGCTCCAAGTCGATTGGTACAACGGCTAACCTGCTCCTTGCTGCTGCTGCTGGAGTTTGTACCTCTGTTTTGACCCAAGTACGTTTGCTTTTGCACTCAGCTCTAATTCAAATAACCTACTTGGTCTCTTCTATGTTCTCTATGGATAATAACTTACGAGTTCTATGTTTTGTGTAGCCTCTAGATACAGCTTCGTCAAGGATGCAAACAAGCGAGTTTGGCAAAGCTAAAGGACTGTGGAAGACCTTAACCGAAGGTGCTTGGGGAAATGCATTTGATGGCCTTGGGATCTCTCTTTTGCTCACTTCCAATCCTGCAATTCAGGTATCATTTAAAACCATCAACTTCATTTTCCCAAGTGTTGTCTGCAATAAGCTGAACAATAAGCTTCTTTCTCTTTGTAGTATACAGTGTTTGACCAGCTGAAACAGAACCTTCTTGAAAAAAGAAAGGCAAAAGCCAACAAAGACTCTTCCCCTGTAGTCCTCTCTGCCTTTATGGCCTTCTTGTTAGGTGCCGTGTCGAAAAGCGCTGCTACCGTCATCACATATCCAGCAATCAGGTATCATACAGCTCTTTGCATTGATCCAGACTCTTTTGGGGTATACGTGATCTATATGCATTCATGGTTTTTTTTGGTAGGTGCAAGGTGATGATCCAAGCAGCAGATGACCCGAAGGACAATGAAGCGAAGAAGATCCCAAAAAGAGTCAGGAAAACGATTCCCTACGTCATCTCTGCTATATGGAAAAAAGAAGGAGCCTTAGGGTTCTTCAAAGGCTTGCAGGC
Organism: Brassica napus; assembly: GCF_020379485.1. Classification (NCBI taxonomy): domain Eukaryota; kingdom Viridiplantae; phylum Streptophyta; class Magnoliopsida; order Brassicales; family Brassicaceae; genus Brassica; species Brassica napus. The sequence goes on from NC_063439.1 coordinate 22,876,770, forward strand.
TCAGATCTTGAAGACGGTTCTGAGCTCCGCGTTGCTACTAATGATCAAGGAGAAAATCACTGCAACCACGTGGTTTCTCATTCTAGCAATAAGGAAAACTCTGTTTGTCACGAAAGGTAGGTTGAAAAGTCCATAAAGATTTGCATCTTCCGCAAGTGTCCCAGGGAGGCCAAAGCAAGAGCAAACAAGAACTTTGGTTTGGTGAGTCTGTTATTGAAAGAATTTGGAGCAGGCAAGTATTGTAGACTTTTCTTATTTCAAAAACTATTGATTTTTTTTTAAGCAAGGAGAGTTTGTGGGAGTAAGACAACTTTCTGGTTATTGTGTAGTTACTTACGTTGGTTTTCTTCAGTTGTAATAAAAATAATGATCTATGTGTAGGATCATGTGACTGATTATAAAAAGAAATGTTATTATTCAAAGCTTGAATCACCTCATGTCTGACTTTGATCTAAGCTTGAATCACCTCTTCATGTCTGTTCTTCAATTTCTGATCCATGTCCTGACTTCTGCAATGTTCGTGATGCTAGACACTAATCTCAGAGTGTTCTAAGGTACAATTTTAAAATATGAATCCATAGATCATGAAAGGATAAGAGTCTTGTCCAATTTTGTAAAACTAGTTGACTGAATCAGTGTTGCATTATTCTTTCATTTGATATCATCATGTCTAAACAAAGAGATAACAATGAAATTTTTATGAAAATCACAATAATAAATAATATATCAATCGGCTTTAGTTTTTTTTGCCTTGAAGGGCAAAAACTCTCGTCCGCCCATAAACTGCTGCAAAACCTCAGGGATGTCCACACGATCTTCACGCTGGTAGTTCTCTAGAATGCAGCAAAGGGTCCTCTCAGTCGCAGTAAGAGTCGAATTCAGCATATGCACATACTGCTGCTTCGTCTGCTGCTCATTGCTCTGCATCAAAAAATAAAATATTAGACAAAACATCATATATATATTTTGCTTTATGAAACGAAGAACAGCCGCGAGAGCTTTTACCTCCTTTTTCTGATCGTATCTGATATCAAGCCTTCGAGCTTGGTAGTCTGTACAGTTGGAACAAGACACAAGCTCTCTGTAAGTCTCTGACGAAGGAAACCAAGCTTCCAAGTCATACTTCTTTGCAGCTGCATCGTTCAATGCTCCAGAGACAATCGACACGACTCGGTATGGAATTTTTAGCTGCAGAGGAATACAAAATAGCTAATTAGAAGGAAAAAAAAATAGATTTTTTGTTAACTTTGAATATATCGAAAATTAATTACCTCTTGGTAAAATTTTTTAGAGTTCTCCATCATCTCCTCCATCATTTTCCACGAAGCATTGTCGTTAGGGCTAGTGATGCAAAACTGTTCAATTTTCTCAAACTGGTGAACACGGAAAATGCCACTTGTATCTCTTCCATGGGAACCAGCTTCTTTTCTAAAGCAAGTCGAGTAACCAGCATATCTGGACCAAACAAGTACCATGTCATGAGAGTTTTTCATACACAAAGAAACAATAACCTAAACGCTGTGTATTATATACTTTATGGGAAGGTCCTTGGGATCGATCCATTCATCCATATGGTATGCACAAAGAGGTTGCTCAGCAGTTGCAATAAGGTATTTATCATCTCCACCACCAGTCACCTTGAACAAAAGATTTTTTCCTCAGAAAATAAAATCTCAACAACAGAACTAAACAAAAGTTTTTACAGACCCTGTATAGTTGTTCATCATGCTGAGCCAACTGTGCACACTTGGCCATGACTTCCTTCCTCATGAAAAAAGGAGGTTGCAATAATGTGAACTCTCTTTTCTTCAAGAAGTCTAGCCCAAAGCTGATCAAAGCCTGGTTAAGTAGCACACCATCTCCTTTAAGGAAAAAGCCTCTTCCTCCAGCAATCTCAGCACCTCTCTTGGTATCTACAATGTCTAGAAGCTCAACGAGATCCACATGGTTCTTCAGCTTCTGACCAGGCGGAGCAACCCGCTTCTCACCCCAAAAATCAATCACAGGGTTATCTTTGTGCAGATTGAAAAAAAAAACAAACGTGTATATTAAATCACTATCCTTTCCAGTCACAACTTAGGGAAAGAGAGAAAAGGAACAAACCTCATCTTCATAAACTGGAACAGAGTGGTCGATGAGATTGCCAACCTCCTTCAGTTTGTCTTTCAAAACATCACATGCTTCACCAACTTCCTTCTCCTTCGTAGTAGAATCTTCTTTGTTTTTCCCTGTTTGCTGAATCAGCTCCGTCGCATCAGCACCAGACTATTCCAAAAAGAAACAAGAATAAAAATCTCATTACAAAATCGGATAAAATATTATCAAATAAGAAGGCTCCTATAACTTATTAGATCCTAAGTACAACAAGAAGAAGGTTCCAAAGGAACTAACGATTTTGAGCTTGGCGATTTGCTTGTTCAGCTTGTTGAGCTCCTTGCGCAAATTATCTACTTCAAATTGACCTGAAACACACACACACAGAAGAAATCAATCAAAGCTCACAAAAGAAACGATTTCGATTCGAGTGATGGGATACATACGCTGACGCCATTCTTTGTCGAGCTCGATAATCTCGTCGACGAGATCAACACTGGCGAATCTCTTCCGTTGAGAATCTCGGATGATCTCCGGATTGTTCCCCTTCTCTTCTCGAAACAGATTGATATCCAACATTATTCTGCTTCTGTGCCTTTTTATTTGTGTGTTGTGACTTGTGAGAACCTGATGATTCTATTTATAAGAGTATTAGCGTGGTCCCTAAGTTAGGTTTAGCTTGATCACTAAGTTTGTTTAGATTGATTTAATTTTTTTAAAATAAATTTAAAATGTGTAATAAAATTTATAATCTAAAATAGCATATAATTAATTATATTTGTTTTACTAGATTTTTATTTATTAGTATTTTTTAATTTTTTTTTATGTATTTTCTATGTATGTGGCTTGCATGCTCATGCGCAGATCTTAAAGACAGTTCTTAGCTCGGCGTTGCTACTAATTGTTAAGCTAGATGGGCTTACAACCTAAAACCAATTGGTGCTAAGTGGAGTGACCCATCCATCTTATATATTGCTAATGATCCCTTCCAACATCCGATGTGGGACATTTTGTGTCTAATACGCCCCCTCGAGATGATGGTTCTTTGAGGGTCAATTTCGGAATGCTCGGGCAAGGATCGATGGGCCAACTTTGGGCCAGAGCGATGTGGATCGGGTTAGACTGCGTGGATCGGACTCTGATACCATATTGATAATATGATGAGAGTAGATGATTGGAAGAATTGTATATTGACTCTCATAGGAATAATAGTTAGAACTACATACATATATATACTAGTGATATTTCCTAATCTATGTAGATACAAATATATGTAATATCTTATATAATAAATATACAATATTTACTAATAATGTCTATGATATTCTATATCCTTCTATATGCCCCCTCAATCTCAAGGTGGTAATGGAGCTGTAGTGGAATGACAAGTTTGAGATTGACGTGTGGTAATTTGATTTGAGTACTTGGATCTGTGGCGGAAGATAGCGGAGATCTAATGATCTGTTTTTGTTAACGCAGCGGATCCAGTAACTATAGTATCGGAGACGGAGGAATGTTGCAGTCATGTTTGACGGAGAGACCGGAGGACATAAGATTTGTGTGTTTTGACATCGTAAGTCTCGTCTTGTTGACATCGTGAGATGGTTGGAGAGGAAGCACCTTGGCTTGGAAACAGAAAATAGAAGCTCGGGGCTTATAGATTCATAGATTCAGAGGCTCGTTTGATGAGCTTGGATGATGGTAGGAAGCTTTGGCATGGTAACAAAACTTTTTTTTTTCTTTAATACTAAGAAATATAGAACAAATTTTTATTTTTATTTTTTCAAAAAGAAGAAATCGATTCAGAGGTCTTTGGAGACATGAATAATAAGAAGCTCCATGGCTTTAAGAAAAACAAAACAAGAAGCATTAAGCTTTGATTTTGGAAGTGAAGCCACAATATAATGGCTTAAGAATTATAAAGATAAAAATGAGGCATGAATATAAAGAAGCACTAGGCTTGGATTTAGAGGTCTATGGTAGACTTGAATAACAAAAAGCTCAATGGCTTAGATTCAGAGGTTCACATGAACATGAATGGTGGAAGCATATAGCTTAACAGAAAATATAATAGAAGCTCAATGGCTTGAAATCAAAAAAATAAAGAAGCTCTGTAGCTTAAAGAAAATAAAAAAAAAACAGGAACGGAGCAGATCGTTAGATCATTATAGCTCTGATACCATGTTAAGATAGATAGACTTCCAACCTAAAACCAATTGGTGCTAAGTGGAGTGGCACATCCATCTTATATATTGCTAAGGATTCCTTCCAATATCTGATGTAGGACATTTATCCCTAATACTAATGACCAAAGAGAAAATCACTGCAACCACATGGTTTATCATTCTAACAATAAGAAAAACTTTGTTTGTCATGAAAGGTAGGTAGAAAAGTCCATAAAGATTGCTTTTCCGCAAGTGTCCCAGGACCAATTAGCAAGAGCGCAAAAAGTTTGGTTTGGCAAGTCTGTTATGGAAAGAAATTGGAGCAGGCAAGTATTGTAGACTTTTCTCATTTCAAAAACAATTGATTTTTTTTCTAAGCAAGGAACTGATTTTAGGGTTGCATAAGGCTTCATGTTGTTGCCAGATTGAGTTTCTGGGAGTAAGAGAAATTTCTGGTTATGGTGTAGTTATGTTTGTTTTCTTCAGTTGTAATAAAACAGTGATCTCCTTGTTACTGTGTAGGCAGGGGCGGATCTAGACTAGTATTTAGTTGGGGGCACATTATTAAAAGTAACAAAGACATATAAAAAACACATTCAGATGGGGGTATTTTCTCAGTTTTCTTCAGTAAACTAAGAACATTTAAATAAATTAGGTGAAGTTGCTTAAGAAAAAACAAAAGTTAGTAGGGGGCACGTGACCCCGTACCGTCCTACATAGATCCTCCCCTGTGTGTAGGATCAATGGATCATGTGACTCTGATTAAAAAAGAAAACATGTCTAATGAGACTACAATCGCAGGGTCATTTTGTGGGAAACTGTAAACGTAAAGCGCCAAATACAAACGAATTTTTTTTTTCAGCGTGTGAAGGTTTGAAATAATCACTATTCAAAGCTAGATCACTTTTGCAATGTCCATGACTGAATCTGTGTTGCATGATTCTTTCTTTTGTTATCATCAGCATGAACAGTATGAATATACATCTCAAACATTTACAGATCGTATATTATTATTCTAATATACATACCTTTTGTGAGTTTTATAACTGTGCTGGACATACATTGGTAACATCTATGAATAACAGTCTTTATTCGACGTGCTTAGATTTTGATACCCCTTCATTGATGTAAACTTTAGCACGATTGTATTTAATTAACTGATATCAATCATTCGCTAAGCAAAACAATCGAGCAAATGACCTATTTCTATACCAAAGGTATCATATAGCAGGTTGCTCAAAAAAAAAAAGGTATCATATAGCAACAAATCTTTCGACGTCGTCCTAATTCCACATATTAAAAGTAATGAAACCTATTTTTTTCCTGGCCAAAAAGATAAACATATATCTCCATAATGCATTAACTAAAGCCTACACAATCCGATTTAGATTGATTGAATGCTCACGAATTTGAAATATAGCCAAGGCCTAACCTAATTAAACTGACACAATCCAAATTTTTAACTTTACCAAAGTTTGATTTGAAACTTGGATCGAGTTTATATGTGACTCAGTTGGGTCGGGTTTAAAATTCGGTCCCAAAACATATTGATTTGGTATCGGTTTAGTTCAAAAACATTAAAACCACATCGTCTATGTGGATACGGTTTCGATGTTTTGAATTAGAGAGAAACTTGTTTTAATACTTCTAATATGTGAAATTGGGCCGTAGTTAAAAGATTGCGTGTAGAAATTGGTCGTTTATCCAATAATAAAAAAATGTTCAAGTAGCACAAAAAAAAATATCACATAATAATATGTGCAACCCTACTTTGTGAGTGTTTAAGGCTTTACCCAACCTCATCGGTTTGATGAGGCAATACTACTCATTCCTATCTTGGATTCGATCAAGAAATCGAAATCTTCAAAGTTCTATGCATGGGTTTACATCCAACAACCATTGATTTTTGAGTTTTATCGCTTCTTGACAAAAGCAGCTTTTGGCAATAAGTGGATTGCAACAATCATCCTCTTATTAATTGTTTAGATAATCATGCGGACCACCACATAGTATTTATGAACGGTAAAATGTACTTAAAAGAGTCGCTCTATGTCAATTACTATGGTGTTTGTCAACAACACGTCTAGAAGAAATAAGTATTAATTAAACAATCAATCCTCTTCATGTATATGTTGAAGCCGTCTTGAAATACTAAAAAGATAATGATTAAGACTTATGAACAAAAGGTTAAATCATAATCTTTAAGGATTTTTATTAGTATAATATTGAACTCTTGATTTGTAACTCACTTTATTGTTGAATTTGAAATAAAGAAACTTTTCTCTCTACTTTCTTGTTCATGACTTGAGCATTTTAAACTAACAAGGTGTCTACATTCTATCTATATCAGCTACTACATCATATGATACATTTTTTTTTTTGCAATATGGGAAAAAACAAAAGTCTTGCTCTTTCCATTATATAAAAGTTCCATAAAAGAACGAACTTTGCAACATGGGAGAAAACCAAAAGTCTAGATACAAGATATTAAAACTAGACAGATTCATCAAAGTGGAAGAAGACAAGTTATTACAACTTAAACCTAGACAGATTCATCAAAGTGGAAGATAAAGATATATTAAAACTGAAACCCTATTATACTAAGCTCGGATCGCAGATCCTTATCATACTCTCTGCAACATGCTTAACATTCTTCTCAGTCACAAGCTCAGACAAGAAAGCCACAGCTACCGACCACAAACCGAAACGGTGGATGATGTTGAAGGCGACGTTGAAACCAAAGTTGAGTCTTGGAATTAAAGATTTATACTGACACACACCAATGCAGTTGCAGCTGCCACAACCACCGCCGGCGCCGCCACCACCACCGCCGCCGACGACTGCACCACCGGCGCCGCCACCGGTTCCCTGAGGAGAGCTGTTACATTTAAGGGGATGTTATTGATACATTCAAAAAAAGAAGAAGGGGATCCTATTGAATTAATGAATTCAATGGAATTTAATAGAATTCAAATTTAAAGTGAAATCTACTGATGTTGAATTGTGTATTTGATAGGTGGAATATGAAATCAATTAAAATCAGCTTGTCAATTTCTTTTTGATTTTGTTGGAATTCAATTTCAATGGAATTTGATGTACTTTTATCTGAAAATCAGAGTAAACAAAATCTTGTTTATTCTTTGGATTTTGGATCTCTTCAAATACACTTTCTCCTTTTAAAGTTTTCATACAATGGCAAGAAATATATGGTTGATTGAAGTGGAAATCTCTTAACCTTTTAAAAAAGGAAATATATTCTTGGTGTTTGTGTTTGATCTTCGTATTTCAATAAATTTATGGGTTTGATCGAGGTTGCTATTGTATTCCGATCTCAAACAAACAATTATGGATAAGTAACTGCTTAACAAAATAAATTAAAAATATCTTTTATATAAAAATCGGTGGTTCTTGTAAACAAAAAATTTCATTGCAGTTATAAAATGAATTATAACCAATTTCACATGCATTAATCATTAAAATCCATTGAAATACACTTAAACTCTAATTACAATACTTATATAAAATTATATACTCAATAACACTCAAACTCTAATTAATACTGTACTTAATACTAATTCCAATACAACTCTAATTAGAATACTTAATTCTAATTTTATTACAGTGCTTAATTCTAATTCCATTACAATACTTGGTCAATACGAGTATATATGCCTAATTATCATCTAAAATATTTGTAAAGTCAAAATATTAAAGATAGCTATACTTTTAATTAATAAAATAATATTAAAATTTAATTAATATTCATATTATTTGATTACATGATGAATCAAATATAAATATATTGATATTTTTACGATTGCAAAAATTATAAGTTATTCCACAATCTTGGTTTTTAATGTTTCATCACAGTAGTTCTCCAATCGAAAATGGGTTAGATAAACGATATATCATATGTTAATTCTCATATGATTTAGTTCATCTATTAAACAACTATTATAAATCATTTACATAAATTATATAAAAATAGATATTTCAACTAAACAAAAAGTTGTTAATTTAACATTCAGTTGTCAAAATCTAGTTTCACATGGTAATACAATGTTTTTATATTGATGATCAAAAGCATATTCAGCTTTGTTACCACCAATTGACACAGTGAAGCACTGAAAACCGTTGGACTCTGGAATATTTTGCTCTTGGACCAAAGTAGCAATTGATTTAAGTGTCTCCCCGGAACATGAATATGCGTAGAAGATGACAAAGTGTTTGAATCACAATGAATTGCTTCTTTGAGTTTGGCTAAGGACCAGGAAAATTCCAAGGAAAGGTCATTGAGCTGAAGTGTAAGCCTATCATCGTTCTCAGCTGTAAGAAAAAAAGAAAAGTAAATGCTTTTAGAGTTGTTTTCTATTTTTTTTTTTTTTGATCGAAAACCATACTTGATTAGCTAAAGAAGAGTTGTTTTCTATATTGGGAACAACCATCAATATTACTTCTGCCACATTTGGTCTGAATCCAATTGGTACTAATGTCAAGTCACTTGCCTATAGATATGCCTAAAGAAACACAACGTCCAAAAGATGCTAAACTCAAATCTAGCAAGCACCGAGACTAAATTAACTTTAATCCCCTCGAGACTACTTTTACTTGGAACATAAACATCCAAAGTCTAAAGTGATATCAAATTTGTACAAATGTGAGGTGAAGAATGGCCTGCAGATCCCAAGGGCGCTTAGTAAACGAGAAAAAACTTAGATCTTCTGTCATTCAATCTCAAATATCATTCACTGTGACTTCAATCAAGCAATCACAGTTATGGCGATCTTAAGGAGCATTAACAACCAGGAAAAGAAACACAACCGAGAATTTTCAGTTTTAGTTCGAATTTTTATGTCTTGATTTTTAGTATTCGGTTTGGTTTTGTTATTACAAACGTGTGTAAAAAAGAACAGCTTCGAAGAAACCTGAAAGACACACACACACAATTGACAATCTCAATACTCATTGAACAACGGCTATTTCTAATAGACCGAGAAACATAGATAGAGCTGATGACTCTTCATCATCTATCCTCGCATCTCAATGGATTACATTTGATTTATCCACAAAGTCCGAGACTTTCATCAATATCTCCACTCTCTGTGTCGCTCCCTTCGATTCCTCATCGAACCCAGTTCCAAAGTTTGGTTCTTTGTGCAAGGAGGAGGAAGAAAAGAGGCGGGCACGGGAGAATTGCGAGGCTTATGTTCAAGTCTCTGTCTTTACTGTCTACTAATCTCCAGATTCTACCGCAGCCGTTGGATCTTGTCATTGCTGATTTAGGCGGAGGAGGAGGAGGAGGTGGTGGGAGAGGGCTTTGGAGAGGATGGGGGAGATTCGATGGGTGGAGAAGGAAACGGAACAGAGTACCAATTTTGATTCTCGTTTGTCTAGTTATGTGGATTTATGGTTACTGCAAAGTCTCTGGGAAGGTGATAAAGAGCGATGAGATTCTCAAGGTTTTAGGAGTTTGCGTGCTTGGTATCAGTTTGGTGAAAGAGCTCAAGAGAGAAGCTAGATCTTTGCTCTTTGTGTTCCTCTGTTTGGTTGCTTCACTGGTTTTTGGATTCAAGAAAGAGAGTTTAGTGAAGTTAGCTTCTCAAGTCAGGTCTTGTTCTTCTTCTCTTCTTCTTAGTAAGAGGAGATCTCGTAGAAGAGTTTAAGCTAAAGGTCTAATTTTTTACTGCATTTAGATTTGATGAATGCTTTCAGTTATTATGTTACCATTGAACAAAACGAGAGGAGAAGAATGAGAAAGCGCACTTCAAAACAATGGTTGAGCTAAAGTGTTCACCCAGTACTTGTTCCATAGTGATAGTGACTATCAAGAGATGATTTGAAAAATGTTTTTTATATCCAATGAATACTATGAAACAAGTAGCACAATAACCATAACTTGCAAGCAAAGATTGATATTAACAATTGACAATAGTCAAATAGAGATTAAACTTGGAAAATAACAAACAGGATACCCAATGGATTTATCAGAAAAAGCAGCATCATATGATTTGGTTTCAGGGTCGTGTAACACCAGCGTATGATTGTGAGCAGGATCATAGAACAACAACTTCTTCTTCTTCTTCTCCACAAAAATTGCTAGTGGCGAGAGAGCGTACCATGTTGGGAAACCAAAGGAACGCCAAGTTGGAACAATACATATGGACCAGAGCTTGTCCCATGTCTTGTTCAATGAATTGAACGACCATATAACTTGGTCAGACAGCTTCAACTGGGAATCGCACAAGCGGTTGTTGAGGTTGCACAAAAGAATCTGCCAATGACTTGCAGTGGATGCAAAGGGAGCTTTAGAGATGACTTTAAAAGTTTCACTGTGAAGATCGAAAGATAACACCTCGGTTTCTTCACACTCTGTGAACCAATGAAGCGACCCATCTACAAACACAGGAGTGGGGAAGCCTCCAAGAATCCGACAAGGAGCAGAGGGTGTCACATACCTCCAAGAGTTGGTGCTAAAATCGAAAACTTCGCACATAGTAGTAGCGTTTTCAAGACCTATATCTATAGAGTTATAGAGCCAAACAGGCTTGCGTGTCCCTGTGAACTCGTCTTTACCGAACCCAGGCTTGAAGTTTAAGTGTCCAAGCTCGATGTAACCGTCCTTTAAGATCATGCGTTCTTGTAATCTCGAGAGAGGAAGAGGCCTATACCATCCAGTTATGGGGTTGACTACAAAACCAGGTTTGTGAGAATCGTACAGACAAACAAGGCCGTCAACGCTGCTCTGACAAACTAAGTACGTTTCGTTTCCCCAAGGCATCTTAACCGACGATGATGGTAATGAACCAAACACAAGTGTTCTTAGAGAGGTTGAAGACACCATGAGAACATCTGGATCTCCACACTGCTGACTATGCTTCGACTGTCTTTCTTGGAAAAACCTGGATTCGATAGTTGATTTCCATTGTGTTTAAGGTGAGTTTGGTCTCGGGTGAAGTAAACAATACTAGAAATGGGTCGAACAGAGGCGTTTATTAGATTTCGAGATGATGTTACAAAGGTGGAGAAAGTAAAAGCAAGCCGGAGCTCGTGAGAGCTTAAACCGGAAAAGTACAAATAGCAGAGAGATGATTGTACGGATGATAAACCCTAATCTCGCCGCTAAGTTTGTGTAGCTAAGTGTCGATGCCTTTCTCCTTTGCTTTCCTCTCCTTTTATACTCTGTTCGATTACCTTAACCTAATCTCCTTTTACCGATTGGGCCTTGTCGGCCCTTCGGGCCTGATTAGGAGGTGATCGCTCTGAGCCGCTTAGTCGATTGGTCCCGCTTCGTTTGCTCTCCGCTTCGACTAACAGCATTTCCTGGCTAAGCCGATACCCCGAGAATCGGCTTCCGAGCCGAGGTTGACTCGATCTGCTGGATTGGGCCCTTTGTTCGATGGGCTTTGTGGATGGGTTAAATCCATCCCCAACAGTAAGTCCCCCCCCCAGTTCATTGATGGTCGAGCAATCGATCTTCGATGAATTTGGTATCTTTAGTTCGGAGAACAAAAGGTTCAATCCGAGCAAGTGACTGATCGTTGAGGAGTCAATCCGTTTAATCAACGCTTCTCAACCGAGGAAATGGATTGACGCATCTGTTTATCACGCGTTGCGATCGTGAGATAAACGCTTACGGATCGAGAAGACGGATCGACGCATCTGTCGATCACGCGCCTAATTGGGTTTAGGCCCACTTAGGCCTTATTAGGCGTAATGATGACGCCTTGATCCCTGCGCTTATCTCTCCCTATAAATAGCGCACCCCTCTCCACTTCTTTTCATTTTTCTCCGCAGCGCTAAAGGTACTTTCTCTCTCTACGCTCCTTCTCTCTCTACGCTCCTTCTCTCTCTTTATCTTTGTTTTTAGATCTGCGATTATCCGAGATGTCGTCGCATCGTTTGACGCGAGAACAAAAAGGAAAGGGGGCGGTATCTTCTCGGGATTCTGCTGAGAATCCTGACAGTATCCATCACGGAGCAATGATGGATATGGAGAATATGGACTTAGCGCAGCGTCTTTTGGTCTCGGAAGCAAGAGAACAGTTCCGGGGTGACGACGACGGTCAAGAAGCGGTCGACGCCTCGATTGTTCCGATCAGCTACTACCCCGGGAACATCTTCGCCGAGGAGAGCCCACTGGAGGTTTGGAGAATTCGACCTTCGGTCGTCGATGGACAAGATTGGTCCAACGTCGAGAGGACGAAGTCCACCGTGGAGTCGGTGGAGGCTATCCTCCGAGATCTCAATGCACACGGGGTCTCGTTCATCATTCCAAAGCGGGATCAGAGGCCTTGGTCGCCCCCGAAGGGGTATCAGTGCATTTACGAGTCATATTTCCGGAACGACACGAAGCTGTGGTTCCCGATTCCTCGAATCGTCACGACTTATGCGTTCCGCAGAGGAGTTGCTTTAAGCCAGCTGATGAACGGGTCTCTTCGGTTGATGGTCGTTCTATCGAGAAAAGCGGCCGAGGCGGGGACGTCGATGAGTGTGAGGTCGTTTGAAGAGTTGACCTCGGTTTCAATTTCCGATGATGGGCTCGTCTCGACGAGGATGCGCCCAAACTACAATGTGGTCACGGGGTACCCGACCAAAACCTCGGATTGGCAACGTTCGTACTTCTATGTGAAGTTGAACAGGTCAGCGTTCGAGGAACCTCCGTAGTCTGGTTATCGCGTTCTTTGGAATGCGGAGATGGGTACTGCACACTGCCTTTCGTGATGATTGTAGCGTGTGCTCGTCTAACGTGTGTCTTTCTTCTCTTTTTTTTTTTTAGTTGGTCACCCGAATCTCGCCACGTACCCCGAGGATTGGAGGGAGAGTGCTCGAATTGTTGCGTTGCAGAAGCAAGATCACTGGGAGGATTTTACTCGGGAGAGAATTCAGAGATCTGCAGACCGGATTGCCAACCGTAAGTTTCCACTACCTTTCTATGTTTCCGAGTAAATGAACGATGTCTATTATGGATTTCTCTTTTTGCAGAAAGCTGGATCTCGGACCCGCATCCTCATATTAACCAATCGACATCGAAGAGATTATCCCTCTTTACGAGAGCCGAGCAGAAGGAGATCAACCGAGCTAAAACGATGAAGCAACTACCAGACCTTAGTCTTATTGTAGCCGGGAAGATCGGTGCCAAGCGAGGCGCTTCTGAGAGCAGGGTTGGTCCTTCGGGACTGGAGGTCGTAGAGGCGACTCCAATTGCCACTGAGCAGGCGCGTACTGGCGGCTCCTCGCAGGGTAAAAGCTCGAAGAAGAGCAAGAAAAGTGCCGGGGGTCCGAAGGATTCCTCCGAGCCGGAACATCCTGGTGCGGATGGTTCTTCTAAGAAGGGGGGGAAGAAAAGGAAAGCCGAGGACCCGCCTACTGAAGATATTCCCAAGAAGAAGAGGATGAAGAAGAAAGAACTGGCTCCGCCCCGCTCATCCTCGGTCTGCGAAGAGGAACTTCAGGCTCTAGTTCCTGAAACTATCCCTGAGGTTGGGACCTCGGAGGATGATGAGAACGAGACCATCGCCCTCTGCCGACGGAGACGGGAGAGTCGAGTCACCGAGGAGGTATCCCGTGGAGCCTTGGCCGGTGATCTGCGTTCTACTGAGGTTCCGAGGGGAATATCGACTTCGGGAGGACAACGGGACCGCTTGAGGAATGAGTCCCCTGCTCATGTCACGGAGGGATCTGAGACCCGAGTATCCGGTCGCCCTAAGGAAACCCCGGCAGATGGGTTCAGATTCGAGTTTAACCGTGAGCTTCCGCTGGCTTGCTACCGGGAAGATTGTGCTCGCCTGTTACGGTTGGTCAAAGGCGGTCCTGATCAACTCCCTTCGGTGGGAGATCTCATCTTCAAAGATGAGTATGGGCACGCCTCTTGCTCGTCTGTAAAGGTAAGCGGTTGTTCGTTCCCTTCTCCCTTTTTTTTTATTCTAGCTAAGTCTTCTTTGTCGTGTTTTGATCAGAGCCATGGTGATTGGAACGTTTTGGTCGAGAAGTACGACTCATCTCTTAGACGGGCCAGAGAACAGATTCGTGAGAGCGAGGAGGCTAAGAAGAGAATGGAGGAGGCTCTTCGGGTTTCTACGCGAGAAAAGGCAGACGCCATTGCTCGTGAAAAAGCCCTTAGGAAGGCGTTTGACGAGACGCGGACATCCGACGCAGCTGAGTTGCAGATGTGCAAGGAGTCAATGAACAATCTTGAGTTCGTGGTGGATAAGCAGCGGAAGGAAAAGGCTGATCTAGAGGCAAAAATGGCTGCGGAATTGCTAAGGCATTCCGAGGAGATGGACAGGCTTCGGAAATCTCGTAAATACGAGGTCACGCACGAGAGGATTCGCGTGCTGATTGCCATGATCGCTAAAGCCGAGAAACGCTTTCACAGGATTTCCCTCCGTGAGGACAAAAGGGACAAATACGACGATGCTCGGTGTCTCTATAGTCAAGCCTTCGGGACGAGGAAATGTCTCGAGCAGATCAAGACCTCTGGTGCAGAGATCCCGCAGGAAACCATCGACTTCTTCATCGGGCAAGAGAAGCACTACGAGGAAGAAGCAGAGCGTTTGGAAGTAAAGGAGATTCCGGCGGAAGATCTTTGCCTTTCTCCGCTAGTGTTGGAGTCTCGATTTTTGATCGAAGAAATTTGGCGTCAGCTTGACCCGTTTGGGTCGAATATTAATTTGATCGATTCGGAGGCCGCTATTGCTCTGCGTACTCCTCTTCGTCCTGAAGATCCGGTGGAGAAGCCCGCTCAAACTGCCGTATCCTCCAACCAGCCCACCGATCAAGACATTGATCCTGCGAAGCAGGCATCAGCGGGAGCGGTTGTTCTGAAGGACGGGGCCGTGCCGACTATCGTGCTAACGGATTCCCCTGCTAAGGCATCGAAGAATGCCAGCTCATCTGCTTCGTCGTCAGAGGACCCGGAGAAAGGTGATGATGCTCTTGCGGGGATGCCTACTGCAGACGCGACTGCGCCAGCCCCAACCAAATTTGGTCGTGTCTCGGGTCCCGGAGAAGGAGATGGCCGCGGCAACGAGGATCCTCCCGTGGTTGATTAATGACTGTTGTCATCTGTTGTAAAATTTCTTTTTTCTCGTTTCGGCTCCTTGAAGCCTTTGAACTTGTCTCTGTTGTTGTTTAAGTACTCGGAAGGTTTCCTTTGCTTTTTTAAAACTTTGAATGATTACCAAGTGTTTTTCTTTTAAGTATGTTACGGATAACCGCTAACATCTTAGTCGATTATGAAATTATTCGTTGCTCGTTAACTCAATCCCACTATTCTTTCTTGTGATAAGTCGGGAAAGAATTAAGACAAGAATTTTCTTTTTGATAAGTTTCCGAGGGAAAGGTATCTGAATGCTACGCAGTAATCGAGAAAATTTGGTCGGCCAACTCATTATTTTTCGATTTGCGATAAGATCCGAAATTCCACTTCGTGAATTTGGTCAATGATTTACATCATCGGTGACTCTGTTTTTCCCTTCGTTCGATATCTGATCAGGATCCGTTCGATTAATTTGGGCGAGTGCTCGTGCGCCGCTTTTCGAGTTAAGGGGATGGCATCGTTTGCTCGTGAGAGGAACGAGATGAGTAAAACTCTTTTTGTTTTGGGTTGTTGGGGCTGGACCCCGTAGAGGGGATGCCTACGTACCTCCGAAGAGGATCAAGCCTTTCGTAGTTCGTTTTAGTCCGAGTAAAAGTGACTTGGTAGTCATTTACTTGGGCGAGTAGAAGTGACCGTAGGGTGCATCTGCTCGGTTTTTTTTTTTTTTTTTTTTTTTTTTGGCGCGAGCAAAAAGGTGATGTAGATCATTTTACTCGCTTTTAAAAGTTGCTCACTTTATGAGTAAAAACGGCGAAAATGCATGGAGTTCCAAGCTCGTGGGACTGCCTCTCCGCGGGAAGACTCGAGTCGGTATACTCCTGGTTTGACGACTCGAGTGATCTTATATGGTCCTTCCCAATTCGCGCCGAGTTTTCCAGCGTTGGGCTCTTTGGTGTTCTCGAAGACTTTTCTCATGACCAGATCACCGAGCTCGAGAGGACGCAAGCGGACCTTCTTGTTGTAATAGCTCTCGATTTGGTTTTGGTAATTCTGGATCCGAAGTAAGGCTTGGTCGCGCTTCTCTTCTAGCCCATCGAGGGCATCTAGCAGCATCTCTTGGTTAAGCTCAACGTGCTGAGGCATCTTAGACCGGCGGAGACTCGTTACATTGACCTCGGCCGGAGCCATCGCCTCCATCCCGTAAGCGAGTGAGAAGGGAGTAGATTTTGTTGCTCCTCGGGGGGTTGTCCGATGCGACCAGAGCACGCCGTCGAGTTCATCGGCCCAATGTCCCTTTTTGAGATCGAGGCGCTTCTTGATTCCGTCGATGATGATCTTATTCGAGGATTCTGCTTGTCCGTTTCCTTGAGGATACCTCGGCGTTGAAGGGCTTAGTCGGATGTTCCACTTGTTGCAGAAATCTTTAAAATTTCCGGCCATAAACTGTGATCCGTTGTCCGTCACGATCTCGTATGGTAGGCCGTGGCGACAGATAATGTTCTTCCAAACGAAGCTGCGAACCTCCTTCTCTGTAACCTGCACGAAGGCTTCTGCTTCAATCCATTTGGTGAAATAGTCGGTCAATACCAGCACGAAGCGACGTTGGCGAGAATTCGGCATTGGTCCGATGATATCCATCCCCCATCGCATAAATGGGTAAGGTGCTGCGGAAGTTCGCAGTAGCTCGGTTGGACTGTGGATACTCGGAGCGTGTCGTTGGCATTTGTCGCATCGCCGGGCATATGCTTCGCAGTCGGTATTCATAGTTGGCCAGAAGAATCCCAAGTTCCGAATTTTCAAGGCTAGTGACCGACCTCCAGAGTGGTTTCCACCCGCTCCTTCGTGAGTTTCTGCCATTACTAACTGTGTTTGCTCGGCGAAAATGCATTTGAGGAGAACCTTGTTAGCTGTTACCCGGTGGAGTTCTTCTTCCATGACGACGTAGTGCGCACTGCGTCGCTTTAGTCGTCTTGCGGCCCATTTATCAGTAGGAAGCGTGCCCTTGGTGAGATACTGAATGAATTCAGTCCTCCAATCTGGTATCAGTTGATCTTGTTCTGTCATCTCGGAGTCGTCGTTGGTCTCAGATAAGGACGTTGTTTCGGATTCAGTGGTGACGAAGTTAGCCGATTCCGCTGAGATGTCGATACTTGGTTTCTCGATTCGATGGATTGGAATAGTCCTTTTGACTTGATCGCGGAGCTTGCTTCCGAGTGCTGCTAATGCATCGGCACATACATTTTCTCCGCGGGGAACCTTTGTGAGCTCGAAGAATTCGAACTCTTTAGCTAACGACTGTACGACTCGGAGGTAAGCATCCATTCTATCGTTGCGCGCATCGTAATCACCGCTGAACTGACTGGCGACGAGCTGCGAGTCGCAGTATGCACTGAGCCGCTTAGCCTTGACTGCTTTGGCGAGGCGAAGACCGGCGATGAGTGATTCATACTCCGCCTCGTTGTTTGACGCTGGGAAACCGAAACTGAACGACTGTCGAATGAGTTCTCCTGACGGAGATTGAAGTTGAACTCCTGCACCAGAGCCTTTGTTTGTTGAGGAACCGTCGACATGCAAGATCCAGGTCGAATCCGAAGTTTCCAAATCCTGAGCGAGTTCCGGAGATAGCTCCACGAGGAAATCGGCGAGGACTTGGGCCTTAGCGGCGGTTCTACACTTGTAGGTGATGTCGAGCTCTCCGAGTTCGATCGCCCACTTGGTAAGGCGGCCAGCTCTGTTAGTGTTCTGCAAGACAGTTCTGAGCGGCTGGTCGGTGAGAACTTCTACCGAGTGTGACTGAAAATAGGGGCGGAGTTTCCTTGCTGATTCGACGACGGCCAGGGCCATCTTTTCAAGTGTCGGGTACCGGGTCTCTGGTCCGGTCATCCTTCTACTCATGTAGAAAACAGGTCGTTGTTCTCCTCGGTCTTCCTTGATTAGTACGCTGCTGACTGCGGCAGACGAGACCGCAATGTAGAGAGATAAAACGTCGCCTATGTCTGGTTTAGCCAGGATAGGAGGCGTCGTAAGGTAGTGTTTGAGCTGATTAAAAGCCTCCTCACATTTATCGTCCCAAATGAATTTCTTGTTTCCTCGGAGGAGATCGTAGAATGGGAGGCATTTATCGGTGGATCGGGAGATGAAACGATTAAGTGCTGCGATTCGGCCTGTTAGTCGTTGGACTTCTCGGCAGTTTCTCGGACTGGGGAGATCAAGGACAGCTGATATTTGCTTCGGGTTTGCTTCGATTCCCCGCTGCGTCACTATGTAGCCAAGGAATTCTCCGGACGATACCCCGAAAGTGCATTTGGCCGGGTTTAGCTTCATCTTGTACGCGTTTAGGATGTCGAAACACTCCCTTAAATGTGCCAGGTGGTCGTTTGCTCGGACTGATTTGACGAGCATGTCATCGATGTAGACTTCCATCGTTGTACCGAGCTGTTTAGCGAACATGCGGTTGACAAGTCGCTGGTACGTCGCACCGGCATTCTTCAGCCCGAAGGGCATTACTTTGTAGCAGTAAGTTCCTCGATCCGTTATGAACGACGTCTTCTCTCGATCGTCGGGATGCATCATGATCTGGTTGTATCCCGAGAAAGCGTCCATAAACGTGAGCATTTCATTGCCGGCAGTTGATTCGACAAGTCTGTCGATGTTCGGAAGTGGGTAGCTGTCTTTTGGGCAGGCTTTGTTGAGGTCAGTAAAATCGACGCACATGCGCCACTTGCCGTTTTTCTTCTTGACAACCACCGGGTTAGCGAGCCATTCCGGGTAACGAACTTCTGCTATCGAGCCCGCGCTTAGTAAGCGCTCGACTTCCTCGACAACTGCTTTGGATCTTTCGGGACCCAACTTTCGTCTCTTCTGTCGGATGGGCTTAATATTTGGGTCTACGTTTAGCTCGTGAGTCGTGATGGACTGGTCGATTCCCTGCATGTCAGTCATCGACCAGGCAAAGGTAGACAAGTTTTGCTTCAGGAAATCCGTGATATCACGTTGCATCTCGTCCGATAGATAAGCGCCTACTCGTAGCACTTTACTTGGATCCGATTCGTCGACTGGGACTTCGAGCACCTCTTCTTTTTGTGGGCAGATCTTGCTGATAGGAGGTGAGATCGAGTTGACTAGCGACTGAGATCGCTGCAGTTTGACCGTGGCGATTAAGAGATCTCGCGCGGCCCGTTGATCTCCTCTCACTGTCTTAGTCGTGCCATCCATTCCCGGGAATTTGACGCACTGATGGTACGTGGATGCGATTGCACGCATGGAGTACAACCATGGAGTGCCTAGTATCACGTGGTAGGGAGCCTTGGTGCTGACTACCGAGAACTTGACCATCCGAGCTACTCCCTCTGCTTGTACCGAGAGACGGATAGTTCCCATGATTACTTCGGAAGAACCGTTAACGCCGGTGAGAGTCCTGGATGACGGTTTCACGTCTTTTAAGTCGATTCCCATTTTTACGAGAGTTTCGCGAAAAATGATATCGACCGAGCTGCCAGTATCGATCAGCACTTTGGTGACGTCGTACTTATCGATAGCTAAAACGACGAGAAGAGGATCGTTGTGAGGAAAATTTACTCCGACAAGGTCTTCAGTTGAGAAGGAGATTGGGAGATCAGTTGGGAACTTCTGCGGCCAGCGCTGCGAGGTGTCCACCATTCGTCGGTGATCTTTGACTGCTCGTACGGAGTCCCCGCAAGGTGGAGATCCTCCCATAATCACGTTGATCCGCGGCCTGACACTTGATTGCTTCCTGGTGAGGAGAGCTCGGAGGTCTTCGCTTTCTTTCGGCGACCCGGCCTTTTTGTGGTCCAGTTTTGCACGCAAATCGCTGACTCGCGCGTTAAGCTGATCTCGTAGATCGACGATAGGATTGCCTTCCGTAGTTGCCAATGAAGATCCTGGGCTCAGCGAATGCTTAGTTCTTTTAGCATTGAGCTCGACTCGGAGATCGGAAGATCCGGGAGTCTTGTCATTCGTTGACGTGGTCTTTCGTTTGAGGAGTACACGTAAGTCCAACGGGTCGAGGGCTTCCTCGAGATCGCTCTCTTCGTCTGATGAGGACTCCGGTTGGGCTCGAATGACTTCAATCCTTTGTCTGGCTGCTGGCGGATCTTCGTCAGCTGAGGCGTCACCATCATCGTCTTGATGTGGGATTTGCTCGGCGACCTTTGGTTTTTGGTCGTCTTGACGCGGTTTTGCTTGATTTTTTCGCTGATTTTTCCTGTCCTTGTTTCTGCTCCAACTGTTCTCGCTTTTTGGCTTCGGAGGAGGAATCTTAATTTCACCGCTTTCGAGTGAGGAGAGGAATTGCGCAAAAAGTGTTTTGCACTCTGAAGTGTCGTGACCTTTTACACCGTGGAGTTTGCACGATTTAGTAAGCCCTGGTGGGGTCCGGGAAGATCCCGCTGCCGAATCGACCTGGGCGACCGTGGCTGGCGCTGTTGCTCGGGGGGATTCGCTTGGAGGATCGGTTTCCCGATGAAAGGTGTTCCACTTCTTCCCGTTTTCGTCGACGACGTAAAGGAGACCGTTCTTACGGTTGTTTTTATCGCTTGGAGCATGCTGACGAGGTTCGACGTGAGCTGTGGCGGCATTTTTAGGCGCCGATTGCTTCGCCGAGTTGTGCTTGCTCAAGATGGCTTTAGTGTCTTCTTCCATACGAATGAAGTTGTGAGAACGAGCAACGGCATCTTGCAACGTCGTGGCGGTGCATCGATAGAGATCTTCTCGGAACTTACATTCCACAAGGAGATTGTTCCTCAAGGCATCGACGGCGATGTGGTCTGGGATATTGATTCTTGACACGACCGACTTAAAACGTTCCATGTAATCACGAAGATTCTGATCCTTCGTTTGCTTGAGGTTCCAGAGAGTCGACGCCGTTGCTTCACGCTTGGTGAACATGATGTAAGTCTTGAGAAAAGCCGAGGAGAGCTCTTTGAAGCTTCTAATTGAATTCTCTTCGAGTCCCGAGAACCAGGTTAAGGCTTGCTCGTTGAGTGTTTCAATGAAAAGTTGGCAGTATCCCGCGTCTCTTTCATCGGGGG
Source organism: Brassica napus (assembly GCF_020379485.1). Taxonomy (NCBI): domain Eukaryota; kingdom Viridiplantae; phylum Streptophyta; class Magnoliopsida; order Brassicales; family Brassicaceae; genus Brassica; species Brassica napus. Next base: position 22,898,117 of record NC_063439.1, read on the forward strand.
CGAGTCTGGCCCTCGCTACCGCAATATTAAAAGCCGTCAAGTGCTCGACGGGGTCTCCTCCTAGTTTGTATTCCGGAAGACGCAACTTGTCCATCTTTCGGAGTTTGACCTCCGTCAGTTCCTCGGTGAAAGGAGTACGCGATGTTGATGCGATGACACTGTCAATCTCGGGTACTGCACTCGTTGCTTGGTGGATCCTCGAACTCATTTGTTGGAAATTTAGTTTAAGCTCAGCGATTTCTCGGACAGTTGATGGATCTGACGCTGTAGGAGAAGCATCGGCGGCTAGGGTTTCCGCGAGTTGAAGAGTGGGATCGACTGGGTTCGTCGTTCGTCCTTCTGCCGGAGTAGGAGGGTTTGTATTGAAGAGGTAACGACGGAGCGGTTGTGAGTTGCCGGTGGAGGCGCTAAGAGCAGCGACAATGGCGGCGAGCTGATCATTCGTCGTCTTCTGAACTTCTTCTTGATGAGCAAGTCGGGCTATGACTGAACTCATGAATTCCGACGAGAGGAGGGGAGGAGGCGGAGGAGGCGTGAGTGCCGGCTCCTCTCCTGAGGTATCTGGGTTCGTACCTCCGGTGGTCATATCGGTCTAGAAACGCTGGGTCTGTTCCGCCCCACGGTGGGCGCCAATTGTTTAAGGTGAGTTTGGTCTCGGGTGAAGTAAACAATACTAGAAATGAGTCGAACAGAGGCGTTTATTAGATTTCGAGATGATGTTACAAAGGTGGAGAAAGTAAAAGCAAGCCGGAGCTCGTGAGAGCTTAAACCGGAAAAGTACAAATAGCAGAGAGATGATTGTACGGATGATAAACCCTAATCTCGCCGCTAAGTTTGTGTAGCTAAGTGTCGATGCCTTTCTCCTTTGCTTTCCTCTCCTTTTATACTCTGTTCGATTACCTTAACCTAATCTCCTTACCGATTGGGCCTTGTCGGCCCTTCGGGCCTGATTAGGAGGTGATCGCTCTGAGCCGCTTAGTCGATTGGTCCCGCTTCGTTTGCTCTCCGCTTCGACTAACAGCATTTCCTGGCTAAGCCGATACCCCGAGAATCGGCTTCCGAGCCGAGGTTGACTCGATCTGCTGGATTGGGCCCTTTGTTCGATGGGCTTTGTGGATGGGTTAAATCCATCCCCAACACATTGCTTTGACACAGCCTTGAAACTCAGCAGAGACCTCACCGGAAGTCTCTCCATGATTCGCTCTATTACATGGTGGTGGGGCACTGATACGGGTTCCATCCTCCTAAGTTTTGTCTTCCTAGCCATTGTTGAATGAAGAAGTGATACAACATAGCTCTCTCTCTTTTATATACACAGGAAAGGCTCACATAGGGCCTGCTCAATGGTCTCATGGGTCCTCGGCAAAAAAAAAATTAATTTCTAAATTATTATTTTTTAAAAAAAAATCTGATAGATATATGTTTTTTTTCAAAATACCAGAAATATTTTTTTAAATAAATCTTTGGAAATAAAAAATATTTTCATATGAAAAAAAATTTGGATCCCTTTTCTTATTTCTAATATAAAAATATATGTATTTTTAAAAAACAATCAGACTCTTATCTATTAAGAAATAAGGATACAACGGATTGGACATGGGACAGTCACACCGTTCACCCTCCTATCTAAGCCGACCCTGGGCTCACACGAGAAGGAAAATCTCAACCCACTGATTTTTCTATCTTGTTATTTATTTATTTTTAGTAAAACAAAATCACATGAAGCCAACCTGATAATTATCTTCTTATTATCTTTAATAAAAATAATAATTCTAAATTAACATGTTTTCAGTATACAGATCAGACATTGGAGTCTCAAACCTGAAACATAGCTCTCTTTCTTTCCTAGATGATGATGCATGAGGCGGCTCTTCATAACCAGACATTACTATTTTGTCAGCAAACATCTTGCCGGTCTAGGGCATGACATGTCAGTGCAGTGTCAAGTTGAAGTCTTTCCCTCAGAGGTTGTTTTCGTAGAAAGATCCACAATCAGATATGCTCTTGATAAAGGGGAACGATGAGTGTTTTAAGAGAAAGTGTTCAAAGTACCTGGTCAATGAAACGGTACTTATTCGAGATTTCTATCCAGAACTTGGCATGCTCTTTCTCGGGTATTATGGCATCCTATAGAGAAACGTGTGAAAAAATGTCAAATGTTCATCGTATATAAATAAGAGGGTCCTGATCTACATCACAGGCATGGAGAAGGCAGCAACGCTAAAACCACATAACTCTGAACTTGTTCTTATCCACAACGAAAGAAGTAGGCTATAAATCGTTACTTGATTCAGGGAATTCTTCGAGGTTTTATACCCTGCTGCTACAAAAGCGAATACATACAAATATTTTCGTTTTTGTTGGCTTTATTGTGATCCAACCATACAGAAAGATGTATCCAACAATAGCAGTTTGGTGAAAGAGTTGAAGAGAGAGGCTACATCTTTGGTCATTGTGTTTCTCTGTTTGGTTGCTTCACTGGTCTTTGGATTCAAGAAAGAGAGTTTCGTTAAGTTAGCTTCTCAAGTCAGGTCTTGTTCTTCTTCGGTTCTTCTTACTAAGAGGAGATCCCGTAGAAGAGTTTAAACAAGCGTTTGTTTCTAATTCATTCTTTCTCGAGATTCTCTTGTTTTCATGATGAATGCTTTCAGTTATGCTACCATTGAACTAAACGAGAGAAAAGAATGAGAAAGCACACTTCAAAACAATGGTTGACCTGAAGTTGTTTCAAAACAAATATGAAACAAGTAACACAATAACCATAACTTGGACAAACAAGCAAAGATTGACAATAATCAAATAGAGATTAAACTTGGAAAATAACAAACAGGATAACCAATGGATTCATCAGAAAGAGCAACATCATATGATTTGGTTTCAGGATCATGTATCACCAGCGTATGATTGTAACCACGATCATAAAACAACAACTTCTTCTTCTCCTTCTCCACAAAAATTGCTAGTGGCGAGAGAGCGCTTACTGTTGGGAAACCAAAGGAAAGCCAAGTTCGATTAATATCTATGGACCAAAGCTTGTCCCATGTCTTGTTGAATGAATTGAACGACCATATAACTTGGTCAGACAGATTCATCTTGGATACGCACAAGCGGTTGTTGAGGTTGCACAAAAGAACATCCCAATGACTTGCATTGAAGGGAGCTTTAGAGGTGATTTTAAAAGTTTCAGTGTGAAGGTCGAAAGATAACACCTTGGTTTCTTTGCACTCTGTGAACCAATGAAGCGACCCATCTACAAACACAGGAGTAGGGAAGCCTCCAAGAATCCGACAAGGAGCAGAGGGTGTCACATACCTCCAAGAGTTGGTGCTAAAGTCGAAAACTTCACACGTCGTAGCATTCTCTAAGCCTATTTCGAAAGAGTTATAGAGCCAAACAGGCTTGTGCGTCCCTGTGAACTCGTCTTTACCGAACCCAGGTTCGAAGTTTGCGTGTCCGAGCTCGAAGTAACGGTATCCTAAGTCGATTATGAGTTGTTGTAGTCTCGAGAGAGGAAGATGCCGATACCATCCAGTTGTGGGGTTGACCACAAAACCAGGTTGGTGAGAATCGTACAGACAAACAAGGCCGTCAACGCTGCTCTGACAAACTAAGTACGTTTCGTTTCCCCAAGGGATCTTGCCCGATGATGATGTTGATGATAGTGAGCCAAACACAAGTGTTCTTAGAGAAGTTGAAGACACCATGAGAACATCTTGATCTCCAAACTGTTGACGATTCTTAAACTGTCTTTCTTGGAAGAACCGGGATTCGATCGTTGATTTCCATTGCTTTGACACAGCCTTAAAACTCAGCAGAGACTTCACAGGAAGTCTCTCCATGATTATCTCAACCACATGGTGGGGCAACGATACAGATTCTATCCTCCTAAGCTTTGTCTTCCTAGCCATTGATGATGAAGAGATACGTAGGCTCTCTTTCTATCTTTTATATACACAGTAAAAGCTCACACGAAAAAGGAAAATATCATAACAGTTTCCTTTCCTATCTTGTTATTTATATATTTTTAGTAAAACAAAATCACATCTAGCCAACATGATAATTATCTTCTTATTATCTTTAATAAAAAAAATAATTCTAAATTAACATGTTGTCAGTATACAGATCAGACATTGGAGTCTCAAACCTGAAACATAGCTCTCTTTCTTTCCTAGATGATGATGTATGACTCTTCATAATCATCTGTATGCATCGGGTAAACGATAACCAGACATGACTATTTTGTCAGCAAACATCTTGCCAGTCTTGGGCATGACATGCCAGTGCAGTGTCAAGTTGAAATCTTTCCCTCGGAGGTTGTATCCCTAGAAAGATCCACAATCAGATACGCTCTTTATAAAGGGGAACGATGAGTGTTTTAAGAGAAAGTGCTTTCAAAGTACCTGATCAATGAAACGGTACTTATTTGAGATTTGTATCCAGAACTTGGCATGCTCCTTCTCTGGTATTATGGCATCCCATAGAGAAACCTGTGAAAAATGTTCATGGTATATCAACAATAGGGTCCTCACACTAAAGCCACATAACTCTGAACTCGTTCTTATCAAGCTATAAAGCGTTTGAAGCAGAGTAGATTTATACCTGGTTTAGGGAATTCTTGGAGGTTTTATACTCTGCTGCTACAAAAGCGAACACCTGCAAATATTGTCGTTTGTGTTGGTTTTATTATGTTCATCCGACCATACAGAAAGAAGCATCCAACAATACAGTACGAGATTGTGAAGATGTCAGATTAGCATTGGTGTATTTTTTTTGCAGATGCTACTATCTATACCTGCTTAGTGTTCCAAGTGAAGAGTGACTGCAAGTCCGCTGTTATGTTCAGTGTCAAGCTGACCTGAAACACACATAAAGTGCTGAATATATGCAACCGGTAACGAAGACAAAACTAATGGTGTGTGCAATGCATAAGCTGGAAAATAAGAGAGCATCATCTACTGATAAACTAATATCACATTCCTGGTGTATATTCAACAACTTGGAAAATTTGAGTTCAGTATGACTTTCAAGAGTACTAGACTATTGTAAAATCATTAAATTTCTACTAAAGTGTTCACAGAAACTGGCATCTGAATCCCAAGGGCCATCGAATTTAATATCACACAATGAATACTAAGCTTAATATGGATCTTACTCAACTCAACAACCATCAAAAGCCAAACTTTCATCTGATGAAACCATGAGAGCTTACCTCATCATTTCCATGGGGTTGCTTCTGAAACCAATTGATGTTCAATATCTACACACCACACCAAAGCACAATCATTATTAAAACAAAACTAAGGATCTAAACAAGTTTAACCCTCTCACGAACTAAAGCATGCATCTTTAGATCCAGGATTACACTAAGAGATCTCTGCAGATACAAAAACAAACGCAAACCTGGATCTGAGCAGAGGGAGTTTGGTTACTGAAGTTATCAGAGAAGGACGCAATCGCGCACATGAAGGCCAGTATCGTTACAGCGAACGTGAGCAGAGCATTCGCTCTATACCCAAAAGAATGCATCTTCTCTTCTAATCACTCGTCTAGTGTTCTTTTTTTTTTCGTTCTCCGGATCCACTCGCAGGCAGGAAGAAGAAGAAGAAGAAGAACGTTTATTTTTTCGCCATTTTTTATATAACTTTACTAATTAAAATTTAAATAATAATCTGATTTATTTCCTTTACTGATTTTTTTGTCAGCAATTCCTTTACTGATTATATTGATAGAATCTGTATTGTTATTTTGTAGAGTAAAATTATGTAATATGACCTTATATATACTACTTTTTTAACCTTTTTAATTGAATGAAATAATCATTCTATCAATCCCATAAAAACAAACAAAATCTAAAGAAAAGGTAGATTTCTACAAACTTTTGAAAAATAAATGAGATGGATTTATTATGTTTTTCTACATTTCATTCATTTTTATTCTATCAATTCTATTTTATATTTTAACACTTGCTGTCTAAAAGATTTAGCCAACTAAACCGAATCGCTAGTTAAACTTAAACCAATTGTCTCGGTACGTTGAATTTGAACCAATGATTATTAACTTCAGCTCTCGGCGAAGGAACCGGCGTACTCCTCCACAAACACGACGTGTTTCTAAGAAAAGTCCACCGGTGACTGCATTTGCTTAAATGCTATCACCACGACCTCGCCTAATAGAACCATCGTCCTGGCTCTGCCACCTAAACGGCGGTGTTTTGATGAATAACCACTGGTCCCATCGATCCAGTGACCGGTCAACCGGTTTACCAGTACTCCTTGGTAGATTCAAAAGACTCTTCGACCGGGTCATTTTCCCACTCGCCATTAGCTTATTTCTTAAATCATCCGGTAACCTTAGCGTAAACCGGTCGGTACATTCTCCAGGTAACACCACCGAATGTCCTGTCGTGTGTGACCTTGAGAATTTGACACGCCCAACACTCTCACCTTGCTCCACTGCCGGTTCATGAATCACGGTTTGTTGGGACTCGACATCCGTTTCGGTTATTACTTCCGGTTCGACAGGTTCAGTCGTCTGCCGCTGGTCAGCGAGATTCGTGCGGCAAACGGGGCAAGTCACGTGACCCTGGAGCCATGCTCCGATACAGTGAGGGTGGAACACGTGATCGCATTTAGGTAGCAAACGCAGCGTTTCATCATCCTGAAACTCGTTCAGACAGATGGCGCACTCTAGCGCACCGTTCCCGATCTTCTGCGTCTTCACTTCGGAGTAGATGAAAGTTGGGAACGTCTCGATCACCGACGCGTCGAGACCATGCGCAGCCGTGGCGTTCGTCATTCTCCTCTCTCCTACCAAATGGTTAACGCTGCCGTCGGCTGCCTCCCTGCAGTGGCGGATGTAGAGGGAGAAGTACACGAAGGGCATTGCGATTATCATAATTACCAAATACATGGTTAGAGTTCGACTGTAATCGTACGGCTTATTTGGGTCTTCTAGTCCGGGTTGACTTGACGCTAGCTCCGACATGGCTAATAGTAGAAACAGGACAAGAGCTGGTAAAGCGGTTTGCTTTATGGTCAACGGTAAGAAACTCTTCATGCTTCTGGAAATCCCAAAACCACAGTTTAGTTATTATTAGCACCACACGAGAGGATAATGTGAAGTTTATAGAGAGATATTATTTGGAAAGTTGAAGACTTGGCGAAGAAGAAAGGAGGATCGACTCAAGAGGGTGGTGGGACCATTTAGGGGATATGTCATCAGCAATTGTGTCAATCATTTAGCGACACATGGACATAACTTTCCAGTTGAGCCATAATACTTTTTGGAAAGTTTGACCATTTAATATATGAAAATATGATTCCTTTCATATAATATATGGTTACGATGGTCAAGTAAATAGTTAACGGCAATTTTCTCGAATAGCATTTTTAAATTTTTGTCACAAAAAAAGTTTTTAAAAATAAAATGACTAAAATAGTTTTTTTTTTTAAGTTTTAATATTTATTTTTTATTTTTAAAATTTTGAACTCTTTTTCAAAACTTAACCACTTAACTTTAAGTTTTAGATTAGTTAAATCTAAAGGTATAAACGCATATTTATATTTCAATAAAATTCCTTTTGGTCATTTTCCTACTTAGTAATCTATTTTTGTGAAAATAAACTAAAAGAAGCTATCTAAGAGATTTTTCAATAGTTAATCTTAATGAATTAAAACATTATATTTAATTGGCATTATAAAAAGTTTATTTATTAATTCCTCTTAAATAGATTATAATTTATTTTAAAATAAAATTTCCTTCTAACATATATATAATACAAAGAAACATATATAAGATTTTAAATTGATCTTAATATGTGTATATTTTATTATATAATGTGATTCATAAAATATAAAAAATAAAATCTTGCTTTTAGGAAAAAATAAAATCTTGTTTTTAGAAACATATATAATATTTTAAAATGATCTTAAGAAACATTTTGTCACATATTTTCAAAATAATAAAAATATTTTCTTTTTATCTATACATTTTCAAAATTATAAAAATTTATCTATATCTTTACACTTTTTAGATGATTTCAAAAATAATTTTAATAACATAAAGCGAGATATTTTTAGTTGAATAAAAATATTAATATTTTATAATTACTATTATTGAGATGATTTATTCATTTTTGCATATTATTCTCTCTATAAAATTTTTTATCTAAACTCTCTGTACATTATTATCAGACTACACAAATAAAAAAAAGTCTCTATAAATTTCTAATTTTTTTAACCTTATATAACATGATTTTTCAAAAACAAATTGCAAAATATTGATATTTAATTTAAAATGCTAAATAATATTTAAAGACAAGATAATATATATCAGAAAAGGAAACTAAAAATACCTTTTTACTATAAACCGATATTGGTGAAATAATTACAAAAGGATTTTTAACTAGCATAACTCTAAATAATTTTAATAAACTAAAAGTATTATACTTTACCATATCAAAAAATCATTATTTTTTCTTAATATTTACTATGGTTTTAATTTATTTTTTATATTTGTACAATTCGTGGCACTCTGACATTAATTCTTACGATGGTCACATAGTTTACATTAACAAATTGAAATATTATATCTAATTGCCACTAATAAATTTTTTTTTACTAATTTCTATTAATTAAATTTTAATTTAGTTTTTTCTTCTGAATAACATATATATATAATAATAAAAAGGAAAAATTTATAAAATCTTAAAATGAATTTAATGTGCATATATTTTTAATTTAGTTTTTTATCATCTTTCTAAATAACATATATATATATATATATAAATGATGCATTTATAAAATCTTAAAATGAATTTAATATGCACATATTCTTAACATATATTGTGATTTCATAAAAAATATTTAGAAGAAAAAAGTTTGATATTAAAAATAAATAATAACGTTATCTTAAGTAACATTCTGTTATATTTAAAAATAAAAAAAATTCTTTATATCTATACATTTTCTTAGATGATTACAAAACAATTTAAATAACATAAATCAAGTTTTCTTTAGTTGGCTAAAAATAATTTATAATTACTATTACTGAGATGATTTATTCATTTTCCATATTTGTTTATTATAAAACATTTACCCACACTTCATTTACATTTTTATCAGATTACAAAAAATTAAAAAAATATCAAAAATATTTTTTTAATAAAATTTACTTATATAACTATGATTTTTACAAAACAAATCTTAAAAAAATTAATTAATTTTTAAAATGTTATATAATATTTAAAATCAAAGATTCTAAGCAAGATAATATATATCAAAAAAAAAGTAAAATTACTTCTTTACTATAAACATATTTTAACTCACATAACTATAGTTATTTTAATAAACTAAAATCAGTATACTTTATTATATTGGAAAAAAACTTTTTTTTTAATATTTAATTTATTTTATATTTGTACAATCTAATACACACATAATAAAAATACCCAAGAGAATATAATTCTTATCTTTAATATTATTTAAAATAGATTTTGATTTGAATCAACCAACTTTAATTATTTTCTCTATTTAATTTTCAAACATATATATATATATATATTAAGTCAAGTGTTCAAGGTTCACGGCCACCACACATGGAGTTTCAAGTACTCTCCCTCTTTGATGAAAACATGTATTGGAGAAAAGTTGATTGCAAAAATCTTCCATCTCCTTCTGTAGACCACCGTTGACTCTGCTTAGATGGTAAAATTTACTTCGAGCTGGTAATTTATCCCAAGTAATGTGCTTCGACCTTAAAAAGATTAGTTCAAGATTATTAAGGTATCAAATGGGGTCTATCGTTATGTTAGGTTGGTGAAAGCAAATGACAGATTCACACTTATTGCGACAGGCTCTCAACCAGGCGCTCATAGTATTTGGACTCTTGAGGCTGCATCAACCTGGTCGAAACTTCACGAGGTTCCTCCATTCCCTCAAGTTTCTCCCGAGTGCACATTCGAATGTGTCGGTTTCTTACAAGAGCCTCTCCATGTCATGTACTATGATGCCCAAACTGTAGCTCCACTAAAGATAAGTATTACTTGTGTAGCCAATCCTCCTCGTGAGTATGTTCAGGCTGTTCTGGATTTCATAGACCCCAAACATTATCTCCACTAAGTTTCAAAACTAGTACCGGTCAGAATCATCCACCAGTTTCTTGTAAGCGCTTTACAACCTTTTTGTTACCGGTCCGACTTTTCCTTCACCAATCACTCGCCCATCATTTTTCACAACCTAAAAGAGAAATGAACTGATGATTAATAAGCTGTTCTGAAACAAACCACCAAAGTGTTTGCATTTCTTGATTGCCTTAAACTAGATACTATTGTATGTACCGGGCTAAGTTTTCTCATAGTTCATGTAGTCCATACCTGAAAAATATTGATATATAGTTGAAATTCTATCTTCACTGTATCATTTAAGATTCTAAGATCAAGGGAAAGATGAGGAAACCTCATCAGCTGTATGGAATTTCGACAAGCTGATGTTTTGTTCTTCAAATATGAAGTTCTCTTTCACCACCAGTTCCATGACCTATACATTGATGAGATGATGAGTTTGGTTATGTTGTATAGTCACTGAGATATGTTGGATTAAAGAATGGTAAATCTTCTCCTCTCTTACTGTAGCTCAAGTGATGCCTGATATACAGTAATCTGCACGGGGAGTGAGAACTCGGCCTTTCTTCTCCATGAACTGCATCAAACACACAATCCCTCCACCATTCAGTTGGCTTTTCTAGAGAATAATATTTTCTTCACCATGATCTTACAATGATGACACATGATACGGGGAAAAAAGATGGAACCTTTGCGAGTATGTTACTGAGGAGCTTGTTGGTGATGAACAAAGATGTTTTAATGGGTGGCCAGCTCTGTTTAGGCCATGCCCATTAAAGCCATGCCCCTTTACACCCTGTAAATTTATGCTTGTTTAATGTTTATACACATGCATGTTTAAACTTTTTTTTAAAAGTCTGTTAGCTTATAGGCACCCGTTTAGATATGTTTATGTTTTTTAAAATACAGTTTTTCATGTCATTAGTTTTTTTGTCATATCTTAATATAGTTTTTAATTTTTTTAATTCATAAACAATTAAATCTTAAATCTTAAAATTAAAATAAAATAAAACACACTTAAAATATAAATTAATAAAGAAAATTTTTAAGGAGAAATTTCATGTTTACCAATTTCATGGTACCATTATTCATCTTTACCACCACTAAAAGAACATTTTCAAAAATAATTTCTTCATTAAGTGGCAAAAGACTCTTATACACTTGTTCTCTATATAAATATATAATAAATAATTATTTAAATAAATAAAAAAATATATAGTTTTTTAATGTTTTCAAATTATACTTTTTCAAATTCAAACTTTTTTATAATTTTTTTTATTTTTTTTAGTTTTGTTTCAAAATTTCTTTTTAAAAATCGAAAGTTATGTTTGAAACTATTTTCAATTTTTTTAATATTTTTAAATATTTATTTATATATTTATTAGAATCCTAAATTTCGCATTCCAGAGATCTTACCCCATCCTTCAACTCTAAACCCTATGTCTAAATTAGTAAAACATAGTGGTATAAATATCTTTTACTCTTCATTAAAAATGAGAGTAAAAATAGTTAGTGCAAACATGAAAAATGGTATTATGAATATGGTATTTGTGGCAATTTTCTAAATTTAAAAAGAGCTTTAATGAAATAAAAAATTATAAAGAAACTGTTTGATTTGATTTCAAAAATTTTAATAAATAAAAGTTCAAATTACTACAAAAATTGGAAACTAAAAATATTTTAACTTTTATTAAATATTAATTAATTCATTGTATCATAAAATATCAAAAACTTATAACATATTTTAAACACAATTTTAATCTAAGAATTTTTCAAAAACACAAATTATTTAAATTATTATATTAAAATTTTTATTTGAAGTTAGTTTAAAATATTCTAAATATGATTTTTGTCCTTTTCTTTAAGAAAACTCATAAACGGATATCCACTCATTTAGTAGGTACTAGTATTGATCTTTTGCTATGCACGGGCATTTGTTTTTATAACTCTATACATTTGTTTTATAATTTACAATGGAAAAATTTATTTGGAGGGTTATGTAATTTACAGTAGAAATAAATGGTATTGTTAGAGTTATATTTATTGGTAAACTTAAAAAGAAAATTGAAATTATGTTTATATTACAACAGTCCAATATGCATGGACACAAGATGAAAGTTAAATAAGAATCTATTTAACAAAACCAAAAACATATCATTACATATAAAAATCACATTGAGGAAAAGCATATCTTTGTAAATAGTTGACGTTAATATATTTTATAGTCTTTTTTCCTTTATATGTATTTTGTTTTCGTGTAGTATTGTTTTACTAGTACTCTTATACTATACTTGCAATGAAAATATAGAATCTTTTCTTTTTGTGGTGATTCTTATATTTCTTAGGGGCTTTGGACGCGTGCTGCCGTGTTATTCTCTTTTCCCTAACTATTGCTACTACACCAAATAAACGTAATTTGTCCATTTAAAAAATGTTATTACATATCTCGTTTAACCTTTACCTTTTTTATTATGAAGCATGTAGCTTTTATCGATATCTAAAAAACAAAAAAGTTATAAATAGATCAAAGAGTAAAAAGTTCATGAAAATTAAATTAATTTGAGAATGAGAGTTTGGGTGTTTTTAGTTTCACAAACCTGAATTTGATTTTTAATCCTCCAGTTTTGAGTACGCTTCAACCTAATCAATGCATAGTATATTCTTTTGCTCATTTAGTTGAAAACAATATATTTTGAAGACTATTGTTGTGCTACTGTTTGGTGAGAAACTATTTCGATCTACATCTAAAATTGTAGATTTGACACTATGAATAGTCTCCTTAGAAGTTTTAGATAGATAAGGTTAGAAGTTGAAATCTCAGAAAGAGTCAGTGGAACATTATTGCAAAAAAAGGTGACCAAAAAAAAAAACATTATTGCAAAAAAAGGTAACTTACAATTTATAAAAAGAGAAATTCTTTACGATAGACCTAACAATTTTTTTGTCATAAATATAGACCTTACAAATAAAAATGACCAAAATAGATTTAAATGTTTTATCAAAAGAAATAAATATACACTTATACCCCTAAGGTTAATTAATCTAGACATTAGGGTTTAAAGTTAAGGGGCGGAGTTTAAGGTTTAAGGTTTAAGGTTGAGAATTTAGGGTTTAGACTTGAGGAGTGGGGTTTTGGAGATATGATTTCAAATTTTAAAATTTTAAAAAAATTTAAAATTTTCAAAATAAAAAATTGCTATTCTGGTCATTTTAGTTTTTGGGATCTATTTTTGTGATAAAATTTTTAAAAGGTCTATTTGAGATAATTGCCTTTTTTTTAATGAGGTAGAGTTAAATCTCTACTAATAAAAGGGAGCTTTTGAGGCTCCATAGGGCGTCCACATCAGCGGAAAAAATTTCTCCCGAAAGATGACACGTGGCATAAAATATAGTTTTACATTTTAATATTAATTATTTTCGAAAATTGTAAAAAATATGTAAACATACAGCATTAAAAAATGGAAAACTACATAAAACATATGTAAGATTACTATTTTTCACTCTACTAATAAAATGGAGCTTTTGAGGCTCCATAGGGCGTCCACATCAGCGGAAAAAATTTCTCCCGAAAGATGACACGTGGCATAAAATATAGTTTTACATTTTAATATTAATTATTTTCGAAAATTAATAAAAGGGAGCTTTTGAGGCTCCATAGGGCGTCCACATCAGCGAAAAAAATTTCTCCCGAAAGATGACACGTGGCATAAAATATAGTTTTACATTTTAAAATTAATTATTTTCGAAAATTGTAAAAAATATGTAAACATACAGCATTAAAAAATGGAAAACTACATAAAACATATGTAAGATTACTATTTTTCACTCTACTAATAAAATGGAGCTTTTGAGACTCCATAGGGCGTCCACATCAGCGGAAAAAATTTCTCCCGAAAGATGACACGTGGCATAAAATATAGTTTTACATTTTAATATTAATTATTAACATTACCGTTTTATAAAAAAAAAATATATATATATAATTTCGAAAATAATAAATATATGTAAAACATACAACATAAAAATGGAAATACTACATTAAACATAAATATGTTTGACTATTTGTCCAAGTTCTTCTATTAAACATTGCCGTTTTACATTAAAAATAGAAAAATACGTAAAGATTTAAACATCTATCTTAAAATATAAAATATAGACATTAACTAAATATAAAGTATAAAAAAGAGAAATACTCAATATTTAAAAAAATAAATAATAAGTAAATATTATAAATATATAAATATACGAATTATATATACAATAATAAGTAAATGCACAATTTTTTAAAAATGAAAAGAGTATATTAAATATTAAACATCTATCTTAAAATGTAAAATATAGATATTAAGTAAATAGAAAATATAAGAAAAAGAAATACACAACTTAAAAACAATGGAAAAAGTATATTAAGATTTAAACATATATCTTAAAATGTAAACTATAGATATTACGCAAATAGAAAGTATAAGAAAAGGAAATACACAATTTTAAAAAATGGAAAAAGTACATTAGTATTTAAACATCTATCTTAAAATGTAAACAATCTTAAAATATAAAATTATTAGTAAATAGAAAGTATAAGAAATAAAAATACACAATATAAAGAAAAATAAATAATAAGTAAATATATAATATAATCTCAAAAGATGACACATGACATTAAAATATAGTTTTACATTTTAATATTACTTATTTTCGAAAATTATAAAAAATATGTAAACATACAGCATTAAAAAAAATGTAAAAACTACATTAAACATATGTAAGATTACTATTTTTCACTTAAAAAAAAGACGGCTTATCTCCATAATGTAACATTACCGTTTTATAAAAAAACAAAAAACATTATATATAATTTTGAAAATAATAAATATATGTAAAACTTACAACATAAAAATGGAAATACTACATTAAACATATGTAAGATTACCATTTTACATTTTTATTTTAAGAAAATAATATATAAACATACAACATAAAAAATGAAAAAACTACATTAAACATATGTAAGATTACCATTTTCATTTAAAAAAAAAGACGGCTTATCTCCATAATGTAACATTACTATTTTGTAAAAAAAAAATTATATATAATTTCGAAAATAATAAATAATATGTAAACATACAACATAAAAAATGGAAATACTACATTAAACATATGTAAAATTACCATTTTACATTTAAAAATAACAATAATATGTAAACATACAACATAAAAAAATGAAAAAACTACATTAAACATATGTAAGATTACCATTGTTCACTAAAAAAAAAGGGTTATCTTCATAATGTAACATTACCATTTTATTAAAAAAAGAAAAAAAAACATAAATATAACTATTTGACTATTTGTCCAAGTTCTTCTATTAAACATTGCCGTTTTACATTAAAAATGGAAAAATACGTAAAGATTTAAACATCTATCTTAAAATATAAAATATAGACATTAACTAAATATAAAGTATAAGAAAGAGAAATACTCAATATATAGAAAAATAAATAATAAGTAAATATTATAAATATATAAATATACGAATTATATATACAATAATAAGTAAATGCACAATTTTTAAAAAATGGAAAGAGTACATTAAATATTAAACATCTATCTTAAAATGTAAAATATAGATATTAAGAAAATAGAAAGTATAAGAAAAGGAAATACACAATTTAAAAAAATGGAAAAAATACATTAGTATTTAAACATCTATCTTAAAATGTAAATCAATCTTAAAATATAAAATTATTAGTAAATAGAAAGTATAAGAAATAGAAATACACAATATAAAGAAAAATAAATAATAAGTAAATATATAATATAAGTGAATACCAAATTTAAAAAATGGGAAATTACATTAAGATTTAAAAATATATATTAAAATTTAAAATATAGATATTACGTAAATAGAAAGTAAAACAAATGGAAATATACAATTTAAAAAAATGGAAAACATACATTAAGATTTAAACATCTATCTTAAAATGTAAAATAGAGATATTAAGTAAATTAAAAGTACAAGAAATGGAAATACATATACATGAAAATAAATAATAATTAAATAATGTAAATATATAATATATGAATTATATATGTAATAATAAGTAAATACACAATTTTTAAAAATGGAAAAAGTTAATCAAGCATTAAACATCTATCTTAAAATGTAAAATATATAATATAAGTAAATACACAATTTAAAAAATGGAAAAAGTACATTAATATTTAAATATCTATTTAAAAATATAAAATATAGATATTACGTAAATAAAAATATAAGAAATGGAAATAAACATTTAAAAAAATGGAAAAAGTACATTAAGATTTAAGCATCTATCTTTAAATGTACTTCTATCTTAAAATGGTATTAAAATATATAAAAATGGAAATACCACATTAAACAAAAAAAAATGTATAGTTTTACATCAAGAAAGTCTCTATAAAACTCATTATTCCATCCACATCAACCTCACACTATTAAGGAAAATTTCAAAGCACTCGAGCAAAAAAATGGTTTCACTATCAACTCTTGCCGTCTCAGAAACCTTTAATGATCTTGAATGAGATTTTTTTATAACAGCAAACTTTTTGTTAGGTGGATTCATTGTTGGGAAACCCGCAACTTCCAAAAGTCAAACTTATTCATGGGAATTGAATTGCTTTTCATAGACTCAAAGGTATTCTTACAAATTTAAATTAATCTAATCTATAATTTTATTGTTAATATTCATACTAACTCTTTCATGATCAAACCATTTCAGTTAATAACCATTCAAGCGTTTATCCCGAAACACTTCCTTCCTCGCCGAATCAGGTATTGGTTCATGTTGGTTTAGTATTGTTTTTGGTTTACTAACCGGTTTAGGATGGTCCTATTGTAAATATAATTTAAGTTGGTTTAGCATATATTATGTTTAAAATAACTTAAATTAAATAATAATAATAATATTATGCTTAAAATATAATTTTAGAGAGTTTTCAAATATAGTTTACAGAACATTATAGGTGATGAATTTAATTTATTAAATTCGTTTATTACTTAAAACTAAGTTTTTTAAAAAAACATACTGAGTTATACATATCAATGATGGATTGGTGAGTATAACATGAAGACAAAAATATAAATATCTGATTTTCAAGATAAGAAATTCAGCTTTTATTCAGATACTCAATATATAATATCTTAAATTATGTTTTAAAAAATATACATAATTTATATATATAGATTAATCTTCAAAACTTAAACTATTATATTATATATGAATAATGTTTTTAAATAAAAATAATTTCTGATTTAAAATAAAAATAAAAACAACAAATGTTTATTTTCAAATAATGGATGTAATTTACATTATACTATCATTTAACAAGTTTTAGATACGTTTTGATATATCATTATTTTTTATTTCCAGAAAACAATAAATTGTTAAACATCAATATCATCTAGGTTAAGTATACGAACAACAAAAATTCAAACATCACAAAAAATATTTACATAACCATTATAATACAATAATTTAATCAAAAATACAATTAAAAAAATATTAAAAAGAATAGTTATATACTTAATATTTGAAAATAAAAGATATTTTTGCTAAAATTATACTTACCTGGCCAAAGAGATCGACCATCTTTTTACGGATCATTCGAATGTTGAGCATGTGGTCGATCCAAAAATACTCTGCAGTTTAATAAAATCTCTAAAACATTTATTCCAACACTCAAAAGATAGTTTTGCTAAATATGATAACTAGATAGCCAATAAAATTACAAAAAAATATTTAAATAGTAAAAAATATGTTAATTTAACGTGTTAAAATTTAAAAATAAATTTTAATTATGACATGCATTTTAACATTTATATAAATATAAATCATAGCCTTAATATAAATAATTTAACAACTTAAATTAGAAAAAAATAAAAAACCCGGGCGTAGCCCGGGTTAATCCCTAGTCTATATATATAAAGAAATGTTCGTCTCTCTCCCGTGAAGCCACGTCATCAATTCGTGCGTTCTGGGAGTGACACGTGTCCCATTTTATATTTAGGGCCAAAATAAATGAATGCAGTTAAGGGTAATTGAACCCAGCACCTCTAGCACTGGTAATTTCTCTTAGAACCACTAGGCTAAAGTCACTTTTTATAAATATGTGGCCGCGAAAATACTTATTATCGTGTCAGCTGGAAGCCCATGCTTCTTCTGCTTGTGGCCAGGGCCGACACTGAACTGACGTTAAGCTGAAGATCGTGAAATTAAAAACTTTACTCCAAGCAATTTTGCAATATTTCTAACCTTTATAACTTGATGCATATAATATATATCAAAATACATTTGTTGTACACGCTTTTATTAGTTTTGATTTTAAAAGAATGTATTTACAGTTATAAATATTTTGTGCCAGTGAAGTAATGATTGAAAAATCTCTATACATATGTCATTTTAAAATAACACTCAACTTCTATATATAGTCAATACATATGTCCATGTTATATTCTAGACTAAATATTTTCTCTTTTAAAAATATAGAAAACAATTTTTTTAGTCTACAAACAAATGTTGTAGAGCAAGTATGCATTATACAAAATAATATATATTTAAAATCCATACACAAAAACATAAAAGTTGTTATAGGCCTCTTTCTGACACATGCACACTCCACTATGAATAAGAATTAAAAAAATAACAGTATTGTCATCAAACTTTATCACAAATCCACATTTGTACATCTATAATTATGAGTTGGACAATTAGTTAATTTGATACAATACCAAAGCAAGAATAATCGAAAAACAACTATACCACCGCATACTAATAAGTAAGACATAACAGATAACTAAATTCTTGAATCTTAAAACAAATTTCAACTCGAACATTTAGTGGATATCAAATTAACTAATATCCCGCCCGTTGGGCGGGTCGATCCTAGTTTAAATATATAGCAACGTGAGTGGGTTTCAAAGAGTGATCATGGGTGTGTGGGATTTCATTTTGCAAAGAAAAAGAAATTAGTAGAAATCAGTTGATAAATGACAATACTTTTGTATTTGATATTTTTTATTTGCTTTGTGTTTTTTTTTTAAATTGTAAAGTAATTTTCATGTGTGAAATTTTTATTGGTCAAATGCTACATTGCACAGAAGCTTCAACGGACGTACGCTTTCTACTTCGGAACTGGAAACAGAATCGAAACCTTATGGAAGCTTACGAAATCTTGCTTTCAAAACGCTTCTAAAATATACTCTTTAAAAACATGTTGAAAGCTTACTTAAAAAAAAACACACACACAATATCATAAATCAATAAAAATATAAAATCATAGTTTTTAGTTTATATTAAATACAAATTTTAATAGTAATGAAATAGAGGGGATAAAAATATACAAACATTAAAATTAATACTATAAATTATCTTTATGAATTGAGTTTTTTTTATCAAAGATATAGCTATATTGAAATATGATGTGTCCATTATTTACAAAGTATTAAAATTATTAATATAATAATTTCATTTGAATTTGAATTTTAATTTATTTTTTATTTTCATATATGAAATTATTTCAAAATTATTATAAATGAATAAATGCTTTATTTTAAATTTAAATAATATAATTTTAGTCTATAATTTTATAATTGCTTTCTATATTTTAATAATATATATGTATATACGCTTCAACTAGTATCCGATTCCTAATTTTTTTTAAAATCTTGCTTATGCGCTTCTATACGCTTCCGTTTCCGCTTTTGTTTCCTTGTAAGATAGGTCATGTCCATTAACTAAACATGCCTAAACAGTCTGAACAGTGCAAGTCTGTTTATTCTTCTTCTTCTTTTTTTAACAACGGTCTTTTTATTCTAAATATAATAAACAAACCACATGTCAACTATTTTATATTATGTCCGTTTAGGTCCACATGCTTCATTCTCATAAATTTTAGAATTTAAGTTCTGAAAATGGTTTGTTTATAACTTTTTTTTTATTTCATGAAAGCAGCTCTTCTTAAGGTTATGCATTTTGTTTCGTGGTTTTCCGTAGTATTTTCGTGACTTTCTAAAATTATCACAAAAATTTATTGCTATAGAATTGATAATAAACACTTTATGAGAGTTCCAGAGACGCGTTGGGTGAATTGCGGTGTGTAAACAGCAAAATTCCACCATCGTTGTCATATACCGGAGGCTTCCTCTCGACCAGGACTACATAATTTTGAAGAAAAAATGATCAAACAAACAAAATTGCATTTACGTCTGCGTTTGTATTTTATCCATTAGGAAGGCGATTTAGTCGTGGTCCATATTTATTTTTATTTTTTTGTCAAGAGTCGTCGTCTATCTAGATGATATACACTGAGAATGAAGACGCCATTGTTTTATATTTCATATAACTTGGAGGAATATATATGATTCATTCCATAGTAAGATTTTATACAAACTATGTTTGGTATCAACTATCAAGTAAGGCTTTTACAAAAAAAAAAAAAACTATCAAGTTAGGTTAATATCTCGTACTTTAATTTAAAGTTCAAACTAGATTCTAATCCGCACATTCGTATAAAAGCCTAACTTGATAGTTTTTTTTTTTGTAAAAGCCTTACTTGATAGGTTAATATCTCGTAAAAAAACATTTTATTTATAGATATAAAATTTTATATTATTTTGTATATAATAATTTATGATAATATATTGCTGTCATTTAAAAAATAACTTAATAGATGATATATAGTTTTAAATATTAAAATTTAACATTGTTAACAATTTTATTTTTTGTAAAAATTATTACTTAATTTATGAATATTAATCATTTTAAAAGGTGAATGATATTTTAGTCATTTTACACGGTGAATGATATTTTATTTATTTATCTTAATGAAAGTAATTTTCAAAATATATTGGTTTACCAATTCAACATAATTTTAATATGTTTGCACAAAAAACATAATTTTAATATGTAATTCATTAATTACTTCTATTTTAATATAATATAGAATATACTTGTAAAATTTATAAAATTAGAATATAATTTCATTATTTTGTTTATAATAAAAAATTAATTAAAATTAATTTATAATAATATTATACTACTAATTGCGAAATTAATCAGTGCATTAATTAAAAGAATTTTTTTTTTAAAAGATTTTGTTACATTTTTTCTAAACAGATTTTGTTATTCCTAAAAGTAAAATTTAATTTATAGTTAAAATGGATTTGTTATTAATATTCTTATAATTATTTAGAAATGTTATACATTAAATAAACTAATGTAAACAATAAAAAAATTATTTGAATACATGGACCTAGATTTCTAGTATAGCCATTTTGTAGTAGATAAAAATAGTATTTCTTTTTTAATAGAGAAGATATTACTTGGCTGAACAGTGTGAGGATAAGATTATGATTATTTCTTGTCAAAAAAGAAGAAGATCATGATTATCTAAAGTGTCTGAACTATCTACAAGACTACAAGGAGACATTAGTTTAGTAGTTTAGAATGGATTGTCATTAATATCTTACAAGAAAAAATAATAATAAAGAATTTATTTGTATGAACAATGCACAGTTTGTTTTGGGGGAAGGCAATTTTTTCTGATAGAAACTATATTGTTTTTTGATAAAATAAGTAATGTAAAATGACCTATTTATTTAGATCCACAATACATGTACCTTTAAATAAAATGAAATAAGTAAATAACCATTCTATCCAGTGTCGTGCCAACCTTCTGAGGGACCCAAGGCAAATACGATGACTTAACATTTGATTTTCACTATAAAAATTATTTATAATCAAAATATTAATTATATTTTAATATAATATAAAACACTAAAGAAAAATAAAATAAAATAACATTAAAAATGATTATAGTATTTAAGTAATTTTTTTATAAAGCATTTTCTTTTTCTTTTTTAAGATATGTTCAATATCTTAAAAATTATAAGGAAAAAAAACAAAAGGCATTCTAATTATATATGTTAAAATAAGATAAAGTATGCTGACCATCAACATTCACACCACTAAATTTAACGAATAAATTATTTTAAATAGAAATACAATTTTTTGGTAGAAACAAATTTGAGAAAACAAAATTAACTAAAAAACTTGAACTTGAACAAATAAAATGTTATTTTCTTTTATATAATTTTAACAAAAAAAAACTATTTTTTGTAATTTTTTGGTTTTGAGTTCAAGGTAGGAAACATAAGTTAAAAAAAAATATCAAAGATTTTCTTAGAGATTTGGGACCCTAATTTTTGTAAATTATGTGGGGGGCCTAAGGGTAATACCGTTTTGCTAAGACTATAGGCACGCCTCTGATTAGAGATGGCAAAATTTGAACCTGCCCGCGGGCCTAGCCCGTTTGGACCTGTTGCGGGGCGGGATTGGTTACTAAGATCCAGGCTCGAATTTTTAGCGGGCTTCGCGGGATGAGCTTATGCGGGATCGGGCCAGAAGCGGGATGGGTTCGGTGTACCCCGCGGGACGCGCGGGTATCCGCAGCTTATTGTTCGTTTTTGTCCAGTGTTAATGGTAGTTGTAGTGCAGCGATATGTAAACTAAAATAGCCAGTTCATGACAAAATAGTTTTATGTATAATGCACTAATGCACTGGAAGAATAAGAAACATGAGGTAGCAAAAGAAAAGTTGAGAAATGGTTTATGATAAAAGGGCAACTGTAATATATGGAAGTTTGCACATAATCACCAATTCACAATTACACAAAAGCAGAAGTAGAAAAAAACAGAAGATTTATTTAAGTAGGGAAAGCTCAAAAGTTGAAGACACAAGTTCCATCAGTCACTTCAAGCCATTGGATCAAAGTTTTTGGCCGCAGGATCAGTAACATCCTTAAGGAACCGGCAAATTCACTTACTGTGCACTTTTACCTGCAACGCAAGTTACACAGTGAAGCTGGACTCTCTTGACGTTCTCTCCCAACGCAGCCTCGTTAAGGTATTGGTCAGCAAGCTGGACTCTCTTGACGTTCTCTTGCTCCATCACAAGCATGTTACCATACTCCATAAGCTTCTCAAGAGTCATCTAAGGCTGCTCGAACACTGGAGGACCTTCCCTCGAGTTCACCAGTTTCTTTCTTTCTATGTTTCTATGTTACATTGAGTTTCTATGTGCGCTTTCGATATGATTCTCAATCCTTTGGCTGAGCATCATTGTGTTCAACTGATTCATAGGACATGTTGTGTTCTCATCTCTATTGGTCTCTTTTTCTTGCAGGTGCTATGCTCAGGATAGAGATGGCGGGACGGGAAAGGCGGGTCAGTACATCCCAATTGCCATCAGTAGCGCATGTATTGATGAGGATCGGAGTCCCGCGGGCCTGTACCGCCAAGGCTTGTGCAAATCGCGGGTCGGGATTGGGCAGCTCTTCTAGGAACCGCATCCCGCGCGGGCCTGTACCGCGAAGACCCGCATTAACCGTGTACCGCGGCGGGGCGGGACAAGGCGGGTCGGTACAACCCAATTGCCATCTCTACCTCTGATTCTATCAATTCCACAAAAATGAACAAAGTTGTCAGAACAATATTTTCTATAACTTTCATGAAAAATAAACGAGAGGTATTTATTATATTTTCTATATTTCATTTATTTTTGTTTTGTCAATTCGATTTTTTTCTTTAACATTTACAGCTTAAAATTAAAGTTTTAGCCAACTAAACCGGTAACTTCGCGGAATCACTGGTGGTTAATAATATGATCCCGAGCGAACGGAC
Source organism: Brassica napus (assembly GCF_020379485.1). Classification (NCBI taxonomy): domain Eukaryota; kingdom Viridiplantae; phylum Streptophyta; class Magnoliopsida; order Brassicales; family Brassicaceae; genus Brassica; species Brassica napus. The sequence continues at coordinate 22,921,955 of NC_063439.1, forward strand.
CGACTTTCCTTCGAACCTAGCGAGGGGAGTCGTTTCTTGTCTGATTATTGGGATCGGTTGCTCGAGCGACCGTAGCGTTTTTTGTGAGATGATGTCGACAGCACTTCCGGTGTCGACGAGAATTTTTGAGAAGACGGCACCTTCGACTTCCAACGCAATCACCAAGGCATCATCGTGGGGCATATCGAGCTTTATAGTTTCGTGCTCGTGGAAAGTCAAGATTTCTCCTTTTTGTATTGTATCCTCGAAGGCGATGATGGTGGAACCGTTAATCGCTTCTCGCGAAGCGCATGATCGCTTGTCGAAAATATCGACCTTTCTTGATGCGATCGGCCTCATCGATCTGAAGAGGTCGAGATCGATTGATTCGATGCAGTTGGATCGGATTGGGGTGGGATCCATAGCCGCGCTTAGGAAACTTAGATCGGTTTCTTAGCAAAGATGTTTTTCGTTTATCTTCCCAAGAGTCGACGCCAAAATGTAGAACCTAAAATGTACACTAAGTATTTGATAATGATCGGGAGTTTTATCTAGGGAAGACAAATGATGTAGGCAACAATATTTTTAGAACACAACGACGTAAACAATTTCCAGTAAGTAAAAATGGACTTTATTGATGAATAAGATCGAATACAATGAGTTGAACTAGATCGAATGATACAAATGAGATCGGTAAAGAAAGGATCTAAGACTGGGATGAAAACAAGGTCGATGTATGTATGTGGCTCTCTTTAGGGTTTTCAATGTCCCCTTCTTCATGTATGTTCTCCTTCCTTTATAGTGAGTCGACCTCGTGATCTTCGTAACTGCTCTGCAATCTTCGTGTCTGCTCCACAATCTTCATGCCTGCTCCGCGATCTCCGGGACCTTGAAGTCTTTTTTTCGAGTTCGATTGCTTGCTATGGGCTTCAGTTCCTTACGGTCCATATCTTTGATCGCGGCCCATTAATGTACTGACCGAAACTGGATCCAACAAATACCATTGCCTTATTTAAAATATTTTAAATTATTATAACAACTAAATTGTCAACCAAGATCATGAGTTATTCTTGGGTTCAGCAACCAATAGCATTCTGATATTTAATATACAACTAGATTTTGACCCGCACGCCCGTGCGAGTGTATTTAAAAAAAATATGATGCTATTTGCTTTTTATGTCACTATTTAGGGTTGGTAAAAAAACCCGACTCGAAGAATCGAACCGATTCCAATCCGAATAAGTAGTACTAAATTCGAACCGGAATTGATTAAATATCTGAATTATTCAAAATTTTGGTATTTGAAGAACTGAAACCTAATCCGATCCGAACCGAAGTATTTTGGGTATCCAAAATAGATTTATATACTTATATATATTAATTATTTTTAGATTAAATATATATAAAGACATCCATAATATATATGATACTTTTAAGTTCACATAAATGCTTGAAAATATATACAAATAATCAAACGTAAATATCTTAAATAGTTAAAAAATACTCAAAACTCCAAAAATGCGTAAATAATTATTAATTCTCTATCCAAATATTTAAAGTTTAAACCAAACCTATTTAAATTGGTTATCCAATTTCGAACCAAATCCTCAAAGATCTGAACTGGACACGAAATCCCAAAAAGACCCGAAAACGAACCCAAACGCCCACCCCTAATCACTATCATATATATGTGTCATCATAGGTTACAAAATATGTGTTATCATATAATTAATCGTATTTTATACATACCATCAAATAAATTTTCTTATAATTAATAATATTTTATACGTACAATCATATAAATAATCACATATATTATATTTTAAAATTTAATGTGAAATATAAAAACCATAATTTAAGTTGATGTTTGAAATTGGGCTTTGTATTGTATTTTTATTATATATATATTGAAAACATTTTTATAATAGTTATTGGAAAATATGTTAGTAAAAATCAAATTTTTAATATATGTATTTTTGAATGAATTTTTGATATAAATTAATTTTAAATTATTATTTTGATTTGAATAAATATATCAAGTAACATAGACCCATTATTTTTTAATATAATGTAATGGACTTCCTAATTTTTAGTAGTATAAGTCTATTATTTTTTTTCTTAACTTACTGCTATCCATGTTTCCAAACAATATTATTTTTTTAACTACTATTCATATTGCCAAACAATATTAATGTGTACTTCAACTTTAATAATATAGATATCTTTTTAAAAAGAAAACAATATACTGTTAATTTATATTATGTTTTTAAAATAAAACAGTAAAAAAAAACAATATACTGTCAAGTTGACATTCAACTTAAGTTTTTTTCTCTTAATTCATTTAAAAAAAAAATCAAAATACAGCTTGAATCACATATGAATATTATCAGCCGATACAAGGGCCCGGAAAATCGCAATAACATCTTCCAGTTTCATTGCCTCCGGCACAGTAACCCGTTGCAGCTGATCCAAATTTAACCATACACATAACTTCACAGTTTCCTATCTCCTTGCATGAGCCATAATCCACTTCACATCCCATATTTTCTTCAACTATATAAAACAAAATAGTTTTCTTTTGAATTAAGATAACAAGCTATTTTAAGGGTTAGGAGATATAATAGACTAAACACAACATATTTGATATTCTGCAAATAAATAAATATAAACATCTTTACATAAATAAGTTAATATAGTTACATGAACATCTTTGAATATTGCATGAGAAAGTATAAAGGTAGCATATACCATAACCAAGTATACTTTTTGAATAAATTTTAAAATAAATGTTTACCTAAAGAAAACATCATGAGATAGATGATGGCAACAACAAGTGAAGAAGTTGATTTAGCCATACTTGCTTCTCTTTTTTTTTTTCTCTTAACTTTAGTTATTTGTGTATTTATTATTGATAGGCTTGAAACTTGGGAGACTGTTGAAATATATTTATAGTATAATGAGGTAACCAAACATTGAAAATTATTACGCATACACAATATCTTCCTAAACTTAGAAAGATATTATGCTTGTTGATGAAGATTTTTCTAAACTTGCATATAACTCAAATTCAGAAGGATATCTTACACATTAGGGAATATCTTTTAAATACCTTTTTAAAAAATGTTTTAAAATAGAATTGGAAGAAAAAAGATTTGAATCTTATCGAGCAAATGATTTTGAAAAAAAAGTCAAAAATAAGTTTTTTCTAAGCAAAAACTTTTAGTTAAATATATATATATATATATATATATATCTGGACAGTTAGACCAGCCACTTAAACACAGAGCATAATACTAGAACGAGAAAATAAAACAAAAAAACATATGATTGAAAATATATTCAATATGTTTTTCTTTTTACAATTTTATCCGCAATATAAAAAATCTACCGGTCAAAACATCAAATTTTAGTCAAATTATAATAAAACATGTATCTGACTGTGTATAACTTTAACAAGACACTAGAGTTTAACCCGTGCCATGCACGGGTTTTTGTTTTTACTTTTTATAGATAAATATTTATTTTGTGTAAGTGATAATCTATATTTTTAAAATTTATCGTGCGCGAGTTTTGTTTTTAATTTTTATAAATAAATGTTTATTTTGTGTAAGTGATAATCTATATTTTTAAAATTTATCTCTATAAAATATTTTTTTAATATGATATTTCTAAAAATAATAATTTTCTAATTTATATTGAGTATTATACATTGTTTTGTAATTCGTTAAATGTATCACCGATATTTTTAGAATATGACCTTATACCAGCACAAATATATTTTTATTTTTTATGGATCAAAATTTTATAATAAAATTATTTTATATGCTATTTAAAATCTGGTGTTATATACTTTATACTATTTAACATTTATCACATTGAATATACACTGGCTTATTATTTATAATAGAGTATATATTAAATAATAAAAGACATGATTTTAGCCACAACATTTTTGGCTTTAGTTTTTAGAATATTTGCTTATTGTGGTTGCTTTGAAACCTACGAATAATCAATATACAATATTAAAAGGGGAATATCCTCAACATTTAGCATGTCCACGTCATCTCAAAAAATTAGCCAATAGGAATACTTTGTACTGCCATGTCATTATCGCTTTTCTAGACTGAAGAGAAAATAGGCTTTTCGTTCAATTTTAATAGTAATTAACCATGACCCATGTGAGGCCCACCTCTCCAACCCTAATCGTCTTCGACGTAAACGATGATCGTGTCTGGCGCTTCCATTCTCTGCAATCGCTGTTTCTCCTCTGTATTTATCACAACCAGTATGAATCATTAGCCTCTGTTCTTCAATCCATTCTTAGTGGTTTCGTTCCACCTCCCGTTGTTACTCCTCCTATTTAACCTCTAATGTTACGTCAAACCAAAATCTACCTCCTTTTAGAGAAGAAGATCACGCTATGGCCATGAAGCCTCCAAAATCCACCGAAAAGTCTCATGCACCCTCAATTTTAATGACGTCTCACCAGGCCAGTCGAATTGGAACACCGATTCCGATTAATTCAATTTCTGGGAGGTGAGAAATACAGAAAAAGGTTGGATTCTTATTGGCTTGGAACTGCTTCTCATCTATGAACAAAAAAGGTATAGTTAGGGGTTGAGATCTATGGGTGTTAGATTCCTTTTTGGCAGCAGTATTTTCACGCCTTTTAACCATACACCACAGCATAGACTACTTGGATCAAGCCCACAACATAGACTTAACAGGTTAGTATCAGATTTTACTGTGCCTCTCTTTGATGCATCCTTTTTAGTTGCTGCATACTTCTTACTTTGCTTCTGGATATCTGTCTAGATGGTTGTTTAAACTCTGTACCGCAAGAAAAAAATATGTTATGGTTACAATTTACGACCCATGGAAGCATGAGACGGTTCACATGAAGAGAAGATGTCTGACAAAGGGTTGGTTTTAAATTCTGATGGAGAGTAAGGTATGTATCAGTCTATATCAAGATGCTACGTTATCTGGCTTGGTCGGTTATGATTTCATGATTTTTTTGGGTTCATATTGAATTGCGGTAAATGATGTTTCCTCTGCTGCAGTTGTTCTTCATTCAAAAAAACTCATGTGGTATTGGACCTGTTGATAAATCACCTGCCTTTATGAGCCAGGTATGATATGTGGTTCTCATGTTAGTTTCATTGTTTGCATTAAATCTCAGCATCAAGTCTCTTAGGATTCCAGAGCTTTTTATTGAAGTTCCTGAAACAGGAAAAAAAATAGGCTAACTAAAGGAGTCTGATTGAATCTCTTTACCTTTCTAGAGATGCTTTGGTTCTGCAATATACATGAAGTGTTATTTAATGACATTAGTCGTTTTTTGAACAATTTTGGCTTCAGAGTATGGTGATGACTGCTGTCACTTCTTTACTCCGTGATGGAATAGGTTGTAGTCCGAGGGAAGACAGTTAGAGACGAGAAAAAGTCAACAACACTCTATCACAGAGTGGTCGTTCGTGTAGAGAAGGCAACCTAGGCTTCACCTTGGATCTTAGTCCTGGAAAACTGTATGTACCTCTTTGCTCTGAAACTCTTATCATATCTAATCCAACTGATTCCACAAGGAGAATTGGAGTGTTACAAGCTTTGTAAGAAATTTCGTTTATTATTGCAGCTAGGAAATACAAGAAAAAATAGTAAAATTTTTTCAATGTTTTTGTTATCAAGTATTATTAATTTGTTGGAGGATTGAAAAACTTCCAAGTTTATTAATTTATCATTTTATTAATATTTATTGGTTAGATAATTCTGTTTCTCAGTGTTACATTGTTCCAAGGACTACTTGATTGCCCTTTGAATTGTTGATCGTGATCTGTTTTGTTGAGTTAGTTGTGAGATTTTTATTTTGTTATGTGAATTAAATGATCTGTAACATTAACGATGTATATTTATGTTGACAGAACCTGAGTCAGAGAGGAGTGGTTGTTGACATGTCGTTCAAACACAGATCAACAAATCAACCAGAACATAGGCGGATAAAGGATCTACGAGGATACTTTGAGGACGGTTGCCTCAACGGAGTCCTTGCAGTCACAAGTGCCATTGAGAACTGGGAACTGAAGAGTCCTTTCACTGGCTCCTCTTCACCTCTGATCTCAGACCCAAAGATTCAGCAAACTATTCTAACAGAGGAAGATGACTTCTTAGTTTCAGCATGATGAAGCCCGAGCTCAGTTACAACTTACAACCCGATGCTTGGAAGGGGCTTAAACCAGTCCTTTTGGCAGTATATATAAAGAGATCGTAGTTCAAATAAAATATATAAACAGATGACTTCTTAGTTTCATCTGTTTGTTAGGTTATTTAGAAGAGAGTACAAGAGAGAAAAGGAAACATGTAGTTTTGTTAGGACTTATTAGGACTATTGAAATCATAAATTATTTGCAAGTCAAACAACATACGATTACTCAGGAGTTGAAATCTCTGGGTTTTATTACTCTTCATATGATTGTGTTTTTTTTTTTTAAGTTTATAATTGCTTCGTTTCTGTAAGGTTTAATTCGATGGTTTCTTCTAAACACCGAGATTGAGTTTATGATGCATTGTGCTTATTTATTAGAACAAAATAATCGCTATTTTGATAAAATGTGTGAGAATCAAGCTTAATGAGAAACATCAAATAAAGATAATCCAATCTTTACGAGGTTAGTTAGGTTGATAACCAAAATAAACAATGTACTGAGAAAAATATTGCAATCAACAATTTTAGAAACTAAATATATTCTATTTTTCATCTTTTTAAATAAACACAATTTGAGATTAAAAGATAATTGTGCTAAACCATTGGTAACAGCTTTTATCCACTAAGATAATTATAGATCATATTTTGTAGATAAACATAAAACATAATTTGAATGCAAAAATTATATTTTAACTTTCAGTATTTTTGGAACAAGTAACATGATAGCCAATTGAATAATTGCGGGGCCGGATCTGTAATTTTGGGAACTTGATCATTTCTAAAAAAAACTTTAATATTGTTTTTAAAATTTGGGGTTTCTTTTTTGCAAATGTTTTTCAAATATTTGAGGACCAAAGCTAATGTTTTACTGGCTTAGATCCGATCATGCATAATTGCATTGTAACTAACACAAAGAAATTGTGAAAGATAAATTTATGAAGATGGTAAAAAAAGATAAATTTATGAAATCTCACCATCTATTGAACATCTGAACCATAGAGTTAAGGCTGACAATGCATTGATATGTCAAAGTTACACGACCAACAACAATACTCCCAATAAAAAAATGTTCCTAAAACACCTCCCTATATTTTTGGGTTAAAAATACAATCAATCGCTGTGTTTTGCACTATAAGCGCATACCTACCAAGTAATTTCACAAACTTTTATTTTTAAAAGAAAAACAAAAAATTGAAATAAATTATTTTAACACAGATAAGGTAAATACGCAGTATACAAAGAATATATCTCCAAAATCCATAAACGAAAATAAAAGTTGTATAAGCTTACTTATAAACACGCATATACTAAAAATACATTTATACAAACAAAATAGTCACCTAGAATGAAGCTTTCATATTAAAAAATTACCGCATATCAAAATTTATACCTCTCTGTATGGGATTAAAAAGCGGCTAATTTCAAACAATTAATCAGTTTCTGCCTTATTGAAAAAAATACGCTCTCCAACCTCTTTATGTTTCTTTATTCGTATCCTAACAAGTTATTGTATTATACCATCGGATATAATAAGTGCATCCCAATCTATCTTCATCAATTCATTCACAAATTTTATCTCCCCAAGTAGAAAAAAAGTTATACAACATCCAATCGAATCTTAATTAAACTATCATTCACATTTTCAATATTTTTGGAGATTTTCATTCACTGAAGAGCAAAAATGAAAATGATGTTGATAATGATTATTAATTCCATATTATGAAAGATTAGAAATCCATATTACTTGATATCTTTAAAAATAATCAGAGTGCAAGATAATTAGTAATAACTCTAGAAACATAAATTAAAGTTTCAAATGAAAATTAAAAAATAATACATGAAATATAACATCTTACCATAGGAAGTCAACAGATATTAACGACTAGGAAGAAAAATAACACCAAACTAAATTGTGTTAATCATGCAATTCATTTTTTGGTTTAAAGAATTGTAAGCATATTTTATGACAGCAAATATATGTGGTTATACTACACTGTTTTAGCAAATCATATTCTAAATTTAGAAGAATCAGAGGAAAATATTTAAAATTATAAAATCAATAAATTTTATAAAAAATATAAATCAAACAAAACAATCCTCAATATAGTAAAAATGATAAATTAACAAATTTAAAATATATAAACCGCGTGTACATAAAATATATGGTTTATGTATATCACAATCAGATGAACTTTACTTATGATTAATAATTTATTTTCATAATAACCAAATATATAAGATTAAAAATATTTGGATCATAACTTAGAATTAATTATTTTTGCTTCATTACACATTTGCTCATCTGTCTATATGTATTTTTAGATAGTAAAAATGATAAATTGTAAGTTTTACTCATTTCTAATTCAATACAGTATAACCTCTTTAAATTAATACACTTTAAATTAATATATACTAAAAATCTCTATAAAATAATATAATTTTATAGTCTCAAATTGAATTTTTGGTTCAATTAGTATATCGATAAATTAATCTATATAAATTAATAAAAAAATTATAGTTTTGGTGTAGTCCAAACATTATTAATTTATAGAGGTTTCACTGTATGTGGTTAATAATTCAATATCAAGGGATGTAGTATATGTATTAAATCTTTTACATGTGTCTAATCCCGGGCGTAGCCCGGGCAAAATCTCTAGTGAAAGTAAAGATGTTATTCTCTTGATGCCGAAATCTTTGTTAGTTATAATTATTTAAGGAAATAATGTAATAATTGAAAAAGATAAGCATTATTTAATAGTAGGTTTATTTAATTTTCAGTAGCATTGAGTTGTAAATATTTTGTAAGTTTGAGGATAAGTCTAAATATATATTTCTCTTTTAATAATATAGATGATATTACGTCGTTTGGTTTAAGTTTTCAGTAACAAAGTTACAAAACAGTTGTCCGAATCTTCGACCTGCTGAATTATCAACCACAACGCATTACCAACTGTACGCTACTTGATAATTTGACATAAACCTAAATGCAAATTGATTTTAAGGTAAATGAACATCATCTTGTGAGATCATGCGTTTCCACGACTGAAACTTTTGTCATTTGCTTTTATCTGATGCTGCTTTTGTTGCTTAATCTTATTGTCAACATCTTTGGAGGACTATCGTTGGCTTACATACCAATAGCTAACGTTGCTCAGGTTTTTTTTTTGTTCATTCAAATCTCATCAACAATAAATAATTTTTAACAAATTAAATAGACAAAAAAATCACTACTCGAAACTGAAATCAATAGAATTTAACAATCTATAGATATAGAAGTTCTATTACGTCACGTTGAATGTAATATTTTGGTAAGTTAGAGAAATATATGTTAAATTTTTTATTTTTAGTTATTATTTTCTTATGTTTTTCGAATAATGTTTTCAAAAAAAATTGACATAGTTTATTTTTAGGTGAAATATGGTTTATAATTTGATATTTATTCCAGTTTTGATTTTATTAATTATTAGAAGAAAAATCGATTGGTAGCTACACAAATAATATGCCACCACATCACTAAACATCTAGACTAAACTAATGTATTAAAATTACATGCACTATATGAATCATATGACAACATCCTTGAACTAATTAATATGTATTATGTTATTAACACCATACATATAGTTTTGTATTAGAAAATTGTTCCGGATTTAGAAGTGTATTGGACTTGTAACAAGACAATTTATGATGATGTTTAAAATATTTTAACATGTTATTTGATGTATAAAATTTAATTTTGAATATTGGTCTATGTGTGTTCATTTTTTGTTTTTGGTCATTTGAATGTGTTATGATCTTTTTTTCAAATAAATGTTTATTGCGTTATGCCAAGTTCCAAAACCTTTCATTTTTATGGTGTTAACAATACAACATATATTAGTTAATGGATGTTGTCATGTGATTCATATAGTTCATATAGTTTTCAATATATTATTTATGTTCAAATGTGTGACCATGTGGTGGTGTATTGTTCGTGTGACTAGCAATCATTGTTTTTAATCATATCTCATTTTCAATTCCTTCTCTTAAGTCTTTCTCTTATATTTCCGGTATCTATGTTATAAATGGAAGGTACCCATAGCCGTATTATATATCCCTCTTCTTTTATAGGTAATAGGGTTAGGGCGAAGAGGAACCTTGACCCCGATGTTTAATCATATTTTTATGTTTTAATAAAAAGTTTTATTTAAGTTTGAAATGATCAAAACATATATATAACAATATTTAGAGCATTATAAATAATATAAATGTCTACGTTTATAACAACTGTACCATATTTGTTTTGAATATCAAGACATCTATTTTGTTAATTTAAAGTCATGATATATAGCTAATCTTTTTTGAAACACATATATAACTAAACTTTATTCATGTATTATATCACGTTTTGTGCCACTGTAATTCACTTATGGTTTAAAAAGTTCATTAAAGTTATATGCAATGTTTGTAAGAGTTTGATCAATTTACTTTTATGTTAAATATCAAAACATAACCATTAAACCATAACCAAGTGTTGTAAAAAAAACCATAACCAAGTCAAAATAATCATTGTTCTTATTATTTTGGTTCAATAATATCATGACAACTATTCGCAAATTTGTATCTATGGTAACATTATAATTTTTAACGCGAACCTTCTTCGAAGCATAATTTGATTTCTCATTTCCAAAACGAGATTTTTAAAAAAAATCTTATATATATATATATATTAAATATATTAGATAGATATGATATAACAAAAAAAATTATATTTTAGAGAATATACTGTGAGATATATTCATGGGATGCAGATTTGGAGCAAGTAATAAGAAGCAATATAAACTTCTTCTTTTTTGGGTGCAAACAAGCAATATAAACTTACAAATATTTATCATTAAATTCAAAATCTTAATGTTATAAAAAAAATCTTATTGTAAAATATGAAATGGTTACACGTTATTTTCACCCCAGGAATTAAAACTTTCTCTCTCTATTTTCTCTACCATCTCACTAGAAACCTCTAAAACTAAAAAATCGTTTTCGGTGACCGGTGATTTTATCGCCGCCGGTTACCAATCTCCCTTTTTTTTTTAATGTAAAATAGTTATTCGATCCATAGATCGATTTGTTTGCTTCGCTTTGGAAAATTCACACTTCGCATTGGCGATTTTTCTTTTTGCGTTTGGCGAGTTTTTGAGGTGTTAATCCCAATCAAGTCGGAACTGATTATCACTCTTATGTTTTTTTTCCAATTTAGATTGAGTATATATAAATATCCCCCCCTTTCACAACTAATATTAATCCCCTTTGCTTTCGAGCTGGGTTCTCTCCTTATGTGGTTTGCTCAGATCCCTTTTCTACGGGTGTAAAACTCACTCCTTTAAAGCTATTTTTTAGTATATGAGTGATGTATCCCACATGAAAGGAATGATGGATATGTTGGTTTATCTTGATCGTTGTATGAGGGATTTAGTAGAGTTGGCATCTTTCTTGATTGAAGATGGTCCAATAAAAAATCTACTCTAATTCGATTAAGTTTTCCATGCGGCCAGATAACCAGAGATTGTTGGAGTCTTAACTCGGAAAGGTGTGGGGGCATGTGCACCCATCTAATATATTAAACAGAATTCATGACTTCTTTTCATGTGTGATTTTTTTAGTTTAGCTATTCTTAAAAAATATCATATTTTACATAAGTTCATTATTATATATTTTAATATCTTTATCTTTTTATTTGAAATACAAATAAATATATTTAAAATGTTCTAACAAAATCTTTTTAAAATCTTCTTAGAATATTTTTAAATTTACTTTCAAAAATTAGTTAGTTTTAAGTTAAATTATCGTAAATTATAATTAGAAATAAAAATTGAATATAGTTTTGGTTTATAAACGAAAATTTAAATAAAGTGAAATTAATTAATTTCAAAAATACATTTACTAATAATTTTTAAATATTTTGTCAGAAATAAATATTTATTTCTATTTTAGTTTTTTCAAAAAAATTTTCTAATAAAATAAAAATCATGATTTTTTGATGAGTGGTATTTTTATTTGGACTATCATTTAAATTTTCTATTAAATTTATATCACTAATGCTAATATATATAATATTTTTAACTACTTTAATCATAATATCTTTTATATCTTTTAATTTAAAAAAATAAAAATAAAATTCAAACAAATCTCTTGAAAAAGATTATAATAAGATCTTAATTGTCATAAATGGGATATAAATATTTTCAACTAATTTTGTAATTAGTAATGAAATGTTACTAAAGAATAAAATTATATCATATTTTATCAATTTTATAATAATATCTATCATTTTAAAATAAAAACGTTATATTGAACAAAATATGATAAAGTTATTTTAAATTGATAATTTAACATATTTTATTTTTATAAATATAAAATATTTATGCTAAAAATATAATATGTTTTTAGAACGGGTTAATATTAGTAAAGTATATAATACATATATAAAAAATTATCTTATCTTAAACTTTTTAATATACAGTAATTTATTTTTTAAATTAATAAACATTAAAAATTACTAAAACAATCTAGCGATTTGAACTAAAGATCATGATTATAATAAATTAAATACAAAATTGTTTTCATATATGTTGTTTCATGCATTAAAAAAATTAGTTTAGTAATCAAACGCAAATTCAATAGGACAAATATATAATAAGCAACATATATATGTGATGATTTTAATTTACAGCATAAAAACTATAAAAGTATTATATTTGGCATAATTATACAAACATTTGAATATGTGAGTAACATTAAAATATATAATAATTATGTAAAACAAATATCTGTATATATATATATATAAATGTGAAAATATATATCCGCACGGTTGTGCGGATTGTTTTTTTTTGGTGTAATTTTGCTTAAAATTTTAATAATGCTATGGATGAAAATTTGAATTTATAAATATATTACTACTGTTTTGTCATTCTGCCCCGCTAGAAATTCATCCTGGATCCGTCACTGGCCAACGTAAGTTACCTTGTGTATTCTATTTGATCAAACACATGGTTCAAGGTTCTTGGTAAGTAGGTATTGGGATGCCTGAACATCCGCAGAGGCGGACCCACATGGAAGGAAGGTGGGTCAACTGCAACAGGTTAAATTAGATATTTGGTTTGTAAGCTTAAGTTTGTAGTCTAAAGTAGCTCATTTCACTGATTTTGATCTTTGACACCCCTAACCCAGTTTCAATTCCCTTCCTGCACCATTTTTCTAAAAAAATTCATGCTTTTGTATGGGCTTTTTACTATTGTTTGGGCTTAAGTATAAATCATGACCCAGGTAAAAATATTTTCTGGGTCCGCCATTGATCATCCGTCAGTTTCTTGTAAGTGCTTTGCAATCTTCTTGTTACCGGTCCTACTTTTCCTTTATCGATCACTCGTCCATAAAATTTTACAACCTAGAAAGCAATGGACATTAACACTTTGTGAGAGTTCCAGAAACTTATACGTTTGGTGAATTGCGGCGTGTATGTAGTTGCAGTCACCAGCACAATTCCGCCATCGTTAGCATATGCCGGAGGCTTCCACTGGACCAGTCACCAGGACAGCATTAATTATTTCGAGAGAATAAACGATCATACAAACAAAATTGCAATTACGTCTGCGTTTGTGTTTATCCATTAGGAAGGCGACCTAGTCGTGGTCCATATTTTTTTTCTTTTTTGGTCAAGAATCGTCGTCTATATAGATATGTATACATTGAGAATGAAGTCGCTATTATTTTATGTTTGATATAATTTGGAATGTATATGATTCATTCCATAATAAGATTGTATACAAACTATGTTTGGTATCAGCTATCAAGTAAGGTTAATATCTCGTATTTTAAAGTTCAAATGATTACTTGTCTGAACTGTGTGGGGATAAGATTATGATTATCTAGTGTCTGAACTACACAGAAGGGGATATTAATTTAGTAGTTTACGAATGATATTACTGAAAAACGTACATAAACACAATTTCCTTGTCCATATGGGATTGACATTCAATATCTTACAAGAAAAGATAAAGAAAGCTAAAGAATTGCGTATTATCTATTTGTATGAACAATGCTCAACCTTTTTTCTTTGGGAAGGCAAGAAAAAATTTTTTTTGATAGAAGCTATATTGTTATTTTGATAGAATAAATTATGTAAAATGACCTATTTATTTTAGATCCAAAAAAAATCACCTTTAAATAAAATGAAATAGTCACTTTATCAATTCCACAAAAACAAACAAAACTTTTGAGCAATATTGTCTCGGTACGTTGAACTTGAACCGATGATGTTCCTTCACCGTCCCTATTAACTTCAACCGACGTACTCCATACAAGCGAAGTGTTTCTAAGAAAACTCCACCGGTCTGCTTGTACCGAGTCACCGGTAGTACTGCATTTGCTTAAATGCTATCACCACGACCTCGCCTAATAGAACCATCGTCCCGTCTCCGCCACATAAACTGCGGTGATTTGATGAATAACCACTGGTCCCATCGATCCAGTGACCGGTCAACCGGTTTACCAGTACTCCTCGGTAGAACCGAAAGACTATTCGACCGGTTCATTTTCCAATTTGCCCTTATCTTCTTTCTTAAATCATACGGTAACCTTAGCGTAAACCGCTCGGTACATTCTCCAGGTAATATCACGGAATGTCCCGTGGTGTGTGACCTCACTAATTTGACACGTGCAACACTCTCCACTACCGGTTCGGAAATCACCGGTTGCTGAGACTCGATATCCGTTTCGGTTATTACTTCCGGTTCGACAGGTTCAGCCATCTGCTGCTGGCTATAAGCAAGATTCGTGCGGCAAACGGGACAAGTTACGTGACCCTGTAGCCATGCACCGATGCAGTGCGCATGGAACACGTGATCGCATTTAGGTAGAAAACGCAGCGTTTCATCGTCCCCAAACTCGGTCAGACAGATAGCACACTCCAACGCACCGTTCCCGATCTTCTGTGTCTTCACTTCCGAATAGATGAAAGTCGGGAACGTCTCGATCATCGACGCGTCGATACCACGCGCAACTGTCGCGTTAGTCTCTCCCCTCGCTCCTCCTACGGAAGGGTCAACGCTGCCGTTGACTGCTTCGTTGCAGCGGCGGATGCAGTCGGGGAGGAATGCCAAGATTAAGAAAAAGGCGATTACACAAAAAATGACCAAATATATTGTGAGAGCTAGCCTGTGGCTGTGTTGTGCGGGTTGACTTGAAGCTAGCTCTGATACGGATAATAGTAGAAACAGGACAAGAGCTGGTAAAGCGTTTTGCTTTCTGGTCAACGGTAAGAAACTCTTCATGCTTCTCGAAATCCCAAAAGCACAGTTTACTTACTATTACATTTACCACATAAGAGGAGGAGAATGTGAAGTTTATAGAGAGATATTATTTCGAAAGTTGAGGACTTGGGGAAGAAGAGACGAGGATCGACTCAAGAGGGTTGTGAGACCAATTAGGGATATGTTATCAGCAAATGTGACACGTCAACAGAGAGAACTTTCCAGTTGTAAAGTCATAATACTTTTTTGGAATGTTTGACCATATAATAATAATATACTAGGTGATAATCCGCGTCTTGCGCGGAATAAAATTATTAATTTTAATATTTATAAGATAAAAAGATATTAGATCTTTTTAGTGTAGACATCGATTTGGTTTTAGGTTAGATTTTTTTAGATTTAACTCTTTTAAAATATAACAACCGTTCGGAAACTGTATTTATTTTGGTTTGTTCGATTAAACTGATTTTTGTTTTTCTTTCTTTCGGTGATAGATATGCAGTTGGAATATATATCGATTATTGCAAATTTTATGTAAAAAACTTGATATCTTACCTGATACAATCAGTTGATTTAATGCGATCATTTTCATTTTTTAAATAAATATATAATAAATATCTTAAGTAATCATTAATTGAAAGATACATCATTCTTTTATAGAATTCGGTGTAGATAATCCTCCATCGAAAATTTTTAGGCTTCAGTATATGAGTGTTTCAAACTTATTATATTATCAATAGCTAATAAATAAGGGCCATATACTATAAGTTATAAAAAATAGAAAATTCAAAGTTTTTATTAAGTGATCAGAAAAATTCACCAGCATCATCGTAAATATTATCAAAATTTTAATATAATTTTGATTATTATTTAAGTCAACCTCAGAGTGGTATTGCCGGCTTTTGTATCTTTTAATGTGACCATGTTGACATTAACAACCATAATAAACGTTAGCATGTTCTTACTTCTTAAAGCTTATCCAAAAACCTTCTTTCTCATTATGTTAAAAGGACTTACCGGTCGATGGGTCAGTGGATCGACCGCGGGTGAATCTTGGATTAATAAATGAATTAATTTTATTATATAATAATATATTAACTATGAAAAAATTAATATAAAAACTATAGTTTAATATTTTCTAAATGTTGTTAAAACATAAAATAATAGTTTCGATATGTATATATTTTATGTTTAAAAGGTATTTATAAAATACTTAACTTTAGTTTTTATATTTTTATTTTCATTTTACATACAAAATATCAAAAAATAGTTTAGACTATTTAAAATTTTCTGTAACAAAGTAAAAGTTATGACATCTAAAAAAATTTAAGATATAAAATTTATAAATATTTATATTTCTATTTTGAATAATAAATTAAACTTCAAATTCAAAATAAACTCAAAGTGAAAGATCATTATAATAAATTGTCAATAACGGAAATAAACTAACACCAAATCACATCAACTAATTTTGGTTCTCTCTACCATCGTTCACTTCATTTTCTTCAGGTGACATAATGAAATCTTCATCAAAATCTAAAAATCACAAATATAAAACTTAAAAGGGAAAACCTAACTTTTTTTTTTGTCAGCACCTAACTTCTTAATTGGAAACTTACAATATATTTCGGCCAGCACACTACGATAACAGAAAGTTATATTTCGGCCAGCACACTACGATATAAGTATATTGCCATAAACTGATTATGTTAGTTGATTATCATATATTTTTTGCCTTGGCCAGCAACCAACGAATTGGTTATATTCGCAGATTTCAATTGATTTTCCAACTCGGAACCAACCGGTTCGGTTCATTAATTCAATTAAAATCCCTATAGTTACAATATCTACGTTCTGTTAAACTCTCTCTTATACAGAGTTCTCACGTAACAAACTAATGAGACGTTAAATATAGTACAACAAATCCCTTATAAGAGAAAAGGAAAAGACGTCTCATCTTCTCCGTTCTGTTCACTTGAGTAACAGATAAATGGATTTCTCTTCTTGGGACGTCGTCATCTTATCTTTCGATCACTCCTCTTGGGATTCTATATACTCCTCTATAGTCTTTATATCGCAAGCATGCGTATAGATTGACACATTGAAGAACAAAGTTATGTGAGAAGAAGAAGTCACGTTCAAGAACAATATTAGACAGAGTGATAATACTCTTTATAGTTCATTTAATCTCATAGTATGCGCATTCTTCTCGCGAGTGTAAGTATCACTATGACCAAGATTTATGACCTTATATCATGATGCGTCATGTAATTGGTAGACAGAGTAATCGCCGTCGAGCACATTATAGCATTAATAACCCCGCGGATATCATGATGCGTCATGTCTTCAATGTGTTATGCAGTGGGGAGCTTCGCAATGTGTCATGCAGTGGGGAGCTTCAGTGTATTATGCAGTGGAGAGCCGTCGAACACATTATATCATGGTGCATCCTGTCTTCGTGCAGCCCTCCGAAGAACAACACACTGTAACCGTCTAGCGATTTCGCAGAACGTCTCAAATCAGACGTTGGAAAAGTTATCCACCTAAACTCCAGCGATGTGCACGGACCCGCCATGACCGACGATGGTCTTCAAAGTGTTACTCAAGAGGACAGAACGGAGTTCATGATGTCGTGTGTCGCTGGAACATGATACAGATTTTTCTCGTCTTCAAAGTGTTCCTGATGTGTTCTTCTTTCAGATGAATGGTCATGTCTCGTCTGAAGCTGAGCCAGAGCGGCTTGTCTTCAACCACAGCATGTCTAAATGTTCTGAGCTTCGGGGTCACTTGGTCGTCGTTTCCTGAGTCGGTCTCCACGTAGAACTCCGAAGGTTTTTTTAAAAACATTACGTTTGAAGTAATAGGTGCTTAAGAATGAAGAAGAGAAAACTCCCCGCCTTGCGATTCCCGTGAGAAGTCCAAAACATTACTTGGTTACTTTTTTTTGTAGAATAAGGAAACTCTTTAAAAATTTGCTTATAGAGGAAGCAAATAAGGAAACTTATTTGTGAGAATGTATTTCCAATAGACACGTGTCCAACTTGGTGTGAAAGCATTAACTCCAATGCTCCTCTTTTAATATATAAGAGATGAGAATATGATTCCTTTTATAAAATATATGATCATTAATACTCTTCTTACACGATATTCAAAAAAAAAAAACTCTTCTAACCTTTTGTATGACCATTTTTTTATTAATTGGATTTAGTATGAAAAAAGCTCCATTATAACAAGTTTACTTATGTTACATGGGAACGGACAGGTACGTAGAAGCGGAAGCGTATGGAAGCGTTGAAGCGAAATTTTAAAAAGAATTAGGAAGCAGATACGTATTGGAAGCATATATCTATTTATACATATAATATATATATATATATATATTAAATATAAGAAAATTTTATAAAATTTAGGACTAAAAATTATATGCTTTAAACTTAAAATTAATCATTTATTCATTTATAATAATTTTGAAATGATTTCATATTAAAACTGTGAAAATACACGTAATAAAGTTTAAAAGAAATTACTGTATTAATTATGTTTAATACTTCATAAATCATTGATACAATATATTTGAATATATACTATATCTTTAATAAAAACTTCTATGCATAAAGATACTTTATTGTATTAGTTTTAATATTCATATGTTTTTATTGTCTCTATTTCATTACTATTAAAATTTGGATTTTAGATAAATTTAAACTATGATTTTTTTTTTGTTTTATGACATTGTGTTCTTAGAAAAACGGAAGCGTGATTCCAAAACAGTATCGTAAGCTTCCAACGTGTTTTTAAAAAGAATATTTTAGAAGCGTTTTGGAAACGAAATTCTTTAAGCTTCCACAAGGTTCCGTTTCCGATTCCGGTTCCAAAGTGGAAAGCGGACGTCCGATGAAGCTTCAGTACAACTTACTTTACTGACATTTGTTTAGTTCACAAGAAGGGAAGACCAACAGATTTAAACATGAATTAACCAAACTTTCAAAAATGCGTTCCCTTCACTAATCTTTAACACTATTCATTCGTAGGTTTACTTTGATATTGACATCCTTCTAGAAAGTTCTTAGCCATCGAAGCTTCATAGTATATTGCGACCCGCTAACTCTATGTGGTTTTACTTGCATGATTTTTCATGACTTTAAATAGTTAGTCCTCATGATAAGTATGATAGGTATATCATCTATCAGATTCTGACGTGGCAAGTACTGAGGATGACGTGGAAGCATTAGAGCAAGGGGAAGATTCTAGATGGGTGAGAGGCTTTGCCGTTAGATCTATGAAATATAAAGAAGATGAAGTATAAAAGGGGAGGTTGAGAGATGTTTAAGATCATGCTTGATGTTGTAATTGGTTAGACATATGAGTCTAGACTCGATCTATATGAGATCGGTGATTCAAGATACACTCGCCGTGAAAGTGTAGATTGGATCAAGCTTTGAGCTATCTTGTAATATGTTAGTGTGTAATCGATCTTGTACATCAATTAGAAAGCTTTTAGTCAAGACCGTCTCAAATTAATTTTAGATCCGGTTCAAAAAAATTATTAATCGTATATTTTATCAAGTAATTTTAAAATTTAATAATTTTGTCTAATTTTTTTTTTAATTATAATTTCTAAATTTAGCATTATATCTAAAATTTTAAAGTTTTTTACCATAATTTATCTATATATATATTTTTAAAAAAAATTAAACATTTTATTTTTATATTTCAGATCCTATTCGACCGCTCCACTTACTCGTACTGTTAGACGGTCCTGCTCTTAGCCATCGATGTGAATCTAAAGAAAAACCTTATACCAAAATATAAACTTTAGTTTTATTCAGTTTAAAGATCTTTTACAACGTCATTCTCTATTTATACAAGAATCACACTTTAACCTAGTAAAGGCAGTGTCATTGAAAAATGAATAAGACAATCAAATCTATTAGACGTTGCAGGGTAGTGAGCTGGCCTTGTCGTACTCATTGCACTCGCTTTGCATGATCTTTGAGCGTTCTGCTCTGTAACAGAAAAGGAAGGAGAGCTGGAGCTGGGCTTCACATCTTCATTCGTATTGGGCTTTAGCATCTTGGTAGTGTCTGGCCCAATACTCTCTATAATCGAAGCTTCATATCTCTATCGTGATCACTAACTCAAATGTGGTTTTATACTTTTATTATCTTAACATTTTACCTCCCCCAAAAAGTGGGTTTACAGTACTTGTAAATTTAACGACTCTAAATAGTGGTCCTAACAAAAAAAAAAAAATTTGTCATCAACAAGCAACTAATTAGAATGAAATCGAAATTAGTTAAGTAAACCAAACTAATAGTTAATTTAAACCAAAAGAGTACTAATCTACTTATTGAACCATCATATGAAATCTTCTTCTTTGTAACATAATTATGTTTTCAGTTCCCATAATTTTTTTTTCTTTTTCAGTCATGGTGCAAATATTTTGTGTGCGCTAGATGGATATTTGGAAAAACCAAAAACGGTGAAGGAGAGTTTGACTGACGGAGATAACAAGAGCGGGCGAGATCGAGAATCGTCAAGACTCACCAAAGCTTTTGTTACCAACATTTGAATCGAGACAAGTCTAACATATGGAACCCTAAGATATTTTTTTTCCTTTATGGGAAAGGTAATATTTCTGTTTTGTTTTTATCAGGGTATAGTAGAGGAATGAATGAGCTTTGTGTTTTCTATTTCTTTTTAATTGGTTATTAATATATACTATTATGTATAAATTGTATTTTCGAGTATGTGTGGAAAGTCAGAGTTAGTACTTTTCTCTTTATTAAAAAAATGAATTTTTTTCTGGTCATTTTGTCAAACATCTTCTTTTGTCTCTTTCTTGGTTACGAATAATTGCATCCAAAGAAATGTTTCGACGTTTTTCTTTCTTTAACTATTATTATTCCGTCGACTTTAAGCTCAAATGTGTGGCTTTCAGAAAAAAAGTGAGATAGTTATGTTCCCTCGTTCGATCATTGAACTCGGTCTCTTAAAATATCATATTTTTGGTATCTGGGAATCTGGTTCAGAAGATTCCGAGGAAGAATATTATGGATTGAAAATCTAGGTAGTCCTCTCTCATGTTCTAAAGGTATTCTTCAAATAAGTTGTTATCAGATCTTATTGTTCAATGAGTCGGACTACAAGACGTGGCAGACAAATCTAACAAGGACTGTTGCTGCAAACACAATGTTGTATGATAATCTATCAAACGCAATCTAATTGTGAGCTACTTTAACAACAACCGAAGCAACTCAAACATGATCTTAAGGTAGAACCTTGGTCACCTAACATACATTTACTTCTAGGAATGATACTTGGATATAATCATGGAATGGAGTACATCCGATTCTTAAGTTTTGGCACATTCTTCTATGAGGCCAAAAGAGAAACTTAAGGATCATATACTCTATTCCAAGATCATATCCAAGTATCATTCCTGGAAGTAAAACGTTTGTTGGGTGATCAAAGCTCTGCCACAATATTCCATTTGAGTTGCTTCAGTTATTGTTAAAATACCTCACAATTAGATTGCACATATCCGATAGATTAGCAGACAATAGTGCATCTGCAACATTAGTCCTTGTTAGATTCATTTACCACATCTTGTAGTCTGACCCATTGAATAATAATATCAAAAAAACTATTTACTTGAAGAATACTTTTAGAATTGGAGAACAGACTATATAGATTGCTGATCCATAATATACCTTTTCTAGGAATCTTTTGAACCAGATTTCGAGATACCAAAAAGTATAATATTCGAAGAGACCTAGTTAGAAGATTGAACTAAGAGACATAACTATCTCATTTTCTTTCCGAAAGCCATACATCTCATTTGGACAAAATTATTTGGAATCGAGAGACAAAAGAAGATGTTTGACAAAATGACCATGAAAAGAAAATGGACAATAAGTTAGCTTTCTAATAAAGAGAAAATAACTAATGACTTTCCACACATAATTCAGAATGCCATTTATATATAATAA
Organism: Brassica napus; assembly: GCF_020379485.1. Lineage (NCBI taxonomy): Eukaryota > Viridiplantae > Streptophyta > Magnoliopsida > Brassicales > Brassicaceae > Brassica > Brassica napus. The sequence goes on from NC_063439.1 coordinate 22,944,418, forward strand.
TATATTTCAATAACAAATTTAAAACAGAAGAAAAAACGCAAAACCCATTCCTCTATTATATCTTGATAAAAATAAAACAGAAAACATTACTTTTCCCCAAAATGAAAAATAAAATATAGATTAGGGTTCCATATGTTAGACCTGTCTCGATTCAAATGTGGTCACATAAGCTTCGATTTCTCAAGCCTTTGATGAGCCTCGATCTTGGCCGATCTTGTTATCTCGGTCAGCCAAACTCTCCTCCATCGTTTTTGGGTTTTCCAAATATCAATCTAGACACACAATTTTAATTTTTGCACCATGGTTGAAAAAGGAAAAATAAATTATGGGAACAAGAAAACGTAAGTAACAAATTAATAATGTTGGGACTTTGAAACTTTATTAATTTATAGAGATATTAAATTTACAAAAATTTCTTTAATGAGATTATTATTTTAAGATATATTTATTCTAAAATAAAAAAAATATATTTGATTTTAGTGTATAGAAATTAATTGTTTATCTGTTAAAATTTGACATTTATATTACTTTTATTATATTATTTGGTGTATATAATATATATTGCATAGAACTTAAATGTGATTTTAGAAAATATTACTAAATATCATGAAAATATATTAAGTGTTAAAGAAATATAAAGATAATTCCATTGTGAATATAAAACAAACAATATAATAATAGGTTTTTACTTATATAAAATATGTATACATATAAGTTATTAATTTATAATTATAATAAGACCATATATTTACATAAAAATTTCTAAAAAATTATTATCTTATCATTTTACCGATTTATGTCAAATTTTGAACCAGTCCAAGTTGACACCGGCGAAATTTATTAATTTATAAAAATTATTAATTGATCGAGTATTAATTTATAGAAGCTTTACTATATGTTACAAAAAAAAAGATCTCGTATGATCGTTTAATAAGTAGATTAGGACCTCTTTTTCGGTTTACATTAACTTTGAGTTTGGTTCACCTTTCTAATTTCGTTTACATTCTAATTATTTGTTTGTTTGTTGACCTAAAAAATTAAATTTTAGTGTTACCATTATACGGTTATTTTTGAGTTACAGATTATCATTCTTGTGAAACAAATGACGTTTGATTGAAAAATAAATAGCTTAAGCATGCGATTCATAACCAATATTATAGAAATTAACACCATTTAGCAACGTAAGTTACCTTGTGTGTTCTATTGATCAAACACATGATGTGTTCAGGTTCTTTTGGTAAGTAGGTATTGGGACGCCAGAATCGTCGGTCAGTTTCTTGTAAGCGTTTTGCAACCTTCTTGTTACCGGTCCTACTTTTCCTTCACCGATCACTCGTCCATCAATTTTCACAACCTAAAAAAAAAAGCAATGAACTCAGGATTTATAAGACAAACCACAAAAGTGAATGCATTAAACTAGAGAGACTAATAATGTATGTACCGGGCTAAGTTCTCCCATAGTTCCTGTAGTCCATACCTGGATAAAGATTGAAATTATATCTTCACTGGATCATTTTAAGATTCGAAGATAAAGGGAAAAAGATGAGGAAACCTCATCAGCTGTATGGAACTCCGACAAGCTGATGTTTCGTTCTTCTAGGATGAAGTCTTCTTTCACCACCAGTTCCATGACCTAGACATTGATGAGATGATGAGTTTGGTTATGTTGTATAGTCACTGAGACATGTTAGAGTAAAGAATGTAACTTCTTCTCTCTTACAGTAGCTCGGGTGATGCCTGGGAGACAATAATCAGCACGGGGAGTGAGAACTCGGCCTTTCTTCACCATGAACTGCATCAAAAGACAATCCCTCCCACCATTCAGTTGGCTTTTCTAGAGAATAAATATTTTCTTCACCATGATCTTACAATGTTGGTTGCATTGGTTTCAGACACAAAGCCATCCTTGTCAAGCATGATTGCATCATCCACATTGGCATTGTTGCTTTCAATCTGTGTCATTATGACAAAGAAAGCATCTTACACAGATGACACATAATCACAGATTAAACTTAATGCGGAGGAGAGAGGGAGAGAGAGAGATGGAACCTTTGCGAGTATGTTGTTGAGGAGGTTGTTGTGGTGAATCTTAGAATCCAAATTCTGAAACAAAACAAGAGAAGAAGAAGAGCATAAACAACAATGGACAATAAAGACTTTATGAGAGTTCCAGAGACTTATACGTTGGGTGAATTGCGGCGAGTAGTTGCAGTCACCAGCACGATCCCACCATCGTTGTCATATACTGGAGGCTTCCACTCGGCAAGTACTACATTATTTCGAAGAAAAAAAACGATAACACTAACAAAATCTCATGCCATAAACCATATTCAAGAGACCTAGCATGCTTAAAAGACACAAATTTGAAACTTTACCGATCAAAGTACATCCATAACGGTTAAATGCAGGGCTCATTCCAGAAGTGACCTGAACAAAGTCATCACAGCTTGTTTGAGTTTAAAATTAAAACATATAAATAAATTTGAACTTGGTGGAAAGTGTAAGTAATAATATACCTTTTTGCCACGAGTTAGAGAGAGTCTTATATGTGTATTGTCAAACATCCCATTGGTTATGAGAGTTCTGAAGATGGCTTCTTTTACCTCCTCCCGGGTTGGGACATTGTTGAAAGCCAGAGCCTTTGCTGAATCGAACATTCTAAAATCCAATACTTTCAACATATTAACAAGAATGATTCGAATAACAGCTCAGGTTTTATTCTGACTTTGCTTCTTACCGATCTAGATGCTCTTCAAGCTTGAATACTTTCCCTTTGTATATCCTAAGACCTTCCCATACAGAGTCACCTCCTTGCACGACCGAGTCAAAAACAGAAACCTTCAAACAAGAATAAAGAACATCAGAGTTTCAAAGCAAGCAGCTAATAACAAGCAGAGATCTCTATGTATGGTTCAAGCACCTTCGCCATCTCACGTGGCACAATCTCATCACCAACCCAAGCGAAAAGCTTAGCGTTTTCAGGAACTGGAAGACTGGGAGGAGTTAAGGTGCTGGTCAAGAGAGAGGACTTATGCTTCACGTGGCGCCTGAGGATGTTGTATAGCGGTAAACATTGCTCCAGCAAATCGTAATGCTTCAAAGGGAATGTCTGAAAACAATAGAAAACACACAATGTAGTTTGAATGATATTTTGGGTTCCAGAATCTTTAGTTGTACCAAACCCAAACCCGTACATGAGGATAGTTGCTAGGAGACGAAAACCCTGTTGATTTGTGAACAGTCTTGTACCACCATGAAGCCCATAGTCCATCTTCTGGTATTGGACCAGCCTCCCATCTTCAATGACACACAAACAATGAGTCCTTGTCCAAGTCAAATCCAAGAGAAAGGTAAAGAGTTTTACTTAAGCATAGAGGCTTGAAACGGTATCTCCAAGTCATTGCAAAGACCACGTAATGTACCCTGGAACAAAATATAAGCATCTTCTTACATAAGAGAACTGAGTTTCTTGTCAATATTTTCTTAGTACAGCAATGAAACCTCGGGATCTTGCTGAAGCTCATCTGCATCGACGATTGCTGGTGGTGTTCCCATCTGACAGAGATCGCTGTATATCGAAACTAACTCTCCCAATCCCAGTTCGGCAAATGATAAAGGGTGTACTTTCTCAAAGGAAGGCTGCAATAAAATTTCAAACAAAACAATAACAATGAGAAGAAACATCTCAAACCTTTAAAAGATTCAGACACATAACGTCAAAGATAAACCAGTTCAGAAGAATAGAGTTTGATAAAGCTAACCAATATGTTAAGGGGATTGCGTATCAAGATAAAGTGCTTCCCTTCGCTCATTAGTTCACTTGGTAAACCAAGAAGTCGCTGTTTCGATATATGCTGTACACAGAAGGTCAAGAAATACAATGTTATCCCAAACACAGTGACGATATAAAAACAAAGCTGAAGTCTCTAGATCGGAGTATAACCTTACAGAACCTATACTTCTTGTTTCCTGGACCATAAATGATGTCCTTCACCACCTTTTCTCCATCAAACTCCTACAAAAATGTTGATTTCTCCTCATAATGAGTAGACTAAGCATTGCCTTAATGCACTGTAACATAAATCAATTACTGACATACCATCTTAGAGAGAAGCTCATCTCTGTATGGCCTATCAGCACCTGTAGATTTAAGATATGCAGCGTATAATGGCTCGTCCAGCACCTCAGTGTCATCTCTCTGAGTCATAATAAACCAAAAGACATCTTTTCAAGTTACAACTCACACCCACAAAAATGTTTTTCAGTGAATCAAATGTTTGTTTTATTTTCAATCATCATAGATTCAGAGAGAAACCAAACAACTATAACTGCAGGAATACTCAAAGTCTTCTCTCAGTGAAGCAAGAAGAAGAAAAGTACCTGAGCAAAGGAGTACATGAGAGATGTGCTGAGTGATCTTGGAGCAGACCATGCGTGAATCACCTCCATTACAGAATATTGCTTTGAAATCAAACGCTCTATGATCACTCTACTAACTTAGGGTAAAGAAAGTCATTGCCTTTGTCCGTGTCTTTCGTTATATATTAACAGCCAGAGAATCTTGACCTCACGTAAAAGAAGATAAAACTTTATTTCTCACTTTTGGGAAAAGATAAAAGGTTTCCTATTAATTATATGATCTTTTCAAATTAGTTTAAGCATCTTATCTTATCTCCTGCCACATCGAGTTTGGTGAGTGATGATGTAATAAAATAAGCCATCAAGATCGAGATTCGTTCTGTATAACCAATAAATCAAATAATTTATATCGACAATGACATCAGATCACTGTCACCGAGCAGAAAGTTGAGAGTAAAATAAACTTTATGCAGAAGATGATAAGAACTTTGTACTCAAAACTTTAAGTAAGACGTGAAACTGAAATAAGAAAGCTTCAATATTGGATATGGGTTATAAGGAAGGACTCATTGAGAGACACTCTCTCCACTACTCACTCTTACTTTGTACTAGTCCTACTCTTACTTTGTACTAGTCCTAGGTTGCACACACGTACAACCTTAATACTAAGAGACACCCCATGTCCTCTTGTCTATATGACTACCAAGAAGCAAGAAGCAATGCACACACACCCATACCTCATGACAAAGCACCCCATGTGCTTTTGCCTACTTTATTCATTCCTTACTCTTCTAGATCCTTTCCTCCAACTTGCTTCTCTTGTCTTGCTTTTCTATTGGGCTAACCCGTAACCTACTGGTAAAGTATTGGCAGTCTACTAGCTTCAAACGTATCAGAATATCACAAGGATGATAAGTTTTCTTCAAATCCAAACTCTTAACGTTTTGTAGTAACAAGCAGTGATAGTGTTTAGCGGTTGTTTTGCTACAACCAGATGAAACACTCACGGCAATTTTAACAACCAAACCTTTGACCTGATCAACCAACTACCATATAGTAACAAGTTTCAAAGAACCTGTAGTTTCAGTTGTAAAGTAACAAAAATGCTTAACAGATTATCTGGAGGATATTGAGAAGAGCCGGACGCTTGAGCGGTCATACGAATGCATATACGGTAAAAGCTCATACGGAGGCTTAAGTTCTTCCGTCAAGTCTGTGATGGAAAGATCCATTTGATCCACAAGTGTCAAGAACGCATTGAAAGTGTCTGCATTGCGGATCACAGATGCAATATAAGCCACTGCAGGGCTGCGTCTTTCAGTCTCGAGAGAGCCATTGTCTCTTTTGGTTGGTCCTCTTAAAAGGGCTACTAGAACCCGAAGTAGATTAGGGAAACATGAAGGATCATAGATTACATCTGCGCCTAGACTGATAAAGAACGTAAGGGTTAATGAGACATAAGCAAACATCTTTTAACAAATGGTTCTTGGGTTTACTCACACAATATCTGGACGATGCTCGCTCAGTTCACTGTCCGTTGCAGTTTCCCATGGGAGATGGATGCATTTAACTCGCTGCTTAATGGAGAAACAATCAATGAAGTGTAATCATATATACTATGAATCAGAAAGCACAAAGAAACTTCTACTCACTGTACTCTCAGCTTCTCCGTGTTGTTTGAGCAGCTCGTCCTCATAGTTTAAGTGGTTCCTCTCCAAGTTAAGCTTCATGTTAGAGAGAGTTAAGAGATCTCCATCTGTTAGTATCACCTAGCACAAGAGAAATTTTGTGACTCAACATGCCTTTGTACTTATATGATGAGAAAGTTGGAAATAAGTAATGAAGGATACCTTCTTTGCCTTTACATGTGCAAGACAAATCCCGACCAAACCAACTCCAGAACCAACCTAAACAAGACCCAATCAAAATCATGAAGTGAACAGAATTGATCAGAAGTACTTAAACTTCATGATGTCAAACTAACCTCAAAACAGGATTTATCAGTGAATAACTCTGGATATGACAGAACAAACTCTGACAAAAACAAACTTGAAGGCCAGATTGAACACCTGCTCGACACAGAGGACACAAAGTGAACGATGTAGAGAGAGACTCGTGCATTAAATGAATCTGTGGTAGTCAAATAATCATATGACAAGACTCTTACCCGGTATCTCCTTCAAGCATGTTCAATGAACACTGCAGCGGCACAATTAGTTTCCTTGAACTTGGGCAGCTTGGAATGTTGTATAAACCTATTAAAAACAATCTACAGATGAGTCCGCAAACACATCACAGCAAGCAAGATTTCACTGAACAATGAGTAAAGACAAGATTTCACCTTCTGGATACAGAAAAGAGATGAACTTGGTGATCCTTATGTTTTCTTTCACCAATGCATCTTCCTAACCACCCATTCAAACTCAGTTTTGTTTTCCACCAATTACGAAAAACTAAGGAAACCTCAATAACAACAAAAAAGTACACCTTAGAAGCCGCTGACATGTGAAGAGCATACTCTTCGTACACTTCATCTAACACTTCACTTTTCTCCAACTCAACTTCAGTTATGAGTTTCTTCAGTAACCTTTTCGCGTATGATGCGTTACCACTCGCAGTCTACACAGATGAAAGAGTTCAAAACAAAAGTGTAGAATAACTCACACATTAATACTACTCAAGTTTCAGTCTTAACATAAAGCTCCTAACTTTCTCTGGCTAGTGTATAACGAGAGCAGAGCAGAAGAGTGTAACTTTACTTACAGCTTTAACGCAAGTTTCCCAGAGAAACCTCTGGACACTCTCCGTAAGTGATCCTCCGGAACATCCTCTACATTAAAAAGTACATACAGAAAGCAAGAATCAAATGCCGGAACAAACTAAACAAAGAAGCTCACGGCGGAGACGGCGGAAGTGACGGTGTATACCTCGCGAGAGAAATGACGGAGTCCACCGGCTCCATTGCGAGGAAAGCAGAGAGTACATAAAGGTACCGTGACTCCGCCTCCGTGGAGTTCTCGCTCGCCGCCATTACTTCGCCGTGTCAAGCTCCGAGAATCATTTACCAGTTATAAAACTTTGGGCTTAATGGGCCTAAAATGATTTGGCCCAAAGACATAAATGATTAAATGACTCTTAAATTAACCACGAAGTTACAAAATTATCCCTCAGCTTGCACCTTTGTCTTCCTAGTTATCTTCAGCTAGTAACAACTTCTTATCCATTACAAGCTATGATGAAATCTTCTTCTTTTATCTTCTTCCTCTCCACATGGCCATTCTACTTCACTCCCTCCTCTCTCTCCATCCCCCAAACCTCAAACCCCAAAACCCTAAAAGACCTAAGAGTCTCTTTCTGCTAGGACCGTCTGCATCTCTTAAAGTCCCCACCTTTCGGAGAGATGTGGTGCTCAGAACAGCATCTCTCTGTTTCGTCTCCTTCATATTTCAGAACCCACTTCTGGAGTCTTTAGCTGAACCTTCGAAGTCTCCCAAACCGGCTAGACTCGCCATTGCCAATACTAACTCTTGGTTCCAGTACTTTGGCGATGGGTTCTCGATCAGAGTTCCACCTCAGTTTATTGACTTCACGGAGCCTGAGGTGTGTATCTCTTGTGAATGCGAATTAATGAGTGTAGTTTCGTTTAATATCATGCAAAGGCTGCTCATTTGGTTAAATACAGTCTTGGGCTTGAGTCCTTTAATACTCACTTGGTTAAAGTTGTAGACTTTGGTTGTTTATGGATGAGAAGTAAGAAGAGTTGGCATTGTTGAAGTTCAAGGATGAAGTAGGATTATTTATAGTCTCTAATTAATTAGTGAGTGAGAACACTTATCTAGCTGACTAGCTGCCAAGTTGTGTCTAAATCAATGGTTGTTCTAGCCAATTTGATTTGGCGTTGAAGAGGTTTTGTTGCAGTGAATCCTATTAATGAAGTCTGAATTAGAAAACCTATTTAAATCCTTCTTCTAAATGAAGTGATCATTGTTCTTGACATGGTATGTTACTTCATGTGTTAGGATTACTCTGCAGGATTGTCTCTCTATGGGGACAAGGCAAAGCCAAAGACTTTTGCTGCCCGTTTCGCATCTCCTGATGGGTAATAGTTGTCACTCTTCCCTCTGTAAACTGTTCGATTCAACTACAAGTTGATCACTAGAAGGCTTGTGTGACAACTTATGTATTGATGCAGATCAGAAGTTGTGAGCGTAGTCATTCGCCCTTCCAATTCCCTTAAGATCACTTTCTTAGAGGTTTGCACCAAAAACATTCTCGCTCTTTGAGAAGTTCACTTTTCCGGATAGCTCATCAACTGCTCTCTGATTCAATTAGGCTAAAGATATATCTGAATTGGGATCACTGAAGGAAGCTGCAAGAATCTTTGTTCCAGGTTCTCTAAATCATATGCGTCTTGGAAAATCATTTACAGTCTTGCATTTGAGATTCTTTGATTGTTCTTGCATTTTTGGTTCTGGTCATTGTTAATATCTTCAACCACGAGCAGGTGCGGCAACGATTTATTCTGCTCGTACAATCAAGGTTAAGGAAGAAGAAGGATTCAGGCAAGTCTCCTTTTGAACTATACTCCCATCAGTTCCGGCAGTTTATGTTCTTCATCTGTTTATCTTTGGATGCAGAAATTACTACCTATACGAGTTTGGGAGAGATGAAGAACGTATTGCTCTAGTAGCAGCTGTGAACAGGGGGAGGGTCTCTGCTGCAAACTCAAGATTACTCTTAAAGATTCATACTTCCACATTCATATTGACTCATTTGTTTCGTCTGTGTTTCTTGAAAAGGTATTTATAGCTGGAGCAGCTGCACCGGAATCCAAATGGAAAGAAGATGAGTTGAAGCTTCGATCTGCTGCCATTTCTCTGACCGTCCAATAACTGAAAAGCGTCTTCTTCTTCTTCAAACAGGAAAAAGTGAAACGCTCAATGAAGAATTGAGACAAAATAGGACAAATGGACATTGTTTTGGAACACTTTTGAGTCATTCATGTTCTTTTCTTCTTCTTTTTTTTGCCTTTGGTGATGTGATGTTCGTTATTGTACTGTGTAATATAATGAACAAAAGAAACCAAGATTCTTTTAAACGCGTCCTAAAACGCGATTTTGCTGCTTGTCCTAGGCGTTTCAGTTTGTGTTGGTTCACTTGGTCTCCATTGTCGCGGTTTGGTTATTAAAATATGTTTTCTGCGGTTGTGTTGTTGCAACCTGTGCTTATCGTTAGAAACTTGCGTCTGCGTTCCAGAGTTGCGTCTCATGTTTTTTTTGCTTATCGTCAGAAACGTGCGTCTGCGTTTCCAGAGTAGCGACACGTATTCAGTCTAGAAGAGAGGCACATCGTCATACGGTGCTCCGCGACGTAGCGAATCTCATCCACCTTAAACCCCGTCGATCGAAGTCGAACAGGATGGGAGTTGAGTTGAGATCAAATGAAAGCTAGGGTTTTTCTTTGAGATCGAAAATGGCGCTCGTGAGGAGGTTTCAGACAGTTCGCTCACTGTTGACAACAGCTGGATTAAGAGAATCTTCTTCACTTCCGTAAGCAGCTTCCTAACTTGATTGTTCTTCCTTTGATTTGCATTGGGAAATGCGTGAATCGTTTGCTGTTGAACCTTTTGGAATCTACGAAGCTCAGTTTAGCGCAAAAAGATTCGATCTTTAGCATCTCCATCCAGTTTCGATTACTTCGATGTGATATATAACTTGCATCAGCTTAAAAAGAATCCATTTTTATCTTTTGTTTCCAGTTTTCGGAGTGGAAATGAGTTCTCTTGGAATCAAGCTGGAAATGGTTTCAGATTGGGGCGTTGGAGGAGCTATCATTCTTCTCTTTGTCACGGTAATGAGTCCACATCCCAATTTCTCCACTTGTTTGACTGTGAAATTGATCCTTTATGAGTTATTTAGTAATGTAATTTGACATGTCCAGTTCCTGACACTCTTGGAAAAAGTGTGTGTTCACGCTTATATGAGAGCCACAACGCTGCCAGCACACATTTGCTTCGATCTACAATGGTAATCACCAGACTTATCATTGGCTTATTGACCAATTTGGGGTCTGATCATAGACATGATTTTTTGTTGTTTCTTCTTGTGTGTGTCTTAGATTACAGAGTCTGTTCCGTTTAGCAGTGACAAAAGGTATGCTACAACGCAAGTAAAGGCTCCACCTCAGCTACAGAAAACGGTGTGTTAACTAACTCAATTTCAGTTCCCCACTCTTGCATTTTTTCTTTCTTTCAAATGTTAGTTGTTTCCTATGGTTTGATGTCTCACACGACATCACTATTTACAAATGCAGGGAGCTGTTAGAGTGTCCATGGTAAGCCCTGGATTTGTTTACGAACCCTATGCACTCCATGAGAAAATCCCGTGGTGGCGAAGGTAACTTTAGCATTAGACTAACTTTCTCAATTTTTTTGTTTTGAAAAATGCTGTTTCTCATTTTTCACTGGTAGTCACTTTCTGAAGTCCCAAGTATTGTCTGAGCATAAATTTTCTCCTAGAATTGAGTTGCTAACTACTTTCTTTTGCATTATAGATGTTTCACAAGAAGCGGATGGAAAAGAACCAAAGAGGACTTCGTACGGGAGGTTGAAACATCTCCATCCATTATCTAGACTGGAATCTATATCCCAAAAATATAGTAATGACATGTCAAAACTCTAAATTTTCAGCTAAGAAGTGCCTACGCTATCGCAAAGTTAAGAAAGACTGGGTACTCAAAGAACAAGTTCTACATAGAAGCACTAGAGCTGTACAAAGAGGTGTGTGCTTGTACACTTGGTTTTGGTTCTTATAGTGAGTTTTTTTTTACAAATCATCTCGAGTTAGCTAATAGCTATGCATGGTTTTCTTCAGATTAACATTATGATGGCGAATGGTGACAAGAAGACTATAAGGAAAAACGTAACTGAGAGGATGTATTCTGTAAGCTTTCCAACGAATTGGTTATCAGTTTTTTGTATCATAAAGACTGTGCTCAATTATTGGTTTCTTTTTTAATGTAGGCATTGAAGAACGAAATTAAACAAAGAGAAGCCATGTGGGGTAGTGTGTACTGGGAAATGGTTGAGCCGGTCATCAAAATCAAAACTTTGCAAGCTCGACTGGCAAGTGTTTATACAATACATTTGTTGAATCTGAAGCAACAGGACACTGGTGGATTTTCAACCTCACCCTAATATTTTTTTCATCCTTTTGACAACTCTTCAGATAGGCATCGACAGGACGGACCTTAGTAAAGCATTCATACAACTGACACTTGAGTTTCTGACAAAGCAGGTCAGTGTTATCTTTAGTCACCAGTTTGTATCTAATGCATTTGAAGCTGTACTGAGTTCTGGATATCATTACTATCTTCAGAAATTTGAAGCCTACGATGCAAAAGGCAATGTAGTAGCTGGAGACAAGAAAAAAGAGGTTAAGTATATTGAATCATTTCTTTCTCTTCATTTTTGCAATAGGGGCATCAGGAGGAAGCTATGATTGTTTCTAGGCTACAACAAATAATAGTTTTCTTACTGTAACCAATTTGGAAGCTTAAGAACTTCTCTTACCTGCAAGTGAGTTATATAAGGTTGTTGGCTCTGCAGGTGCTCGTACGTGACATCTGGGTTTTTGAGAAGTCTCTGTTCCACACAGGAGCTTACTGGCGTCTCTGTGGCCGGATTGAATTTCCGAAAAAGGATAAAATCCAACCCGCCCTTTGATTTTTTTTTGGCTGAGTCGGTTTTCTCTACACAATTGGCATTTTCTTCTAGTCTCTGTTGCAACTAAAGCTTGAATGTTATCTGATTAGGCCCTAGAGAAATCCACTTTGCGTTTATGCTCCAGAACCATTATTAATAAGTGCAAAGACATCAGAAAGAGAATTTTGCCTTGTAAACCTTGTTGGAACCAGTTTTTAGTTTCATTTGTTGCTTCTGTCATCTCTCTTCTACTTAAAAAGTTATTGGTGGATTCTTTACGATCAGGCAACTAGCTGGGGTCCTTTTAGAAGATAAAGAGTTGTGTTGTGTTGTTGGCTGCATTACTTATAGTTTATATCCCCAAATGAATTCAATTTGTATAGAACGAGGTCCTGCAGCTAAGAAGACAAGTTTTCAACTACTAACCACTCTCACCTGCCTGACCAGTGACCACTTCATAAAGATGTTTTAAATGTTGCCAAAGCAGTGGTTCTATAGTAGATGATGCTGGAGAACAAAAACTTTGAAATCTTTTTTTGAGTAAAAAATTGGATAGTGTTCAAAAAGCATCTCTAACTTGACTATACTGTACTGTATTAAACGCTTTTTCTTAGATTAAAATCATTTGGTTCAAACAATTAGAGATTTTAACTTTTCTAGAGAGAGATCTCAGATGTTAAATTAGAATAATATTATTCCTTGGAAAAGTCGTCGTAGTGATCTTTGGCAGACGAACATGTTTTAAACGTGATGTGATCCTCCAAAAGGCTTGCAAACAGGCAGTGGCTGCTATTCTCTCTTTTAACTCTTCTTCTTCCACTTTCATTGGTCCATTTGAGGCGTGTGGGAGATCTCTTGCGATGGAATCACACAAACCCATGTTCCAAGTCGAAAACTTTGACGACGAGTTTGTCCAGAAACTGGTCTATGATGCTCTCGTTTGGTGTTCCCTTCACGGGCTCGTCGTTGGTGACAAAACTTATCAGGTTAGTTGCTGTCCCCACTCTCAAGCTCCCGCCTTTTGATGTTTCAATCAGACAAACATGAGGTTTGGGCATGATGTGTTCCCAATAAAGTTGGAGGAAAGATTCAAACTTTGATCATCTGTATTGAGTCTTGTGTAGCTAATTTGAATTATCCATCTGAATCAAGCTTAGATATCACTTGTTATGGATGATATAAACAAGAATGTGTTTGATGAGAAGGTTTTGATTTACAGAAATCAGGAACAGTTCCAGGGGTTGGGATGACGCACGCGCCGATTTCATTGCTGCCAACTCAGTTCCCAGAAAGTTACTGGAAGCAAGCTTGTGAAGTTGCTCCTATCTTCAATGAACTGGTTGATCGTGTCAGCTTGGATGCCAAATTCATACAGGACAGTCTCTCCAGGTTTTACTTCATCTAAACTCTCTCTCTCTCTTTCTATCTCTCTATCTGAAAGTAGCTGTCTTTGATTGATTATCTATATGTTGCAGAACGAAGAAAGCCGACATCTTTACATCTAGACTTCTTGACATTCACTCCAAGATGCTAGAAAGCAACAAGAAAGAGGTCTGGTTTCATGTTAATCTTGATTCCTTGGTAAGAATGTTCTGGATTATAATCATTTGTCTGTGGTTGTGTTTGCAGGACATTCGTTTGGGTTTACACCGGTCAGATTATATGCTGGACGAAGAAACAAAATCACTTCTTCAGATAGAGATGAATACTATTTCGTGTTCCTTTCCAGGCTTTGGTCGTCTTGTTACCGAGCTACACCAGTACGTTTATCTCCCATACTACACCATCTTCTGATTTAGCTTAAAGGTTTACATTTTTTTAAATTTCTTTTCTTTCTCTTGTTTGCAGGTCATTGCTTAGATCTCATGGGGATCATCTTGGCCTAGACTCTGAACGTGTACCCAAAAACACATCCAATAGCCAGTTTGCTGACGCAATGGCTAAAGCTTGGTTGGAGTACAACAACCCAAGGTTAGCCTTAGAGCCAAAGAACTTATTTCCAAATGTTTCATGTTTAAAGATAGAATCTTTCTTTGTTTCAGAGCGGTAGTCATGATAGTTGTGCAGCCGGATGAACGCAACATGTACGATCAGCATTGGCTAAGCAGTGTACTGAGAGAAAAATATCCTCTTTTATATCTTGTTTCTCCGCTTTTCCGAGGCTCTATCTCGAATTTTTATACTATATAAGGTGTTTTTTGCTCTTCTTTAACTTCAAAACACGCACAGTATTGTAACCATTAGGAAGAGTTTAGCAGAAGTCGAAACAGAAGGGAGTGTACAAGAGGATGGAACCCTTATTGTGTAAGTAGTTGTTTTTTTTTAAAACCATTTATTGTTGAAAACTATGTGAAAGAGCTTTTGTTGTTGTTGCAGTGATGGCCAAGAAGTCTCGGTGGTTTATTACAGATCAGGCTATACTCCCAGAGATTATCCGTCTGAATCAGTAAGTAAAGTATCTTCTTTCCCATTTTGTGGCTTGACCATTTTAAGAATATTCTGAATCAGTGTTGTGATTTTTGAAGGAATGGAATGCTAGGCTGCTTATAGAGCAGTCCTCAGCAGTTAAATGCCCCTCTATAGCTTATCACTTAGCTGGCACCAAGAAAATCCAGCAAGAACTTGCAAAACCAGGTGTTCTCGAGAGGTAAAACAGATCATCATCTTTTTATCTTGCAGGGAAGCTGAAACTGAACATTCGATAAACAGGTTTATGGATAACAAAGATGACGTTGCTAAGCTGAGGAAATGCTTTGCTGGACTTTGGAGCTTGGACGATCCAGAAATCATCAAGAAAGCAATTGAGAAACCTGAGTTGTTTGTTATGAAGCCTCAGAGAGAAGGAGGAGGTTAGAACCCTGTTGAAGTCCCCTAGAGTCTTCCTACTGTACTTCCCCCTCATATTCTAAGCTTATGTTCTTGGATTCTTTCAGGTAACAACATCTATGGAGATGATGTGAGGGAAAATCTTCTGAGGTTGCAGAAAGAAGGAGAGGAAGAGAACGCTGCGTATATCCTAATGCAGAGGATATTCCCAAAAGTGTCAAATGTTTTCTTGGTGCGAGAAGGCGTTTACCACAGAGATCAAGCTATATCAGAACTTGGAATCTATGGTGCTTACCTCAGGTACTGTGAGTAGAAAGAAGAGTTTGGTATAAGCTTGAAATTGAGTCTCTACTTAATATGTTGTGGCATAAATTTTTGAGCTAACGTGTAGGAACAAGGAGAGAGTTATAATAAACGAGCAGAGCGGTTATCTGATGCGCACAAAGGTCTCGTCATCAGATGAAGGTGGTGTTGCGGCTGGTTTTGCCGTCTTGGACAGCATTTATTTGAATTGAGATTGGATCCACATTCACAGTCAAATTGATTCATGTTTCTGTTGGTTTATTCCCTTCTCTCTTTTTCTCTTAAAGATCTTTGTACTTCTAATTAATAAAGGTTAATAAGACATGACTAGGCAAAGCTCTTTACATTTATTTGCAGAAAACATATATGCTTCTAAAAATCTTTTTTTTTTTGGATTTGGGAGATGCATGGCTGGTTCTGGATATAGCCAAATGGAATATTGAAGTAAGACATGGTTTAAACACAAAATTTCATTAATGTTTATAGCCTCGGGGTTTACACTAACAAGGCATTTGATGAAATAAATTTAAAACAATGTATGTAGTTGGAGATTATAATATGTACATGCTCGAGACCCTCCCACCAAAATTTACAACGTATCTAGAAAACGTAGGGGTGGGCATTTCGGTTTAGTTTCGGGTTCGGTTTGGGTTCGGTTTGGTTTGGGTAATTTGGGTTTTATAAAACTCAAACCAATTAAAACCAAAGTAGCTTTGGTTTGGGTTCGGTTTGGGTTTAATTCGGTTCGGTTCAGTTTGGTTTGGTTTAGATTTAGTTCGGTTTACATTATAATGGTCTAGTTTGGTTCGGTGTAGTTCGGGTTGGTTATAAAATATGAAGGCATCAGTTTTATACTTTTATTAAAAAACAATCAACTCATAAACGATAGAGTGAGAATATAAAAACTTATGCTACATGATTTTATATATAATAGTATTATTTGAATCGTATTTATATTTTTTTTTAAAGATATGGAAATTATGAAAAAATGAAAAACGAAACTTTAACTAAAATTTGCAATATGTTAATACATATATATATATCATATATATTTTTATTATATATATATATTGGATTATCGGTTTGGTTCGGTTTGAACCCAAACCAAACCAAACCGTTCGGGTTGAGTAAAACATAAACCAATTGGGTTACATAAAGAACACGGTTTGGTTTGGTTCGGTTTAACTTCGGTTTGGTTGGTTTGGTTCAGTTCGGTTTGGGTTTTTTGCCCACCCCTAAGAAAACGGCAAGGATAAGATGGGTGATGGTTAAAAGAGATGTAAATTGAAAAAATTCTTACGAATAAAACTATATCTAGGTAGTAAACGCTGGAAAAAAATGCTACGTAGAGATTAGAAAATTGATGTTTCAATTTTATCAACTCAAACGCTTTGTTTCTCAAGTTTCTTTTACAACTAACAAAGTTTGGGATATATGTTCTGCTGAAGTTGAAAGTCCATCTTTATCTCGCAATGACAAGATTTGATAATCTTGATTCAACCTTGTTATTAAATACTGATTTATTATAAGATGTATTCTAAACTAGTGGTTTGTTCTACTATTTTAACTATATAATATAAAATAATAAATTTAGCTCGTTTTCTTAATTCTAATGCGGTATCTTGGTTATCTTAACTAGTGGATTATTATATATGCACACTTGTAGATCACGGGAATAGGAGAAAAACAATTAAAATAAAAAGTTTTTAAAAAATATCAGACATAATGGAGCTTAAGAAAATTTCCATGGCTTTTTCCATATCTACTTTGGTATCACTTGTGTATCCAAGTTTGGGCCGAGAAAATGGTAACAACCACCCATTGGTTAATCTTGGTCCCGAGATGGATGCAGTGGAGGCAGTATTCCCGGCTTCACAAGATTACAATTTTAATATGCTTGAAAACCTCCCAACAAAATACATGATGTATCTCGGAACCTGCAAGGATAAAATGGAAAGTAGTTGTAAGAAATGTACTGAAGATGCTATTGAAAAGATTCTTACGAGAAAAAAAACTATTTCTAGAGATTGTTGTGTGAAGGTAGTAAAAGCTGAAAAACAATACTACATGGAGATTAGAAAAGTGATGTTTCTCTATTATCAACTCAACCGCTTTGCTTCTCATGTTTCTTTCAGAACTAACGAAGTTTGGAATAGATGTTCTAATGAAGTTGAAAGTCTTTCATCATCTCAATATTAAATTCTCTTGATGGAACATTTGTTACAAAAATACTGGTTTAGTATATGGTGTACCGTAACATTATGGTTTATTACTATTCCATTTATATAAATTAAAATTTAATCATCCACGAAAGTATAGTCTTTTGTTTCTTGTTTTTATTTCTTTGACCCAAATAAGGATTCTTTTAACCTCAGCTTTCAAATAAGAGGAGGTCCAACTCCATTAGGTTTTTCTAACTAACAAGCAAACAAACATACCTAAGTATAATTAACCTGGCTAAAATATGTATCCTAAAACTACATTTGAAGCTCTTGCTCCAAAAAAAAAGAAAGAATAAACGACTAACAAGCCAGGCTGATCTAAAGCTGGAGTTGCAGCTCAATTATGTTTGCATCTTCAAGAAAAGACAAAAGGCTAATTATAAAACCCAATCCAGGGAAGTATTAACATTGAAAACCCAATCTCAAAACTCCTTCAAAGGCTTAAACCCATCAACAATAATGTAATATAGTTTTCCAGTCAAGAACAACTTCTTCAATGGTTACTTTAACATACAACCTAGGTAGGAATCTTATTTGGATGGGTTGGTGCAGTTTGCAAAGTTTATCTATGAGGTGTAATCATAAATTCGGCATCTTCAGTGTAAATATCAGTTCTATGCAAACATTTCATCTCAATTAATTGGTCTTACATTTTTGATTTAGTGAAATTACTAGTAATTTTCAAAAACGTTTAAACATAAAGATTTGATGATATTATAAATGATAAAAATTTCTGAATCATGTTTTAGAACGTGAACGTGGATAATATAAGTGATATATCATTCATCGCCGTATCATGAAACTAGGGAGATTAATTAGTTTAAATACGTTTTCTTATGTTCTTATTTGGTATATATATGTTTAACTGTTGTATGTATTTGGGGGATTAGTCATATTTCTGAAAAATACAAAACCGTGAAAAAGCTGCATATCATTCACATGAAAACTGAATATGTAAATATCATTCAATACTTATTTATAAAATGCTAATATTAGGATAAATTTAAAACCAGTTGTTAATTTGTATTTTATCATTCAGTATATTTTTTACTATTTGTATGTGGCGGAGTCAAGTTTTAAGTTGTATATCAGTCAATACTAATAACTAAAGAGATTACTAGCAAGGATCATAAAAACAAAATTTGATAATCGAACTGAAAATATAAAAATATATTTAATACGCAAATGAAAACAACAAGTAGATTACTCTCAACACACAATATGATTAAACAAAACATGGTCCCCTATCCATATCATGTCAAGCAATCTTGATCGCAAATGTACTTCTCCTGACTCGCAATAACGAGTTAATAAAATACGATTTATTATTGATTTATACGAAATAAGTGAAGCCAAAATTTCTGGCGTCAAAAACAATTGAATATATGAAAATTTAACTATTAAAGTGGGGCAACTTATGCAACTAGCTATCACAATGTATGCATCGACAAAACTCTTACCATTGGTCATTTTGTAACATGCGTCTTTAGCGTATGTGAAAGTGATATATGATATTTGATTTCTAGAAACTGCATTTAAAGGTGAACAAAAAAAAAGAGAGACTGCATTTAACAACTTTAACAAAAACATAAACAAGACGTCGAAAAACAGAAGCCAAAAAAAATATTGAAGCGAGTCCATCAGTTAGGTTAGGTTATGATCAGTGGCGCATTGTGAAATTGACTATCATTATTTAAAAAACTTTGGTGTTTTCTTTGCTGTGTCAATCACTGTGTCATGTCAATATGTCATGGCAAACAGACAACAGAATATAATTGAATAAACCGTGGTCCCTAGTACATATTAAAACATACCGTGAAATGAAGGGCATCAGAACATTTAAAAATCGTATTTATCGATATTTCGTCTGATCCACACATATGTAGATCGGGCAAGTCGAATTAGAACGTGATAGAGCCTTCAATAATGCCAATTTGATATACATATGTCAGTATGATACAGGATCAGCTTTCAAATAAATTGATTGTCAATCTCGAAGTCTTTCATATGTGAATGGAATGAAATGGGTTATCTCATCTATCGTTGTAGTAGGTCATTGATGTACTTCTGACCGTAACACTGAGCTCACGAAGACGTGATGTGACCCATTAATGGAGTTTAGACGAGCTTGATGTGTATTCTGCTTTGGTGATTGATCAACCAGCTAATTGTTTTAGTGACCATGAAACTATATGTTTTCTTAGATAAAACCAAAACTGAATCAGAAGAATCTTGATTTTTTTTTTAAAAATGATGTATATATAAATGATATACTTCTTGTTCATGTTTTGAACATACAGATACTCTATTTTACTATTTATAATGTTCACACTGTAAAGGGGCGAACAATATTCACGTACGGTTCAAAACTGTTTTGTAAAATAATAGTGCAAGTGACAGTGGGCAGAGGACACGTACGGGACAATAACACGTGATTAGTTACAGTAACTTGGCCAACATTTTTAATGCGGACAAGCTATGACTTGTCAACCAGTTCCACTATGTAAATCTCCTTTATTACTAATGTGTTCACAATAGCGATTTTAAAAAAACATGCTGGTCTCATGCTCTGACTTCGTATATCTATTTGATTTCCATGTTCCCTGACCGTATCTTTAGAATTCTTCGTTTCTTGTTTTACAAAAACTTTTTTTTAAAAATATAACATTGTGGATGGATTATTCCCTGCATTATTGGTTGGCTCCCAGGGGAGGACCCACGTATGGAGTAGGTGTGGCACGTGCCACATACTAAGTTATATATAATTCCTTGCAAGTATATGAGAGAGAGAATTGTGTAGATCTCGTGGTCTTTTAAGCTGAAGTGTGCCCTATGCCATCCAAGTTCGAACCTTTTTGTTACGTGTTTGTTCTTTCAAATTTTCTACACTTCATTGATTACTTTTCCATAAGTTATTTTCTCTTGTTTTTATTATTGTCTAAAACTATTGTTTTTATAACTGTTTTATTTCCTTTTCTTTAATATTAGATTTTCCATAAAAACATAATTTATTAAAATTTAACTTAAACAATTATTTTATTTAATATATTGTTTCAATACTTGAGATTAAAATTAAGCTAAAATGAATGAATATTTTTATAATGAAATTACCATGTACATATATAATTTTATGATATTACTAAAAATGGATATTTAAAATTCGGAAAATTATCTTCTTTTAATATATACATGTTTTACAAAATTAAGGACTAATGCCTTTTAAAAATGTATATTATTTTAATTTTTTAAATTATAAAGTAATATATATTTATATGTTGTGCCTCATATTAAACTATTTTCTAGGTCCGCCCCTGTTGGTTCCGATTTACTTTCGCAGATGTATGTAATATATATATATATATATATATATATATATATATATATTTGTTTATTTATTTATTGTAGGCAACACTTAAATTATTAGGTTATGTCAAAGTGGAAGAAGGCGATTCTAGACAGAGCTTCACTAGTTTATTCCGGAAATAAGTACATCGCCGAGAAAGCACATGGCTAATGGGTTTTTCACACTTTTCACTTGGCGTATATCTCATTTTGTGTGATGAGTGACACTTTAATTTTTAGAATGCTCAATAATTTTGTTTACTCACTATATAATTATCATATGACTTTTTCATGTTTTGAACTTAATCACACGATACTATGGATTACTTCTCGATAAGTTATTTATTTATTTTTATTTTTGAAATTGTCATTTATCTTTTCACTACTTTGGTTCAGATACGCTTAATTCTCGAATTTCTTTGTGTACAACTGATAAGATAAGTGTATTTTATGTTTTTTCAAAAAAAAAAGATAAGTGTAATTTTGAATACATAAATAATCAAATTAATTTTAAACATTTTTAAATAGCACAAAACTGGAATGTTACAAGAAAGTATATACACAATGTCATGGTAAAAAAATTTAACTTCTGAATTTTCTATTAAATTAAGTAATTTTTTTTTGTAAACTAAAATTAAGTAATTATTACTTACGTATTATTTTATTTTATTTATTTTGTTAATAACTCGCACTCGTACTTTACGTGTTTACCAAACTTTAATTCGGATGGTGAATCAGTGATACAGTCATACAGACGATGAAGTCAACCACTATATTACATGGTTTTATCTATTGAAAAATTAAATAAACAATTTATTTGAATATTTCAGGTTCATGTAGGAATTGGGTGGTGTCAGTACAACACTTTCTAGAGTACTATTATTATACCATCTTAAAAAAACAAACAGAAAGCTTGGACATGTTCTTAAAACTGTGTTATAATCTATTGAAAACCGTTGAAGCAGCCAGCTTTTGGAATGTAGTTACTTTATAAAACACACTTGTACAATATGATAAAATATGTGATGTGAGAAACCTTAACTATGCCAGTTATCACATTGTATATCACTTTAAACGTCTATAGAAAATCTTTTTTTTTTTTGGACAACACGTCTATAGATAATCAATAGACGTTTAAACGTCTATATACTGATACCATAAACCGTCACTTGATTATCTATAGACGTTTTTTTACATTTTTTACATTTTGATATGTAAATGATGTAGAATGATACATTTTGTTTAATATCTTACAAATAGAATACAAATATACAATGAACATAGGCCGTGTTTAATTACAATCACGGAAAAATACATAAAATGGCTAATTAAGTATTAGAAAAACTAAAATACTAATCACAGAATGAAAAAGGGTAAAATTCTCTTTGTCGATGAGCATAGCATCATAAACTGAATTTAAATAAAAATATAAACATTTCAATCTACATATGGCTTATCTCATCGGGCTGACCTGTAAGCGAAATTTGTATTTCTTCAAGTGATAATCCTTTCGTTTCCGGAACGAGCAGCCAAATAAAGAGCAACGCTCCTCCTCCGATAGCCCCGAATATGTAAAATGTTCCTTTATATATATAACCCAATAATCTTATTAAGATATATATAATTATATAAACTTATTAATTTATTTAATTTTGTTCCAAAGATCATACCTTGAGTGCTCCATTCGAATAGAAAGTTGAAAGCGTAAGTGACGATGGAACTACTTGACCATGAGGCTAACGTAACTAAACTCCCTGCTGTTACTTTTATATTTATTGGAAATATCTGCATATACACAAACGTCATACATTTATATTAATTAGTTAATTTATTTACAAAATGGTATACATTTGAAAAAAAAAAAAGGTTTGAGATAAGTCATGTATACCTCTGACATAATTACCCAAGGGAGACCTCCCACGCCTATTGCATAAGTTGCAATATACAGCTGCCAAGAAAGAATAACATCAATGTTTATTTGTTTGTACTACGTTTTATTCCAATAGGACGGTGTGAAAGTTGAGCAAATCTTTTACCGTAACGCATATAAACGTGAATACTGGAGTTAGTTCTGGAAGTAATTGCATTTTCTGCTCATACCAAATATACAAAAGCATTGGTTCAGAATTGAATATATGACCAAAAAACATATATATAAAAACGTAAATAACCTGTAATGCGAAAGCGAGTCCAAGAAGCATGCAAGTTATGCTCATCCCACACGCAGAAGTCTATATTGTCCGAATTGTAATAAAATATTAGACAACTTTCAATTTTTTATATGTTGATAAATGATTGCGTAATTAGAAAGAAAAAAACTCACCAACAAGAGCGGCCGTCTGCCCCATTTATCTACAAGAATTAGACCAATCATGGCTTTTGGTATCTGCGAATAGCCACAAATGTCACTCAATGCTAAGAACAGTACAAACAAATGGAAATTGTAATTATATATAGAGAATTTCTTAGTTTAAAAAATTCATTGAAGTTTGATTGTTTAACCCCCAAAATATCGATAAAATCACAAACATCACAAAAACTTAGTAGTTGAATAAAGAGTAGAAAAAAATAGTTTGATTTCATAAACGTAGTATTAGTGTTCATAAAGCATTTGAAAAGAAATGTATATACTTACCATGAATAGGCCTAACATCGTAGATCCAATGGCAACCGAAAACCCTGTTTCAAAACTAATTGTTAAAGAAAACAAAATTGAAAGTAACTTAATGGAATCATCATGCTAAATGCAAAAGAAATTGATTGGTAGAAGAAATATGAGTATCTTGAAAAGAAAAAAAAAGTACAGAATCTATTGGGGTTTAAAATTTATATGCAAATACAAATAGACAGAATGCTACTCTGTGTGTGTATATAAAACATAATCTTACCAGCTTTTCTAAAAATGGTACTTGCATAAGAGATTACAGCAGCACTTCCTGAGAACTGTTGAATTAACATTAGCCCGATTCCTACCTGAGTAGTAAAAATGATGTGCAGATAAATGTAACCATTTATAGTCAGGAAATTAATTTATATACTTATTTTTACAACATATATTAACACTGTACCACGAGAGTATGTCTATACTTTCTCTGGAACAAATCAGAAAAGCTTGACTTTGAATCACTTTCTACCATTCTGGTCATAAGCTGAAAACAAAACAAAAATCATTCAGACTCTAGTCTCTACATTATCTCTCTCCGAATGGTAACTGCGGTTTGAGCGGTGCGGAACAAGCGGTTTAACTGCAATGCGGTTTTAACAGTTATAAAAACGTATAGATATATGGTATATATAAAAGATTTTTGTTACTGTTAACTGCGGTGCAGGGCGGGGCAGTTCGTAACATTTGAAGCCATGTCAAGTAATGAATATACATTTAAAACCTGTGATACAAGACTATAGTAAAAACTCACTTGAATCTCTGAAGCTTCATGTGAAATATCAGCATCTCTCCCTCTAAGCCGAAGCAGTGAATTTTCTAGTTCTTTTTCCGTACCAACTTTTGCCTTCAAAAATTGAAATAGTTTAATTAAGGTTCTTCTATTTCTTCTCATGGTTAGTAGATTCGATAACGGGTTTTACTAAGAAATATAAAAATTAACCAACCAGCCATCTTGGGGATTCTGGTACAAAGAATAAACCGATTGCTTGAATGCCGCATGGTAAAGCACCTAAACCGGGAATATAGTAGATTTTTGTCAGGTAATTTGTACACTTATAACCACTTTCTTTTGTATTTGAACATCACCACCACATTGATTCTGTGATGAAATAATAACTGATTTTACCTAGTAAAGCCATCATCCTCCAGTCCAAGAAATTCCCGCAGAAATAAACCATGGAGACTCCAGCGTTTTGAAGAAGCTAATAGTTAGTCACACGATAATTTAAAAGGGTTAGTGGACTCACAATAAAGTTAAAATTTCTTCAAGTTCTGAAATATGATTTACGATTGACACTTTCCGATTATACAAACAAATATAGATATTATGGTGGTATTTGGATTAGGTTTGTATATATTTAGATGATGGGCCAGACTAATTTTGGATCATATCAATAGAAAATTAGTCAAACAATTTCGTCTTGTTTGGGTTGAGATAGCGTATACGTTCAGTTTTTAAGTTTTGATATCGTGTTTCAATTAAAAACTCATTAATTATTAGTTTTAAATGTTTTACTTCTATACTCTCTCTCTATATTTTTTTTTTCAGAAATACTTTTACTTAGTTTTGGTGAAATACATTTTTATATTATTTAAGAGAGCGCATATATATCCCCATAAAACCACAACTGATTTTATTTTTGTTTAGTTTTATATTGTTTGCTCATATCGGTGAGTAAAGTTATCAAAAAAAAAGTTATTTAACCAAGCGCTCGTAGCTTGGTGGTAAAGGAGGTACAACTGTACTGCCCGCCACCCGGGTTCGAGTCTTGGCCACAACGGATTTAACATCCATTCCGTTGGGGCGCTGGACCCCTTTCGGGGGATAGTTGGGATTGTGGCTACCTAGATACCAGAGTTATAAAAAAAAAAAAAAAAAGTTATCAAACTAAAGTCAAACTTTATTTCATGTTGGCTGATATGCTTTTCTTTTCTTTGTCGGCCTTCGTTATATTTTCTGTAGCTAAGTATTAATGGTTTGGAAAAGAAAGAAAACAAAATTACCTGATTTGAAAAGGTAAATGTACCGCGAACATGTTTTGGCGTAATTTCGGCTATGTAGACAGGTACCTGCTCCATGTATAATATAAGTATTTTAAATTTTAAATCGATATATATATATATATACGTAATAAATAAACAGCAACGCAACTTGTTAACAAGTTAAATGTATATAAACTATTAAAGTATCAGTAAGTAGTTAACAAGTTAATTACCACATAGCTAATCAAGCCGATTCCTATCCCTGATGATATTCTTCCAAAGTCCAGCCACAACACATCCTTTCATGTTCCAGGCATGCAAACAAAACACTATTTAATTGTTGGATTTATTTAACCACAAGCTAAATTGTTTGGTTATTTTTAAGAAATAATGACTTCACAGCACAGACATATGTTTGTGGTTATAAATCTTTTAATACCTTAGCGAAAGCGATGGATAGCCAACCAGTGATGCAGAGGATATTGGACACCCACATTGTCTTTAAATCATGAAAGCAGAAAAAAATGTTATTGGTAGGAAACAAAATAACATTTCTAGTTGGAAAAGAAAATGTATGTTTTCTTTCTTAAATGGTTAAAACTAAAATACGATATTATCAAATTCTACTAGACATAAAACTGTAAGATTATGAAAGGGTAGAAATATATTTACTCCTCTTCTTCCTAGCATGATCGCCATTTTACCGCTGAACAGCGCACCGACAGCAGCTCCCAACGTGGAGAATGAGCCAAATGCTGAAAACTGAAGAATTCCAGGTTAATCCAAAGATAAATCGCAAAAGTTGATGAGTAGGTTTGTTTAAGTGGGATACTAGTTACTAAAATTAGAAAACTAACACATGTTAAGTATTCATATCAATTATTATACTTTAAATAACTGAAAGTTAAAAACATGAAAGAGAAAGAAATGATTGTTTGAATGGTAAAAACCAAAAATGGAATGATTTGATGTTTTACAAATATTTATTTGTTCGTGAATGTCAATGTTTTTTTGAAAGCAATGTCAATGTTCCTATATGTAATAATAAGAAGTAAAGGCATTTGCATTTCAGTATATTTTAAACGTCTAGTACTGTAGAGGATAGAGTATATATATTATTTTGAATGATTTCGATAAGTCCACATATACGGTACCTTATATATATTAATATTATACAAGAAAATCAAATTTATTATTTTTCGTTGGGTTGTCATATATATTACGATTAAAAATTATCTTTTAAATTTGTTTAAAACAAAAATTATCTTTTAAATTTAAAAGTGAACCACACGTAATAAACTTCACTATTTGGGATAACGACGTTATATCATTTTCTTCATTTGAATTGAAGGTTAACTATTTCAGTTAGAATGAAAAGAAGTAAATAATACGGAGTTAAAATTAAAAAAAATAAAAAAAGACATGTTAACCTGATGCAGTTGTACTTATCTATGTAAGAATCTAGTATGAATATGTCACTCTCAGTGACTCAGTCTCTGCTAATCAGTACTTTATGATTAATTTAATCTTAATATTCGCTTATCAAAATAGAATAACAGATAGGCATACTTCTGCAATAGAAAGGCCCATGTCTTGCATAATTCCTATCTCAGCACCTGAAGTATAACCAACCTGCAAAAACCATTAAAAAAAACAATTAAACAAATAGACATAAAGGACAGTTACAAAAAAATAGACGTAAAGGATATATAGATAGGATCATGGCACGTAAATGACGTCACCAATACATATATACACACTAGTTTTAGTTTCTACTAGTAAGATAATTAGCCCAATTTCTAAAGGCCACGAGTTCGATCGTTATAGGGCGAGCTTTTAAGTAACTTTTCATTATAATTTTAGTTCCACAAACAGTGTTACTCTTTCAGTTTTGTATAAGCATAGTATTTACTGATTGTAATATATAAATTTGTAAAAAAAAAGAGCAAGCAAAGTAAGATGATAACTTACCGCAACACCAAAGGAAAAGGAGCCGCATACGGCGACAAAAGTGCTGAGGATAACACAGGCAGTAATACGACAGTGTGAAGTGTCGTTTTGGTTCTTCAGCTTGAGAAGCCCTTCCTCCATACTTCTTTCTTCTTCGACCACCATCATAAACACATGTAGTGTAAAACAGAATTTCTAGAAAGCTAGAGAGAGAGAGGGTAAGAAAATAGAGGGAAGAGAGAGAGGCGTATGCTTTGTTTTGTCAAAGTGGGCTTCATATATAAGGAGAGGTGTGGTCACAAAGTATTATTCCTTCCATATAGTAATTATATGTTTATTTTCTACTCTTAAATGGACATTTTTTTTTAAATGGACTTGGATTAGAATGCTGATGCGGATGTGTCGATGTGAGATTTTTTATAAGAAAATTTCAAGTCAAATTTTCTTCATTTATATGTTGTATCGATTATTTTACTGAGAATTGAAAAACAATACAGCTATTTGTTTTTATCATTATATAATCATACATGCGTGATTCGGTGAATTATTTTTGACATGTCGCACATAACGATTGAACATTAATTTGTTCTTCTTCTTATTTTGTTACCAAACCTATGAAAAACGTTTCCGTTATTGAGAATAGATCGTTAATTTTTTCAAAAACAATTCATCATGGGTTGTATCTAAAGAAAATAAATATAATTTGTTTTATGTAATTGTATACCAATCATACCGTATTTTATAATAGTACACTAATAGCGGTACAGAGAATCTCCAGAGCCGAGGAGAACCATTGCATTTGCATTAACCCATATTTTTGGGGGTTGGCTACATTTACCACTCAAAGGTAACAGCTAACTAGAAACTATTTAACTGCCTAGCTACTTCTCATATACATTTTTACTAGTTAATTTTACCGTGCTCATGCACGGCTATAAATATTATAAAATAAATACATTTAATATTTTATTAATATTTTATTTTTAATTATTCTATTATTTATGTTGTAATCAATATGGATGGTTTTAAATAACATTATGTTATTTAAACTAGACGTACAATTTTGGATATATAATATCTTGACTGTTTGGCTATTATTTGGATATATTAGATAACATTTACTTTTCTGATTCAACTATAATATTTTTGTTGTATAACTTAAAATTTTGATTAATTTTGTTATTTTGATGTAGTTTGATTCTTCTCTTAGATTTGTAAACATATTTTAACAATATTATGTATAGTTTAATATATATTGTTTTGAAAATCAAATAGTAAAAGTAAACTAAAGTGTTGACGATTCAAAGTTACATAAATAAATATAATAATGATAGTCCTTTGAAACCTTATGCATATATATAAGTTATACAAATACTTAATTATAATAGTTGGTTAATATATTTATAATATTATTTGAAAATTTCATATGTTGAGCCGTTTTATAATTTCTATGTATAAAAATATTACTATAAATAAAAATATATTATTTTTTTAAAATTTTTGACTTTGTATAAAAAATTTGAATTGGTCTAGTTACTCATTTTGTGGGTATATTGTGTTACATATATTCCATCAAATTAATGTATAACTGTTTCTATTCATTAAGTACAATTGGTAAGGACTTTCGCTTTAGACTTTGCCTTTAGAAATATGGCTTCAGAGAATTTGGCTTTAAAAATAGTGAATGTTATTTTAAAAAGTTTAAAAGCCTGATTGACATCAAAACCTTTAGTAATTTAGTATATGTTAATTTGGAAAAATAAAATTATAAAAAAAAAATGATGATAGATACAAAGTTACATAAACACATAACCTATAAATTTTAAAAGGTAAGATTATTTCTTTATTTTAATATCAAAATTATTTTTCTGAACTTTCAGTTTTATGAAATCACATTATATATAAAAAATATATTCGTCTTAAATTTTATTAATATTTTATATAGAAAAAAAGACTAGGATAGCACAAAACCAAGTTTTTGTTCCCAAACTAAAACTCAAAGCTCAAAGTCACAAAAAATAGATTTCATTAAAGAAGGTAAATATACACTTATATCCCTTGGGTTAATTAATCCCAACCTTAAGCTTTAAAGTTAAAGGGTGGAGTTTTGGAATTATGGTTTAAAATTTTATAAAATAAAAAATAAATACTAAAAAATTAAAAATAAAAATAAAAAAAAACAGTTTCAAAAAGAAAATAAAAACAAATTCGAAAAAAAAATTTAAAAAAAATTATAAAAAAATTTCGAATCTGAAAACATATAATCTGAAACTATAAAATTTTTTTTTTTTTTTAATTTAATTTAATTTGTTTTTATTTATTTTTGTTTGTTTATTTAATTTTAAACCAAGGATATTAGGGATATTTTATCTTTTAATGAATGTCATTTTTGTGACTTTCTCCTTCTAGTGTCATTTTTGAGACAAAAATTCAAAAGATGTTATTATTGACAATTGCCCTTTTATTTATCATATATGTTATTTGAAAAATATAAAAGAGAACATAAATAAAAAAGAATAAATTAAATTTTATTCATTAAAAATATCTTAATTTATGTTATTTAAATTATTTTATAATAATTTGAGAAGTAGATAGATTTAAATAAACTGCTTAATACTTTTAAAATATATATTATGTTGTTTAAGATTATCTTTTAAAAGGGAATATTAATTATTTACTTTAAATCAAGATTATTTTGTGAACTTTCCTTATTATGAATTACACCATATATAAAAAAAATATTTTCATTTTTAAAATTTATAAATTTTCTTTATTATATTGGCTATTTGAAAAAATAAAGAAAAAGGGAACTAAATAAAAAAGGAAAAAATAAAATAAAAATTTTAAAATGATAATTAGATATATTTAATTCATTAAATATATCATCGTAATCAACTACCGTGAGAGTTAATGTGAACGCGACACTTAAAGAACTGACTTCTCAAATAATATTACAGAGATATTATTTATTTTACATATATATTCGTTTTTCTTCCTTGTACCATACTTTCTAATTGTTATGTAATGTTTTTCTTAAAACATAATTGTGATGTAATGTTGTGACTGATTATTATTTAATGTTTAACTAGTTGTTTTGCCCGCATTTGCGTGTTTATAATTTTAGAAAAAAGATATAAATAGATATAGTATCAATTCAAAAATCATTCAAAATAAATTATTTTCATGGTTTTGAAATATTTAATAATTAATTAATTATTAAAAAAAAATTATATGATAAAAGTTTCATGTTAAATATCTTTTATTACGTAAAATAAGCTTGAAAACATTCATATATAAATAAAACTATATAAATATATTTATTTTAAAATATTATGATGTAGAATATTTTTAGATAATATAATATAGGATCTTTTTAGATAATAATGATTATCAAATTAATGAAATTCATTTTTATTATATAAGTAATTATATATTAATAAATCTAATCTAATTATTTATTAAGGGTAATAAAGACTTTAAACACTCTAAATTTTAACTTGAAAATGAAAAATAATTACTACAAATAATAGTATACTAATATTTTTGAGTCTTTGCCAACTTTTTGAGAAACTATCACAATGATTGATATTGATTGTGGTAAAAATATAATTGGTTTAATATTACGAAGCGAAATATAATATAAACATATATAATATTTTAATATTACTAAATAAAATATAAATTTAACTATGATATTATCGTTATTATTTTTATATACTCTCAAAACAATGATATATTATCAGCTAAATCACTATAATTATTTATTAAAATTAATAATTAAGCATAAAATGTGACTAAAACTAAAATTATGGGTAGCATAACAAATCAGCAAATTCACTTCTTAAACAATAGGATAAATAATATAATAGATAGATATGTTAGAAGTTTTTTTTTTAATAATTAAGCAATTTAATGTTAGTCCTATGCTGTTACTATGATGGTAAGATCTATAAACCTGTTACCATCTAGAAATGGAACCGCCTGAGTAGTTGGCCTTTCAACTCTTTAGACTTTAGCCACGCTGCTTGGTTTCATTTATGAAAATACTCGAAGATTAAATATAAAAAGGCCAAGGCCGAGAATATATTTCGTATTTTCGTACGGATGAACTATAATATTGAATGCTTTGTTTTTCTTCGGTAAACCTATTGAATGCCCTTTCATTCAAGGTTTCGTTGTTTTGGCGAAAGACTGTAATATCATGATATAAAATAATCCCACTAATTACAAATATAATAATTTTTAACGTTAAAACTCCTAATTAAATTTGTTTTGGATGAAAACCTCCAAACTAAATTATTTAACGAAAAAAATCATCAAACTAAATTTATTTAATGAATTAAACTCTATCAGGTCATAATTAATATTACAACTGGTAAATTTTTATTCTAGAGATTTCTACATTAATTAAATAAAATTGAGGGATTTTACCATTAAAATTCTTTAAAAAAAAACTCAAAATTTAATTAAATTATTTAAATTTGTAATTTAAATTTTCAAAATTAGCATTTTTTTTGTTTTTGTAAATATATGAGTTTGATGTGTTTTTAACATCAACACTATATATTAATATGTATAAATTAAAAATGTAAAAACCCAAAAAATATAATAAAAATTATCTAAAGATTTACCTGTAATAAAATTACTAGGGAAATTGCCACTAATACCACTTTCTTAATATCACTTTTCAACTTTACACTTTTCAATTTTACCATTAAAATTTTAATTGGCAAAGTACTTTTATACCCCTAACTAATTAAGCCTAAGACTAACTCTTCTCTCTTACATCTCACGATAATTAAATCTCATCATCTCACAAATCGGCGACGGATTCCGGCGGTGACGAGTTCTCCGGCGAGATTGGACGACTCTGCAGAGTTGTCCGGCGAGATCCGACGAAGCTATGGCGAGATTTGACGAAGCTACGAAGAGATCCGACGAAGCTACGACGAGATCGTACGAAGCTGCGGCGAGATCCGACGAAGCTACGGCGATCTCTCTCACAACGCTAAAAAACGCTAACAAAGGTCAAAGGATAATAGATGTTGATTTTCGTCTCTTTCTGTAATTGTAGCTTTTGTTTCTCAAAATCGATATGTTTCTGCGAAGGAAGACGTAGTTTTTCTCGTGAAATTTTCAAATCTCAAGTTTATAAAATCTTATAAATATTTATCAGTGAAGAACGTAGTGCTTATGTATTATCGTTTTTGATATGTCTTTGTTGATCTTTCTTGTTTTGAGATTTTTTTTGTGTTGAATATTTCCTATTCCTTCTTTGAATCTTGTTTTTGGAAGTGAGTGCTTATACGTAGGAATAATATGTGATTGGGTTGTGTCCAGATTTTGAAGATCGACGAGGTTGGTGAGCTGTTTGAAGAAGTAAGAGGGACTCAGAACAAGAACGTGGTTTGTGAGATCAAAGAATTGCAGATTTATAAAGCTTTATAAAAGTTGCAGAGTTGGCTTCTTAACACCATCTTCTCTCTCATCTTCTTCCGACATCTCTTATACTAAAACAATCGTATATTTCTCCTAAGACTTGCAAAGTTGAAGAGGTTAGTTGGACATCTAAGTGAATTTGGCTGCAATTGTTTTTTTTTTTACAAAAGAGAAGAGTGTGATGTGGAGAAACCTTGATGTTCTCAGATTATGTTTGAAATGACAACTTTTTGTTGAGAACAAGAAATTATCTCTAATGTTCAGATGAGAGCCTTATATAGTCCTTGAAACTACTCATTTTTACTACATTTTGTTTCTTGTAATAGAAATCAAGCTTGGTTAGGTTGACGTTGAATGGTCTAGATTTTGTGCCAATATTCATGTGAACAAATGAGTTACATGAAGGGAACCTTATACGGAAAAGAGAACAAGAAGAGAAATAACACACTGTATCCAGAATTCAAGTAAAGAAACATATCGTTCAGATGTTTTTAGTGTCTAAATAATGAAGGTAAATTAGGATTCTATATCAAATGATTAAAATACAGACAAAAGATATACTTTATAAAGCCATGAACAAACAAATTGTTTACATACCCTCTATAAAAAGTTTATAGATTCTTTATAAATAATTTATATACCCTTATAAATGGTTTATAAAATTTATGTATTGTTTTTATAAACATTTATAAATGATTTATAAACAGTTATTAATTATTTACATATAAATCCTTATAAACTATTTTACATACTCTTATAAATTGTTTTATAAGCCTTTATAAATGGTTTATAAACTCTTACAAAAAATTGTAAACCTTTTTAAAAGGTTTATAAAATTCAGAAATTGTTTTTAGTAGTTTTTATAAATGATTTATAAACTCTTATTAATTATTTATATATCCTTATAAACCCTTATAAACAATTTCACAAACTCTTATAAATTGTTTTTATAAGTCAGAAATTGTTTTTAGTAATTTTTATAAATGATTTATAAACTCTTATTAATTATTTATATATCCTTATAAACAATTTTACAAACTCTTTTTAAAAGTTTTATAAAATTCAGAATTTTTTTTTAGTAATTTTTATAAATGATTTATAAACTCTTATTAATTATTTATATATCCTTATAAACCCTTATAAACAATTTTACAAACTCTTATAAATTGTTTCTATAAGTCCTTATAAATTACTGTAGACTCTTATAAATGATTTAAGAGACTTTCTAATTGGTTCCTAAACCTATAAACCTTATAAATTGAATACATAACCCATATTAATTGTGTATATACTTTCATAACGTTTTTATAAACAATTATAAATGGTTTATAGACTTTATTAATTGTTTTATAAACCTTTATAAATGTAAACATTTATAAATGGTTTTGAGACTCTTACAAATAATATATAAACCTTTATAAATAGCTTATAAACTTTACAAACTGTTTTATATATTTTTATAAATTATTTATAAACTTTTATTTTCTCTTAAGCTTTCTTTTCTTTTCATTTTTATCTTCTTTCATATGTTATTGTCGTACATCATATGCTGCAAAAAGTAAAGCCACAAATCCTCGTTCCCCTTAGCTTTTCTTCATTTTATATCCTTGTTGAACTAATTGCACAACACTGTAAAAATCCATGTCATCCAAGATCACGATGTGTTGGGTCACCAAATGTTTGTATTCCTCAGAGAATCCAAATAATGTATTAACCACAAGATGTAACAAGGAATAAACAATTACTATAAGTCTCTCTAATTTATAAACTTATAAACCCCTATAAAACTACATTTATAATATTTTATAAAACACTTAACATTATTGACCAAGACACCGATTGGATAATCACTTTTGGATTGTCTAGTGGTTCTGTTCCAGCTTCATAAATCCTTGGAGGCAATCATGAAGATGTGCAAGATTCATTGATGTCTAACTGCAACACGAAATAAAAAGATGATGTTAACTTTTAATCGTGGTCTAAAGATACCTTATCCAAGCAATAATGTTCATGTATTTCGGAAACAGTCTTACAAATAACACAGCACAAGACTTCTCGAGTTCACACGTTTATATGTTGTTCTATAGAGTATAGACATATATGATGAATTCTTGTTTAAGAACTTCTTTTATAAAACTTTGTAAATCGCTGAGCTGTACTATCAACAATATCTTAAAATACAGATTTATAAGGGGTTTTAATTCCTTAATATGCAGTGTACTATCGGAAAATCTCTCTCTTAGCCGGAACTATTCAGATGACAAGTCCAAATCAACCGTATTCTATTTTTGGATAAACAGAAGGAAGAAAATCGTAAAATTACTTGAAACCCAGATTTATAAAGGATTTTAAGTTGTCAAAAAACTTAATGTTCACTATCGAAACTGTTTCTCTTAAATCGACATGTTCAAATGAGAAGTCTAAAACAAAAATGATATGAAGTTAATAAAAGGATGATATGAACTTCTAATCATGGCTTAAACATACCTTATCCAAGCATAGGGTTCGTGTATTTCGACAACAGTCTTACAAATAATATAGAATAACACAACACAAGACTTCTTTAGTTCACACATTTATATGTTGTCCTATAGACATATGCGATGAACTCTTGTTAAAAAACTTCTTTTATAAAATCTTGTAAATCGTTGAGTTGTATTATCAACAATATCCTAAAACCCATATTTATAAAGGGTTATAATTCCTTAATATACAATGTTCACTATCGAAAAATCTCTCTCTTAGCAGGGACCATTCAAATGACAAGTCCAAATTAACCGTATTCTATTTTTGGATAACAGAAAGGAGAAACCCCTAAAATTACTTGAAACCCAGATTTATAATAAGTTGTCAAAACTCAATCTTGTTCACTATGGAAATTGTTTCTCTTAGATCGACATGTTCAAATGAGAAGTCTAAAGCAAATTTTTTTGATTTTTTGATAAGAGAAAGAACAAAAACAAATATTTACTCGAAACAAACAAAAGAATACAAGAATTAGAGACATACGAGTTGTGAATCTTGAACAGGAATCAACATTTGAAGGCTTTGAATCGCGATTCTCTGTAATCCGTTTTCGTCGCCGGTTGTGTGAGAGAGAGATGGCGGATCTCGACGGAGACGGCGGATCTCGACGGAGACGGCGGATCTCAATGGAGACGGCGGATCTCGGCGATAAGTCTGAGAGAAGATGTATCTCAAAAAGAGAGAGAAAGAGTCGATGATTGAGGAGAATATAAGCTAAGGGTACTATTGTATTTTGTTCATTAATGAAAGTGGTATTTATGAAAATGTCCCTAAATTGGTGGTAAAATTGAATAGTGGTATAAAACAAAGTGTAAAGGTAAAATTTCCCCAAATTACTAAAAGATTAAAAATTTAGAAAACAAGAAAATATTATAAAAATAATATCTTATCTAAGAAAAATGTAATAATAAATCTTTAGATAATTTTTATTATATTTTATGGGTTTTACATTTTTAATTTACACATATATAATGTTGATGTTAAAAACACACCAAACTCATATATTTTAAAAAAATTGAAAATCTTAATTTTGAAAATTTAAGATAATATTTAAAAACACTATAAATTTTTAGATAATATTATAAAATTTTGGTTTTGATTTTATTTTTTAGATTTCTAATGGTAAAACCCCTCAACTATATTTACTTAATGTATAAAGCCCTAAACTAAATATTTATCGGTAGTAATAGTAATTATGACCAGCAAGGGTTTAATTCACTAAATAAAGTAGTTTGAGAGTTTTTTCTTTAAATACTTATAGTTTTGTTTTTTTTTTCAAAACAATTTTAACGTTAAAAATCTTTTCATATCCTACAAAGATATACTTAAATTTTTTACTTGTTAAATTTTCGTCCTGCTGTCATATTAAAAAAACTCGAAAATACAATACCGTCCAACTATACCCAAACTAATAATACTGTTTTAAATAATAAGAAATTAAATTTTTTTTTGTTCAAAAGAAATTAAGTTTTTTATAAACTCATTATTAGTTAATATCAACTAGTTAGAATCCACCATGTTATCTGACTATAAAAGTCATAAGTGTCTATAAATAGATGCCCTAGATTTAAAACCACTAACCATATTTGCTAGTTATCAAAACAAGTGAATCGGTTAGACTTCCAGATCATTAAAGCTATCATATCGCCTGGATGCTGCTAACCATGCTGAACAAGGGTCAAGATCCTACGATCTTATCCGTTTTATCCCCAATAATTGTTCAACCCACCAATTTTTGTTTGAGTTTTGGGATCTCTTTAACAATTGATTTGTTCATGCACTTTAATTGCATTCTAGATCATATAAATTTAGTTTGAACGAGCAAATTAATTGGCGGTCGTGGGTTTAGAATTGTGAATTTGGATCTGCATGCAGTTGTTAGATACTTAGAGCATGATTATTGGGACGGTTCTTAAGAGACGGTTTTTAGTTTTTTTCGTTAAAAGTTAAAAGACGAGTTCTTATATTCCGCTAAGAACCCCAACTTAAGAACCCTCCAATAATCATGCTCTTAGGTTGTGTTCCAAAAGAGAGTTAGACTAGGATAAACAATTGTATTTCTAATGCTGGCAGCAAAGCCATAAAGGAGCTTGACCTCATACCCACCCGTTGAGCAGGGAAGAAAGGCGGACTTAGTGCTCTGACGGTGCTGAGTGGAAGGGCCGTCGCTCAATGATAAAAGTTACTCAAATTTTGGCTGTTAAGTGTAAACACTTTATGGGTTTTGATATAATCTTATTCAGGTAAGAACATAGCGTTTATAGTTGTGTACTTAGTCCTTTTGTTTTTGTCGGGTGTCCTTATCCTTGAACTCCAGTTTTCAATCGCGAATGTAAAGTTTATTTTAAGTAAATCGATATGGACGACGATGATTCCAAACAAACAAAAAACGATATGGACGATGACAAAATGATAGATACGAGTAATCAAGAAAGACACGTTACCAAAGAGATTCGGCTAGCTCTCTCCAACCCACGTTTTGGGTCCCCACATTAAAACTCATTGAACTATATTCGCAATAAAAAAAAAAATCTTGGTGACTTATCTATCTATGCCTATTTCTAGATCGAAATTAAGTGATGAAAAACTATTTTTATTGAAGAAAGAGAAGTTTGAAGACCAGTTGGTAGGAAAGTGTTCAACGATCATGTGACTTTTGTAGTTAGTGGCCAAATCTAACGTACGCACTAGAAACAAAACCTAGTGCGTAAGTTTGAAAACCTAGTCAAATAATTGAACGAAGGCACTAGATTAGTTAGTTACCGGATATTTTATGTTCTTTTAAAAACATATGGGTATTTGAACTTTGGTCCTAACTAGTGTTCAAAAATACTGAAATAATCGAGGAATGTGATATGTTTGTGACGTTTTGAAAAGAGAGTGAACTATCTTCTTTTACTTATCCACTTCTTGAAGTGTGCCACCACAACAGCTCCAAAGTTACTGACCAGCAAGATTCATTGAATCTAGACAGAAAAAGATCCAACAGACATGATTGGACAAAGTACTGATAAGAGTTTTAATAGACAATGATGAATCCACACGAATTTAATATATGGATTTGATGCTACTGTCTTACCGAGACTGTCTAAAAGTACATAATTACAGGTAAAAAAACAGATCAATGATTATTCCTAGTGAGGAGTGAATGTGACGTTTGTTTTTTCTTTTTCACATGTTTGATACAAATAGTGGGAGTTAGAGAAACCATAATTTTTCACATACTTTTCCTCTATACCTCTATAGTAAGATACCCAGTCATACCCTTTAATATACATGAACCATGATAATGTTCTCCGTTTAACATCTAATGTAATCTTACTGTTATTTTCTGATTTAGATTAATTCTTATGTTAGATTTTCAATGTACATTTTGATCCTGATTTTTAGTACTATAGTTTACTAAAAATCAACATATGAGTGCAGTGGTGGAGTATTTAAACGTATACTATATTAAAAGCTTGGAGTATAAGTTGTGAGGGTCCGTTGGGTCATTTTCTGTATGTTGTAGGCTTGTACCCAGTCATTGCTCGTTCAATGGGCTACCACTTTTGTTTTGGGGTTCTTAAGCTTAAGGGTCCGTTTAGTGTTTATTTTATATGTGGTGTAGGTAATGAAATTCACTAATTCGAGTCTTTCTTTATACGTTGAAAATAAATTTCGTCATTAAATCTGCAACTACTAGAGTTGGCCACAGTTTTTGTTAGTAGCCGATTTGTAACACAGAGTTACTATATACTCATGGCTACTGCAGTAGATAGTTCAAAATCATTGTCAAAGTACAGTACCACAAATTCAAGATTGCTCCACTTAATTAATAAGATTTTGTTAAAGTAGACATGAATTTATTCAAGACTGTATATCAAGCTCTTGATCGTATTTATGCTACCTTTTGATATGGTTTGACATATGATTTGTTCAATGTTGCATCTCATGAACATATGGGTATGCACTTAGAGCCTACCATAATAATAATTTGAACAAGACTAGTTTGCTTAGACTGAACTAGACACCAATCAATTTCGACCATATACTTTACCATTGCTTAAGCTTGACTCAATGTAAGTACATAGTATATGTTATATATATCATATATATTGCGCGCGGTGTATACATTTGAAGTTTAGGATGTTGGATAAAACTTATATAAGAAGTAAAATTCAGGCGTATCAAAATGAAACATGTGCTAAGCAAACAAAACGGTGTAACTATTTATAGCACTATTGTGGTATATATTATCTGCATTCAAAAATTAAATGAGAGATATTGTTTTTTGAACATTTTTTGTCTCAAGTAATATAATATTTATTTATATTAATATGTATGTTTATTAGAATAATATATTAACACATAGCAAAAATCAGTTTGTTACCTGTATATGTAGAAAATATAACCAATTTGCGATATGTGTCCATATTTGATTAACTGTAATTATGTCTTTTACAAAACAGAAGTTATTTCATATGTTAACTAGGGTCGGCCCGCCCTGCGGGCGGGATATTAGTTAATTTGATATTCACTAAATGCTCGAGTTGAAATTTGTTTTAAGATTCAAGAATTTGGTTATCTGTTATGTCTTACTTATTAGTATACGGTGGTATAGTTGTTTTTCGATTATTCTTGCTTTGGTATTGTATCAAATTAACTAATTGTCCAACTCATAATTATAGATATACAAATGTGGATTTGTGATAAAGTTTGATAACAATACTATTTTTTTTAATTTTTATTCATAGTGGAGTGTGCATGTGTGAGAAAGAGGCCTATAACAACTTTTATGTTTTTGTGTATGGATTTTAAATATATATTATTTTGTATAATGCATACTTGCTCTACAACATTTGCTTGTAGACTAAAAAAATTGTTTTCTATATTTTTAAAAGAGAAAATATTTAGTCTAGAATATAACATGGATATATGTATTGACTATATATATAGAAGTTGGGTGTTATTTTAAAATGACATATGTATAGAAATTTTTCAACCATTACTTCACTGGCACAAAACATTTATAACTGTAAATACCTTCTTTTAAAAGCAAAACTAATAAAAGCGTGTACAACAAATTTTGATATATATTATATGCATCAAGTTATAAAAGTTGGAAACATTGCAAAACTGTTTGGAGCAAAGTTTTTAACTTCACGATCTTCATCTTGACGTCAGTTCAGTGTCGGTCCTGGCCACAAGCAGAAGAAGCATGAGCTTCCAGCTGACACGATAATAAGTATTTTCGCGGCCACATATTTATAAAAAATGACTTTAGCCTAGTGGTTCTAAGAGAAATTACCAGTGCTAGAGGTGCTGGGTTCGATTACCCTTAATTGCATTCATTTATTTTGGCCTTAAATATGAAATGGGACACGTGTCACTCCCAGAACGCACGAATTGATGACGTGGCTTCACGGGAGAGAGGCGAACATTTCTTTATATATATAGATTTTTAGTGAAACGTAACTAATATTACCCAACAGCTGTTTAAATATTAATATATTAATACATACTGAACATCATTTTGTTACCTAAATATGTCAAAACTTAATCAATTAGTGATATGTGTCCAAATTTAATTACTTGTAATTATAACTTTTACATTTAAGTACTTATTTCATATGTTTATTTTAGTGAAATTTATTCAGTTTTAGATAACAACTGTTTAAATACTAATATTAAACTGTTTACCAAAAAAAATACTAATATTAAACTTATTATTATATATTAATCTGGCCAAAATTAACTGAATTATTAATATAATCTCTATTTAAACAACTTTTATTATGATGTGAAACGTATCACATGTTAGTTCCACTATATTAATATTTGTTACCTATATATGTCAGAATTTAATCAATTGGTGATATGTGTCCAAATTTGATTAATTGTAATTATGTCTTTTACAAAACAGTGTTTATTTAATTATTTCATATGTTCATTTTTAGTGAAATGTATTCAGTTTCAGCAAACAGCTGTTTAAAAATAATATTTAAATTCATTAATATGTATGTATTGGAATAAGATATCAATACATACTAAAAAATCAGCTTGTTACCTGTTTATATACAAAATTAATCAATTAGTGATATCTGTCCAAATTTTGATTAATTGTAATTATGTCCTCTACTCTACAGTAGTTATTTCATATGTTTATATTTAGTGAAAACGTATCCAATTTTAGGTACCAACTGTTTAAATAATAATATTAATTTTTCCAAATTTCTGAATTATTGATATAGTCTATATTTAAACAACTGTTACGAAACGTATCAAATGTTAGCTCCACGCTTCCACTATATATATACGTAACAAGATATCTAATAATCACATAACAAAACTTCAAAAACATTTGAATTGGGCCCCAACATTTGAATCTTGCGAGATTTACCCCCAAACTTCGTCTCTTTCTCTCTCACTCTCTTCGCCATTAAAAGCTGCTCCATAAACCCTAAAAACCTCCAGCCGCCGCCACTTTCGTTTTCTTCCAGAAAAAAATGGCGAAGAAGAAGGCTTCGTCTCGCAACTCCAACGGAGCTTCCAACGAGCAGCAGCAGTCGCATAGCCAGGCGGCGGCTTCTTACCAGAAGCCCGCCGCCGCGGAGCTCAGCCGCCAGTTCTCGATGGAGGACCACGACTCGTCGGAGGAGAAGTTCCAGAACCTGAAGTCGCTCAACGCGATTCTCCTCAAGCAGGCCGTGGAGAAGAGGCAGCAGATCGAGACTCTCTCCCACGCGAAGGAATCGCTTGAGGCCGAGTTGACTCGCTCCGGCGCGGAGAGGACTCGGCTGAGGGAGGAGTTGCTTAGCTCGGGGGACGAGAGTTTCGTGGTGAGGCTGGAGATGGATTTGTTTGTTGGGATTGTGGAGAGTCGGTTAAGGGAGATTGTGGATGGGTTGGTTAGGGAGAAGAGTGAGTGTGAGTGTGAGGTTAGGGGTTTGAGAAGAGAGGTGGGTGAGTTAGAGAAAGAGAGAGATGAGTTAGCTAGGGGGGATTTGATTAAGAGTGAGGAGGTGAATAGGTTGAAGGAGAGTGTTGTTAGGCTTGAGATGAAAGAAACGGTTTTGGGAGAGGAAGTTGTTAGCTTGAAGTCTGAGAACGGTAGAATGGTGAAGGAGAGGGGGGAGAGAGAGGAGTTGATTGAAAGGGTTAGCAAGGAGAGGAAGGCCTTGGAGAAGAGACTTGAGGTGAAGGTTAGGGAGATTGATGAGCTGAAGAGAGAAATGAAAGGGCTGTTCATGGAGAAGAAGGAGGTGGAGATGGTTAATTGTGATCAGAAGGAAAAGATCGTGAAGTTAGAGAAAAAGGTGGAGAATTTGACAAGGGAAGAGAAAGGTTTACGTGATCAGGTTATTGGGTTGGAGAAGAGTCTTGATGAGGTTAAGGAGGAAGCAAAAGCTAGGGAGGAGAGCGTCATTGCCTCCGAGAAGGAGAAACTTGCCGAACAATATGCTCTCGAGAAGGTTGATCTTTTGGAGCATATTAGTAAGCGGGAAGCTGAGTTCGATGAGATGAATAAAGTAGCGGATGAGCAAAAGCACGTTGTGGTGCAGCTGCGGAATGATTATAATGATCAAATCAAGGCTAGCGAGAAGCTTAGCTGCGACGTTAGCCAGCTTAAGGATGCTCTGGCCCTGGTGGAGGTCGAGAGAGACAACGCTGGGAAGGCTCTTGATGAGGAGAAGAAGAGTCGGGTGGCTCTTAAGGAAAAGGTTGCAGAGCTAGAGAAAACGATTCAAGCTTCTGGTAAAGAGCTTGAGAAGATCAAGGCTGAGCGAGGGAGATTGATTAAAGAGAAGAAGGAATTGGAGAATCGTTCTGAGGCGTTGAGAAAGGAGAAGGGTGTCCTCCAAAAGGATCTTGTGGAGCTCAAGAAAGCTATGGGTGTGTTGAAAACAGAACTGGAATCTGCTGGTACCAATGCAAAACGTGGTCTAACAATGCTAAAGACCGTGTCTTCTCTAGTGTGTGGACAAGACAACAAAAAAGGCGAGCAGAAGCGAGGAGAGAAGGGAGTGGATTCGTACTCGGTGGAGGTAGAAGCGATCAAGAAAGCTTTCAAGAACAAAGAAAGCATGGTTGAGGAGATGAAGAAAGAGATAGAGACGATGAAGCATTCAGTGAAAGACGCACATGACAAGAAGAGCTTTTGGACACTTGTGTCATCTATTACTACTCTCTTCATGGCTGCTTCTGTTGCCTATGCCGCTGCGATTAAGTGAAAAGCTTGAAGATGGTACTGCCGTTTTTAACTCTCAGACAACATTATCGCATTCGAGTTTTCTATTTTTCGATGTTTAACTTCTAAACCTTTCTATGTAGTTGGTTTGATCAACTATATGATGTAAACCTTTTCCCTTTCATACCTGTGATTCTGCTACTATTCTCTGAGAACATGTAGCTGATCTTCAGAAGTAATAAACTTGTTTGTTTCTTATCTCATATATTAAGCTATATAAATTGCAACTTTTAGTTGAAAAGATTTGTGTATTTTCACCTTTCTAAAGTACCATTAATTAATGGGAAATTTGTAAATATAGAACAAAAAAACAACTACATTGTCCCTATACCATTAATTAATTATCATATTATAGCTTTCATCTACAAACACAAATCAGTTGGTCATGTCCATCATCATCCTGTGTAATATCAGTGACAAACTGTGAATAATTTTGGTTGTGTATATTGTATAATTACTCATTTTATAAGTATTTAAATTTCAAGTATGTGAAGACA
This sequence comes from Brassica napus, assembly GCF_020379485.1. NCBI lineage: Eukaryota > Viridiplantae > Streptophyta > Magnoliopsida > Brassicales > Brassicaceae > Brassica > Brassica napus. Next base: position 22,988,462 of record NC_063439.1, read on the forward strand.
TTGTGATTAATAGATTGAGATATCTATATCAGAGCCAACTATAACCACATTCTTCATAATGTCTTGACTTTTGTGCTTGAAGATGAAGCATCTTGCCAAACCAACATGTCTTTACTTTTATGGTTGCGATTCCACAAGTCTTGAGTTTATGTGGACACCATGTACAATTGTTTATTAATTACAAAATTATTGTACGTCTCATCAGTGTGCAAAAAGATACATCTCATGAAAAACAAAACCCTTTTAACACAAAAGTAACAATATTGCATATCCTTTGAAGAGTCAATTTCTTCTTTGTTTTGTTCCCCTTGTGGTGGTGGTCCAAATGCGATGCGCTTTACTCCACAAGACAGTTTGGTTTTACATTGAAAGAAGAACACAAAAGACTTAAACATCAAATCTTTTGTCAATGATTAGATTTGCAATAAAGCAAAGCCTACAAGCGAGTGAATCTGGACATTTAGTTTTGAATATAGTGAACGTAATCACTAGAACTATATACATTTATTTCTTCAAGTGAATGCTTTCTTATTCATTACATTAAGAAAATATCTCAGTTGCAGATTAAGCAAACACAACACCACACTGCTCAAGTTACAACAACCTATAATAAACATATATTGTTCATTACGCATATATATATACTGAAAATATCATAATAGTAACATAACCAGAGTTACTATCAACCGCAAGCTGAAAAAAACATAGCTGTAGTTTTAGTTAAAACGCTAACGCTAAAAGCCAAACACATTACCGCCTTCACTGTTATTCTTCCTGCTTTGCTCTCAGAATCCAGCTTCGCACGGTTCACAAACTCAGACGCCACCACAACCTCCGTGGTAGTAGTTAAACGCCATACAAGGGAGCTTCTAAAACGAGAATCTCGGGCCTTCCTTCACCTTCCACGGTGGACTTCACCCGTTTGTTAGTGAGAGATAACAGCGTTTTCATTGGCATTCTGCGTTAACAAACGCAGCTATCTCCTCCATAACGGTATGGAAGTGATTGTTATTAGGCAACAAGTAGAACCCAATGGTGGCTTGATCCAAGTAAAGAAGCTTCACCTCTTGACCTGCTCTCTTCAGCCCTTCCGCGTACTTCAGCTGCCAATCTTGAATCAAGTCCAAACCCGCCACAACGACAAGACTCTTGGGGAAACTCAAACCTTCTAAACTCTTGCTTTTCGGACCAAACGGGCTACACGCTGGATGCTCTCTGTCCTCTCCCTCGGGGAGAAACGCTCTCCAATACCAATCACGGTCTCTGACCGTCACAAAGTACTTCCCATCCAAACGCGTCTCGGATTCAGTTCTCTCCGTCCCACCAAACATAGGGTTAAGCAGAATGTTCCCCAACACACCAATCCCTGACTCAACCGCTCTCACCGCGACGTTGTGCGCTATGTTTCCTCCAGAGCTATCACCCGCCAAGAAGATATGAACCTTCGAGTCTTTCTTGCTTTGAAGCCAGGGTCTCGAGTTGACCCAGTTCAGAGCAGTCCAGCCATCATCATAAGCGCAAGGGTAACGATTCTCCGGCGCACGTCGATAGTTCACAGAGACAACAACGAAACCGCACAGACCAACAAGCCTGCGGCAAAGAGTGTCATAGATAGCACTGTTTGCAGAAGAGTGCACAAAGCTTCCGCCGTGGAAGAAGACAATGACAGGCACTACTTCACCATCAACAGGCTTCTGAAGATCGGTGAAGCTCGGCGGGTCGCCGCCAGCGTAAGCAGGTCTGTATACTCGGCTAAGGAGATTGGTTTGGCGATCCATGATGACATCGAATGAGAAGACTCCGTTAACGGGGTTGGCGTTTGCAGGGACCTTACGGTCTAGAAACTCAGCAAGGTGGCGGTTGAAGGTTCCGTCAGGGCGGCGGAGGAGGTTGTAGGCTAGCTTGAAGTTGGATATCAAAACCCATGTATTGAGAGGAACCACTGTCTGCAACAAAAAACACATACAAATGATAAGTCAGAAGAGTTCTCTAACAGATCTCAACAAACGCCATCAACAGGTCCATAAGAGAGATTAAGCTGGAGCAATTCACAAACCAACAAAGCCTACAAGAGAAACAAAAGCTTCATCTAAAAGTCTCATAAGCTAAGCAAACAATAAGATGCCAAGTAGTTAGTATTTGATATGTGATTCCAACACTTGGCAGATAAACAGTTTAAACTTGAGAATCAATTGATTGCATAAACTAAAGCCAAGCAAGTTCCCCAAATTAGAAAAGACCCATCAAGCAACCGACACGTTTCACCACCCCAAAACGATAAAAAGCCTTAAGCTTTGATGAAAGGAACATCCAATCAAACATCAAAGGTTCTAACTTCACAAACAAAACCAAACCCATAACTGATAAGAACATCATCAATCACAAGAGACCAATCGAACAGTTCAAAGTAACATCACCAAATCAGAGGTGAAATCGATCACACCCAGAAGGAAAAAGGTCTCACCTTGCTCTCAATAAGGTTAACTTGATCGCTCCCAGCCATGGAAAGTAACAAAGGTGTTTCCTTTTAATACCCAAACAGAACAGTACAGAGAGACACGAAAGCCCAGATCGAATCCGATTAAGAACAAAAGTTTTAGCCGAGAAGGGAAATCTGGCAAAGACTAAAACGAGTTTCAAGTTTCGATGAGTATTAAGTTTTTATCTGGAAATAGAAATAATTAAAAAAAAAGAGATCAAAGGGTTTAGCTGGTTAACACGGAGCTTAAAGAGGTGGTGTGATAAGAATATCTGCGTAGTTTAGCGTTAGTGTGGCTACGTACTGTTAACCTACGCACGGAGAGTCCAACGCGTCGAGGGAGGAGTGGAGAGTGTGACGACTGTTTTTGTGGGCCTTACGAAAATTCAATTTAAATCTTTTTTTACTTTTTTTTTAATAAAAAAATTGAAGAATAAAGTTAAGAGTGGTATCAAAGACGCCCCCAGGAAGGCACGTAACGTTGGAACGGGATCCGTTCCTTGACATTTTCACTTGTGGAATGACAACTCTGTCCCTGTTTTTTGTTTTTCTTCATCATTTTATTTGTGTTGCTAAATGCTAATAGTTTTTTTTTGAAAAAGATTAAATGCTAATAGTTTTGTATTTTTTTATTTTCTTCTTTTGATACTGATGTACATTTCTATTTTTAGAAATTTCTGTGATTACTGAGGTTTTTATATAGTATTTTGGTTATTTGGTATATATAGAAGGCCTCATGTCTCGGAAAATTTTACTACCTCGGGGTAGACATATATGATAATCGACTGAGTTTTTTAAAAAAAAAATTTAATTGATTAAATGTTATACTTTGATATGTTTGTTTCAAACGTGTACTTTCCCCTAATTTGATAAACATCTTTAAATAGTTATAGATCCTTGAATTTTCAGAGATATTTCTATCACTAAAATTCAAGAAAATACTTATGATTTTTTCAAAAAAAAAAAATTATGGTTTTCAAATAAAAGTGTTTCCTGCCAAAAATATACGAAAATACGTGTGGTTTTCAAATAAAAGTGTTTCCTGCCAGAAAAAAAACATAAAGGATATTTGGAAGCATTAGGGTTTAGGGGTCAACATCTATGGAAAACAGCTTTTATTTATAATTTCTTTGTACTTTAGTGACCCCTTGTTCAATTAGATTTTTAATATCATGACCACCTCATCTGTCCCTTTCCTCTTTTTATCTTCTTTGTCTTTTCCCCTGCTGAGATCCTTCACACTCTCTATATCTTTCTAAACCGTTCTAAATGTTTCTACCCTATTCTATAAAATTTTGAAAACCACTGTTTAAATGATCAAGTAAAAATAATAGAGACTCTAGTTACGGTCCAAGCAGAGTATAAAGTTAAACAATTTATATTCAATCTATGAAGAACTCATTTAGCAATGGATAGAGACAAATAAAAAAGCTCATATATTTTATTAAAAATATAAAGTATGTTGAGTCAATCCAGATGAGTCATTGTCCATTCGGACATCCATACCACAAGAGGGGATGAATCTTGAAATATATAATCATTTTTTGGCGTGGATACATCACCTCTTTTCTATTAGATTTGTTAATTTTTTATAGGCTCAAAAATATATATATATATATATATCTTAGAAATAAGGAAAATACATAGTTGCAAAAAAATAAAAAAGGAAGATACATGATGTTAAAATCATGTATAAAAAAGAAGAAGCACATATGCATGTTGCTTGACCGAAAAAAAACGTTTTTGGGTGGTAGCTCTACAGAGTACGGCCCAATAAAAAAAACGAACTTTACTAAGCCGATGTCGTTTTGCGATGAAGCAGCTAACGAATAACTAACCTATCTGAATGTCCGAAACGTTCCCGCCTAGACCTTAAAGATATGTGCCACTCATTTCTTGACCGACGAGATTCATGAGATATTTCTAAAGCAATGGCTATGAATCAAAGACGTTTTAACATGTGAATCACTAAAAATAAGGTCAATTAATCTTGAACTTTTTATTCTACTTTAAAGGAAGGTTCCATTGTTCTTTAATGCATTACATTATGTTAAATTACAATATGAATAGCTTTAGTCAATGTTCAATAAATTACTAGTAACTAGGTACTTTCAGTACCGGTCCTGACATGGAAAATGCCACAAGCAACTTTCTAAAACTTAGCCCATTTTATATAATTTTTAACTAAAGTACCTATATATATATATCAACAATTTGTTTTTAGAAAGCTGGTTTTTTAAATTTTTTGGATGGGCCAGAAGTTGCTGCTTGATGTGCTTTCCGTCGGAGCCGGCACTGCAAATAGTAATTAGACAGATTATTCAAATAATCCTTGAGGAGACTTAAATATTAACAAATTATTTATTTATTATATATATATATATTTATAAAATATTTTAGTTTTGAGTTTAATTTAATAGATTTATTTTAATTTAGATTCATTTAAACCGATTTATAACTGAAAAATGATTTGAATCAAATAATTTAGATTTTTAGAAAATCATTTCGGCTAAAATAAACTTCGCATTGCCTAGACTGATTTTTAGAACCATTATATATATGTAACAATATAATTCCCAGTTCAAAACTTTCTACACAAACTTGATACATCTTTTTTTTAACGTTGATTTATTACGATCTTACAATTATGATATATGAAATATTACATAGACGATTCGACAACCGACAATACTACCTGCCTTATGAAGACCTACGCCTAACTGCATCACCCGAGCCGTCCTATGAAGATCCACGTCTGGCCAGATTTACTTGCACCATGTTGAAGATCCCTTGCAAGCCTTTTCTCTGTAGTCTGCATAATTGTTTAATAAACCGCTCTCTCCGGGACTCCCATTTGTAGGTAAAGCTGCTTTCGTTCAGCCACAGTCAGCTTTCTAGTCTTGCTCTGATACTAAGTTGCGTGTTTGAAAACCTTTTCTGTTGTATGAAATTTATAGATTCAAGAAGAGATTCATGATGCTCTAGAAGAGGCCCTGATTGCTCGCGAACAACTTGTTTCCAAGGAGTCTGAAGTCAATCATGTGCTTAATGTTGGTTTCCACTTTAAATTCATCCCAATTAGCTGACAATTTCAAGGCAAATTATCATTGTTGTCAACGATTTCACCATTGCCTTATTGATTTTACTTGCTACTGCGCAAGAGTATTTTAACTCTCTGTCTCTGATGAATGTTGCATCAGAAGTTGAAGTCTTAACATCTGAGTTTCAAAGTTTAAAAATCGTATCTTTAGTTATGGATGAAGGTCTCCAAAATTTTGCTTTCTTTTCTCCTTTAATACATGTAAGTACTATGCGTTGTTCATTAGATTATGTAGCTGTGTTTAGGCAGCACACCTCAATTATGGCTGGTAGTAAAAATAGATGATCATTTCTTTTAATTTACAATTTTTCACTGCATGGTTTCACATTGAATATGCGCCAAAGTTTTGAGCAGCATGCTTCACTTATCAGCATCATCTATCAAAACCTCAAATCTTGTCTTAAACAAAAAAAGTTGTGACATTGAGAATGAGAAGGTCCAAAATCATGTTCTCTTCACACTCTACGCTTGATGGTAAATCTGTCTGCATTGTTTGCTAACGTCGTTATATTCCTTTCCATGTTTTTTTTTTGTGCAAGAGCAGTGCACTGGTCTGCAGAGCCAAATAGAAGAACTAAGTTAAGAGCATGGAACTTCCTTGATGGTATTTCATTTTCCTTCAAACGAAATTTATTAGATTTCTTCTTTGCTTCCTCCAACTTTCCAGTGACAAAAGTAATTTGATGTTTTAACCATTTGCAAATGCTCTCAAAACACCATGAGTCGGAGTGGTTGGATCTGGCAGTTTCTTTTTTTAACCAGAGTCAGAGGAGAGTACTTTGGACTCCCGGAGAAGAAGAGATGCTCAAGGTATATACTAAATTGAACCCTAATATGTTTTGGTTATGTCTCATAAGTATTTTGTTGATACATATGTGTTGTGTTATTGACTTAGGTAGGAGTGGAGATATTTGCAACAGAACCAAAGAGAAACATTCTATGGAAGAAGATTCTTAAAAGGGGAGAAACTGTGTTCCATCGAACACGCACTCCAGCTGATCTGAAGGACAAAAGGAGGAGGCACAACCCTAGCCACTACCACTAGTGCTACTATCACGTCGTCATTTTGCAAATAAAAACTATATAGTAAACTTTGGTTTATATTTAATGATGTGATGAATTGTGTGTTCCAACATTGGTTTAAACCTCAGATTATACTTTTATTTATATACACATATATTATCAAACATAATTTAAAATAACAAAATTATTTTTATATTAATTTTTATGTTTAATTAAATTAAATTTATATTAAAATATTGATAAAAATAATAAAAATTACAACATTAAAATAATATTTTAAATATAATTTAAATTGAGAAAATTTATTAATGCACATTACAGGAAAACGCCTAGTATATATTTATTTATATAAAATTAGATATATAAGATACTTATTTAAAGCTTAAATTCTTATTGTAGATATTATATCAAAATAAATATAAAATTAAATATTGAAGTGCATATTGTGCTTCAAATATTTCTATTATCACAAGCTCATTTAACATAATGTAAGTTTTTTTTTTGTGCAAAGCCTAAATTCAAAATAAGAAAGAAACACAACATTTCAGCAACGGCATTTCAAGTAGTTTGAACCCGAATCTAACCCAGACCGCTGTAACAGAAACCTCAAAACTGATTTTTTTATATCGACAGAAAATGTTATAAACTCGCCAGTTTCCGAGGGACCTACTAGTAACTAATTACAGCAAAAGAGCATAAACCTTTGTCCCTACCAACTAAACCTTTGTACACCATCCTCATGGCTCCACTTGAATGGTCTAAACAAGAACATAGCCATTGTAAACACATTGATACACACAAAAATCGTTCCAGTGAGAAGCCAAGTTGTGTAACCGCTGCTTCCGACACAGGAATGAAGCATAAAGATATAAAACGGAATGGTGTAATATCTGAACTCGATCAATGGCGTAGGAACAAGAACAGCACATGTTGCTAAGAAATAAAGCAGCACCCATATCTTCCTTCGAGTTTTTGCTGTCATATTGATAAAGAACCAACTCAAATTCACAAAACAAAAAAAGGGAAAATGAGAAAATCATACCACACAAACTTGATACATCTAATTCAAGAGAAATGGTTTACAGAAACTGTTGTTCTTTACCTATAGCTTTATACAGATCTTGGACAACTCTAATAACAAGTCTGTCATCTTCCACAGAGTTTCTCATCATTTTCTCATACAACAATATCCCCTTCTCTACTTCACCACAGTTCATGTATCCCTTTAGGATCGCGCGCCTGCAAGCGCTGTCTGGACTTATACCAGCTTCCGACATCTTGCAGTAGATCCTTTCCGCCTCATCAATCATTCCAGCTTTGACAAAAGCATAGAGTAATGGACTGAAATGGCTTTGAGATAGTGAAATGCTTTTCTCTTGCATGAGAGCTATCATTTTCTCTGCTTCTTTGTACTGTGAACTCTCGGCGTAGGCTTGAATCAATGAGAGGTATGTGGATGAGTTGTCGGTAAAGTGGCCATTTCTCTCCATTGCTTGCAAAAGTTTATCAACCTCATGATGGAGTCCTCTGGCTGCACATATTTTCACCAGCATGTTGTAACTAGTCTGCAAATAAGCATTGACAAGTATCCATTGTTAGATCACTAGATTTAATAAATATCTAACAATGTTAAGCCAGTGGATAGAACCTACCGTTCCAGGTTTAATCCCTTTCTTCTGCATTTCACTGAACAACGCCAATGCCTCACTCATCTTCCCTGTAACAGCAAGAGAAAGTTTCATTTGTTACTGCTACTAACCAGAATCAAGACCATTCAATGTAATCACATTAAATACATACCAGCCTTCCCATAGTGCATAATAATATTTGAGTATATTTTCTCGTCTAAATACAATGCAGACCGGCGAGCACTGTTAAAAACCTCAACTGCTTTGTCAACCTGCAGACCCCGTCCGTACACACTGCATCAAACACACCAAGATGCAGGAATATTACAGGACAACCAACTTGCACGAATCTTGAACATAAGGAAAGGCAAAAAATCTAGTCCTTTTTTACCTGATCATTGTGTTGTAGGTCTGAATCGAACAAGAAACACCTGAGTTGCACATCCTCTCATAAATTTCAGATGCACATTTAAGTTTACCTGTAACAACATACATTTCAGTGTTGGTTCCCTGCGTCAACAATAATACTTCAATTGGCATTAATAAAAAAATCTATTCTACCTGCTTCTAGCATTGCCTTGATAAGTGTATTATATCCCACGGTGTCAAGCTCCATGTTTTTCTCAAGGCAGGTCTGTGATACATCTTCTGCTTCTCTGTGTTTCCCTATGATTAGGATGATAAAATTTTATTACAAAACATTTTAACACTTTGGTTGAAGGAATACAAAACATTTGTTATAAGTGAAGTTCTTTGGGAAGGATAGAGTTGCCAATTTGTATTTGACATACCTCGGTTTGTTAAGGCATTCACAAGTATGCTGATGGTAACAGCACTAGGGTCACAGCCCTTTTCTGCTGATTCCATGAAGAGTCCATACGCAGCTTCAAGCCAGCCACATCTGACATAAGCATCAATCATTGAGTTCACAACTGACTTCCCCTGAGTTTTAGACTCTCCTGCTGCAAGGTAAAGCCGTTTCGCCTCTTTAAGCTTATGTTGCCTCCCATAAACAGCGATCAAAGCCGCAGTTGTCTCCTCCTCTATACTTAGTCCTAGTCTGATAATCAAATCCGCAAGTACTTCTGCTTTAGATACATCACCTGCATAAAAAAAAATTGAAGTTAAATCTTCAACAAATATATCTTAACAAACAAGATTAATGTTTTATTTATACCTTCTCTCACAAAGCTACTTATAACTCGATTTACAGCTGCTGAACCAAGATCAGTCTTGAACATTAGATTCAAGATTGCTTTAGTCTCATTCACGTTTTCTTCTTTTAGTCGCAAATTGAGGACCATTCCAAGAGCTGTGACATCAAGTCGACTCACGTTTACAACTGCTTCCTTATTTCTTTCGATATGCATAGCCTCTGCAAGTGTTTGTACAAATCTGTTCTCCTTAACCACAGCCTCTCTACCCATTTTCTCCACCAGCTCTTGAGCTTCAGCTACCATTCCCTCCTTGCAATACACTCTCATAACCGTCTTGTAAAGCTCCATATCAAACTGCACTTGATCAGCTATAATCTGCTTGATAAAACTCTTAGCCTTCTCTCCTAAACTGAGTCTAGAATACAAATTAAGCAAGTCGTTACAAGAACTGGCATCAGGAAGTAGTCCAGTCTTCGATAAACCTCGAAACGCATCCTCAGCAGAGTCTACATTCTGTATCTTAGCGTAACACTGTAACATGACGATATATGCAAATCTAGAAATGGGAATGTCTCTCGTCTTCATCATCTCAATCACATCTAACGCTTTGGCAACGTTTCCCGAATTCAAATGAACCTGAGACATTGCTAGATACGTTTTCTCATCAGAGAGTATGTTCAGGCGTTTAGTCTCTTCAAATATCGTCTCTGCATCATGGAAGAGTCCAAGCTTCCCGTAGATTCTGATGATCAGCCCGCGGATGACCTCATCAGCTGGTATTTTAAACCTCTCCATGTCTGCAAAGAGAGAAAGCGCTTTCGGATAATCCTCAGTTTTGTAATACAAACTCAACATAGAAGCACACGTGTAGTTACTTGGAGTGATTCCTTTAGATCTCATATCCTCGTACAATCCAACAGCCCCATCCCAATCGCCAGCCTTCACGCTTAAGCTGATAACCGAGCTGTAAGTTACTTCCTCAGGGACAAAACCTAAGCTCTTCATCTCACCAAAAGCCTGCAACGCATCCTCGTTGAAGCCTTGTTTGGCGTATGAGCTCACGACTAAAGTATACGTGAACTCAGTCGGCGGCACACCTTCCTGGACCATCTCTAGCCATAGGTCTATCACTTTATCATGAAGTGACTTCTTCTGAAGAGACGAGAGCATGAAATTGTAGACGGAAGTAGAGAGGAGGATTCGCCTTTCTCGAACAGCTTTATAGAATGTTAACATAGCGTTGTGGCGTCCCCATCTAGCGTATGTACACAGCATTGTACCGCAGGCTACTGCGTCTGGTTCACATCCCACTTCGAGCATCTCCAGAAACGTTTCCTCGGCTAGCTTTATCTTCCCGACTTGTCCGTAGAGACGAAGAACAATCGTGTAGACGACCACACTTGGACGGTAGCTTAACTGTTGAGACAAAAATCTATCACCACAAAATCAAGACTGAAGTTAAGACAAAACAAATTAACTTTGCTTGTCTGAAGCATACAAATTCTGTTCCTCTTGTTAAAGTTCCTACCAGAATTGGTCTGCTTCAGACATTCATTAATCTAAATCTGAAGACTAAAAGTTAAGACAAACAACTCAGTTAACTTTGCTTGTCAGAAGCAGACCAATTCTATAACAGAACAAAGCAAAGGTTGGGACTTTAACAAGAGGAACAGAATTGGTCTTCTTCAGACCTTCATTAATCTAAATCTCAAGACTAGAGTTAAGACAAAACAGCTCATTTAACTTTGCTTGTCTGAAGCAGACCAATTATATAACAGAACAGAGCAGAGGTTGGAACTTTAACAAGAGGAACAGAATTGATTTTCTTCAGACATTCATTAATCTAAATCTCAAGACTAAAGTTAAGACAAAACTACTCAGTTAACTTTGCTTGTCTGAAGCAAAAAAACAATACTATAACAGAACAACCCAAAGGTTGAAACTTTAACAGGATGAACAGAAGATAAGCAGACATTCATTAATCTGAATCTAAAGACTGAAAGTTCAGACAAAAAAGTTAACTTTGCTTGTCTGAAGGAGACCAATTCTATAACAGAACAAAAGCCAAAGGTTGGAACTTTAAGAAGAGAACCTGAAGTTTCATCCAAGCGAAGAAGTCTCTGACTTGTCTCCACCCTCTCTGCTCTTTCAGAACAACACACATATCTCTAAAAGTCAGCTTGGCAACGAAGCTACCCATCACCACCCTCATATCAGCTCCACTACCTTCTTCTCTCCTCTGAGACAACCCTCTCACTTTTTTAATCGCAGCCACCACGTGCTTCCCGTACATCTGACCGTTCCGATCATCCTCCAGATACTGAACCATCTGCTCAGGGGTGCGCTTGATCCACTTGGGAGTCATGGCGTGAGAGCCTTGGTTCCTTCTCAGCGCGCTGAGGTACTGCGCTTTCTTCTTTATGATTCTCCTCGCGTCGTCGTCGGATAACGGGTGTTTCGGCCTCTCGTATCTCGGCTTTGGTCTCTCCGGGTTGCCGTCGCTGAGTGACCACGGGTCGGGTCGGACTCCGGGGGAAGATGAGCACTTTATCGTTGTTCTTGAGTTTCTTGAGGGTATTTTGGGAAGAAGTATCGGGTGGAGGTGAGTTGTGGAAGTGAGGAAGTCACTCTTCATGTTTACCGGCAAGAACCTCGCCGTATCAGCAACTTCCAGAGACTGTCTCCTAATGTAGACCAGGGATTATCCGGTTTAATTCGGTTTATGTTTGTCTGTAGCCATAAATTAGCTTTATTTCCGGTTTATGATTGATTAGCTTTATTATCCGGTTTAATTCGATTTAATGTAGGCCATTGATTATCCGGTTTAATATTGGTTATTGGTTCAACATTAGAGTTTAGTCCCCTCTTCTGGTTTCAATTACTTCTGTTCTGTTTATTTTTTCCGGTACAAAACTTACAGAAACTATGAATAGGCACAAATGCATAACCTTCTGATAATATTTGCTTCAGCAAAGTTTGATCTTCCTAAACACTAATGTTAAATTTCTAACTCCACATCACACTCCACAAGTTTATTGCCCCCAACTACACAGAGATGTGAGAATTAGCAAAACAAAAAAAGAGACTCATGGCATTAACAAAAGAAAGAGAGACTTATGTCATTCACTATTTTCAAACCCAATCGCTCTAGAAGGAATCTGTACTACCATTCAACCTACCTCTAGACTGAGACAATGACTCACCATTTCACCTACGTTTCTTTGAGTTTCCCGTTGGTTTGTTTATACCCCCATGTGTTTTTCTGATCCTTGAAGAATCAGCCGCAGTGACTTTTGCAGGTTTCTTTGGTCTCATCAGATAAACGAGATCCATTTGGCTGTCCACAGGATGCACCCCTCTTAGCACTTTTCTTCACACCTTTTTCTTGGCCTAGCCTTGACGCTGCTTGTTTGTTTGTTTCACTCACAAGACGAGGAGATTTTCTCAGTTTCAAGCCATCCACCGCTTTGACACTCTTCTTAACCTTCTTCACTGATTCCATTTCCTGATTAGCAACCTCGAACATATCTTTTGGTAACGCAGCAATGTCTAACTCAAAGCACCCGGGAGGAACACCTTCACTCTCCCTTCCAGTCATTTTGAACGATGGGACCTTATGAGAGAATCTAAGCATCTCGTTTGGTGGAATTTGAAACTGGAGAACTCCACACTTCGCATCTCGGAGAAATAGAGAAACAAAACCTTCCACTTTCCCTAGGTAAGCCACTCCAAGGCCGTTCTCATCTTCAAACTCACACAAAACTTCAACAAAGTCATATTCATAAGTTCCTTTGCGACTTTCCGAGCTACCACCACTCCAACTCACATCCCAGCCTCTGAAAACTGCCCAGACTTCCCCTGCTCTTGGGTAAATGGCGATGTTGTTGTCACGATGCATGTGAAGCATCTCACAAGAAAATATAAAATGGTCGTCTACTTCCTGTGACTCACTATCTTGGAAGATTCCACAAGCAATGGGGATGGAGTTGTCATTATAATCTTGTAAGGAGTCAAGCCATGTAATACCCAGCTTGAACTCAGAATCAGAATCAATCACTTTTGTAATCCGAGCATAATACCGAGGCATACCGTCAGTTGGATCATACAGAGACCACACCTGGTTGACAGCAAAACAGCTTGTTGTCAGCTCAAAATTATGAAAGTCTTGATCAGGTGAATCCTGCGTGATAGTCTTGTGGTTTTTGTCAGTCTTTCCTCCCATACCCATGGCTTCTCCACGTGCTTCATTTGCTCTTGACCTTTTTGTGGCAGGGCTTATAGCATCACCACTTCTTCCCTTCTCTGCGCAAGAAGCTTGCTGACTCTTCCGTGGAGACTTCCTCCTATTATTATTATCTTTTGGATTTGATTTATCCTCAAAAACATCAGAGAAGGTAACATTGGTACTCTCCAACGGTTCCTCAACTATCTTTCCCCTCTTCCTTTTGTCCTTGCTCACTGAAGGTGCTTGACTAGACCTTGAAACTGACTCATCATGTACAGGTTTTGATGCACTTTGTTCTGGTTCTGCAACCGCAGGTTGCGGCTTCAACTCAGCTGAATTGTTCATCTTTCCCTCAGCACCACAATTCTTCATCGGTTCTTCCTCTAATTTGGGTTTTCTCACTTCAGCATTTTGGTTCTCACCTCCTCCACCATTCTTGTTGGAAGGTACTTTCTTATCCACCTCAGTTGCTACACTTCCTTGTTGAGTACCAGTAGACCCCACGTTTCTATTTACACTTCCACATTGTAGACCTGAATTTGCATCCACCTGTCTGTTTACAACCCTTGAATAGATTCTGTGCCTAATATCATACTGAGTCCGTTTCTCCTTGTCGGAAAGCAATCTGTTAGCTTCCCCAATCAACTTGAAAGCGGCCTCTGCACCGGGGAACTGGTTTTTGTCAGGGTGGAGAAGCAAGGCGAGCTTCCTGTACTGCTTCTTGATCGTAGCATCATCACAAAAATGCATAGCTTGAAGAATACCATACCAGTTCTCAAGACCGTTGATTTTCTTCTCGGCGGAACAATGAACATCACAGACGGCTAGCATTTGTGGTAAACCGTCAAGACCTGAGAAGAGACTCTGAGCCTTCGTTACAAGGTTATGAGCCTTGGGGTAATCACCTTTCCGCATCGAATCCTCTGCCATTGTCTTCGCCCTAGTGGCCTCTTCCTTGTTACACTCCATTCTCAGCTAAATCTCAGAGATGAGAAAAACTTACTCAATGTAATCAATATCTCATTCTGCAAACACAGAGTCCATTGAAATGTCTGAAAGTTGAACAGTAGTATAGACCCTGCAAACGAAGTAACAAGAAGAAAGCATAAGGAGTCATGTCTAGTTAAGTTGCAAAGCTAAAAGGTGAGAGCTTTGAACTAAAGTTTTGATTTTTTTGATGCAGAATCACAAATAACACACTGAACAACAGATGAAAAGATATATCAATACAACCTAAGCAGAGCAACGATTGCTTTCTCGGAGTGTCGGAAACTGAAAGAAAGCAAGAACCTTTTGCATCGGCGTAAAAAGTATAACAATGCAGCAACACAACAACCCCCGAGTTTTAAGACATACCTTGAGTTGAAAAGCTTGAAGCCGAAACCCAGATTGCTCAGCGAAGACAAAATCCCTAAATTTCCGAGTGAAGAGGACAGGACAACTCGATTGGTCTTTGTTTATTTTAATGTAAAACAAATGTGTTTCTTTTTGGGAATTCGGCCAAAAAAAACCTCAACTTTACACGAATTGCCAAAACAAATATGAACTTTGGGGCTGGCCAAAAAAACACCAAACTTTCATTGACTTTAGAATTAATTAACAATGTTTTCGCTGACTTGCCAATTTAGCACGCCGTCAATAAATTTAACAGAAATATTTGACGTCGTTTATTGTTGACGTTAAGTGAAACGACGTCGTTTTCAAATGAGATGAAACGACGTCGTTTTACACGATTTGAAATTAAAAATATGTAAACCCCTGGATTCGAACCCATGTTGGTTGGTCAAATGGGAAGATATTTTACCACTGGGCTACTGGCACTTTCAATGTACTTACTAACATGTTCACTTTTATTTGGTACATATTAAATATAAAAAATTCTCTAAAAACTTAATAAGATCTTTAAAATTCCAAAAAATTAAAAAATAAAGAAGATTTTTATAAAATTAATTTAGAAATTAAAAATAAAATTATATTTTTCTTTTTAAAAAATAAAAACTCTTCCAAAATTTTCTAAAAACTTAAAAAGATTTTTAAAATTCCAAAAAATTGAAAAAATAAAGACATTTTTTATAAAATTAATTTTGAAATTAAAATATAAAATAAAATTTTATTTTTTCTTTTCAAAAAAATAAAAAATCTTCCAAAATTTTCAATTTTTTTAATACATTTGCTAAAAGTTGAAATTAGTTATACACACATAAAAAGTTGATAATTCTAACTTTAATTTTTTGCATTTTATTATAATTTTTAAAAATTTGGATTTTTTTAAAAAATGAAAATTTTGGATTTTTTTTTGATTTTTTAAAGAAAAACAAATATTTAATTTTAATTTAAAATTAATTTTATGAAATTTTTGGAAGATTTTTTTATTTTTTTAAAGAAAAATAATTTTTTATTTTTTTTAAAGAAAAATAAAATTTTATTTTCAATTTTAATTTCAAAATTTATGTTATAAAATTTTTTTTATTTTTTTCAATTTTTTGGAATTTTAAAGATCTTTTTAAGTTTTTAGAAAATTTTGGAAGAGTTTTTATTTTTTAAAAAGAAAAATTTTATTTTATTTTAAATTTTAATTTTTAAATTAAGTTTATAAAAATCTTATTTATTTTTTAATTTTTTGGAATTTTAAAGATCTCATTAAGTTTTTAGAGAATTTTTTATATTTAATATGTACCAAATAAAAGTAAACATGTTAGTAAGTACATTGAAAGTGCCAGTAGCCCAGTGGTAATATACCTTCCCATTTGACCAACCAACCTGGGTTCGAATCCAGGGGTTTACATATTTTTAATTTCAAATCGTGTAAAACGACGTCGTTTCATCTCATTTGAAAACGACGTCGTTTCACTCAACGTCAACAATAAACGACGTCAAATATTTCTGTTAAATTTGTTGACGGCGTGCTAAATTGGCAAGTCAGCGAAAACATTGTTAATTAATTCTAAAGTCAATGAAAGTTTGATGTTTTTTTAACCAGCCCCAAAGTTCATGTTTGTTTTGGCAATTCGTGTAAAGTTGAGGTTTTTTTTGGCCGAATTCTCGTTTCTTTTTGTTCTTAACTATTTTGGCAAAAAAATTTAAACTAGAGGTAAATAATAATCCAACTTTATTTTGTTTGTCAACCACATTTTCGAACTTATACTTTTTGAAAAGATTAGGAATTTTGATTGGTGGTGTAGTGAATGATTAAAAAAAAACTAAATATTTTATACCAAGTTCAAAAAAAAAAACTAAAAAAATTTGTTCTTTTACACACAAAAAAAAACCCAAAATAATGTATAATCCACAAGAAATTGTTCAGGTAAAAAGGATCAGTAATGTAGATAAAAATGGGGAGGTCCCTCTGGTTGTGACAACTGGTTATGATTGGAGACGGGGGTTAGAAGTTCCGGTGAAACCTCTGGCTAAGATGATGATCAACACGATAAGACTGTCCTTCATTCCCCTGAAAGTTATTTCTTGGGGTTGAAGTAACGCGTCCTGAGCTCTGTTTGTTTTCAGAAAAGCCGCGTTTTTGTCCTCTCTTCTCGTTACTCGTGGAGCCCGGTCTGGTCACCGAGGAGGAAGCAGCTGTCGTTGAAGGCTCCAAAGGTGTGTTGCTGGTGACAGAACCAACCTCTGCTGAATTTGGTTGGGATTGTTTGACTGTTGAATTAGGTCCAGCCAATAGGTTTCTTCTACGTTTCAACAGTGCCTTGATTTGTGCCTCGAGGTCTCCGAGTTGGAACTCTGATTCGAGTTTGTGACACGATATGCATTTAATGGCGGCTCTTAGTGTTTTGATCTGCCTCTCTACGGCTGCAACCTGTACAGCCTGCTTTGTGTTATTACAAGATATTCTCTTTTGAGTTAAGAAGTTAAAAAGAAAGAAAGTGGAATTAACCTGTGGTGCAGGTTCGTTGTTGGCGTCTCTATATGACTTCTCCGCAGATTCCTTTGTAATCCTCATGGAATCGTTTATGATAGCGGAGACAGGATGGAATCTATGGACCATACCTAATGAGTATATGTAGTCAACTGCCTTGAGACGATACCCAGTTTTGATGAGGTTTTGAACGAAACCTGTCGAAGAAAGCCACATGAAAAAAGTTAAACAAGGTTCGGCATCTATCTATACTATTATTTGAAAAAAGTTAAACAAGAAGCTCTAACTCTAACATTTAATGTTAGATCGGTTAATATCGTTTATACATTTAATGAATAATTATATAAATTAGTCAAAAGATAAAAACGAATTTCAAATCAATCTGATTTTAAAAATGATTAAAATTAATAATAAATCGTTTATATTCTTAATGAATAAATGATATAAATTAGTCAAAAATAAAAACGAATTTAAAATATATCTGATTAAATAAGTGATTAAAATTAATAATAATAAGAATTATCTAAAATATAAATAATTAAAAACGAATTTCTATTAATACTCTTATATTTATATATTTATATTAGATAATTGACTATAAATAGATATAATAAAAACATGTTTTAAAACATAAGATAATTCTTAGATATATTCTGTTGTTATCTGAAAATAATATTTTATTATAAAATTTATAGTTAGATATAAAACAATTTATAATTAAATGCTAATCAAATAAATATATTTTCTAAAATATATGTGAATATTTTTAAAATTTAGCACAACAATAAACATATATATATTTTGATAAAAACTAATGAATATATATTAATAATATTTTATTTCTATGTTACATTTGATAATTGACAATAAGTAAAAATAATAAAATTCTCAAAAATAAAATATATTTTTAAAACATAAGATGATTCTTAAATATGTTGTGTTTTTATCTGAAATAATATTTTTTACTATAAAATACAAAATTTAATGTTTTATTTTTTAAAAAATAAATGATTAAAATTAATAACAAATCGTTTATACTCTTAATGAATAAATGATATAAATTAGTCGAAAATAAAAACGAATTTAAAATATATCTGATTAAATAAGTGATTAAAATTAATAATAATAAGAATTATCTAAAATATAAATAATTAAAAACGAATTTCTATTAATACTATTATATTTATATATTTATATTAGATAATTGACTATAAATACATATGATAAAATTTCAAAAATAAAAATATGTTTTAAAACATAAGATAATTCTTAGATATATTCTGTTGTTATCTGAAAATATATAAAACAATTTAAAATTAAATGATAATCAAATAAATATATTTTCTAAAATATATGTGAATGTTTTTAAAATTTAACACAACAATAAGCATATATATATATTTTGATAAAAACTAATGAATATATATTAATAATATTTTATTTATATGTTATATTTGATAATTGACAATAAGTAAATTAATAAAATTCTCAAAAATAATATATCTTTTTAAAACATAAGATAATTCTTAAATATGTTGTGTTTTTTTATCTGAAATAATATTTTTTACTATAAAATACAAAGTTTAATGTTTTATCTTTTTAAAAATATAATTAATAATTTATTATCTATAAGAACACTATGTCCGCATGTGCGGAGAGACACCTAGTTTTTTAATCAGAAAGTGTCTCTATGGTTTTGCAATGGCTTAGAGATTCAAAATAGTGGGAGAGTAAAGAAATAGGAATCACCTGGAATGGCGCTGTCCAACCCGAGAAACTGGCAGAGATCAGGAGATACAGTTTGCCAGTAAGAAGTGTCTAGTAGAGCTAGAAGGTCATTAGCCTTGAACTCTGACACAATCCCGAAGATACCTACAAACTTTAGGAAACAAACGGCTTCAAGTTCATCCGTCTTACTCTTTGAAATCTCATCTTTCCAGTGAACCGCAAGTTTCTTTGCCTCGTCTTTCACAGGATGTTCAATTTGAAGCGGGAGCTTCTTCAGCTGATCCAACAATAAGAGGCATCTATCTGAAGTAACCAGCAGTTTGAAGTCGTAGCCGCCTTCGGGTGTTTTAGGACAAAGAGCCATGGATGT
Organism: Brassica napus; assembly: GCF_020379485.1. Taxonomy (NCBI): domain Eukaryota; kingdom Viridiplantae; phylum Streptophyta; class Magnoliopsida; order Brassicales; family Brassicaceae; genus Brassica; species Brassica napus. The sequence goes on from NC_063439.1 coordinate 23,008,040, forward strand.
GTCTAGAACAAGCTTTGCTGGATCTGGGAAGCATTTGATAGCGTTAGAGATATCACTCTCCTCCGGAGGTTGCTTTTCTAATAGCTTCCTTAACGTGTCCGCGTTAGTTGAACGAGAGAGAATGTTTGGCTCAGCTTCGGTGCTTAATGGATTAGTCGCTTTAGCATCTGGCTGAGGATGATTTACTACCAATTCCACAGCCTTCTCCCCAGAAGAAGGGGGCACAACCTTGAGCTGGTTCACTGGAAGGCATAAGAAAATGTCAACTTATCTTTCATAAAGGCACAACAAACACCACAGGAACAGAAACTTAAAACAAAGTGTTCCATGAAAAAAATGATGCAAGTCAATGAAAACTAGCGGCATAGTCTAGCTTCTAATCTATGAGCCTGATACAGAATCAAAACATACCTGTTGAATTCTGACAAGGAGTTATTGGTTCGGTTAATCTTTGACGTTTAGTTTCATTCTTCTGTTCACAAGGAATGACAGAAACAGCATTAGATTTCTCAACAGCATTGGCCGTGTTCTGTCCATTTCCACAACTTTCGCGAACTGGTTCCGTTACTCTCGGTGCTGAATCTTTCTTCGCCAGTAAACTCAGTTCTTTAAGAGCATTATCATTAAATAAGGACTCAGCTTTCTTCTCTCTTATACAGTCAAGGGCCATGGCTGCATCAGCCTTTCTCTTCTCCCTCTTCGCTTTCTATAATAAGTCAAGGCAACAAACTTAATCAACTTGCATCACACATGTACACACATAACAAGATAAACTGAATAGAACCAGAGACAGAGAGTGATAGAGAGGGTAAGCTTACCTCCGCCTCCAAAAAGTTTCCAGTTCCATCAGTTACTCGGTCAACTCTAGTTAAGGATTGCAAGAACTCATGCAAAACTGTTCTTGGTCGCCATCCTGGACAAAGCTTGGATAACCGGAACTCACAGATGAATCTCAGCGTTGCCACGTACTCATCTTTCATCTTTAGAGTTTCAACCACATCTGCGGAGCAATTTATGTTAGGTTTCACATTTTGGGCAACAACTACTCCTAATCAGGAAATAAAAAAACAAGAAAAGGGCATTACCAGAAACATGATCTTCTAACCCCAGACGCCGAAACAGTCTCGGGGCCTGCTCATACAGAAGGAAGCTCTCTGAAAGGTGCAAGAGCACCTCAGGAGTAGTCACAAAGTCCAAACCGTAAGCAGCCAGAAACACCAAGCAACCTAAAACCAGCGAGTCATTCTTCGGACCGGTTATTATCGCCTTGTTTATCCAGTCAATCCCAAGCTGAGTCGCTTCCTGTTTCACTTCTCGTGTCACACACACTTTCATCTCCATCAGTTTCTCTAACAGAAGGATGCAACTATCAACAACACTACCACGTCTATCACCACCTCCTCCTCCAAAATCTTCCTTGAAACACCCTTCTACAGCATCCAAAACAAGCTTCGCTGGGTCCAAACACGGGATCGTTCTTGCCAAGCCTTGGTTTCTCTTAACCAAATCATCCCCACTCAAGCGAAACGTCGAAGAGTTTGTGGGGATTGACACATTTGTCCCTATGTTTTTAGCCAGCAATGAAACTAACGGCTCAAACTCACTTCTCACCGTTGTAACACCTCCTCTCTGTTTCTGCTGTAACTCTCTAACCTTGAACTCAAGCTCTTTTGCTTTCTCCTCAAGTTCCTTAACCTTGTCATCTTCCTTCCTTTTCTCCACCTCTTCCAAACCCAAAGCTTCCTCCTTCTTCTCCAAATCGCTAGCTTTCGCTTCCAGCTCCAAAGCTCGGACCTTTAAAGACGCATCCATCGCCTCAAGCTCCTTGGCTCGCTCCTCGAGAAGGGCTTTGGAGGAATCGCACAAGGACTCGATTTCTTTCCACTGAATCGAAAGGAGGATAAGCGAGTGAGCGTTCTCTTGGAGAGAATCTAGAGTTTGCTTGAAGTTCCGCTTGCTTAAATCAACGAGACGTAATTCACTCATTGCCTTCTCTATCAAGCTACCCATAAACGCACAACACAACACAACCCTAGAGTTTCTCACCAACCAAAGAAAAATGAAAAAAAAAAAGGAACGAACTTGATGATGGTTCTTCTTCACACGGCTACTGTATTGTTTTCTCAGGATCGTTGTCTGAATGAATTTGAGTGATGGATAAAGGACAAATGAAAAAGCTTCGTTAAAAACTATAAGAGCCCCCACCGCTTCGAGAGAAAACAAAAGTTTTTTATATTACTTTTTTGTGTCACCATTGTTCTCTTTTATAGGTAGATAGGTCTCTCTTTCATATTCTGTGTCCGTATCTAAATTTTCCATAACTAGCAAGTTACCAACCTTTTTATTTAGATATTTTTCCAAACAATGAATCCACCTACCTTTTTTTTTTAGTTCACTGAATTGACTTGACTGTAAATGAATCTTGACTTGACTCTAGTTCAACCAGTATTCAAATTATGTATTAATGGCATTTAAATCTGAACCGGGTCTTACGGTTTACTGGTTAACCCAAGATTCTATGGCAGAGTCTGAAAACATTGGTTTATCAACAAGAACTTGAAAAAAAACAACGATTGTTAAAATAGCATAAGAAAATGATTTTGATTAGAGAAACTCAAATACTGTTGAGCGTATTCTGAAATAAAAGAGTTTTTCTCCTCTGCATTTTTTTTTTTACACAGTGACCAGAGAGATTAGGAGATAAGATGGTGGAGCTGTTACACATAACCTACACGTATTATTAGATTCCATACCAAAAAGACAACTTACTTCTTTGTTACTTCCTACTATTTTTCTAGATAAGCTTTATGGCTTTGGTCCTGAGATGGAACACACTAGAATCTGCCATAACCTTGTGATGGATTGAAGCAAGGTCTTATCACCGGTCTAGGGCCTCCTCCAGGATCCACCCTCAGACGTTTACTACCAGCGTGGAAGGCAGTTGAACCGCCAGCTTGGTGTGTTTCCACGTCTACGACCTCTGGATTTGGCGCTGCACCGGAGCTTGTTGGAAGGAAAGGGAACGAGGTATGAGTGGTAATGTATGAGTTGTGAATGACTGTGTGCGCAGCCTGCATATGAAACCGTGGAAGCATCTGCGTTGATTGAACAGGGGCAGATGATGAGGAGGCAACAACATGTTGGTTCTGATTCGGAATTTCACGTGGAACCATGAATTTGAGGATAAGATCCATAGGTAGATCAATTTTCAGCTTGAAGTCTTCAGTGATTTCAATTATCTCTCTCATTTTAGCAGCAGCATCTCGATTAGCTTCAGCCTATAAGCAGCCAACATGGTTTTAAACATCAATGACGATGAAATTAAACAGTTTACCAAGGGAGGAACATGAGCAAAAGCTTTAACCTGTGATTCAAGTCTTCTCTTGTCGTTGACAGAGCGTTTAAGATTCATGACCTCTTGCTTCAAGATAACCAGGGGAGAAAAGCTGCTCTTCACGTTGAAGAAAAGCATAAACCGCACTGCCGGAATATATTGGGCTTTGATTAGGAGCTCATTAACAAAATCTGCGCAGAGATAAACGAGAAAAAAAAAATACTTTGTTAGTCTCTTCTGTGCACAGGAGGAAGTGAACAATAATGTGTTGAAGAAGAACAACTTACTTGGGATGGCAGAGGTGAGACCAAGAGATCGAAAGAGTTTTGGAGCATGTTTGAAGTGAGCAACATGCTTGGCAAAATGTAAAGTTTCATTTTGACTAGTTTGTTTTGCCAATCCAAACGCCACAATGAATTGCAGAAAGGCCCATGCCTCGAGCTGAGACTTAAGACCACTAGCTCCCATCATCGAGCTCCATTGATGTGCCACCTTGGTTGCATCTACCTGTAGCTCAAGGTCGGTAGAGCGTACCACACGTGTCAGCTCCTCCAAAAGTGGAACCAATGTCTTAACCATAGGGTCTGCTAAACTCAATTCCCCTCTCTCACGAGCACCCGTGAGTGCCTCCTCAACAGAAGTTAGAACAAACCTGCCTGGATCTTTGAACATTGGAAGTTCAGTAGATACTTCATTAGGTGAAAAGGAAGGTGTGCCTACAATGTCTCTAAGAGCATCTTCACTAGCCACAGGAGATGATGCTATGTTTTCTTGGACATTCAAGGAGCGAGAATCACTGCTGTTGCTGATTGGTGCTTCAGGGGCCTGTTCAGGCTTCTCTTCCAATGAAATCACATTGTTGCCTGTTATAGAAAAAACTTCAGTAAGCATTACAAGACTATAATAGAATTTAAATGTATAATTTATAGAGCTTAACTGTAACGTAAGAGTGAAAGACATACCAGGTGCTGAAGCTGTTATTCCAAGAGCTTCGCATAGACTAGGAGCATATTTGCAAAGAAAGGCGTCATCTAAAAGATTCTTAACTTGGTCGGCATCAAATGTGTATGCCACACTGAATGCAGCAAGAAAGTGAAGAAAGCCCATAACTTCCACTGGATTTTCTACCTTAATCAGAGTTGTGTTCTTACATTCCATGGTAAATGTAAAAGCTTCTCCTTGTACTTCATTTTTGGGTTTTGCTGACATATCCATTAAGCATTCGAGCAAGCAGATGCTACTCCTAACAAGGTTTGGATCAAGATTTGTTTCTGCCATCCTTTGCTGAGCGGAGTAAAACCCTCGTATAGTTTCTAGCACAAGCCTTGACGGGTCAGCAGATACCTTTAGAGAATGCAAAACCTCAAGGTGAAGCTGAGGACACTTCTTCAGATGCCCGCGTAATAGCAACTGCAAAGTTTTCTCGTCTCTTACATTGGCGTCTCGTACCAAGTCAACATGCTGATCCGAGGTGCCTTGTTGACAAAAGCTGGACAGTTGCTTTGCTCTCTGCTCAATTTCCTTCAAAGATTTAGCCAACTTCTGTTCTGTAGATTTCAGTTGCTGATCTTTTTTGTCGGCCCTTTCCTCACGAGCATCAAGCTCCTTCTCCTTTAGTTCAAATCCTTTCTCACGTTCCACCAACGATGCTTTCAATCTGACTTTCTCCTCCTCTTTAGATTGCAAGTCTTTCAAGCTGCCTTTGATCTTCTTCTTGACAGAATGAAGATCGCGTTCTTTTGATTTGAGCTGAGTAGTAAGGTCAGTAATTGAGCTTTGAACCTGATCACGATGTTTCCTCTTAGCTTCCAACTCACCTGAGCATTCTCTGACCGCTTTGTTGATTCCACAAACCTCTTCTTGTTTCAGCTTGAGTTGTCTGGTAAGTTCCTCAATGGAGTCATTCAGATGCTGTATTTTCTTCTCTCCTTCCTCAACTTGTTTATTTCTCTGAGTGAGTACTGATTCTAAAGACTTTAACTCCTTCTCTTTGATATCCAGGTGTTGGAGGAGCTCTCTATATGCATCATTCACAGTGATACGTTCCATTTTCGTTGACTCATGCTCAGTAATGCATCTTTCTAGATCTCCAAGATGTACTTTAGCTTTTTCCAACGTCTCTGTTAATACATCTTGTTGTTTCTCTTTAGAAGATAGTTCTTCATTGTGTTCCTCAATCAATGAGCTGATTGATTCCAAATACGCACTCCTTTCCTCAATACGCTTTTGAATGTCCTCCAACTCCTTGGCTTTAGATTCCGTCTTTTGGCAAGTCTCCTCCATGTCATTATTAAGGCATATGACGCTCTGTTCCCTCAAGTCAATATCAAGACTCAGTAATTCCAACTCTTTCTCTTTAGAGGCAAGCTCCGAGGACCGTGTATCAAGCATCTTCTGCTGGGAGTCTAGTTTCTCTTCCACCGATTCAAGCTGCTTCCCACATTCCGTAATTTTATCAAGAACCGCTCTAAGATCCTTCCGCTTCCTCTTTATCTCCTCCTCTAATTCTCTACTGCGAGTTTGAGTCGTTTCTAAATGCTTCTTCTCAGCGCTGACCTCAACACGATGCCTCTCAAGATCAGCTTCCACCTGTCCCAACTGTCCCCGCTTCAAATCAAGCTCACATTGAGTCTTTATTAGATCTTCCGACCGTGTCTGAAGCAGCTTCTCACATTCCACCATTTTTTTCTGAACCAGGGTGAGATCTTCAGTCTCTCTCTCTACTTTCTCATCCAATTCTCTCCTGAGAGTTTGAGTTCTTCCCAAACGCTCCATCTCTGCACTGACATCAGCACGATACCTCTCGAGATCAGTCTCCATTTGTGCCAACTCTTTACCTTTCGAACCAAGCTCAGCTTGAGTCTTACTCAACGCTTCCAACACCTCATTAACCTCACTCTCCTTTGACATTTTCTCTACCGTACACTCCTCCACCAGTTTCTTAACCTGAGATACTCTCGCTTCCTCTGCACTGAACTCCTCTCGAGAAACCTCCACCTGATTCCTAACAAACTCAAGCTCCTCCCTCTTTGCTTCAATCTCCACCCTAAACCCATCAGATTTCACCTCCAACTCAACAGCCACAGCTTCCGCAGCCTCTACCGCTTTACCCCTTTCTTCAAGCGCAAAGCTTTGATCTTGCAACTCCTTCTCCTTCAACTTCAACTCCCTGAACCTCTTCTCCACTTTCTCTTCAGCGGAATTGAGATAATCTGATAAATCTCTCCACAGAACGCTGAAGAGAAGTATATCGGAAGAATGAGAATGAACCTTGTCCAATTGTTTAGCGATATTGTCTTTCTTCACACCGCAGAGATTCAAATAGTTCTCCTCCTTAATCTCTTCCATCGTATACTACAATTTCTTCAACTCCAAGGAAGAGTTTCCCAAAATGGTAAGAAAAAAAAATCCAAACCCTAACAACCCTTCAAGCAAAATCTCTCCCCAGTTCCTAAATACAGAAATGGAAGAACCCTAACCCTAAAAGACGCAACCTTTTTCCGAAGTTTCCGTGTGGAGAGACAGTACAGTGAAGGGTTTAGCCAAAAAAAGAAAGAAAGTTAGGAACTTTTCGCCGGAGAAAGCCAACAATTAGAAGAGAAATGATTCACAATCGAGAAGTATTAAAGACGATAAGCGAAGGAGAGAGTGAAAAGGAAGAGTCTTTTGTAAGTTGCACGACGATGATGAGCATTAACGAAGGTATGTCATCTTCCTTCTTTTACAGTTTTTGGTAGAGAACGGAAACGATCACATTAATTAATTAATCTCTCTGCTATTTATTTTATCGGTTCGAGTTCTGCTTAACCAAACTGGCGAAATCAGGTTTTAATCAACTAAACCGGTAGCAGTTAACCATTTTCCGATCAGTATAGCGATTAATTTATGAGAATTACTCAACACATTTATTAATTTATTTTTATCTGACATGTCATGTGGGATATACAATCATGGAATGCTGCCTTTTCTAATGTCAAATCAGTCTGTGTCAAAATTCAATATATATTATCAACGCCAAGAAAATTGCCGACTTTTGACAATATACATTGCATTTACATTTACAATGTAACGATATCTAAACTCTTTTACATATAAATGACTTGATTTTCTTTTTCCTGTTAGGAGGTGTCAACGCAGATCAAGAAAAGACCAGAGCATCAACCAATAGTGATATGACATGTCAGCATGCTCACGTTAACTAGTCTGAGAACTGTTTCGTTTGAACTTTTAAAGGTTGATGAATGGTGAACGTCCATTTTCCTTTATTTATTCCCTACTTCTTATATCTAATGATCTTTAAAAACGTGTATTGAATATGGTTTTAAGAGCTCGTATAAATAGAAAGAAAACTTACAAAAGTATTGTACGAAAACATTACTTTAAATCCAATGATCTATTTTATGTAGGAAAATGTATAGCTCTAGAGCTAAAAAGTGTACGTAGATGATATTAGTAGAGAGAATGTTTTCTTTTTGACGAAAGTAGAGAGAATGTTTGGCTGAAGAATACAAAGCACAAGCTTATATTAATGTGGACATTTATATTAATGTATCATATAATATGTCTTTTTTGCTTGAATATTAAATAATATTGTCTAGAACTAGTTCACACATTTTTGTCTAAATGAAATTTCTGTAGTAAATATGTATGAATTTACAGTTACAAAAGCAATATGTATGAATTTAGCTTTCCTCATGTTTTTCACATTTTTGACTTATTTAAGCCATATGGTTTCAATGTTCATAGCAACGTTATAGTCTTCATCTTCACATATAGCTAGCATTCTTCTCCACTGCCATCATCAAATACATAACCCCAAAGAATATAGTATTTAAAGAAAGAAAAACAATTTACTAAAAAGAAAACTTAAAATGAGGAAACGATGCAAATTATTGGCTCATGACAGAATGTGGCATTTACATAAAAAGTGAAAAATCCAAGAGACATATCACTTGCATGCATTTGACCTATTTGGCTTTCAAGTAAATTGGATTATTAATTTATTTATTTATTTCTCTTTTGAATACAAACTTTCTGGCACTGTTAACACATGCATAGTTCATGTACTGTTTCTATTATTCTGTTACTAATCTACTTATATATAAAAATTTAAAATTTCAAAATAAAATAGAATAAAGAGCTGCTGACAATAAAAAAGGCCCTAGAATAAATGTCTTGTACATGTAAACTAGAAAGGCCCATTTGCACATAAATAAAATCACTGCGGCCAGGAGGTAACCTAATCTTCATCCCTAATTTTCATTGCTTGGTGTCTAAGATAGAGGTCAATCATAGTCTTCACAGAGGTACGAGTAATCTTGACACAAACAAATGTATTGTTTTATTCCAACTTACAAAGTTACAACAACACAAATACTAAATATGCATCAATTATAACACTTTTCAAAGTTTTTTTTATCCTAGGGACAGCTCTATGTCCTTACAAACAATAATACAAACAAAAAATTATACAGAACTGATAATTTAAATCACATTTTCCTACAAAAGCTTATGTTTATTCTTTTTCTTCCACATTTTTCTCTCAAACTCCACGGAGACCAGGAGGGTCTCTCTCAGTTGGAGAGCTAGAGACAAAGGGGCCAAAGCCACGGCCTCCAAAGACAGGTCTCATGAAGGACTAGAAGGAGTCATCAAACTGTCTCCAGCAGTAATGCACTGTTTTAGTGGGCCGTGTCAAGAAGCCACGTATAGTTGCATCTTAAAGTTGATTTTCTCGCTTTGATTCTTCTTGGCTAAGTTAGGGAGAAACGATAAGGGAAAGACAAAAGCTGCTCTTCCAAGCATGAGCAAAGCTATTAAGATAGAGCTCACTGCGAATGATGTTCCAAGGCTGTCTCTCACTATTCTCCACTTGTCAATGTCCAATGCATCCATTCCCACATACAAGAAAATAAATGTATCCGCAAGAAACGACAATGTTCCAAAGGTATGCCTGTGTCATTAATTAAAAAAATGAGCTACAAAGTGTTTTTGAACAAAAGGTGGTGAAAACTTGAGATTTCAATACTTGGTAGTGATTCTTGTGCTCTCTGTTACGTTGTGCCAAGTGTAATGAGACATCACAATCCCACAGAAGAACACAGTGAGCATACCACTCGAGTCGAATAGCTGCAAGTGACATCATGCCGATGTTGCACATGACATCATGCCGATGAACAAAGTGTTTTTGAACAAAAGGTGGTGAAAACAGCTGAAACACTTTAGACATGGTTTACCGAAAAAAATGAAGCTCAAAAGAGTAAATCCATGAAAATGACAAAGCAGGACCACCAACTTGCACGTGACATCATGCCGATGTTCTCTCTTTTTAAAATAAACACACGGATCAGTACAAAAAGTCGATGTATGACATCTAGAACCAAGTCGCGCATGTTTTAAAAATTAAATCTGGTGTAAAGTTTTGTTTTGTATCTTTTTATGTAACTTTCAATAGGTAAAACTCGTGCTACCAAGCACATGGGTTCGTTCATATACAATTTAACAGAATCATCCTCTATAGCACACAACCTAAAAATTAACTGTATTGACGGTGAACAATTAACAAAGTATCAGTCCAACATTAATGGATGCCCTAAGCAAATTTTTAACAACTTCAAGCTGAATATCATTTAATAAAAAGTCGTGATGCTGTATCTACGGTTAGACAATCCAAATCTTTAAATAAATAAATCTAAACTCCATTATATCAGCAAACACAACAATGAGAAAAATTTAACGACTTGCCTCGAATGTAGAAGACTACTGATGAATTTAAGCATGCTCTGGCAAAGAAGCAATGATCAAACATCACAGAGTAATTTGTTTCATTTAAGTTTGATTTCCGTTTATTCACAACACGGAAACTTTGTATTGTATAAATTATTAAATTTATTATCAAGAATGAACTATTTTTTATTTATTTAATAAAATATTCATAAATTAAATAAATAATATATAAAAAGAATAATGGATCAAAAGGAGATAAATATAAATTTAAGAAGGAAAGAAGGTTCCATTATCCTATGGGATTAATTAAAGCATAAAACATATTTCAAATATGATTTTGAACCTAATAATTTATGTATATATACACACAATAGAAGGATTGACTCATTAACAAAATTACAGAAGGTGTAAGCTATTCACCATCAAGGAGAAAGAAGCAAAACAATGGTCTGTTGTACGTTGTAAGTGGATCGGTGTTTTTTTGTGTGTGTGGGTGTACATGTGTGTGTTTTCGATGACTATTTGATATCTAATTGATATAATAACTCATAAATTTTTATTGAAATTGAATGGCAGGTCATGGAAGCAAATATTGTACGTGATCATGCACACACTCATCATCTCGTCCTGTATTGCAGCCTTCTTGTACATTAAACACAAGAAGATCCCGTTGGATCGATACCAGTACACTCCGCGATGGTTTATCTTAGGCTTATACATCAATACGGCCTGTGCAGCAGTCGTGATACCCCGGTATCGGGATCCGGATTCAGATTCGGATTCGGATTCCTCACAGGACGACCGCCCATATGAACGTGAACCCTTGGGTTTAGATTTCTACTTAGCCGAATGTATAAGTCATGGCTTCGGGCTGGCTCTCGTTGTCTTTCTCCTTTATATTATTTCTCCCAGGCTCGCACTTTGTGTTGGAATACCCGCTGCAGTGTACTTCATAGCCGCTATAGTTTGCGTCTGTCGTCTCCCTCCGGATGATTTGCAATCAAACCAACGTAGTCGTCTACCACTGTAGCCCTTTTTGTTGATACAGCTTTTTCTTTGGGTTTCTTTATATAAATCAAATAAGATTCTACAATGGTTTCTTTATATAATTTTTTTTTTGTTTTAGTCAAATCAGATTAGTATAAATATTTTTGAGTTCTTTGCCAATTTTTTTCCAGAATATATGACTAAACCTACAATTCTAGACAATATACATTTACATGATCCTTATAATATTAAATTCGTTTTCAATATAATATTATTAAGGTATATTAGGGAGTGTTATCCTAATCATTATTTTCTTATTCAATAAATTTCAGATAATGATGTAAAAAAGGTTTCAAATAATAGTAAAAAATTAAATTCATGACTCATCAGTTTAAATCATTAAAAACATGACAAATATATAAAAAAAATTACTAAAGCCATAGAGAGCATGACAAATCAGCAAATTCAATTATCAAATAATAGTATAGATTACATAAAAACTTTATAAACTAATTCAGTTATATTAATGATTGATGAAGGTAATTTTATTAAGTTAATTGTATAAGAATGTTAGTCAATATTATCTTTAACATTTGATTATATTCGATCATAATTTTACTAAAATAATTTGTTAATACAATTCAATTTTGTACAAGTATTATCAAAATTGTACAATGAAGTTTTTATGTAATCTATACTATTATCTCTTGCCCGTAGTTATAACATTTTCAAAAAAAACAATTATGTCGAATAATAAGTCTGTTTATAAAATCTGGTTAAAATACATGAAGTTTTAAGATTGTGCACAACTTTTAAAAAACTTGTCTTTTATCTTAAAAATATCATTAAAATATAAATTAAAAGTTATTTAATCAATCACAAAACAGAAAACAAAATATCACTGGTTGCACAGTTTTTTGATAAAATAAAAAAATGAATTGATATATGAAAACATCATATATTTTGAAACATCAAAACTCCTTTAAACATCATCTGTTTTGAAACGGAGGAAGTACTATTTTTAATTTTTATGCTTAGACTAATTTGGTGTGTACTTATTTTTTAGTAGATAACTCCCATTTATCAGATTTTTTTTTAAATTAATTTGGTATTTCTTGTGTTTAGCGAATTAGATCTTGAAGGAGTGAAAATAGTGGTTTGATCAAAGAAAAAAAGAGTGTTTCAAAAAAATAGTGAAAATAGATATAATCTTGATAGGATAACTCTACGCACAACACCAAAGTTTTATCGACTTAGCTATCTTTATAAATCATGGACTTGTCTAAAATTGTGTAAATGGCATGCTCTAGAAAAGTAGCATTAGATAGCAAGTTTGATATAGAAAACCTCGTTCATGCATCATAACCTTAAGGAAACAACTCCTTCAATGTATCTGATTACCAACTGTGCGCCAAAAATAGCTGCTTCTTGTTGCCTCTCCAAAAACCTTCTTTCTTTAATAATTTACAATCTTTTTAACTTCATACTACAATGATTTTTTTTTTCCTCACAAAACACTCGCCAGCCCGATTGTTTCCCCTTCGTCTTCTTTAGCTTCAGAAGTACTTGCTGGTCCGCGAGTCCTTACTACAGCGGCAGGGAAAAGTTTTTTTTGAAACGTCAAAAAGTTGAGGATTGATATGAAACTTGGTGTATGAGAGAGTTAGGGAGGCTTACAAGTGACGTTGGTGATGACATTCATGGTTTTCTGTGCAGCAAGTGCTCTTAAGTTGTTCCCTGTACCTAACAGCAACAAGCTCCTCATGAGTTGCTTCTGCTCTTTGGGACTTGGAGTTTTCCCCATAGCTTCTTCGAAAGCACGCAAGTCGTTGGGTGTAAGACAAGGAAGTGAAAGCAAAACCTGATACCACGATCAAACAGAGATACTCTTAGAGTCAGCTTTTACAATGGTTAATTGATCTATACAAACAAAGAAAAAACTAACCTGGCGAGGGGCTGGGTCTCTGTCAGAGAGATAAATAACTATTTCACGGCATAGGTTAACTAGATCAGCACTGTTAACGGCATTTGACTCCATGGCCAAGCCTCTAATGACCGCAGAAAACAAATCTTTTGACACAAATTCTCTGAGCTCAACGTTATTTGTCAGGATCGCTAGTAGAACAACCACACCACAGAAGCAACAGACTTTGGTTGTTGTTTCCCCATCTGTCCATGTAAAGACTTCCAAACAGATTTGCAGAGCTGGGAGAGCCACGTTTTTGTGATTCAGGAGGAAGCTGCGAACAAGATACATTATTAACTCTCTTTTCATCCAAAAGTTACCAAGGAAAGAGAGAAGTACAGTATACATACCCAACCATAGAGTTGGATTTGAATGCAAGCAAATCCTTGGGAGAAGACACGTCAATACGTCCCACAGGGCCTGAATGCTCCAGAACAGGAAGCCCGGGGTTTAAACCAGGAGAAGCCATTGTTGAAAGGAGGTTGGCAATCTCCCTAGTTTGATCCCTCAGCAGTTTCTCTTCCATTACTTCAAGTTTCATGTCCGGCCCATTTTGTACACCAAACGAATCTGGAACTTGTGCTCTGCCCTCACGCATAAGACTGGCCCAAGAGGAGCTGATAGCTTTCTGACAATGAATAAATAGTGGGTGCAGGAGAACTTCAAGCCACGTCTCCCACATATCTGCCGGACAAGATTTTACTACATAAACTACAAAGGAATGAATAAGCTGTCGCATGTGCCTGAACTCCATTGACTGTAAGTTCTCCATGAGTGCTACTGCGACATAGTTGGCATCTAGGCATTTGAAGAATGTATCTCCGATTGTTGCTGATAGACCCAACACACAGTATCTGCACATGTAGACAATGTTTGTCACAACACAAAGTTTATTGAAAGTTTAAGATAACCAGGAGAAGGTAAGAAAGATGAAAATGGCCTGCGTAAGGCCAAAAGGAGGTTAATAGATTTGCTTACCCACTGTCTCGAATCCCTTTCAACCAATTTCGCACATCAGATTCGTTTGCCTCAGATTGTCCTTCTTTACCACCATCAAAAGATCCATCAGCATAAACCGACGAGGCTTTTGAAAATTTAGGAATTGCTTCCCCAAGGAGACTGTATCGCTCAACATCAGCCATTGTCATAGCTGCCCTCATCTCTGGGGGTAGTGTTTGATATACTGAGGGAGACCAAAGGGAATGGATAACACGGAGAAGCTACACAAACAAGATAAATGAGTGTTATCATGTTAGTCTTTGTAAAAAAATCCTGACCATGGGTGTCAATGTTTTGAAGGGAGATGTACATACTTTTAGGAGAGGTGGCAACATCCAAGAAAGATGATGAGCCATAGGATGCAAATCTTGACTTGTTACTGAGGTCGTATTCAAGTTGCTTTTTCTATGTCCACTTCTCTTGAGTGCCTTCTCAAAGAATGTAACGGTGTGGAACAAGGACCACATGAAGGGGGTGTTGGAGCACAAACGAACCAGACCCATAGGGTCCGATAGATAGCAATTCTGCCACTCTGATTGGATCCACTGTTGGCTCAATGGCTCCAGCAACCAAGCAAGAACTTCTTGCTGCTGTTGAGCTCTGCAAGAAGATAAGATCTTATCTAAGAACATGATATATCTGATGCTGGATAAATGCAACAAATGAAACTTCATATTACCCTGCTGCAGAAGCCATAACAAGAAATGCTTCACCCAGAATGTTATGCTCCCCACGGAGTAACGTTCCCTCTCTTTGCATATATGCCATTGTATCAGCAATCGACTGTGAAAGCATGAAGTTATAATGAGGGTTAACATGATATTGATCAGATGAGAATGATAATTCCGAACGACAAATGTGAAACAACACAAGAAAATTTGTGCAGTAAGGATGTCCCAATAGACAAATGGTCATGTAAGTCATAGTGCATATGGTTATGAAAGAGCGACTTACACAATATACGTTAACAATTTATAGCACACAAACAAAGTCATAGTCTACT
Organism: Brassica napus; assembly: GCF_020379485.1. Lineage (NCBI taxonomy): Eukaryota > Viridiplantae > Streptophyta > Magnoliopsida > Brassicales > Brassicaceae > Brassica > Brassica napus. The sequence goes on from NC_063439.1 coordinate 23,023,055, forward strand.
AATCATAAATAGGCGAGATTCACAAAATACATGCATCAACCAACAAGATTTGTTATGTTGCTTTAATTTGAACCAGGTGAATAAACTAGACACCTCTGATTGAAGTTCATGCAAATGAACAATCGGGTAAAAAATTAATCTACACGTGGTCTATATCAGAGCGGACAGGCTTATTAAATCGCAAGGTAACTTTCCAACCTTCAGATCTGAGTAAGTATAGGTGCCTTGTTTTTGTATCTGGTCCCTAAAGTGGAGAGGAGAGATCAGATTTACCTTCATGTGAGGCAGAACACTTTTATCAGCGGTTTTAGCTATACGTATAAAAGACGTGCAAATCTGCAATCTTGCGATTCTTGAAGTACTAGTTGCTGGATCCTGCCAAGGAAAAAAGCGATAAGAAAACTCAATTACTCTTTAACACTAGGCAGTGTATATCGTATACATGTCCATATGTCCATGGATAAATTTCAACACAAAAACAGAAACAAACCTTGACAATGTGTGGAAGAGAGGTAAGCATTTCAAACAATTTGCTGATCACATTTCCAACTGCATCGGGGAAATACTTGAGAAAGGGACCCATTGCATCCAGATAATGCCCGTGCATTTTTATAAGTTCCGGCTCAGTCAATTTCAATGAGAGAAGCTGCTGAAGCAAGCCTGTTCATCAAGTTAACGATTCAAAAATGAATATGAGGATTAGAAAGTGTCAAAATACAGAAACACTGGAAGGATATAAAATATGCTACCACATACCCTCAAATATTCCACGCAATGAAAAATGAACATCAGAACTACCACCGGCAAACTCACTGAATCCATCAAAAACCGTTGCTACAATACAATCAAAAGCCAATTGCTGGCTGTCCAACACTGCCACATCCTGAAATGCACATTTGTAACATGACGAATATTAGAGCTATATAAAAGTTGCATATTGTCAAAAAAACTCAACAGACAAAAAGCAAGTCTCGGGACAAAACCTGAAGAGGCACTGGAGAAGCCAACAGATCTTTGATGAGGGTGATAATCCTTTCAGATATTTTAGTACTGGCAACGAGGGGCTTGTGAGAAGCGATAAACTTGACCAAGTCTAACTGCACCCAAAAAAAAACAAGCTTCTGGTTAATTTGTTGTCTGGGAAATACAATTCAATGCATTTGGTTGGGAAACATACAAGCCTTGATCGGTATTGGCCAAAGTCTCCCTTTCCTTCGAACTCATCACTCCACAGTTCTAAAGGCCCAAGAGAAGGAGCAATTCGAGGAGGGACTTTTTCTTTCTTGAGCATCCGCTGGAAAGATACATCAAGAATTGTGCTAGCAACGTCATCACTAATAAGACCTAAAATCTTTTTCTTTTCGTTATCAACTTGGCTTGAACTTTGCATGCCACCAACTGCTACTCCCTCTGCGCCTGGATTGGCAGCAGCCTTTGGCTTTGTAAGTAGATCCCTCAGTAATGCCTACAAGACAGAACAAAGGAGTTCTAAATGTCTCGGTGGTTTCTATTACTCAATAGATGGTAGGACTGGAAAAGATCGTTGTTGGAGAATTTCACATACCAGCCAGAAGATCATTGCTTCAAAGTGAAGACCCAACTTAAAGTGTTGAAAGAAACCAAGCATCTACAGTCCAAAAAAGGTCAAACAAGTGTTCAAACTAACATATTATAATAGTGCATAATAAAGCAAAGATGCCATAAACCACATAGCAACAGAATGTAGTAAAGTAATTCGACTCAGCTAATTGAGAAACACGATTAAAGATAAGATAACCAGTCTTTACAAAGGTTACTTCAGTATGAGAAATAACCGATTTATGTTATCTAAGGAGTAAGAACATGGCCGTCATGAACTAAAGTGCAGCTACATCCTAGCTGAGCATAATACAGAACTTGAGACTCAACATGTAAATTTAAAAGGTGATTGACACAACGATGTTAGTACCTGTTGAAGGTAGAGAGCCAGTACACCACCATCAGTCGCAATACATTGCAGGTTTGTTGAGCCTAAAGAAACCAAGCTTTCACATATACACTCAGCAAATTCATAATCACTTTCATCGATACCCGAAGTACATGAAGCTGATCTGTATAAGAACTCTGTGGAGACATTCATCAGACTCTGAAACAGACTGCTAATCGCAGCATCGAATTCAGTACCAGAAACATCACTGGGTCTTTTTCTGCAGAAAAGGAAACAAAAAAAAAAAAAAAAATCAAATGTCTACTCTCAATTTAAGGATATCAGGTCAAACAGCGCAGTTGCATACCTTGAGCAGACAAGTTTGAAAAAATCACAAGCATGAAGACGGAAGTCAGGAGAGGAAAGAAGTGCACCGCACCTATCAAAAATTTGGGGATCACGTTTAGCAAGAAATCTAAACATGTAGATGATCTGTACAACATTTTCTGCATGAGTATACTTACCCGTTAATGATTCCATATCTAGAAAGATCTAAAACAGGAGCCCATTCGGCATATGCATTGATGGCATTCAAACAAGCTATGACCACAGCCCCATGCTGTTTTGCTAAGTCAACTTGTTGCCTACTAGCTTCATTCATTGCAGCTCCAAAGTGTCTCTCGAGAAGCTGCATTTTAAGTAGTGCATCAAATAACCGCTACAACAAACAACTAAACATGAGTGGACAAAGTTGTGGCATACATTATACAACAAAGGTAAAATCTCAGGCAAAGATTGAGTAAGTCCCCGCAACAGTAGCCGACGCCTGTCACCTGCAGAGAAAATTTAGCATAAAGTTAGAGAGGGGAACGTTACATGTTAAGGTGACATGTTGTAAAATGCACAACCGAGCTAACAACCGAAAGTGTGCATTTAGAATAAAATACAGTATTTTCAAATATGCATTTTCACAACGCATCAACTATAGCATGAACAAAACTACCACTCTGAAAGAGTGTCAACCCACAGGTAGAAAATGCGAGAACAATTAAAACAACTCCACTCTTAAGTACCTTCCAAGTCCTCATTGTGAACTGTAATATCTTCAGGAAGCCATCTGAGCATCATCGAGACCACTTCAGCCTGGTTTTTAAGATAACTCGTTAACACTTTATATGTCTGCCTTCAAGAAAGGAACAAAATTAAAGAAATGAGAAAGCATTCTACTTGTAATGGGCCCTGTGCAGACAAGGAGGTTAGTGAAGGAAACAACTCCTGCCAAAGATCGGGGCCTTCTCTTCTGACTATCTGTAACATGGAAACATTAGCAATCCACACAAACTGAAAGCAAAAACTAATGATGACTGCAGGGGAAACTTAGATAAATATGAGCTCCTACCTCAGCTACAAGGGCAGCTGACTGACTCTTCAGAGACCATTCCTCAGATGGACTAGCTATCTCTGACATTAAGTCAACAGAGACCTTAGCAAAATCCCTGCGCTCTGAGGGGCTTAATTCTTCCCACCGTAGTCTAACCAGATGCTGCAAAAAAAGAGAAAGATAGCTACATCATAAGGTTGTTATGCTCTTCTTAAAAGCTGCAATGAAATCTCGCGTATAGTCCACTCAAAATTTAAATATTGATATGGTAATCTCATTACAGCATACATAAGGTCATAAAAGTGAGCGTGTCAAGAAAGTTGAAGAAACCTATCAAATTTCAACTTGCTACCCAAATACTTCATAGGCAAAGAGTCTGTGTTATCACATTTTATACGACAATATTTACAAACTAAACCTCCCTCCCAACTAATAAGAAACTAACAATTCATTTTCAATTTTGAACTTCAAAAAAAAGGCAGCAAATGACCTTCAACATAGCATGCATTCTATACCCATACTTTCGCATTAACATCTAAAACTTTCCCACTTGAACTCAGCAACGTCAGTTAATGGGATAACACAGTGATATTCCAAACCAATACCTGTAACATTTTGAAGGCATGCAGACGGATCTCTGAAGAGCATTCCTTCTTCACTAGAAGTAAGGAAACGTGTGCTAGAACCCTGATATCTCCAGATTTAACCTGCAACCATTGCAAGGTAACAGATCACGAATAGCTCAATCAAAAACCAATGCAAAGACACTCATAAAACCCTCAGGCATTTCTTTACAAAATTAAACAACATTAATGCTGTCCAAAACAGTGATAGATGCACCCAATTTAGGTTCAACTAAAACCTCAATCACTAGCAATCAAAACCTTAAATACGCAATCAAAAACACCAAACCCTAAAACCAGAAAAGGTAAAGCAACATCCTTTAATCTCAATCTTGTGTCTAAGGCAGGTGATCGCTAGTAAAATTTAAAACCTTTACGAAGTATATCAAGTTGCAGAAACCTCAGCATTTCAACAAGCAAATCATAACTGAAAACACTTAGACCAGCACACAATCAAATACCCAGACGCAAATCGATTTAAAAAGTGTAAAAAGTTGAAGTTTTTAGGTATACAGACAGATTCGAGGAATGCAACGGCGGCTCTGCGAGCATCGGGAGTGGAGTTATAATCGAGGACGGCGAGAATCGCTTGAGCCACGTTGCTAGCTGTGCTGTTGTTGCTAGCATCCATTGTGAAAGAGAGCTCCTTTTCCCCTTTTTTGAGAAACTCGTCTGAGTACCTTAAGAAGAAGATTCTCCTACGCGTCTTCGACTTCTTTTGAAATTCAACAGCTTGCCAGAGAGAGAATCTGCAATGGTTTTAAAGCTATTTATTATTAATTAGGTGCTAAGCCGACTCAATCTAGCGTTGAAACAAAGTCTCGTTTCCAACTAATTTTATATTTTTAAACCTCAAAATGATATTTATTTATTTTTGTCAAATTTATTACAATAGCTTGTTAATTTTATTTATTTGCAGATAATAAGGAATTATGGTGTATAAAAGAAAAAAAAAACACCACATGTTCTTATTTTTAATTTGAAAAGTACTAACTAAATTCATAAAAATAAAAATTTGTTTTAAAAAATATGTTTGAAGTTCTTATGTAATTTTTATTAGTTAATAATGGTGAATTGTATTTTTTTAAAAAAATTGTATATTTTGAAATTAGTTTGGAATTATGAAAAATTAATAAATACAGGAATAATATATTTATTGGAATATCGTGTATCAGATTCTTTTCTGTCTAAAGAAAAGAAAAAGTTGTTTTTGGTCCAAAATGGAGAAGAAATGCACTAGGAAATGCACATGTTCTTATTTTAATTTGAAAAGTACTAATTGCATTCATAAAAATATACTATTCCCTCTGTTCATAAAAAAATGTTTTTAAAAAATTGTTTTAAAAAACATGTTTGAAGTTTTTATGTAATTTTTATTAGTTAATAATGGTGAATTGTAATTTTTGTAAAACTGTATATTGTGAAATTAGTTTGGAATTATGAAAAATTAATAAATACAGGAATAATACATTTTTAGGAATATCGTGAATCAGGTTCTTTTCTGTCTAAAGAAAAGAAAAGGCTGTTTTTGGTCCAAAATGGAGAAGAAATACACTAGGAAAACGTATTTCTATATTTAATTTCTTAATTCAAAATCAAATGTTATCAAACCACTATAGAATTTAAACAAAACAAAAAAACAATAGTAGAACTAAAATAAAAATTTGCAGCTGAAGAATAAATATTCAGACAACAACAGCTCTCTTTCCATCAAACCTTCACATCCATCCTCATACTACCACCGCCACAGCCACCACTCCTTCGCGTCTCAGCTGCAATATCAGTAAACTCCACTGGCGCTAGAGGGCCAGACCACATCTCGAGAGGCTCATTGGCGTAAGAAGTAAACGAAGTTGAGCTAAAAGGTATCTCAGATGGTTCAAAACGCCTAGACAATCCCATTGGGAAACCGAGCAAACCGTCTTGGTGTGGAGGAGGGAACTTATCACTCTTGCTCTTTGCGTTTGCGTGAGTGATCATACGCATTCTCTGTCAAATGAAAAATATTAGATAATGTTTGAACAAACATGATAAGATAAAAGAAGTAGTGTTCTCTTACATCAATGTTAGACTGAACCTCAGCATTAGCCTCTGGAACCGGCATTGCTCTAACAGCTCGTTCTCGTGGTTTTGTTTTCCTTCTCCCACTCTCGTGTGCGTTTTTACGTTTTTCTCTTATTCTGTTGGCAGAAAGAACTCTCATTCACATGCATCACTCAGACATTCAAGTAAAGTTTGACACTAGAAAAGTATACCTTCTATACTCTTCATCTCGTCTCTTGGCATCGATCTCTTTAGTTGGTGGATACTTGGGGAGATCAAAAGGTTGACACGGAAGAGGATACGTTGTGAAGAACTGTTACAACACACAACATACAAAAAGTTTCAAACTTCGACATTTGATCATCCATTGTAAGCCTGCGATCATTAGCTGAACTGAACCGAAAAGCTCGGTTTTCGGTTCAGTTTAGTTTGAAGGTTCAGTTCAATTCGGCAACTAAAAAACAAATTCGGTTTTCGGTTAGATTCAGTTCGGTAACTGGTTAATTCGGTTTTCTGAAAGAAAAAAAAAACAAAATGTTACCAAATTCAATTTCAAACCGAACTAACCAAAATCTACATCGAAATAATTGAATTTAACAGAAACTTTTTGAATTTTATTCAAGCTAAACCAAAAACCAAAAATTTTGCTAGAAAATTTTGAAACTAAACAAAACCGAACAATATTTCTTTTCAGTCACTTCGGCGAGATTTTGACCTACCCGAACTAACTGAATTTCGAACTAACCAACCCAAACTAACCAAATAAACCGAACCAGCAGACCTAATCCATTGGTTAGCCATTTCCAATCTTTCTTTGCAATGTAAGTTCATAGATACTTACATCACTCATTGATGCAGATGTAGCAGTCTTACGCTCAGCAGGGTCAAGTGCAAGGAGAGTATCCATAAGAGAAACTGCCTCGGGAGAGAAATCTTTATAAACCTCTCTTATGCGCCTCTTATACTGCGGTAAGGGCCTGTGTTGAGCATGTTTACGAGTGGAAGGTAACTTAATCTTCCTCCAATACTCTTCTGAAGGTGATCCACACAGCTTATAGATCCTATGCAGCTGCTCCACCTACAAAACAAAGATTAACATAATCCATGAGAAGAGCTTTAAACTTGAAATGAAAATCAATGTCAGCCTTAAGAGTTAGAGAGCTAAAACCTCGGTTCGACCTGGCATTATCGGTCTACCAGTAAGCAACTCGCCTAAAATGCAACCTGCGCTCCATAGATCAATACCAAAACCATACTCCACAACACCATGAAGAAGCTCTGGCGCTCTGTACCACAATGTAACCACACGGTTTGTCATCTGTTGCCTTCTTCTTGGATCAAAGAACGTTGCAAGACCAAAATCACCAATTTTGAGAACTCCTTCGTCGTCTATAAGAAGGTTTGATCCTTTGATATCACGGTGAAGCACACCTCTGCTGTGACAATGCTCGAGTCCCGAGAGTAATTGTTTCATATAGCATTTCACCTGAAACTCAAAGAGTCAATACATTTTGAAACACTTGAAGAACGGTTTTGTTTTGAAAACGTTATGAAACTAACCTGTTGCTTGGTGAACTTTATGTCAGGGCTAGCGACAAGACCAGGAAGGTCATGGTGCATGTAACGGAACACTAAGTACAAACTGCTTGACATTCTGGAAGTAACCAAACCTTCTAGTTTGATTACATTGGGATGATCTAATCTCCTCAGTATCAGAATCTCTCTAGCCATAAACCTCAAGCTCTCTTTTTCCCTTACATCGCACCGCACTTTCTTTAAGGCTACGATGTTACCTGTTAGCAAGTCTTTCGCTTTGTACACATTGCTATACGTTCCTGATCCAATCTATTCACCACAAAAAGAACAGATTCAATATAACAACAAGCTGCAAAGAAGATGAACAAAGAAGACAGTACTCACTTTCTCAATTTTCTCAAAAGAATCAGCCTTTCTTGGGAGCCAACCGTTAAGAGCTTCTCCACAGATTTCAGATAACCAAGATGGCCAACCTGCAGCGACCTGCTCACCAGTCAGATGCTTTGGCGGATTACTCTTCCTCGGGTCACCGTTACTAGACCTTTTACTTTCCCCTTTTGGCTTTTCATTATCCTCTTTAATCTCATCAACTCTAGCAACAGGAACAACAATACTACTAATGGTCTCAGCTTCAGTGACGGTCTCCTTCACTTCTTTCCGTTCGTACCTAGTGCTGACTTGGTGTATAGACCCAGAAACTGAGTCTGATGAAGAAACGGGTCTTCCTAATACACAACCCATCTCATGAAACTAAGCTTCATTTGCTCAACATGTTCAACAGTAACTGCCATAAACAAAACAAAGCCCACAAATGTAAAGTCAACAGCTTTACCATCTCTGGGACAAAAAGACTTCAACTGGAACCCAGAATTCTCAAAAGGTTTCATATCTGACAGTGACAGATCAGATTAACAATAGAGCAAGTGAAGAACATCCAGTGACATGGGTACAAGAAAGTTCCTTACTTTGTGATGGAAGAGGAGCAGAGCTGGCGACCCAAATGAACAATTTGAACAAGCTAATACAGTTTGGGTTCAGGCAGGAGCGGTGTCAGTTAAAGGAATGTAAGAATCTAAAAGTAGTAACTAAAAACAGAAGTTGAGAGGGTGAAAATGAAGAGGAAGATGTGAATCAGAAGTAATTTGTTTTGAAATAAAGAAAGAGCATTTAGTTAAAGCAAAACAAAAATTAACAATAACGGCTTTGGGGAAAGCGAAGGTAATTGATTGATACACACACAAAAAGACATAAGAGTCAACAGACCAAAACACAAGCCTTCCACTAATTAAGGAGAAAGAAACCAACTTTCAATTCACATATTAGCTATAGTTGTGTGTTAAAATATTAGACATCAAAACCACAACTATCTTTGGTTACACAAAATTTGTTTGAACAATATTTTAAAGATTTTGAAAGTTTCGGATCAAATTTACCTAACTATTAATGTTGTTGTAATATTTAAATTTGTCGTCATGTAATTTTTAAAAGCTTTTTTGTTGTTAAGTTTATTTTGTATTGTTGTCGTCTAAATCTAGTTTTAAAATATTTTAAATCTTATTTTAAAGTTTTTCTAAAATTTATGTGTACAACTTAAATTTATAAAAAAATTGAGACTTTTATGAGATATAATTCTGTAAGGATTAATATGATAAGCGAAAAATATTTAAGAACTATAAAAGTGATGTATAATTGTAGGAAACAAAATGCAAACAAAAATATGAAACTTCAAATTTGAACTTTTAAATAGTAAAATTTCAAATATATAATTTTACTTCTCAAAACTTTAAATTTGAAGTTCTTAAATTTTTTTTTACAAAGCAAAAACTTGTCTTTTAGAGATGCTCTTAATCAATGAAACCACAAAATCAATACATTTTCATCTCACCATTGTGATATAACAAACTAAGTCCCACATTGGAGAATTAGACAAGGAGTGTCTAATATATAAAGAGATGTCCAACTCTAATAGTACGAGGCCTTTTGGGATGGAAACCAAAAGTAAATCCATGCGGGCTTGCCAATTAGGCCCAAAGTGGACAATATCGTACTAATCCGATAATATAGAGTTGGACACTGGATTTTACAATCCCAACAATTGGTATCAGAGCCGGTTGACGAGAAATCTGCAAGAAAGACCGAAATACCCTTTGAGTGATGAATGAGTGATGAATGGGTATCCTATGAGTTAGGAATGAGAGGTGTGTGGCAGAAATCAAGTCAGAAGATTCTGGAAGTCAGTTGTGGAACACGAGATGAATGTGATCCTTAGTTTGAAGGGGAGAATGTGATATAACAAACTAAGTCCCACATTGGAGAATTAGACAAGGAGTGTCTAATATATAAAGAGATGTCCAACTCTAATAGTACGAGGCCTTTTGGGATGGAAACCAAAAGTAAATCCATGCGGGCTTGCCAATTAGGCCCAAAGTGGACAATATCGTACTAATCCGATAATATAGAGTTGGACACTGGATTTTACAATCCCAACAACCATTACCTTAAGATACAGTAATTGGGATTGAGATGGCGTCGTTTATTTTCCATCTCTCCAATCAAAAAAGCCCCAATTATTAAGACTGCATTGTTGACCAAACAGGAGACAAAAAAAGCTAAGAAATCAGTGATACATTCTGTCTTTTTTGAATAAAGCATTTTAGAAACAAAAACATTGGGAACATGTCAAGAACCAAATCAAACGATGCTCTGGAAAAGATATAGAAGCGTCGTAATCACCAACAAAGTACTAAGTTGGGCCTTTAACGGGCCTATAGTTGGTGGATCAAGACCTCTAGTCAACCTCACTGGGAACGGTTTGCTGAGCTTTGTCAGATGCTACACTTAAATTTGTCAAGTAGAAATGATGTACAAGTTTCTAGGAAAATGACTAACACAATACCTTCCATACAAAACCATGAGCAAGTTCTTAAGAGCAAAACAAAAACAGGACATTTTGTGGGTTTGTGTTCCTGAGAAAACGTTATAAAGATAATAAGCGTACACATTCAAAAACAAAAAAAACTTCTAACTTCAGACGTCGCTCTTCTTTTTCTTCTTATCCTTCTTTTCTTTCTTCTTGGCAGGTAGATCTGCTTCTTCTTCCTCGTGTTTCCTCTTCTTCTTCTTCTTTGACGGTTCCTCTGCTTTGGCCTCCTCTTCGGCTTCAGGCTCTACTTCTGTTTTCTTCTTCTTCGACTTCTTCTTAGACGGCTCCTCGGTCTTGGCCTCTTCCTCCTCAGCCTTCTTCTTCTTCTTTTTATCTTTCTTCTCTTTAACACCGTTCTCAGCTGTGGAAGTTTGTCCAAGAAGAGAGTCTGCAGCAGTGTTGTAAGTCTGCACAAAACAATAGTCCAAAAAAGCTTTAACCCTTTAAGCAAAATAATCAAGTCCACAATTCAGTTGCACAATAAATTCAAATAATCTCACCTTAGCAGGAGTGATCAGACCTCCAGATCCATTTTTCTTATCCTTGTCATACACTTCAATCTTCGGTTTGCCTTTAGCTGAACCAGACAGACGTCCTAAGTCTTTTCCTTCCAGAGCTCTCAACCGTGCCTCAACCTGTCCCAATACAATTACACAACAATGGTAACCATTATTAAAGGATTCAGATAAAGATATAATTCAAGAAAAAATATATTAGAAGAGTACCTTCAAACGGCTCTCCACTCCCATAGTGTTGTCTTCACCATCACCAAGAGCATCACAACGGATAGCAAGGGCGGCTTTAGCAGCTAGCGACCGTGAGATTTTACCTTTGCTCTTCGGTGGCGCTTGGCCAACCAAAGAAGCATGGTAGATTAGACCGTATTTCGGAGTGGCGTGTTTGGTCTTGAGGGCTCTAAAGAGAGCTTTCTCAGCTCCAAGAATCTGAACCGTGCTCCCAGGCTGCTTTGAGAGGTTCAACAAACTACCACCGTGAGATATTAAGCGAGCACCGACAAGCTCTCCGACGAGTGCAGTCAGGTTCGGTGCGATTGTGTTCATTCTGCTCTTCAGGTAGTCATAAAGCTGAGCTCTGTACTCGGCAAGAGACAGAACCTGGTCGCAGAGTTCCCTGATGTGCATCAAATCAAGGTCACTGACTTCAGTTCCCATAGATATCACAGAAGCCTCTTTTAGTTCGGCTTCGATTTCATCAGCCAATATCTGAAATGGCGACAGAAACTAATGTTATAGAAAGAAGCAACCTTAGTTTCAGTAACAAAGAGAATGGGAAACAAGGCTTCACCTCAGAGAAGTCTAGCTTGGCTGCATTAATCCGATTCCCCATTAACTTAACAGACTTGGCATATAAGATATTGTCCGAGATGATCTTAGCAAGCTCGGGAAAATGCCAACCGTACCATTCACGAACCCTCATAGCGTAGGTGTTGAGCTCTTTGTCAAGATCATCAAGCAGACCAATAGCTTGGATGATCATAGTATCAACCTGTCAAAAAAAAAGTAAAAGTTAAACATAACCAATCATAATCTAGAGGGCTATACAGAAGTTTCATAATCAAATGCACTAAGAAAGATTATTACCTTGTCAGAGCTGAACTTTAGTTTATATCTAGCAAGACTGTGAGACAACCCCAAGCTCATTGGAGCCAAGTCTTGATCACCTAAACCAGATATAAGTTCGGAAAGCTGGCTTCTCACACCACGCAACAGCTCCATAACAGCATTGTTGTGGACACAATCTATTTTCTACAGGAGTTCAAAGCAAATCCATAAGAAACAAATCCATATCCAGACATAAAAAAGGAAAAAATAAAAATTCCAAACGAATCACACACCAGTTTCTCCTTGATAATGTTTCCAAGCTTCGAATCAGCCACAGCTAAGGTTTCACCTTCGCAGTTAGCTTTCAGAAACTTGCGGAGACCCTTGCTGGGAGCTCCCTCCAGCAACTTAGCAACAGCTTCAAGTGCTTCAGAGGTGTTGTCAAACTTGTCAAAAGCTTTAAGCTTCACCATCTGTATAAACACCAAAACGGTATGAGAAACCTTAACATACAACACATAGACTCAATATGGATTTTCTCCAAAAACAGATGAATCACCTTTCGAGCTGAGTCTGCAGACGAAAACACATTACCCAAATCCTACAAACACCAAATAGACATACTTAGAATAAAAAAAAATATCCACACACAGACCAAGGTTAGATAAGAACAAAAAAATGGTGAAGATAGTCACACCTCAACGTTTGATAGCTTTCCTTCATCTAATACTTTGAACAGAGCGAAACCGCCAGGTGTCTCAAACAGTACAAGCATCTTCACAAGCTTAAGTCAACACCTGCAAATATAAGATTAAAAGAAATTACTTTTTTTTTAAATCAGCTAAATGTATACTCTTATAACTACATAAAGCTAAAGTTTTTCGAAGCTAAAACTAGTAAAGAAACAACTTTTAAGAGAAACTCTTATTTACAAATCATATCCTCATGGGAAACAAACAAGATAGACAGAACACGAGTTAAGACCGATGCTAATGTTAAGAGTTTGAAACTCCACACCATGACAAGAACTATCCCTAACACAAAAACCAAAAAAATGAAAGCCATGCAGAACTGATTGGTACCTCGGAGGATCTACGAACAGCTGAAGGATTGGAGAGACGGAAAAGAGAAAGTGGTCAGGAGCCGAGTGGTAGCTAGGGTTTAACAGGGTATTAGTTTTTATATAGTTGTTGAAGAAGAAGGCTATGAGTTCCTCAAAACGCTGCGTTTTGTTGCGAAGTGGCGCTCGTTTATAACTTTGCTGTAATCTAGGGTTTTCAATATCCAGCTTGTTGGGCCTGATCAAACTCGGCCCATTAAGTTGAATGCAACAAGTAGTTAAGATCTTATGTTTCGTTTTGGTAACAAAAGATGGAACCTTTATAAAGACAACTGAGATGGAATCTTCGAAGTTGTTGTCTTTACTGAGAGTATGCACGAGTGCAAATTCTCTAAGACAAGCCAAGCTTCTTCGCCAGAGGATACTGATAGACTTCTATTATATTGGGACTGACGTGGAAAGGTGAGCTTCTGACGTGGACAAGAAAGAAGGAGATGAGAGACTCTAATGGTCTTGGAAGGTTTGCGGTTGAAGAAGATTCACGTCAAGGCTGAGATATAAATAGAGTTCTTCTTCTTCAATTGTTCGGCATGCTTTGTATATTGATGTTGTAGACGCTATGAGTCTCGGCACGGTCGCCATGAGATCGTCGTGATCAATCATCTTCGCCATGAGAAGGTGATTGTGATCGGAATCTGCAAAGCTATCTTGTATTCATTGCTCTATCTTGCATTCTGGTTTGATTGAGGAGTTAGAGATATCAATACTCTATCATTGGTGCGGTGAGCGTGGAGAAGTAAGGGGAGTGGCAAAAGGGTAGAGAGAGAGATGCTGGATCGTGTAAGGCATATATACCTGTCATGCTTCATCTCAGTGGAGATATACGTTGGTTGATGAGTGCATACATGCTTATTTTCCTACAAGCTTGAGGGCAAGCTTGTTTTCAAAGGGGGAAGTATTGATAGACTTCTATTATATTGGGACTGACGTGGAAAGGTGAGCTTCTGACGTGGACAAGAAAGAAGGAGATGAGAGACTCTAATGGTCTTGGAAGGTTTGCGGTTGAAGAAGATTCACGTCAAGGCTGAGATATAAATAGAGTTCTTCTTCTTCAATTGTTCGGCATGCTTTGTATATTGATGTTGTAGACGCTATGAGTCTCGGCACGGTCGCCATGAGATCGTCGTGATCAATCATCTTCGCCATGAGAAGGTGATTGTGATCGGAATCTGCAAAGCTATCTTGTATTCATTGCTCTATCTTGCATTCTGGTTTGATTGAGGAGTTAGAGATATCAATACTTTATCATTGGTGCGGTGAAACTGAGATCGAATCTAACGCGGTGACGATGAAGTCCGGTGAATCGGCGGCGAGAATCGAGAGATGCAATGGATCTGTTGCTGGATTCGTTGGAGGCGCTACTGAGTTTGACGGAAGTTACAGAGGTTGCGAAGGTTATGGAAGTTACGGATCCATTCGACGTGATACAACAGCTTTTCAGAGAGGTTGGAATCTGGAGTTCGATGCGATGAAGGTGGCAAAGACGAAATCTATGGATTTTCCGGCGATTAATAGAGACTCGCGGTCGTCGTCGCTCGATCAACAGACGATGAAATCTATGGATGTTCCGGCGGTTAACAAACTGGAGTCGCGATCGTCGTTCGAGAGTGACAGTGCTGTGTTGATGGAATATTTGACTGGTGGACTCCAAAAATTCCTTGCATCGAGGAGATCTGCCATGAATGATAATCGGAGTATGATATCAGGGAAGGAGAAATTGGCCTCAGGAGTGATAGATGGTGACCTGCGAAAGAACGAAGCTCCGACATCTGTGACATTTCATTCTCAGGTATCGCTTCAGAATCTGGAACAGAACCGGAAGGATTCTCAATTAGGTTATCGAGCTGGTGTGTTGAATGTTGAAAGTAGTGATCATATTATCAAAAATGCTGAGATGCCTGTGTTTGAGGACTTGCCTATGTTTGATGGAGCAAATCCAGAAAGTTGGATTGTGAAAGCTGATCGGTTCTTTCGTCATTATGAAGATGATGCAAAACTAGACCTCATTTTTCTGTATTTGGAAGGAGCTGCTCGTCGATGGTTCTATTGGGTGAGGCGCAGAACGAAATTCAAGGATTGGAGTGACTTCAAGTGCAATTTGTTGGCTCAATTTGGTCCTGCTCCGAGTTGTTTTTCAGCAGCAGTGAACCAGAAAGAGTTAGTTTCCGAGCTTGTTCCTGAAAGAGAATTGTTGAAGAAGACAGTAACTGTGGAAGTGAATTTGAAAGAAGAATCACCTTCTAGCAATGAAGATGTTCTTGAGGCAGAAGTGGGGACGAAAACAGCATCGCCATGTGTAGAAGAAACTATTGTTTGTCATATCCCTAGTTGCTCTTCCCCAGAAATGATGTTCAAGTCAAGCTTATTTCCTACGGCTGATCAAAAGACAGAAGTAAAGGATAAGAAAGACTCAACTGAGAACATGGAACAAAAAACTGTTGTAGAGAGTGAGATATCAATCACTGCTGGTGTGGAGAAGGCTGATTCGTCTTTGGTGAAAGTTCCAAGTTGTTCTTTGGTGAAAGGGACACAGCATGATTCATTGATGTCATGCAAGTTTTCTGTTCTTAAGCCAAGAGTTGTGCAGGAGAGGCAGCCGCCAAGTACAGAAGAAACCAAGGAGATATCTTTTCCAAAAGCTGCAGAGTTGCCTTACAACTGGACTACGGTTTTGAAACCTGCAATCATGAGTGAAAGTTTTGAGTACTATGATGGTAGAATATTTTCTGTGTTGCAGCCAAGCTCGTGTACCAATCTGGTTTCATCTGAAGTTTACTGTGTTCAGCAAAGTGTTACTCAAGTTAGAAGTATAACAAGTGAGCACCACCAGAGGAAGTTCTATATAACACGGAAGTTTAAATACAAGTCTAGAATGCTGCAGCAGTTTTGGAATCATAGTGAACAGCTGGAAGTAGTGGAGTGTTCCAATGTGACATCCATCAGTCCTTACATAATTTTAGAAGAGAGTGTGGCAGTGGTGATAAGGTGGTTACAAGGGAACACGAGACATGATTCCCAAAGCATGAAAAGACTTATTCTGGGTGATATCAAGTCCCACATATGGCATAAATGGAGATCTAAGCCAGAGAATTTGATGAACATGTCGGAAGCTATGACGTTTCGAGTGGTAACTTCTCAGCTTGTGCAAGATATGATACCTACCAGTTCTACACTGTGGTCTCTGCGACTCGGGAAATTAGCTGATAAAAACGTGGTATCAACAGACTATCCAGAGAAGCGGACATGTTACAGTAGGCAGCAGCTCATCATGTCCTCTATGGGTTTGAAAACGATTTTAACTCACATACAGAATCGGTTCGGTACAAATTGTGGTTTATGGGGATCGTTGGAGTATCAGTTGTGGTGGATTTTGAGCAAATGTGTGAGAAGATTCATGAAGAAAGAGTACTCTTCTACATGGCCCCGTGGGAGGTACAAGACCGTAGCTTGTGCGGCAGGTTTACATAGCAGTGCTGTTTCAGACTGGGATGATCAGATTCATAGAGTCAAAGACAATCTTTTGCTGAAGAAAGCCATTAACTCACTTCTCTTTTCTCTAGACTTGAGTGAAATTATTTGGCAGTGGTGGTGTTTAGAGTTGCAGCAATGGGGATCTTTTCAGGGGAATGAGTCCATCATTTTTCTCAGCACAAGCTTGTGGTCAAGCTTAATTTCAAGGATGGGAGTATACAAGAGAATACTTGCTGGCTTGTTCTCAGTTGATGTGCTGATTTGGTGGTTTGCAATGACAAGCAAGACTGGTCTTTTCGAGGAAGACGTTAGACAACTGTGGGAAAAGGAAGTATTGATTGCACATTATCTCTTACAAGTTGTGAAGCATCAGTTGAATAATGAAAGATGCAATTTATGGATACACATCAAGAGGCAGTTACAACAAGTTCTCGTACAACAAAGGCATAAGTGGAAGAAGTGTTCCAAAACATGGATGTTCAGATACAAAGCCAGACTAAAGCAAGTGCAAGTTCTACCATTACATGTTATGCTTAGTCCTTGGAGTAGCTCTTGCTTTGTTTGGCATCGCTGGAGAAGTAAGGGGAGTGGCAAAAGGGTAGAGAGAGAGATGCTGGATCGTGTAAGGCATATATACCTGTCATGCTTCATCTCAGTGGAGATATAGGTTGGTTGATGAGTGCATACATGCTTATTTTCCTACAAGCTTGAGGGCAAGCTTGTTTTCAAAGGGGGAAGTATTGATAGACTTCTATTATATTGGGACTGACGTGGAAAGGTGAGCTTCTGACGTGGACAAGAAAGAAGGAGATGAGAGACTCTAATGGTCTTGGAAGGTTTGCGGTTGAAGAAGATTCACGTCAAGGCTGAGATATAAATAGAGTTCTTCTTCTTCAATTGTTCGGCATGCTTTGTATATTGATGTTGTAGACGCTATGAGTCTCGGCACGGTCGCCATGAGATCGTCGTGATCAATCATCTTCGCCATGAGAAGGTGATTGTGATCGGAATCTGCAAAGCTATCTTGTATTCATTGCTCTATCTTGCATTCTGGTTTGATTGAGGAGTTAGAGATATCAATACTCTATCAGATACTCGCGGTGGGGTTACAAAACGATGTCGTTCTATGCAAAAGTCTGATCAATGTCTACTTCGCTTGTAAAGACCATTTCTCAGCGAGACTCGTCTCCGAGGACAATATCGATGTCCAATCAGATGTCTACGTATGGAACTCCCTCTTGTCCGGTTACGCAAAGAGCTCCATGTTCAACGAAGCTCTCGAGGTTTTCAGGAGACTGGTGAATTGCCCATTTTGCGTTGCGGATTCTTACACGTACCCAAATGTGATCAAGGCCTGTGGCGCGCTGGGTAGAGAGTTTCACGGTAGAATGATTCATAGTGTTGTGGTGAAGAGTGGGCATGTTAGTGATGTGGTCGTGGCTAGCTCTTTGGTTGGGATGTACGCGAAGTTTGACTTGTTGGGAGATTTAGTACAAGTGTTCGACGAAATGCCTGAGAGAGACGTTGCGTCTTGGAACGCGGTTATGTCTTGTTTTTATCAAAGCGGGGAGGCGGAGAAGGCTATGGAGTTTCTTGATAGGATGGAAAGGTGTGGCTTTGAACCTAACTCGGTGTCGCTGACGGTAGCTGTATCAGCTTGCTCGAGGCTGTTGTGTTTGGAGAGAGGGAAGGAGATCCATAAAAATTATGTGAAGAGAAGGTTGTTTGAGTCAGATGAGTATATGAGCTCTGCTCTTCTGGATATGTATGGGAAGTGTGGGTGTTTGGAGATGGCGAGAGAAGGTTTTGAGCACATGCCTAGAAAGAGTTTGGTTGCTTGGAACTCTATGATCAGAGGATTTGTCGGTAAAGGAGATAGTAAGTCATGCATTGACCTTTTGAGTAGAATGATCATAGAAGGGACTCGGCCTAGTCAGACAACCTTGACTAGTATTCTAATGGCTTGCTCTCGGTCGTCGAATCTCCAGCATGGAAAATTCGTACACTGTTATGTGATTAGAAGCTTTGTAGAGGCAGATGTTTTTATGAACTGTTCGCTGATTGATCTTTACTTCAAGTGTGGTGAAGTAAAGTTGGCTGAAACCATCTTTGCAAAGACACAGAAGGATGTAGTTGAGTCGTGGAATGTTATGATCTCTGGTTATGTCAGTGTTGGTGACTGGCTTAAGGCTATTGAAGTGTATGACCAAATGGTGAGCGTTGGAGTGAAGCCAGACGCAGTAACTTTCACAAGTGTTTTACCTGCTTGTTCGCAACTGGCTGTGTTGGAGAAAGGCAAGCGGATTCATTTGTCCATTCGCGAGAGTGGGCTCGAAACTGACGAGTTGATGATAGGTGCACTTCTTGACATGTATTCCAAATGCGGCGATGTTAAAGAAGCTTCTAGAATTTTTGAAAGTATGCCAAAGAAGGATGTTGTGTCCTGGACCGTAATGATCTCTGCGTATGGATCTCACGGTCAGCCCAGAGAAGCGCTTCACCATTTTGATGAAATGCAGAAGCTTGGTGTAAAACCTGATTCTGTTACTTTTCTTGCTTAGTTTTTTAATGAAATGAGATCCAAGTACGGAATCAAGCCTAGTACTGGACACTACTCGTGCTTGATTGACATTCTTGGCCGAGCAGGTCGGTTGCTTGAAGCTTACGACATAATTCAACTAAAATCAGAGAGGAGAGATGATGCAGAGCTTCTCAGAACTCTCTCCTCCGCCTGTTGCTTGCACCGGGATCATTCATTGGGAAGTAGAATCGCAACGTTGCTTTTGGAGAGATATCCAGATGATGCGTCCATGTACACTCCCTTGTTCAGTTTGTATGCTTATGGTGAGTCATGGGATGCAGCAAGGGAAGTCAAATGAAGATGAAAGAAGTGGGAGTGAAGAAGAAGCCTGGCTGCAGTTGGATTGAGATTAATGAACAAGTGTGCCACTTCTTTGGTGAGGACAGGTCTCATCCACAAGCTGAGAATGTTTATGAATGTCTTTCCCTTTTAAGTGGCCATATTGAAGCTAGTCAATGATTACTCTACCTGTTGTTGCATCTGTCCCAAGACAATAACATGTCAGGCAACACATAGCGCACTTCCTGGCGAGTTTACCTTGTGTTACCTAGCTAGAGCCACTCTGTAATTAAAGATTATGTCCTCAGGTTTCTTCCAAATTTATGCTCGTACAGTGGCTAACCTCATGGAGACGAGACCTGGAAATCACAGAATCAGCTTGTTAAGACCAGAGTCAACATGTTCTTGTAAGATGAAAACCTCTCAAATTCGATAAAAATGTAGAATTAGATAAAGAGGTCTACATTTTTTTAAGAAAATGTAGAAGATATATGTGAACTAAAATTTTCGAAAAGTCAACGGTTTATCAAATTTAATGTGTGTAGATTCAAATTTAACACGTCTCTGTACGTCATGAAAGACTAAAGAAACAAGAAACCTTGTATACGAATGGGATAATGGGAGGCCGCTCCTCAAGGAAAAAAAGGTACCAACTTTTGTCTTTGAACGGACCTACCATGAACCTGATTCTCTAATCATTTTTCATTTTTAATTATTTATTTTTTCTAATGCTCGATGCTCAGAAGTCGTACTAATCCACTATTTTGTTTGAAGAAGGAACAGAGTAACATAGAGAGAGAGAGAGAGAGAGAGAGACAGTGGAAGATGTTCCATTTCTGAAATCAAGACCATCATCATCATTCATCACCAGACAAAAACAGTGTTCAATCATTTGACAAAGCCTTCCACTTTCCAACTCACACCTTTTTCAAAAATCAAAACTTGTGTTGGGTTGTTGTATTGTCTCTCACTTGCTGGATATTTTGCCTCTGAGAAGATATCAGGTTTCTTTTGATTACTAGCTTTAAACCCATTTATACAGACATACATATATGTGAGAATCTGGTTCTGTTTCTCTCTGTTTAATGCTTTACCAGTTGAGATTCTTCAAAGTCTGGATTTTACTTTTTTTGTTCCTTCTCTGGTAATTCTTATGTATTACTACTAGTTTGCTTCATCTTCACTTCTCTCATTTCTTTTAAATATTTAATTTTTCCCGAAGGGTTTTCTTGTTTCTGACAAATAAAAACCTTTTTTATTTTCTCTCTGCTGGGAACTTACAATAATCAATTATCTGTCCTGAGTTTTATGACAACTCAAGTTGTCTTCTTGTTCAGAGTTCTGTAATAGAGTACTATAATAATGATAAGTATTTAGTGTTGTTTTTTCTTTGTTCCTAACTACCATTCTACATTGCATACATTGAGTTGTTGTCGTCGTCCATTCCACTCCCACTTCCTCTTTGATATTTTTTTTATTCTGTCAGAAGTTGGATCTCGTTTCATTTGAGCTAAGAAAAATGTTAATTTCAGCTGAAAAAGAAGAGATCTTGATCTCTCAATCTCCAGTTAGCTCAATGTCGGTCCCTGAATCTTTTGAATCGCCACAACCTGTTCCTTTGGTCTACACCGATGTAACTGTTGTTCCCGAGCATGAGAGAAATGAGCTTGAAAAGTCAATATCAAGCCTCGAAGGTATCTCCTCATATGCTCGTCCTCTAAGTTTTCTCAACGCCATATTTGTTTAAAGTATGATTTCTATTTGATCAAGAAGTTTAAAATGAATCTTAGTTTAGTTTGATCTGGGTTGGTATTTTACAGGGGAGGTTTTGGAATTGAAGTCAAAGCTAAAGTCATTGGATGACAAGAGAAAGGAAGTTCTGAATAAGATTATAGACACTAAAGGTTGTAACTCTACAATGCTAAAACCTAGATTAAATTTGATTCTTGTCTTAAAAGATTGCCTTCAATTTGCAGGAAGCATACGTGTGTTTTGTAGAGTTAGGCCATTTCTATTGACAGAAAGGAGACCGATCAGGGAACCTGTTTCGTTTGGATCAGACAATGTTGTTGTTAGATCTGCTGGTGTTCGAAAGGAGTTTGAGTTTGATAAAGTTTTCCATCAATCAGCAACTCAAGGTTAGTCTCCTGCTAGGCTTTAGTGATTCCCCTCTTCTTTGCATCTTAGCTTTCTGTTTCCTAAACTTCCAGTTGTGAGTAAATGAGGCCTTCTCATGGTTGAAAAAAAAACTATGTAGAAGACGTTTTTGGAGAAGTGAAACCGATTCTTAGATCTGCACTCGATGGTCACAATGTGTGTGTCTTGGCATATGGTCAAACTGGGACAGGAAAGACTTTCACCATGGTTAGTCATTTTTATTGATTCGAAGAGTTGCTTTTTTCCTAAGCTAAGGAAGAGCTTTGTCTTTTGTCTTGTTTAGGATGGCACAAATGAGCAACCAGGCCTGGCTCCTAGAGCTATTAAGGAGCTTTTCAATGAAGCTTCAATGGATCATACACATTCGGTGACTTTTACGATGAGTATGCTGGAAATCTACATGGGTAACTTGAAAGATCTTTTGTCTGCAAGACAGCCTCTGAGGTTTAATGAAGCCTCAACTAAATGGTAAGTATCCAAAGGCTTATCTCTAAAACCTTAATCATTTTTCTAAGTACTTCCTCTTGTCTGCAGCAACCTCAATATTCAAGTAGACTCAAAGGGTTCGGTCGAAATTGAGGGTTTGACTGAAGTGGAAGTGCCTGACTTCGCAAAGGCTAGATGGTGGTACAACAAAGGAAGACGAGTCAGATCAACTTCTTGGACAAATGTGAATGAAGCTTCAAGCAGATCTCATTGGTAGGTTCCTAATGAGTTCAACTGTGTTGTCATTTCCCAAATCAGTTATGTCATTTCAATTCTTATTCAACTAGTTTATCTCTAGTTTAACAAGGATTACAATCTTTCGTCGAGGGGATGGTGTGGGGTCAAAAACTGAAGTTAGCAAGCTTTGGATGATAGATCTCGGAGGAAGCGAGAGGCTCTTAAAAACCGGTGCAATAGGGCAAACTCTGGATGAAGGAAGGGCCATAAACCTCTCACTTTCCGCTCTTGGAGACGTGATTGCAGCTTTAAGGAGAAAGAAGGGTCATGTGCCCTACAGGTAAGCAGCTCTCAGCTTTTAATTTCCTGTCACACACATATGCCATTGAAGCAGAGACATCATGCTACTGAGTTTTAACTTTTTCTTTTTTTTCTTGGTTGCAGAAATAGCAAGCTAACTCAAATCCTTAAAGATTCTTTAGGTAAAGGCATACGGTTGCTTATAATATTATTTTTTAAAGGTGTTTTATGATTGCCATATACTGAAGTTATGTAAGTTTGATTGCTTTCATGAGTTTAATTAGATATGTGAACTTTTAACCTTTCTAGGTACTAGATCAAAGGTTCTGATGCTTGTGCACATAAGTCCACGTGATGAAGATGTCGGTGAAACAATATGCTCTCTGAGCTTTACAAAACGTGCGAGAGCCATAGAGTCTAATAGAGGATTAACAGAAGTAAGCACTAAAGCACATGCACTGCAGTATTTGCATATTTAATTAGATCCACTGATTGCTGAATGTTCTCATCGTCATTGCTTAGGAACTTCGAAAGCTAAGAGAAAAGAAAATATCAGAACTTGAAGATGAAATGCAAAACACTCAAGAAAGTTGCAAGAAGATCATAACGCGCTTACAGGAAGCAGAGTGCCTGCTTACTGAAAACAAGAAACTCTTGCGGACCACTCATGAGAAGTATGAAGAAGACATGGAAGAGAAACTTCTTTCACCTATAAATCATCTCAAAGAGACTGATGCAACTCCAAAATCATCTGATAAACTTGTTAAAATAAGCAAGAGTTCAGGGTTTGTCCCACGTTTCATGACTTCAACTGTTACTAGTCGTCTAAGGCAAACAATGTCAGAGAAGGAAATCAATGCAAGGCCTCAGAGCATAAGATCAGTTGCTAAAACTCTTACTCAGATCTCCACTTCTCAGTCGCTTAGCCTCTCTGACTCACGTAGCAGAGGTCTCCTTCGAAGATCATACACAAAGCCGATTCAAACTGCATCTAACAGTGGAACACCAGAAGCGCCTAAAAGGGATATCAAAGACCTTTCTTTCCAGAAAAAGAATCTCAATGATACTTCTTTGCCAAGGAGCAAGATGGTTACTTCATCAGATCCGAATGTGAGAGCTAAACTTTGTCATCACAGGAGAAGAATGTCAAGCTTGACATGATCTAACATAAGTCAATCAAGAACCAAGTCTTTCTTTTTTTCTTTTTACATGCCCTTATGAATTTGCGAGTTCTAGTCTAGGTGATGGTCCAGTTGGGAGTTGAGGGCCATTGGCACTTGTGGATGTTGCAGTTCTGGTTTTATAAGGACACAACACTCAAGTTACTCTTTGTTCTTACAGCTGAGAGCTTGCCTATATGTTTTGT
Organism: Brassica napus; assembly: GCF_020379485.1. Taxonomy (NCBI): domain Eukaryota; kingdom Viridiplantae; phylum Streptophyta; class Magnoliopsida; order Brassicales; family Brassicaceae; genus Brassica; species Brassica napus. The sequence goes on from NC_063439.1 coordinate 23,046,966, forward strand.
TTTGTGTGGGATTGTTTTCTCAAATCTTTCTTTGGATTGGTGTTAGCTTTTGATTTTGGATGTTCTTATGGTGTTGACAGAAACTGGATCATAATTAATACTTCAGATCCAGTCTTATTTGGGGGTTTCAAAAAGAGAAATGTGAAAGGCACTTGATGGGTCTTATTTGGGGGTTTCAAAGAGAGGAGTGTGAAAGGCACTTGATGGTTTCTCTTTTTTCTTTTTTTGTAATCTTTTGAAGATCCTAATGAAACAATAGAATACAATATTCCTACTCATGTAACAAGTCTTTAATTATACAATTTGATACATTAATGGATGATACTATTTCTATAAACTTGTTTAAATATATAGTTTTAACCTATTTGTTGACAGTAAATTACGACAACAAATTTTGTGCAATTAGTCAGGATCTATTAACTTTGAAATATTATTTACTCCTAAAAAGGAGAAAATTGACAAACTATGACACATCCAATTTGAGTTTGTTACAATAGGATTTAGACATTAGAAGTAGGAGATTAGGAATTAGATTAAATTTAATTTAATACAATTTTAACTTTATAGAATCGAACTAAGGTTTTTTTTTTAACTAAACAGGTAGTCACAACCTTTGGTTCATAAAGGTGACATGTTATGTTCACTGGTCAGACATTTGTCCTCTGAAAAACCTAGTTCAAGATTATAAAACAACAAACTTGGTTTTCGGTTAAAAATTCAAGATTATAAACGTCTCCAATTTCTATTTTAGAGCAGAAGATTCATGGCTGCATTGTTAGACACGACTTGAGCTGGTGTCCTTCCTGCGGTGTTCAAGGAAGTAATCTGAGGTTCCATAAAATCATCAATCCTCATTGCAGCATCATGAAGGGGTGTGTTACCGGCAAAGTCGGTTGCTCCTACAACAACACCAACCAGCCAAAGAACCGGGAGACCTCTTGAATCTCCCAAACTAAGAATTAAATTAAAAAAATATTTCTAAAAATATTTAACATCCCAAAAAGTAAAAGAAACACACAAAAATAAGAAAACATTTTTAGCTTTAATATCTACTCCTAGAGACATTTTTCTTCTTATTCTCCGTTTTCTGATACATTTTTTTCGTTTGTTTTTTTCTTTCATTGCAGTTATTTTCCATCTTTTATAATTTCTTCTTTGTTTCTTTTTGATTAGTATAACAAGAATGATGTATGTTTCTCTACTTTTATTTGAATCTTTTGATTCGGTCGCTGAATTCCTCTTCCGATTTTATGGTAAATCAGTCATTCATAAATGATGATGATAAGTTGACTAAAAACGATCTTAAAGAATATAACGTGAAAAATGAGTAGAAAACTCACTAGATATTTCGGTAGATTTAGAAAATATATCATATGAAATTTTATTTTTAAGAATTTAAGGGGGGTTTATTGTACTTGGGATTTCATAAAATTTTGGGTTTTGTTCAAATCATCTCTTATTGAATATGGTATTTATAAAAGTTCTAACAAATCCATGGTTATTGGATATAGTATTTGTACAAATCCTATCAAAACTCCCCTTATTGTAAAATATGGATTTCATCAGTAATTTATATCAAAGATCATTTTGAATTATTAGAAAAAAAAGATTTACACTACAGATTCAATAGAAACAAATACCATCTAAAGAGATGGAATTTTAAAAAATAATTTTATCTCTCGTATCAGCAGCCGAGGGGCCTTTTGTTTAGAGCATCTCCAAAAGAAACTCTATAACTCCAAATATAGAGTTTTTTGCTCTCCAAAAAGAAACTTCAAAACTTCAAATTTGAAGTTTTGAAGAGTGAAACTTCAAATATAGAGTTTCACTTTTCAAAACTTCAAATTTGAAGTTTCATCTTTTTATTTGCATTTTGGTCCTTACAAATATAGATCATATTTATAATTCTTTAATATTTTTCTGTTTATTTTTTTAATCCTTAAAACTTTTATATCTCATAAATATAAATTTAAGTTTTACGCATGAAATTAAATAAAAATTTTAAAACAAGATTTATAATATTTTAAAACTAGAATTAAACAACAAGAATATTACAAAAAACCATAATAAAAACTTATTAAAAAGACACATGAAGACATAATTATTACTCAAATTTAAATATTATAACAACACTAATAGTCTGGTAAATTTGCTCCAAAACCTCACAAATCTCCAAAATATTGCCCAAACAAATTTTGTGTAACCGAAGATGATTGTTGTTGTTGCTCTTGACGCCTTTTTTGTACGATTTTTTCTTGTTCAGATCGAATGTATTCACGAATATTAACATCATCGATAGACTCTAAGTTTTTTAGAAAAATTTTATTTTCCTCTTTTACTTCTTTAAAAGCTAATTTTTTGCTTCATTTTGCAGTCGTAATTCAATCATCTCATGATCTTTTTTCTGCTTGTTGTACTTTCGTTTAGGATTTTTTCATTTGATGATATCAAACTATCAGCGGGTATAAAAAATGCACTAGTTGATCATATATGGGAGCATTACGAAAATAATTTTATGGAATAATATAGTATTTGCTTGCAGTTTAATATTTAATTATGTACTTTTATTTATAATTTTATATTTTAGTGTAAGACTTTTTTAATTAATATTTCTGTAATATTTATATATATATGTACTAGTTATTTATAGAAGTTTTATAAATTTACATCAACTATGACAAATATAAGGATTATAGTGTAAAATATAAATAATTTTGAAGTTAGGTTTGAAGTTTTACTTTTGGAGAAGAATACATTGAAACTTCAAATATAGAGTTTTGGAAACTTCAAAATAGAGTTCCTTTTTGGAGATGCTCTTAGTAGTTGCATTAATCTCCAAAGTCCAAACAAAAATAATTTGCAGATTGTGGATCTGGCATTAGAAGGATCACAAAGAATCTGCTGATATGGTACTCCAACGAGGTGAATATGTTTCTTCGGTTTCTACAACTTTTAGGGTTTGAGTTCTTCTTTGTCTCATTTATAGACTTGTATCTTTTGATCTTACATTGATCCTCTTTAGCCTGTAGCGCAATTCCTTGATGCCGCACGCGGAAACTAACTTTTTCTGTGTTCCTCTTCACGTAATGTTCTTGTAGTGTCCCTTTTCTATATTCTCTATCTGATCTTTGGTTTTCAATTCTTCTTATCATTTGTTACGTGGACGTTTATATAATCATAGGAGTTTACTCCAGCTGCTCAAATGCATGATGTCATATGGGTCATTGGTGTATCGGGCATCTTATGCTATGTTTGTGGTGGTTGATCTCAGTGCTGCCTTAAACCTGGTGGGGATTTTGGTGTGAAAGAAACTCTCGCTCAGCAAAGTATATTGTTCTTCTTGACATTTCAAGATGACATTGACATCGGGGATGATGATGATCATCAACAACAAGAACAAAAGAAGCCTAATTAGAACAAGGGATATTAGTTGTCGGGGATAAGTAAACAGAAGCTGGCGAATAAGTTTACGAGCTTCAAGGTAAGCTGAAGCAGATGACGGCTAAGAATGAGAAGAGTATTGTGACCAATGAAGAGAAACATGAGGACAATAGCGGCACTCAGTCGACCAGATCAAGAAGAAGTATGGGTTTGCTTCCTCATAGATAAGCTTCTCTATAGCCTTCCTAGAAAAGTATTGTAGGTTTCTTTTGATCAAAAAGTATTGTAGTTTCTCTCTGCGATTTTCATCTTCTGGTGATGTTGTGCAGGAAATGGGTGCTGCCAAAATGGCTCAAAGCAAACTTCAAGACAATCTGAAAAAACTACAAGTACTCTACTTCTGATATCAGATTTCACATTGATTGTTTCATATGCTTAAAATCTGTTTTGTAATCTCTGCAGGGAATCAGCTTGAAGATGATGGAAATGGAAGATACTGCAAAGTCTTTCTCTTCTACTGCAAAAGAACACGCTGTCGAGTTCAAGAATCGGAGCTCAAAATTCTAGCACTGTTTTCTCTTGTTCAGTTGATATTTGTTTAAAACTACATCTTAAAGAACTCAGAATGTGAAAAAAAAACAGTTCATTTTATTTAACTACATTTAGTGGTAAACGTTATTGTAGATAGCTTCTATAAAGTTGTATACTACACTTGCGAGCATACCATCTCATAAAAGTAGAAACAAAGCTCAAAGCTAAATCCAAAATTATCATGAGAAATTGAAGTAGAGATGTGAATAGTTCCAGTTAACATAAAGTGGAAAAACATAGTAATATCTTCTTCTCCCTAAAACTAGTAGCTAGCACATAGTAAGAGAAGATACTTCATTACACAAACTGCTGCTGATCCATCTTTTAACCATCATCTAACTCCTGCTAAGCATAAATCAACCATGTGTGACAACTAGATAGTAGCAACATTTACAAAGCAAACCATGATAGAGATTTTTATATCTTCATTCCCAGCTTCGTCTTCGTGTTGAAATATTTAAAAAATAAGATTTCACCAAAAATTATTTTTGGTTTGAATCCTACCAAATCCCCCGTCAAAATCTCCATCAAAATCTTTAAAACCCACCAAATCCCACCAGATTTGAAACCCCCAAAATTTTGTGAAACCCCTGATACAATAAACAAACTGAAATAAGTGGTACTAGATTTTGACCCGCACACCCGTGCGGGTATTCGTTTAAACTTTTAAAAACATACAATAGATATTTACATAAAATTGTTATATTAGCGTTTTATACCAGCTCAAATAACATAAGCTTTTAGCGCATATATAATTATTAGTAATACTATAAGTAATTAATTATTTGAGGTTTATTTATTTTATGTTATTCATGTACATTAATATTTAAAATTTTAAAAATAGTTATTATATATAATATAAATGGACTACTTAGTTTTGGAAAGGAAAAAAATTGATATTTTTTAATATTTATGGAATGGTAAAAACTATTTTATATTGATTTTATATCATATCATTTGTATTAATTTATATATGTACAGTTCACAACAGGTAAAATTAATTAATTTTTAACTTTAAGAAAGATTTTATTAAGATATATTATCATTTGAAACAATAATTAATATTTCCATATATAAAAGTAATTGATGGTATATTTTTAAGGAAGATTTTGTTAAGTTTAACTAATATAGTGCTCTTTTGCGAAATAGACACTTTTTATTAATAATATTTTATACGTACAATCATATAAATAATCACATATATTATATTTTAAAATTTAATGTGAAATATAAAAGCCATAATTTAAGTTGGTGTTTGAAATTGGGCTTTGTATTGTATTTTTTTTTATATATTGAAAATATTTTTATAATAGTTATTGGAAAATATGTTAGTAAAAATTAAATTTTGATTATATGTATACTTTTAAATGAATTTTTGATATAAATCAATTTTAAATTATTATTTTGATTTGAATATATATATCAAGTAACATAGACCCATTATTTTTTAATATAATGTAATAGACTTCCAATTTTTTTAGTAGCATAAACCCATTATGTTTTTTCCTAACTTACTACTATCTATGTTTTCAAACAATACTATTTTTTTTAACTACTATCCATATTGCCAAACAATCTCAATGTGTACTTCAACTTTAATAATATAGATAATATAGATGTATATTATACGTCATATAGAACATGAAATATTAGGTGGATTTCTAAAAATTTAAAATACGTGTATATCAAAGAATTTTGGTAAATATTTAGATAAACAAATTATATGTCGAGTATAATATATAAAAAAACTATCGACTACATATTCTATCTTATATAGATTATAGTATCACACATTGAATCCATTTTATAAACTAGTTAGATAACTAGGATGAACATTTTATGTCTTGGAAAGTGGAAACCCCATACAAATAATGTTATTTATGTTTCTAATAGTTTACATATTTTCTGAAATTTTAATTTCTTATAAGACTAGTTTTCCCTATTGATAAAGGACAAGTTTTACCCAATCCCTTATATATTAATTGAGGAACATTTGAAAAGATGTAACCTCAATTTTGTATTAATTAAAAGAGACCCCAATGCATAGGTGGCACTCAATTAGGTAGTCAATTACATTCAATTGAAAAATAAGTAGGTCCACATTCGATTTTTATATGTTGTTAGATATATAAGTTGGTCAAACTATATGATATAATGATATGATATGATATTTTCTTTCCTTAAATAAAACCTACGGAATTACCATAAATGACTAATATATATATGACAATTAATGAGTTTAATAATAAAGATTTGATAACAATGTATATCTCCTCCATCATTTTTTGTTTAATTTTATATTATTAAAATAAATTAAACAATCAAATTAGCTATAAAAATAAAATTTAGATTTTTTCGTATATGTTATATTTTGAATTTTTAAAAACGACAATAAATGACTAAAACTATTAAAATTATTATGTTAAAAATTAATGATCAATGGTTTAACATTTTTATTATAAGAAGATACACATGATTTTAAAACCATATGAGTAAAAAATATCATTTAATAATAAAATAAATAAATATATATATATATATATATATATATTAAACACTATATACCATAAGATTACATAAATATTTTAATATTAAAACTTTCAATGAATTTTCAAGAACATTTATAAATTATAAACTTATTAAAGATTTCAGATTAAAAATTTTGTTATCGATGATTTAAATATTTTGTTATAAAACGATATGAACGATCATAGAACCGTATGATTATAAATTCTTATTTAATAATTAACTATACAAAATATACTATTCCTAGAAAAATAGGTTGGTCCATCTTAACTTATATTACACTTTTTATTAAACTAACTATCGAATTGATAAATAACGTACCAAAAAATATTTTGCACTTTCCTTAAATAAAAGCTACGAAATTACCTAATATGATTAACGTATATGTGAAAATTAATTATAATGAATAATAAATATTTGATAGCAATTTTTGTATCTTAGTTCTTTTTTTAATTTTATATTATTAAAATATATTTAAAATCACATTAAATATATAATAAAAACATTTATAATTTTTCTTATATGTTATATTTTGAATTTTTCAAAACGTCTATAAATTATTAGAAATTTGAAGATCCCCACTCTGAAAATTTTGTGATCAATAGATTATTTTTTTGTCATAATAAGTTACAAATGATCATAAAATTGTATTAATATGAACTTTTATTTAATATTATAAGAAGCTACACATTATTTTAAAACCATATGAGTAAAAAATATCATTTAATAATAAAACATATATATTTATATATATATATATAGATTATACTATATACCATAAGATTACATAAATATTTTAATATTAAAACTTTCAATGAATTTTCAAAAACATTTATAAATTATAAACTTATTAAAGATTTCACATTGAAAATTTTGTTATCGATGATTTAAATATTCAGTTATAAAATGATATGAATGATCATAGAACTGTATGATTATAAATTCTCATTTAATAAATGACTATATAAAATATACTATTCTTAGAAAAATAGGTTGGTCCATCTTGACTTACATTATATTTTTTATTAAACTAACTATCGAATTGCTAAATAATCTACCAAAATTGTTTTTGCACTTTCCTTAATTAGAAGCTACGAAATTACCTAATATGATTAATGTATATATGAAAATTAATTATTATGAATAATAAATATTTGATAACAATTTTGGTATTTTAGTTCTTTTTTTTAATTTTATATTATTGAAAGATATTAAAAAAACACATTAAATATATAATAAAAACATTTATATTTTTTCTTATATGTTATATTTGAATTTTTGAAAACGTCTATATATTATTAGAAATTTGAATATTCCCACTCTGAAAATTTTGTGATCAATAGATTATTTTTTTGTTATAATAAGTTACAAATGATCATAAAATATAACGCATATGAATTTTTATTTAATAAATATTCAAACTAAATATATATATATATATATATATATATATATATATATATAAACACTAATGATTTAAAGCAATAAGATTGGCTGATCAATTTAGTCGTCCAGTTGAAATCTTTCAAAAGTATGTGAAAGACTAAAGTCAAAGTAAATATGGATTTAGAATAGTAGTTATATTTTACTAACCAAATACCGAAAAAAACCTAAACGAACCGAAACCAACCCGATATTCGGATTGAACACCCGTAATCCAAATGAAGCCAAACTATTGTTTCATTCTCCAAAATATAATAAAAGTAATAATTTAATCCCGCGCAAGGCGCGGGTCTTATCCTAGTACTGAGAAAAAGTCAAAAAGTCATAATTGAAAGTTGGATTTCGTACTCTTATAATTATCTAGAAAAAAAATATTAGTTTCAATTGGTGACCATAGTTTAGAAAAGAAATGATGGTAGATTTTTCATTCCTCAAATTTGTGCCATTCATATTGAATTTTTTTGTCAGGTTATAATTTCATGAGTTTCACTCTATTTCTCTCAATTTTTTTATGAATGAAAAAAAATACGAAAAAAAATACGAAAAAAAATCTCTTTCTAATTTATACCAGGAATGGAATGAACACAAATTTATATAGTTCTGGCTTTTTCATTTTGTCGACTTTCATCATTTTTATTCACTTTTCCATTCAATTCAACGTTTGCCAATTGAATGTGGATGAAACCGCGTGGTTCCACACCTTTACTCGACCGGTCTAGCTTTCATGTTGGGATTACACAAATCAGACGATTAAACCCGGTCTCAGCCGGTTTATCTCTCTTCAAAATAAAAATCCGTAAGCTCACTGAGATTTGTACATTAATGGCGGTTCTATCGTCTTTTTCTTCTTCGGCGATGCAGAAAGGCATCGTAGTAACTATACCAGTTCTGTTTCTAACAGCTTCATTATCAGCACTTATCTTCTTCATCATATCGTCTTCATTGTCCTCCTGCTCATGTCCGTCATCTCCATCCTCCCAGAACCATGGCATCGTCGGTGATGCGAGGTCGGAGGAGAGAATCTCGACGTCTCGAGAAGATATAGATTGGGTTAAAGATCTGATTAGATCGAACGGTTTGCATATGCACGAGAATGTTCTCCGGAAAGGGATTAATCCTCGCACAAGGGAACAGCAACTCCAGGATCTCATACAGTAATAATCATCTCCTCCACTCTCTTGCTTTGATTCAAAACCTTAGCGGAACTTTTACTTATGAGCTTTGAGATCTTGATAGCTTGTTTCTTAAGCTCAGTTAGTGCATTATGGGAGTAGATAGCTTTTCTAGTGTAGAGGTTGTGATTGTTGTTGTAAATCAATTATATAATACATTATGATATAATGCTGATGCACAAAAGGGATCCTAACAGTAATCTAATCTAGTATAATAACAATCAATGTTCAAAAAATCTCTAGGCCGGAATCTGGCAAGCATTAGCTTTGGCCCCCAAAAAAATTGGAATTTTTTTTATATAGAGATAGGCCTCCAAATTTCAAAAAAAAATTATCTATAAAAATTCTTAAAAAAATGTTTATAGCTTCCAAAATTTCAGGTCCGGCCCTTCCGGTAGTTAGAAGTTGCGGTTAGGCAGACCTAGGCGCTGCTTAGACCGTTTCGGCTGGGCACCTAGACGCCTCCTAAATCGATTTTTAGAACATTAATAAACCATATTTTGCGTAGACATTTTGATGTTGATCATCCAAATGTGCTGTGTTCTGTAGATTGATTTCTTGAAAGTGAAAACTCTTTATCTTACGGTGGTTTGTGGATTCAGGTACAAAGGTATATCGCATTACGAAGGAGATGAAGCAAGCAACCACACAGCTCTTCCATGCCCTGGTGAGTTACTTGTTGAGGAGCATCACAGCAACTACGGCGAGCCTTGGGCTGGTGGGCGTGACGTGTTCGAGTTCTTAGCTGAAGCATCGCGGTTAAAACCCAACGCTAGAGTTCTTGAGATAGGATGCGGTACGCTCCGTGTTGGTTTGCATTTCATCCGTTATCTCAACCCTGGGAGCTTCCACTGCCTTGAAAAAGATGAGCTTTCTCTGATGGCTGCGTTAAGGTACGAGCTTCCTTCTCAAGGTCTTCTGCACAAACGGCCTCTTATAGTCAGAGGGGACGATATGGAGTTCAGCAAGTTCGGTTCGGATGTGGCCTATGATTTGATATACGCTAGTGCTGTGTTCTTGCATATGCCTGACGAGCTGGTTTGGACTGGAGTCGAGAGGCTAGTAGATAAGTTGAAGCCTTACGAGGGGAGAATGTTTGTGTCACATAATATAAAGTTTTGTACGCGTTTAGGAGGAGAGAAATGCACAGAGAGACTAGCGAGCTTAGGACTCGAGTCCCTGGGGAAGCAAACGCATGATAGTTTGTTGTTTAATCACTACGAGATCTGGTTCGGGTTTAGACGGATCAAAGGATAAGTTTAGATGATGATTTGATCCCATGGCATGTAACTGCTCCATCCTAAGAGAGAGGACTGGTTCGATAGATTGTATTGTGGAGTTACTACGAGTCTTTGGAGCAAGAGAGCTCACAAAGCAGTGAAGAAGTACACGAATGGTGATGGAGACTATATACTTTATTTGTTTGTTTCAAAAAGTTGTTATATTGTTGTGTTTTTTTTTTGTAATTTTGTTTGTAATTCGAGTTACGTTAACATTTAAGAAAAATGTTATACAAGTATTGATTACTGTTTGAATGTTTGGTGGGTGTCTCAAAATTTTCAATATATACAACTTGTGAAGGTAAAAACTATTTATTTCGTGAAGCAATTTGAGGCACGTGAGATGCGCGTGATAACATACACACAGCTCGAATCTGAGAGTTTTGTTTACATTCGTTTTCGATTTCATCTTCCTTTGTACCCAATTCGTCTCGATCGGAGCTTTGCTGTTCCGATCTCGATGCTATACTTCACGATTCAGTTATAACATCGTAAACCCTAGCATCGGAGTTGAAATCCCGAGAGGTTCAAGTAACGAAAATGGCTTTGGTAGCTGCTCTGGAGGCGGATCTCCGCGCTCTCTCCGCGGAGGCACGGCGGAGGTATCCCGCCGTGAAAGACGGAGCAGAACACGCCATCTTGAAGGTTAGATTCTCCCCCTTTCACCCGGAGTAATGCACACTTCTGCTGCTATTCGAGCTTGAATTTACTAATGAACATGGAGATATAATTGCTGCACTATGATATTTAATGTGCGTTCGATTGATCATGTGAAAAGTGATCTATGTAGTTAGTGAATTGAACTGTAAGTTCCTTGCAGTTCAAGCAGTGAGAACTCAATTCATTCAGAGGGTTTACTGTAAAATAACTGACGCTATCTATATGTTGTTCTTGTTTTTTTTTTTCAGCTTCGTTCGTCATCGAGTGCAAGTGATCTTTCCAGCAATGATGACATTCTTCGGATCTTTCTGATGGCTTGTGGAGTCAGGACTCAGGAATACAAAACTTAGTGTTATTGGACTTTCGTGCTTGCAGAAGCTTATTTCTCACGATGCAGTTGAACCATCATCTCTAAAGGAGATACTTGCTACCTTGAAAGATGTAAGTGAGAGTTTCTGTTACTTCTCCTAATTAACTAGAATTTTTTTTTTGTAATGTCATGCACCGCAAATCATTTTAATTTACCTCAGAATTAAAGTTTAGGTCTTTCTCCTTCATTTTTAGCTTGTTAAATTTTGACCTTCATTGTATCTTTGAAGATACCTTCTGACAGAGTTTTTCTCACACGTGAGTTTCTATTAGAGACATGCCTTGTTTGGGTTTTAGATTAGAAAAGGGTGAAATAGATTTACATTTTTACTTGATGAATTTTACTCCAAAACACTACCTAACGCGGTGTTTTCCTTACTCGCAGCATTCAGAAATGGCAGAAGAAATTATCCAACTAAAGACTCTACAAACTATTCTAATAATATTCCAATCTCGCCTACATCCAGAAACCGAGGTGAATACAACAAGCTTTTGGTGTAGAATGAATGTAATGCAAAAATGCTGGTAGTCTAAAATTATAACTCCACCTATAAATCAGTCCAGAAAGTTAATGTGGTATTATGCATATAACAGTAAACTGTCCTGTGCTATTGTTAAATTATTAGTTCTCCATAGCCTGCTTCCTTGTGGCTTTGCTAAACGTGAGGCTTAGCATATTTCTTAATTCCAGGATAATATGGTTCTGGCGCTAAGTATCTGTCTCAGGCTTCTTGATAACAACCGACTTCCTAGTGTTTACAAGTAATTGCTTTCATTCAAACCTAACCTCATTACTCCTATCCTATATTCCTCTTCAGACGTTTATTTTACTCTGTCTTAATCAAAAACCATTCTGTTATTTGTTGATCTCACAGTACTGCTGCAGCTACCTTCAGACAAGCAGTTGCGTTGGTTTTTGATCAAGTAGTTTCAGCTGAGTCCCTTCCTATGCCTAAATTTAGCTCTAGCAGTCAAACAGCAAGGACTGGCTCAGTGACAGGAGATTTGAGTCAGAATATCAATAATTCAGGGTATGTTAGTCCTGAACGCTTCTGTTTGACTTACTCTTTTAACTCATTTTGTACTGTCAAAACTGTCCATATATACTTTGTGTGCTTCTGTGGACTTTTGGTTATTTTATAATTCACATTGGGGATACAATCGTTATATGCTGGTTAATTCGTGAAAGACATATGCTCTCCATTTAGAATTCCTGCTTTATCCAATTGGAAGTTGGAACCTTTGGTATTTGGTGTTACAGCTATTTAATAGACTAACAGAATTATGAAACCAGGCCCTTGGAGAAAGATGTCATCTCTGGTCGATTGACAATGAGAGACACCCTGAGCGAAACCGGTAAACTTGGTCTGCGGTTGCTTGAGGACTTGACAGCCTCAGCTGCAGGTGGATCTGTATGTGTTAATTCAACTATACTGATTCTGGTTATGTATCTCCTGTCAAGCTAAGTGTCGTTAAAAATATTTGTTATCTTCATGATTTTGCAGGCCGCTTGGTTGCATGTTACTTCTCTTCCGAGGACCTTTTCCCTCGAACTGATTGAGTAAGTTGGCAACGCTTATTTTAAAATGTAGTTGCTCATGTTGAAATAGACTGAAGATCATTTTTTAAATATGAGTTCTCAATTTACTTTGCAGGTTTGTTTTGTCAAACTATATCTCAGTTTTTAAGATACTACTTCCCTACGAACAGGTACTGTTAGGCTTTTACCAAATGGGCACTTGTTTTTCATCCTTCCATTAACATGCTGTCCTAACTGTAAAAATATACCTGTTTGTTCATCAGGTTTTGCGTCACCAAATCTGTTCCCTTCTGATGACATCACTTCGGACCAGCTCAGAGGTAAAATCATGCCTCACTGCCTCTTGTATCTTTGAATACTTCCACGTGATATGGATAAAACTTGGATTGGCAATTTAGCATTAAAGCACATCTACGTGCATTTACTCATGGAACTAAGTTTGTTACTACTCAGCTCGAGGGAGAAATGGTTGAACCTTATATCCGCCGGTTGGTTCTGCGGTCAGTTGCTCATATTATTCGACTGTATAGTTCGTCTCTCATTACAGAATGCGAGGTACAGTATGCACAACTTTACTTGTTTCCTGTAAGCTTGTGTGCTATTGACTCCAAAGGGTTTAGGGTTTAGGAAAACATTGCCTCCTGTGGACTAAGATATTTGCAGTTTCTTTACTGATGTATATCCATTTCATTTCTATCTGTGCAGGTGTTCCTAAGTATGCTCGTGAAAGCTACATTTTTAGATTTGCCATTGTGGCATCGCATTCTTGTTCTCGAGATTTTGAGGGTAATCATTATATTCCGTTTTCCTACTTGCACGTGTGTGTACGACAATATAGGAATTTGTGTCTCAATTTCTTTTCAGCTCACATTTCTAAGATCTCTTGTTTATGTGCATTACATAGGGGTTCTGTGTTGAGGCAAGAACATTACAGATCCTTTTCCAGAATTTTGATATGTAAGGCTACTTAATTATATTTGTTTTCCTTGTGATGCACTCAGTGTTGCATGTTAAGGAAATTAATCACCCCGTCTTGTTTTTCTTCATAATGGCAGTTGTATAAGTTTTTTTTTCTGGATCATGTAATCTAATAGTAACTTTTTCTTTCAAGGCACCCTAAAAATACAAATGTTGTGGAGAGCATGGTCAAAGCACTTGCTCGAGTTGTTTCTAGCATACAGGTGGGTTTGTATGCAGGTTGCCTGTAATGTTTTCTGTAATGTAATTTTTTTACTAGTTGGTTTTAGATATGCATTTAGTTTTTACTTATTTTGTGTAGCGAGAAAGATTTTTCAGGAATTTTTAAAGGCCTTATTAGCTTAAGAAACGACTATAATCGACTATAGATCATCATAACAGGCGTAAAAACTTGGAACATGGCTAAAGTTTCGAATTGGTTTTCTTGAAAGTAGTTTCAGGAGACGAGTGAGGAAAGTCTAGCAGCTGTTGCTGGGATGTTTAGTAGCAAAGCTAAAGGTAATCATTATTTTGTTGCTCTGATTATTACTTCTTAAGGGCCAGAAATTCAATTATTTTTTATTTCATTAATAAAGTTGTCATTATAAATATTTCCCCACTGCTGTAGGAATTGAATGGATTCTTGATAATGATGCTTCTAGTGCGGCTGTTCTCGTTGCGAGTGAAGCTCATGCAATAACTTTGGCAATTGAAGGCTTACTTGGAGTTGTTTTTACAGTCGCCACCTTAACAGATGAAGCAGTAGACACTGGGGAGGTAATTGATGCAGTGTTCTCCTCGCTATGCCATATAAATGTTTTGCTAACAATATATCTTTCTAATCTTTGCCTGCTGGTGACTTGTTTTCCATACTTTCCTTTCTTCAAACCACCAGCTTGAATCCCCCAGATATGAGCTTCATCCTTCGTCGGATAATTGTACTGGGAAAACCTCACGTCTCTGTATCTCAATGATAGAGTCATTGTGGCTGACTATACTCGATGCATTTTCCCTTATACTATCAAGGTATTATAGCTCTTTTGCCAGACTATATATTGATTGTGAAGAGGCGAACACTGATGATTTTTTTAATCTAACTGTTTTTGAAGGTCACAAGGTGAGGCAATCGTGTTGGAGATACTGAAAGGATATCAAGCATTTACTCAGGTACATGTAAAACCGGATTCAAAATTTCCATAGTGATTTGGATACTAATAGACGATGTGCGGGCGTCTTTGCTTTACACTTTTTACAATGACAATTAACATTTTGTTGTCTACCTATCCAAAAGAATTGATGGGTATCCTTTTAAGTTATAACTTTTTTTCTCAGGCATGTGGCGTTCTTCATGCTGTAGAACCCTTGAACTCTTTTCTTGCATCACTTTGTAAATTTACCATCGTTTTGCCAACTGATGCGGAAAGGAAAAGGTACCTCTATAATTGTGCTTTAGAAATCATGCCAAACCTACTTAATCAGTGCTAGTCGGTTTTGGGGGTTCCGTTTGTGATTTCAGCAGCATCGTACAGTCTCCTGTGTCCAAACGTTCTGAAGTACAGGTGGAACAGAAAGATGTCATTGTCCTGACCCCCAAGAATGTTCAGGTATTTAATTTGATTGTCTTTATCCAATATCTCAATTCTTCCGTATATGCACATCACGAAAGAAAAAAAAATCGTTGCAAATTTCCATTTAAAATGATTTGGTTCAATGTGCTTGGCTGACAGACCGTCTGATTATCGTTCAGGCATTGAGAACACTCTTCAACATCGCTCATAGGTTGCATAATGTATTGGGCGCATCATGGGTGCTGGTGAGTATTTTTCGTTAAGTATGTTCAAGTAACCTATCTCATGATAACGAGAAATACCAAACAAATACAGGTTCTTGAAACTCTGGCAGCCCTAGATCGAGCAATTCATTCTCCTCATGCAACTACCCAGGTAAATTTGGCAAGACCTCCGGTGCAGGACTCTGTCTTTTAAGTTGTATAGGCGGGTGTAGCTATTGTTGCTTGTATAGCTGCTTAGTTTGATCTTTATTATAGTTAGTATATCTTTTATGTTTTTCTCTCATTTGTGATTACTCTAACTAAGTCTTAAGGGCAATATAACATTATCTTTTACTTGTAGGAGGTCGCAACTGCAGTCCCAAAGCTCACCAGGGAGCCTTCTAGGCAGTACGCTGATTTTAGCATTCTCTCTTCTTTAAATTCTCAAGTAAGCCAAAACAAGTGTCTTCTGTATTTATGGCCTTGGATTGCACTGGTTAATATCTTCTGGTTGAGATTTCTATGGCTAGAGCTACTTCTCTCTAGTTTGTGTGGGTTTATCTGAATTCTGAAATTTCTTGTTCTTGATTCATTGCTTTCATCTTGCAAGCTTTTTGAAAGCTCGGCTCTGATGCACGTGTCTGCTGTTAAATCGCTTCTTTCTGCACTCTATATGCTGTCCCATCAATCCATGACAGAAACTTCGGACAGTGTTTCATCAGCTTCAAGTAAAAAAATTGGGAGCATCAGTTTTTCGGTGGACAGAATGATTTCTATTCTCGTAAATAATCTTCATAGTATGTTCTTTACTGATTTTATAAGTTCATCTCCAGAGTACAATCTCTCTTTTCCATGCTGTCGCCTTGTATTTCTGAATTAATTGTGTGCGTCATTATTGTCTTTTTTTCGTATGACAGGAGTGGAACCACTATGGGACCAAGTGGTTAGCCACTTTCTTGAGGTGACGCGGCATTCATTATCCTATTTATGTGCAGGATATCCTGATATTCTTGGGGGATTACTGACACTTCAACTGCATGTTGCAGCTCGCTGTACATTCAAATCCAAACTTGAGAACTATGGCGCTTGATGCCCTGGATCAATCCATATGTGCTGTCTTAGGTTCAGAGCAATTTGGAGAAGATCCGCCCAGATCAAGAGATACAACTCTGGATGTGAGATCTCTCTTCGCTGTCCATGCTTAAATTCGAGAGTTGTCCATCTCATGCAAAAAGGAGCTTGCTTTGATTTGTTATTCGTTTTTTTGTTCTTCCTAGGTAGAACCAAAGTCAACCGAGTTGAAGTCAGTTGAGTGTGTTGTACTATCTTCTCTCAGGGGTCTTTACTTTTCTGCTCAAAAGGCCGATGTTCGAGTTGGTTCATTAAAAATTCTTCTTCGTGTACTGGAGGTATATATATACCATATGAACATTCAGAAATCAACGTTTGTGTATCTTCAATAACTAACCTTTTGCTCCTGCATAAATCATATCTCATCAGAGATGTGGGGAAAAGTTGTACTATAGCTGGCCTGGCATTCTTGAAATGTTGAGGTATGATTCCTGCTCAGTTTCTGGGTTTTCCATGTATGTGAAAGTGAATTTCCCATTCAATTTACTGATCCTATTCCTCACCTATTCTTTTAAGGTCTGTTGCCGATGCATCAGAGAAGGATGTGGCGACCCTTGGATTCCAGGTTAGTCAAGGATGGCTGCCTTGGATTTGATTAAACTTAGCATCATTGTATGACCTTAGTCTATCGCTTACTGATGTCTTGCCAATGATACCTTGTTTGTTCATCACAGAGTCTCCGGGTTATTATGAGTGATGGACTTCCTACTCTTCCGGAAGACTGTCTCCATGTGTAAGATCCTATCTCAGTTTTAATTACTTTGTGCCTTATTTTACCTCTTCATACTTAGTTGTTAGAGATGTCAACATTTTACCTCGTTTGTATGGGGATGGTAGTTAATGATGTTAATATTTCAGGTGCATTGACGTTACTGGAGCTTACAGTGCACAGAAGACTGATTTGAATATAAGTTTAACAGCCATTGGCCTGTTGTGGACTTTAACTGATTTCATAGCGAAGGGGCTTCACCATGGGTGTCAAGTGGAGAAAGGATCGGGTAAATAAATGTCAAATCCTATTCTGGAATTATCACCTCAAGCGAAGCTCTATATAGATACTTAATGAACTGTGCTGTCCCTGTAGGATTCAGTAATGTTGATACCTCTCCACAGCAAACTAATGGTGAGGGTGTGGAAGAGCATGTGGTTAGCAATTCCAACAAGCCAGATTTTGAAGCTAGAATTCAAATAGTCAATCATGAGAAATTGTTGTTTTTAGTCTTTTCGTTAATTCAGAAACTCGTAGATGACGATCGACCAGAGGTATTCTTCATAGACCACAGATGTCTTTTCAATGTGAATTTTTATTTACTTGTTTAGTTGGTGCCGCTCTAACTGATCTTCTCATTGCTATTTCCAGGTGAGGAATTCAGCTGTCAGAACGTTTTTTCAGATTTTGGGAAGTCATGGGAACAAACTTTCTAAAAGCATGTGGGAAGATTGTCTGTGGAACTACATCTTCCCGATGTTGGATAGCGCCTCTCACAAGGTGAGGAAAGCGATTCAATACATCCACCATAGGAGACTCTTGTGACAAGTGAATCTTCTGTTGTAGGCTGCAACATCATCAAAGGATGAATGGCAAGGGAAAGAAATAGGTACTCGGGGAGGGAAAGCAGTGCACATGCTTATACATCATAGGTGACAAAAGGAAAATTTTACGCGTCGAAATCTTTTGCATTGTCCATCTCGCTCTGATAGCCTTTGATGCCTGAATAACTTATTTGTTTTAGAAGTCTTACCACTCTTCCTACGATTTAACCTTGCCATCCACTTTCTAATTTGCAGTCGCAATACAGCCCAGAAGCAATGGGATGAAACATTTGTGCTTGTCCTTGGAGGAATAGCCCGCCTCTTCCGTTCCTACTTTCCTCTTCTTGAAAGCTTACCCAACTTCTGGTCAGGTGAGTGGTTGTGATTTTCCTGGAGTGGTTGATGAAAAATCTGAAACATCGTGGAACCTCTACTTCTGTAGGATGGGAGTCTTTGCTTGCTTTTGTTAAGAATAGCATTTTCAATGGAAGTAAAGAGGTATCACTTGCGGCAATAAATTGTCTGCAGACAGCTGTTGTCTCCCACTGTGTCAAGGTAACAGCTCAGCTACTTAAAATATCTACGAGCTACTATTGGCTCTGTCATATCCATGTCTCACTTTTAAAAACTTTTTTTATGAATCAGGGAAACTTGCAACTCCGATATCTTAATTCCGTCATGGATGTGTATGAGCTTGTTTTTCAGAAGTCATCGAGTTATACAGGTGACACAGCAACCAAGGTGAAACAAGAGATTCTGCATGGTTTAGGTAATTCTTTTTTTCCAATGAATTCTCTGCATTTATGTAGTCTTTTCCTTTGACTTGATGGACAATTTCATCGAATAGAATGGCTGAAAAAAATGTGTCTGTTACAGTAACACTTGAATCTTACTCTTTCCATTTTCATTTTTTTTAATGTTTTGCCAGGTGAATTATATGTACAATCACTGAAGATGTTTGATGATAAAATGTACATGCAATTGTTGGGAATTGTTGATTTGGCTATAAAGCAGGCCATCATAGGTAGCGAAAATTTTGAAACTGAATTCGTAAGTCTCTTCTCCCGCATTTATTCTTTACTTTCTTCCTTTTAAGTACTCTGTTTCAAAATTTGCCATCCTGCGTCCACCTTATGCATATTATCTTGATAATTTCAAGGGACATGTTCCCCCTGTACTACGTCATGTCTTGGAGATCTTGCCCTCTTTGGGTCCTCCTGATCACCTTTCATCATTGTGGCTAATCCTGCTAAGAGAGTTTTTGGATTATCTTCCACGGATTGATTCTGCTCTGCCAAATGAGGAAGGTGAGATTAACCACTGATCACCGTGCTAGTAAGTTCTTGATGCTACCCGTAACAGTTGTTAATGCTGATATTCATTTATCATTTTACCCCAGGCAGTGAAGTATCGGAACACAAAGCTGATGTTTTGTCTGACAAAACAATTCCAACCACAAGAATTACGAGTAATATGTTTGCAGAAAAGCTGATCCCTGCTCTGGTGGAGCTTCTCCTTCAGGCTCCTGCAGTTGAAAAGTATATTCTGTTTCCGGAAATCATCCAAAACCTGAGAAGGTAAACCCATCTCTTATTATATGCCGTAATTGGGCTGATGTCGTTGCTCTTCACAACCCAATGGTCTCATAACATAAGTTTCTAAACAGAAGCACATGTTATTTGGTTAATCTGTTAGCATGTGCGGTCAAACCCTTCTTTTCTCTCTCGAGTCTTACGTCCCTTCCTAGAATTGCAAAAAGAAAAGTTCCTGACGTTTTGTAGTGTCTTTGAGTTATAATATCTGATTAATATCTCCATTTGTGTCTAGGACAAGTGCGTACAATCCAACTTACAAGATCCTTTTGTCTTTCAGGTGCATGATGACAAGACGAGACAATCCAGATGGTTCACTCTGGAAGGTAGCAGCTGAGGGCTTCAACCGTTTACTTGTTGAAGATGTTAAGATATGTTCTGCGGGTGGTGACACAGACCTGAAAGTTAACAAAACTGCTCGAATGCGCATTTGGAAAGAAATTGGAGATGTTTACGAGATATTTCTTGTTGGTTATTGTGGACGTGCACTCTCTTCAAACTCTCTCCCTGCAGCAGCGCTCAAGGCCAACGAGACCCTGGAGATGGCCTTGTTAGATGGTCTTGGTGATGTTATTCTTAAGTCGACCGTTGATGCACCCCGAGAAGTGAGTAGCTTGGAGTTCATATAATATGTTCGCTGTTATCCTAATGTTTTGATTTTAATATGATTTTTGGCATTTTGAATCCAGGTCTTGGAGCGGCTTGTTTTAACCCTTGACCGCTGTGCATCACGTACATGTTCGTTGCCTATTGAAACTGTGGAGCTGATGCCTGCTCACTGTAGCAGATTCTCCTTGACATGCTTACAAAAATTGTTTTCCTTGAGCAGGTAACCTTACGTTCATTTCCGGGATCATTAGTTACATATTTTGCATCAAACACATAATAATATAGATGTTATTGGCTTATACATATCATATAGAAAGAGAAATTACCCATTCCTACTCCAGGTTTAACATACTTAACATCTGATAATTTTGTATGTTCAGCTTTGAAACTGAGAACTGGCACTCAACAAGAGCAGAAGTGAGCAGGATCTCAATCACCACGCTAATGGAAAGATGTGAATTCATTTTGAGTAGATTTTTAATCGACGAAAATAACCTCGGTAGGGGTCTCTCCATTTTCTTATGAACCTTGACAAGTTCTATGCTTGCCATTCTGTAATCTGTGGTTATCTTTTGGCAGGCAAACGTCCAATCCCAACTGCTAGACTTGAAGAGATTATCTTTACCCTTCAAGAACTTGACCGCCTCACAATTCACCCCGAGACTGCTTCGGTTCTTCAGTTGCGACCCTCTCTGAAAAACATACTCCAAGAAGATAACCGTGACTCCCGTGCACACCTACTTGTCCTTTTCCCCTCACTGTGCGAGATTGTGTTATCAAGGTAATATCACTTCTTCAACTCGAAACACACCCTAAAAGGGTGACAAAAACTCTCTCTGGTCCCTAAAATTCGGTAATCAACTAATCAAGTTAGAAAGGGAAGAGAATATGTAACAAAAAACATACAGGATCCTATCAAATTTTGACTGAGAGTTCTGTTTTCGCCAGGGAAATGCCGGTGAGAGAGCTGGTGCAAGTTTTATTACGAGCAGTTGCGGGCGAGCTAGGTCTGAAAAAGGTTAGCATATTCAGTTGATGGCAACACATGGCAATGTTACCCAGAAGATTTGAGCTTTTAAACTTTTGCTTTTTATAGATTCTTTAGAAATTTTGGTTGTATACCGCTTAGGTTGTATTTTTTATGTTTAGCTTGTACTGATTTATTGTGTGCTGTTTTATCTCTCTGTGCTCATGGGACTGTTTGTTCATTCTCTCCCACTGAGGATACAGTACGCCATTCTCCGAAAATTTATGTTGGTCCTGACAAAAGTGTTCTGTTTGATCGTTGAAACCGGTCTGGACCAATCCTACCTTGCTGGTCGTTTACTTGATCCCTATTTACCATGTTTGTTTTAACTAATGTAGTATGTATTCATTCTGATATTCTTGGTTATTCATTGAGAACTATAATGTAGCTGACGTCTGTTTCAAATAGGTACAGGAAAAAAAAAAGCTTGAAAATCTTATGTACATCAATATATATACACATATATAAGTTAGTTTATATAGTTGGCTTCTCAGTACTATGACATAGGTCCCGAGAAAGAATAATGGTATCACTTGGATTGATTAATCCGAGCAGCCGCAGCGACAGAGGCAGCCACTCCGGTTGGGTAAGTAGTGAGATGTGGATCGTTCCTCATCTCTGCTCCTGTCACTCCCTCCGCATCTTTCCTCGTTGCTGGTTTGTCTGACGGTAATTTACCTCTCGCTCCCTTTCAAAACCATTGTGTCCCCAAAAAAGACTTATCGTTAGAAACTATAAACAATTCATCAAGACATTGGGTTTCTAGCAATTTACTCACAGTGAGAACATCGGCAAGCGTAGTCTTTTCATCATCGGAGTTAGCTCGAGCGTTAAGAGTGGCAGCTGACTGAGCAGAAGCGGCAACACCGCCCGGCATGATGTTGGTCCGTCCCGTGGCTCTAACCTCAGCCGCTTGTATGGCAGCTGCGTCACTCCACTCCACCGGCTTATTCCCTGCCGTGAGAACCGCTGCCTCTAGAGCCTCTCCGATCGTAATAGTTCCTTCCGACGCCGGAGGATTTGCCACCACATTTTTCTGGTTTACTTCTCCCTCCGCCTACAAATTTAAGGTTTATGTTTTGGTAGTTTGATAGTCTTACTGAATGTAATAATTCAATGGGATAATATATGATGAACCTGTCCACCAGAGGCCTCGGTGACAACACCTTTATCTTTGTCATCAGCCGCGTCAACGCCTCCCTGCGTCGCCGGAATCTTCTTGGCCTCTTCTTTTACGTCATTAGTTGTAGGTTTCTCTACCTGATCTTCGCTCATTTCTTTTTTTTTTTGTTTTTTTGGGGTCTTTTCTTTTGTTCCACGCAATAAATATATATTTGTAATGTTTGGAACTTATTCAATTTCTGCATGAGCCATTCAATCCTGTGGCTTTGCTTACACAACAAGAAGAAAGGTTCTCCTCGACTTTCTCTCCTTTTATCTTCTCAACTTTCCCTCCTAATTCTAGCCAATAAAAAGCTGACATATGTACATTTGTAACCTTGCATAACATTTGGTTCGGTTTTCGATTAAATAAAATACTATCCGGTTTAGCTTACTCGATCAATCGGTTAGGGTCTTAATTAGAGTTTCAGCTTCCGTCTTCTTCGTTCGGACAATACTCAGCAGCTGTTTCCGTCCAACAGTTCCTTCTCTCTCAATTACAAATCTCACAGAGTCCTACACGGATCAAAAGTTCACGACTTTGAATTTTCAATTGAATCAGAGCTTTCGTGCTCTCTGATACTTACCTTGTCTCGTTGAATCTGTTGATCAATAAAGAGAAGGAGGAAGTAGAATGGAATCAAAACCCAGTGGACCAGTGGTGTTAACAGCTGAGGAAGAATCCGTTCTAAAGGAAGGAATTTATTTGGAGCTTTCACAGTGGACTGCCATGAAAGCCGCCGTCGATAACGGTTGGGGAGGCCGAGATTCTCACGAGAAAGCCAACCGCACATTATCCACCGTTGTCGACTACTTCATCCATCTTAAAGGTTTCACCTTTCCTTCTGGGTTTCTTAATTCGCGACCAAAGATGTTAGCTTCCTGATTGTTTCATCATGCAATGCTTCTTTGTAGATCCAACAACGGGGTTTGATGGATTAGCTGATATTCTTGAGAATGGTCTTTATGAGCTCAATACCGTCGCTGATGATGGAAGTCTCGAAGAAGTATGCATTTTCTTTTATATTTTTCCAATGCTAGTTTGGTGCTGATAGTGTTTTCTTTCGTGATGCTACTGAAAGGTGACAGAGACGTTACTAGATTGGTATTATGAATGCCTCGAAGGTGATTACCGAAGGCTTGAGAAACTGAGGGCTACTAGTTCTCAAAGGAGGGCCAGTGTTGTCAAGGTTTGTGTTCTTAGACGTTCTATATTGTTCACTTGAGATGCAGATTAGATGTCTGCTTGATTTACATTGTATACAGAGGTTTAGTGATTGTTTCAAACTTTAGTAGATTGGTTTGGTGCGTCTCCAAGAGTTAAAATTGAGACCCTTATGATGTTGTAGGTTTCAAACGGTAACGATGAGGATGATGAGGAAAGCGATGATGATGATGATGAAGATGAGGATACAAACATGAACGATGATCAAACCACAGACATGATGGTGGATGCATCTGAGCAGAAACCAGAAGCGATGGTCGATGAACCAAAAGCCGATGATGGCTGGACGACCGTGCCCTCTAGAAAAAACAAGGGCAAGAGAAGAAACTAAACGGTTTTAGGTTCCAATGGTGTTGTGTAATGCTTAACAGTTTTGGTTGTTTTATTTATAAACAAAATCGCAAGGTTGCCTTATTATTTAATCATATAGTAAATATGCTTTACGTTCTCTCATTCAATCGGCAAATTCTCTGCTTCATATCTGACAGAATCAAACAGTTTAGTCGATAAATAACGTTCTCCTCCACTGGCAAAAATCACCTGCAAAAAACCAGCCAAGAACCTGCGTTTAACTCAAAAGCTTAAGGTAGTTACGGTGAGCCAAAGACAAAGCTTTACCACAATGAGTTTCCCTGCGTTCTCTGGACGCTTTGCAACCTTTAATGCAGCAGCTGCTGTAGCTCCAGAAGATATACCCACCTGCAAGATTATCTCACTTGATCACAAACTCATATGTTTCATAGTTTATACACCAGAGAAAATAGCCTTAACCGAACGTACCAACAATCCTTCTTTGAGAGCAAGAAGCTTGGCTGTTTCAATGGCTTCCTCACCTGTCACCTGAATCAAAAAAAAAAAAAAACTGCATGTCTCAGAAACATTGTTTCACAATTCAAGAAGTACATAAAACCTCTGCATGATTTCATCAACAATTGTTAAATCCAAATTGGTTGGGATGATACCAGCACCAATCCCCTGGATCAAATGTGGACCTTACAAAACATGAAACAAGCAAGTATAATATGATGCTTAGAGATAATCAAGAAATTGGACGAGAGGGTCATGTTTATAGCCTCACCTGGTTCTCCTCCACTGAGTACCGGACTCTCTGTAGGTTCCACCGCACAAACCTGTTGACCAAGATTATCTACCTTTTCTTGAAAACTCTTAAGATTCAGTGTTAGTTTTGAATTTGCACCTTAATGTTTTGATTCATCTCCTTGAGAAACTTCCCTACTCCAGTAACCGTTCCACCAGTTCCAACACCAGCGACCAATATATCTATTGTCCCTGCTGAATCTCTCCATATCTCCGGACCAGTGGTTCGGTAATGAATCTACAAGAAACTAAATCATGAAAGAGAGACTCAAAGAAACAAAAACATGATGCATGATATTATTATAATATAAACCTCAGGGTTTGAAGGATTTTCAAACTGTTGTGGAACAAAACCACCAGGAGTTTTGCTTAACATCTCTTCAGTTTTCTCCAGCATTCCTTTAAAGCCTATGCTCCTATCAGTGAGATGAAGCTCTGCACCTAATGCTCTTAGGATGATTCTCCTCTCTAAGCTCATAGATGAGGACATCAGAATAATCACTTTATAGCCTCTTGCAGCACCAATGCAGGCTAAACCGATACCGGTGTTACCAGCTGTTGGCTCAATCAATGTACTCTAAACCAAGAAAACAATGAAACTATATTAATGACATATATAGAGAGAGAGATTATATTATATAGTTTTTCTTAGTTGTTTTTAATCAACCTCTCCAGGAGTAATCAATCCTTTGTCTTCTGCATCTTTGATCATACTATAAGCGATTCTGTCTTTAATGCTAGAGCAAGGCTCCATCATCTCAAGCTTGGCTGCTATACGGGCCACGCAACCATCAGCTATTTTGTTCAGATACACCATTGGTGTGTTACCAATCAACTGTACAAAATGCAAAAACAAAGCCAGTGGCATTGTAGTCTTTTGTAAATATGTTCTTTATTTCAAGAAAAGAGTTCACTAAAACATATTTTAGAGAGTTTTTTACTTCAGTCACATCGTTCTTGATCAAGCAACGATCTTCCATGTTGGTCTCTCTTTAAAACTCCTGCAGATATATAATCTGAGATTCAAAGAAACAGACACGACACAATCCTCAAAATATTCAACGACCTCCTTCCATATTCTCTAGACACTAACTGAAAGTAGCAGGACAGAGCAGAACTACATATGTTTTTTTATGGATAAACCAGAAAGAACGTTTGAAAAACAAGTCATACCTTTAAAGTTATAGATCGAACGAAAGTATCAAAGAAGAAGAGTCTCTAAATCCCATACCAGACTGTATATATACTGTCAGATTATGTGGACCTGTGATTAACTGTACGATGTGGACCTGTGATTAACTGTACGATGTGTGAAGTAGTTTGTGTCATTTTGCATTGCGAGTGGAAAACGATAACATCAAGTTGGTATCATGTTGCGTAGTGTGAACATAGCATCTAACCTTGTATCTATTTGTTTAATGTGAAGATAACATCAAACACTATAATTTAAAAGCTTTCAAAGCATTATGGTCCTGTCTCTAATTAAAGTTTTAATTAAACTACTAATCTTATGTATAAGCAGACAACGAGGGCAGTTTGAGCCTTTTCACTATATATACACATAAATTTATAGATGATCATCAAATAAAATATAACAAAGAGTTCCACTAGCAACTGCAACCATATATCAAATTCCAAGAAATACGTGTTAATTGTTCATTAGATAAGCATCACACACAAATTATTTGCTTATTTTTGTAAGGAGTTTTTTGTTTTTATTGAAGTAGTGAGAACCAAAAACTATAATCTAATAGACTAATACAAAGGCTATACACAACCCCCCCTAATGGACAAAACTAAAAAGATTCCAATCAAGAAAAAGAAAAAACTAGAAAGATATTATCACCATCAGAAATGTAGCACTCAGATTATTAGTTTATAGTTTGCTAACTACACCTCACCACCACATCACAACACATCTTCACGTTCTTCTTCATCTTTCTCATAACTTAGAATCTTACAAGAACCCTCATTACAGTCTTCTTCCTTATGCCATCATCCTCCACTAGGCATTGTCTTTAACTCATTCACCGTGGCTCTAATCTGCTCTTGAACCAACTCCAATCTTCTCGAGTACACTTCCAACTCAAGAATCTGCTGTCTCCTCCACCGTTCATCCCCTACTCCTCCTCCTCCACCAAACCCTAGTGGATTAACCGACGGCATTAGCATTGGGCTTAACACACCCATAGCATGAGCACCACCACCTCCTGGATATCCTCCTACCGCAGCCATCATCATCCCCGTTGTCCCATTCATCATCTCTTTAATCACAGGCGATACACAGCTCTTCACCGTCTCTTCTATCAACCCTCCTAGATTCCTTCCATCAGCCAACTCACCAAAGGCAGACACATTCTCGTTGAGGTTAACACTTGGCACTGGCCCATCAGACAGAGAAACAGCTTTGTCTTCATCTATCTTCCCTATCCTTGATCTAGGTCGTTTCCTCGACCCACTACTCATAGTCACTTTCTTCTCCAACACGTTTTCAGAATCAACCTCCACATGTGCATTATTACCATTTGTTTCCTCGAACTCCATCACGTTGTTATCTTCAAACCCAATGATCTTCCCGGTCTGGTTCCAAATCTTCCTAGAGATATCGAAAGTGGCTTGATCATGAGAGCTTTTGAAGACCACCTCTTTGCCGGAGCTGAACTTGCTCATCACGTTACGGTACTTCTTCTTCAGCCTCCTTAGCTTCTCCACGAGCTGGCTCTTGTTGAACTCGAGCTGAAGCTTGGACTTGATCTGCTCGTAAAACGGCGCCGTGTCGGGAGGGTGCGAGCTGGTGCCTCGGTGTGTCGCGACGTAGTCGAGGAACCCGCGGAGGAGCTCTATCTCGTCCTCGTCGGTCCACAGCCTCTGGAAAAGGCGCCTTGAGTCGTCGAGGGGCGGTGGTCTCAGGTGGACGATCTCCGTCGTGCGGTGCCATTTGGGGTCGGAATCAGCGGGAATGGAGGAGACAGGTACGGCGGATCCGGCGGGGAGAGCGACGGTGACGGTGTCTGTTGCCGCGGAGGAGGACTTGGCCGCGGCGGAAACCAAGGGAGAATTCAGATCTTCGTATTCGTGATCGTCGTCTTCTTCGGGCGCGTTTGGCTCAGGCATGACAGCTTCTTCGTCGGAATCAGTCTCTCCTCCGGCACCTCCTCCGCCGCCGCCGCCGCCGCTGCCGTCTTCCTCCAGCTCAGGCGATTCAAGAGAGAAAACAGCCTCACGCTCGTCCGATGGAGACATCTCCTCAAAGGCCAGCAGAGAAACACAAAGTGGAAGCTGGAATCGTTGTAGGAGCTCTCAGATCGAATCAGGACAGAGAGACAAGAACCAGATCCAGATGGAATTGGGTTCCTTCACGAGGTTGTGTGTTTTGGGTGGTAGGGCATGAGAATCGACGACACTAGCAAGGGTAGTTTCGGTATTTGCAAATTATTATGACCTTGGGAGTTGTGGTCCAGACTTGTTCACATGTTTGGTTGTTGCAGTTTAGTTGAAGCCTCATGTCTGAAAAGTCAAACGTCTTCACCTGTTTATTCCACGATATTTAATTATGTAATAAAGAAAATATAAAATTCGATTTGGTAGTGTAAATATTTCGACAGAATGAAGTATTTACCAGTTCAATTCAAATTGAGAAAAGTGAACAATTCAAATCAACAAGAACTGAAATTGAGAGTTTTTTTTTCTTTTTTAGAAATTAACAATTTCAAAAACAGAGATTTATTTGGTTAAAGCAAAGTGCACTTCTTCTTCTTCTAATTGCCATCATCATGAAGGAGGAGGAGAAGGATGTGATGAAGGAGAAGAGCTTTCAGTATAAACGGAACTTCTCCTTGGTGTTCTGGAACACTTGTTCAGCAATCGCAGCTCCATTCCCGTCTGCTTTCTTTATCTCCAGGTTAGATTTCTGGTAAACCCCGGTTCCTCTCAGAGCATCAGCTATGAAGTCATCAAACCCGATGGCTATGGCTGCTTCAGCTTTGGCTCCATAAACCAATCTCTGTTCAAGAGCACTCATCAATGATAATGAAAAGAGATAAGAAAGATGGGGGTTAGTGTTTCTAATATTATACCTTGAGTCTGGAGAGATGAATGGCTCCGAAGCACATGGGGCAGGGCTCACAGGATGCGTAGATCTCGCATTCTGATAGCTCGATCTGGTTAAGTTTCTTGCATGCCTGCGTGTTCCACATGTGGATTCATATCATTGTTAGAAACAGGCAATGTTACAAGATTCCTCCAATAGCAAAGCGGCTTCAACAGATTTAGTTTTAACCTCTCGAATGGCAGTGACTTCGGCGTGTGCAGTAGGGTCGGTGTACTTCAAGACCATGTTGTGGCAGCTAGCGACGACCTCGTTCTTGTGAACAATAACGGCACCAAAAGGGCCACCATCACCACAGTCAACACCCTTGTAAGCTTCTTCAACAGCTTGGGTCAGGAACTTGTGGTCACTGTCTTGCACAGCTGATCAAAACACAAAGGGAGAAACATAAAATGGGTATTCATGTGTGTGCATTG
The DNA here is from genome assembly GCF_020379485.1 of Brassica napus. Classification (NCBI taxonomy): domain Eukaryota; kingdom Viridiplantae; phylum Streptophyta; class Magnoliopsida; order Brassicales; family Brassicaceae; genus Brassica; species Brassica napus. Next base: position 23,076,556 of record NC_063439.1, read on the forward strand.
ATCTTCATTTCCCCATGACGAAAGATACATGCGACTGAACAAGAGGTGCAAATGCAATAATACCTTGTTGGTGACCGGCAAAAGCAGTAGCAACGGAGATTGTTCCGTCTTTTGCTTCCACTACACACACATATTCCATCAATGAGACAAACAGTCAGATCTTCCATTACATTACAGAGCAAACCAAAAATAAAACGAAACCGACAGAGAGCCTTGCATTCTACGCACAATTATAGTCATTGATCAAGAAACAGCTCATACTTAGTCACACAATTAATCAAGAACAGCTCAAGCTTACTCACAGTACAAGTTAGCAGAGAAATAACATTACTTGTGAAACAAGTATACATCGCTTCCAGCAAAGATGACACACTGTACTAATCTAAGGGTCAAAATCATCAAAAATCGAAGGAAGATCTCGAAAATAGGCGAATGAGGATGATCTATATATAAATATGCATGAGTCAAATAGTAAAGGAAAAGTGTGACGAAGCGGTTACGTCACAAGTCGTCTGTGATAGAGGAGGAAGGAGGATAACTTGTGTCAATTCAACAGCGGTAACGTGTTTGAAGATTATCCTAAAGTTATCCTAAAATTCTGGTAAAAATTCTACTACATCTGCATGTGAAATTATACCCCCAAATCGATGGGAAAACTTTCTAGATTCCCTAATCTAAATCTGGGAATCGAAAAAATAAAATTCAACGATGAATCCAAAATCGCAGGAGATAGTTGTTGATCTGGTGATAAAAAAATTCAATAAGACGATCGTTTTCGGTTCGTATAAATCTAAATATCAAATCTTACGCAACACCGAATATGAGGAAATAAATAGTCCGATCTCGATCGATCCAGGGAAGCAATCAACGGTGGTTGATGATCATAATAATAATGCAAGGAGTAGAGAGAGATGATAAAAATGAGAATGATTTTACCCTTAGCTTCTTCCATTGACTGAGGAATGAGAATTTGAGGGATTGATTTGATTTCTGGGGGGAGAATTCTAGAAGAGGAGAAGTGCGATTGTGTGGTGGGTGAAGGTTGACGAAGAAGAGACCCCCAACTGTTTTGCTTTTATAGACAACCAACAATCAATCTCAGAGATATATGGTTTTGGGAGAGGATAAAGAACCATCATTAAATAATAAAATCAATTTTATTTGATTTGTGTGTGTGTGTGATAGACAAGAGAGAGAGATATGATTTTGGAAAGTGAATCTTCTAGGAAGGAAACAATACAAAACAAAATAGTTTTTGGGTTAATTTACAAGATTAGATTTACATAAACCCACAAATTAATCCCATTAGTTTCTCTCTATTCTAATTATTATTAAGAAATTTTCAGGGTTTAGTTTCCTTAATATATCCATGAGATTACACTGGCATAAAGAAAACAAGAGAGATACAGGAAAAGCTCATTTTACACGCTTCTTCTCAAGGTTCTAAAAATCGGTTTAGGCGGCGCCTAAACCCCGCCTAGTCGGCAACTCGGTCCTATCCGAAAGATTTTCTTAAAATCCGATTTATACCGATTTATACGATTCAAATTGGTTTAAACTATTCTAAATCGATTAAAATCGGTTTAAATCAGTTTAAATTGATTTAAATTTGTCTAAATATGAGAAATTAAGCAATAATATTATTACAAATCTACAAATTTGTCTAATTTCTTATGTTTTGTATATCTAATTTTCATAATTCTTCATAATAATTTTATAATGGAACATAACAACTAAAAAATGTCATATAAATATATAATATAAATAAAATAAATCAATAATTTGCTAACGCCTAGGTCTCGTCTAGGCCCCGAATAATCCACCTAGTCGCTAGTCCTCTATAAAACGCCTAGTAACCGCCTAACGAATTTCAGAACATTGCTTCTTCTAATTCATTGAAACCCATTCACTCATTGATTTACTTTTGTTAGCATTCACCCAAATGAAACACATCAACTATTCCGTTTAATACTCTGGCTTGTAATGGATATCTACTCTACTTGTCTTTTTACATAAACATAAAGAAAAGCTGATAATGGGACAATAATAGATCGGGGATAAGTCGAATGACTCAAATACACGAATTAGGATGAGGACGCATGTGCACGTTAGCATTTTCCTTGATAAGATTCATCTTCCATACAATGCATCTGCTACATAATGAGCCGTAATCTGTACATGTTCGGTATACATCGATCCGGTTCAGCTTGGTTTCCATTGGGGATCTTTTTTAGTCTACAACTTTACCCTTTGTTTGGCCACAGATACAGGAAGACTATTTGTTCTAATATATGATATATTTATTTATAGAAGACATAACATTTAGATAATAGGGGATGTTAAGAGTGTATGTGTACCTCAACAGAAAAATTGTAAACTCACAAGCATGATCACTGCCACAATTTGCATATGGGAGAAGGACCATTCTCTTATTTGTAATGTCGTTGCTTAACATGCGAGCTTATACATATGCTTTCAATTATTGAACGAGAGAGATGATGCAAGACGTCAACAATATGAGCCATCTGTGTTAGTTAAACAAATAACGGAATATAAAAAATGGAATTGAGTTGCTCATCTTTGTTGACCTTCACATGGAAACGCATCGACGGTCTTTTTAAAAATAAATATTTAAAGTAAAATAATTTAACTTTTCTAGTAGAAGGTGACCTTATTTCTTTTGTTCGAGGAAGATAAAAAGAGATAAATAATCGAACTACATTTAAGAAAAAAACTGTTTATACGTTACCATGAAAATGTCAAATATGGATGGTGGAAATTAGAAAATAACTTTCCTAGAAACTTTATTAAGAACACATTTCGCTAAAAGATAAAAATAAAAAATAAATAAAGGAGCAAAATTATTTTTGGTACTTCAAGTATCAAATATGTACGCAATCAAATAAAATCAATTATACAGATCTCGAACAGATACATTCTCGCGTATACGTTTTCAGCTCTTTCCCATCTTGCTTCCAATTTTTTAAAAGATACAAAAAACAATGGACATAGAAAAAGTGCGAGTGCTCTTTTTTAACGATAATCGTGTAGCACGGCAATTCCAGAGACATACATGATGTAGACTAGTCTTCGTAGTCTAAAAGTAAGTAATCTTCTCTTTTATGATTTTATCATTTTATGCAATCTATAGTAACTAATTAATTTTAAAAGACTTGTTGAAAGGAGTCAAGACTATGGAAAGGAGTTGCGTCATTTTCTTTCAAGTTATATAATCAACAATCCAAACGTATTTAACACATGACGAAATTGCAGCATATAAATTAGTATAAACTGAAATAAGAATCCTATGAAAGACAGTGACAAAAAGCATGGTGGTTACTCGGTCAGGTCTGGTTATTGGTTGAAAAACAGAGTGACTAGGAGTGAAGAGATAAGGGAAGCTGAAGCCTTACCTTCGTTGAATGGGTTGAAAGCGGCGGCGTGGAAGCTAAAGGCTCCACCCAAGATAAAAAATTTCTTTTGGCGTGCTCTGAGTAATGCAATTTCTGCAGGGGAGATCTTGGTTAAGAGAGGAATTAAAATGGATCCATGTTGTCAGGCTTGTGGGTTTCAAGGTGAGTCGATTAACCACATTCTATTCACCTGTCCCATTGCTCGTCAGGTGTGGGCTCTTGCGAATGTACCGGTTCCAGAACATGGATTTGACTGGATATCCCATTACTCCAACTTTCACTACCTCTTTTCCTTAGAGTCCAACAAGACGACGCCACAAAAAGTGATTAATGCTATACCTTGGTTGATTTGGTTCCTTTGGAAAAATAGGAACAGTCTTTTGTTTGAAGGTAAACAATCCAATTTGATGGAGCTGATTGAAAAATCTTTTGAGGAATCTGAGTTGTGGAGTTTAGCTCAAACGCATGAACAGAGGTTGGAAGAGGTTCAAAGGAAGGAAGCATTGGAAGTGCAGAAAAAGTGGTCTACTCCTCCCAGAGGTTGGGTGAAGTGCAATATTGGTGTAGATTGGTCAAAACGTAACCAGGTGGGAGGTGGAGCTTGGGTGTTAAGAGATCATAGAGGTAAAGTATTATTACACAGCAGAAGGGCCTTTTATTTGTTAAGGAATCTCCATGAGGCCAAATTGAAAGTACTGGTATGGGCCATCGAGAGTATAGCTGATCACCATCTTGATCGAGTGATATTTGCTATAGACGATGGGGACCTGACTCAGATGATCTTAAGACCGAAGGCTTGGCCAAATTTCAAAGCAGAAATTGGGTTGATCATGGAAAGGCTGGTTAGAATAGAATGGTGGAGATTGGTGAAAGAGGTCAGGGATAACAACAGAGGAGCTTTCCTCATTGCTCAAAGTGTAACTAAAGGAGGACGTCTCAGTTCTTACGTAGCAACTGGAGGTCCAAGATGGTTGCATGAACTCTTCGAGATTGAGGAAACTCTTTCCTCTGTTTAGTTCTCTGCAGTAGGTTTTTGGAATTTTTGGGTTGGATGGATATCAGGTTTGGGTGTTTGGGTTTGTAAGGTCTTAGTCTTAACGAAGAAAATGTTATAGGTTTCAGTTGGTTTGTGCGGTGTTTAAAGGTCTGTCTCTTATGTAAATCTTTTGAAACTCTTCCTGTTTATGAATATAATCTAACAGATGACAAAAAAAAAAAACAGTGACAAAAAAAAAATCATATGAAAAAATATAATTTTTATTGCACTCGGCGATAAAGAAGATGCAACAACTGTTACAAATTACGATTTTAAAGCCAAAAGAAACAAAAATTTATCACTAGTAATGACAATTCTACTTTCCGGATAACCGGATTGGTTAGACTTTAAACCTACTTCAGAACCGCTTGAAGCATAAGCACTGTAAGTCTGTAAGCGACGGTTTATCAAATCAAACAACATTCGAGTACGGTTCAAAAAAACTCGTGGATATCTTAAAATCGTGTTTGAATCAACTTGTTGCAGGCTCACAACTACGGTGTTAATACATACATACATTATCATTTCTATACGACATATTTAAGTTGGGAGATCGCTTATGTAATATTCATATAGCTCGTCTTTCGAACGCAAGGAAGCGCTAACACTAGCAAATAAAACTATGTAATAAAAGAACACTCTCAATCACAAATGTTCACCCAGCCGCTGCTCTCTAGTGCTTCAATACTGTGATTAGAAACATTATATACGCTTCTACGGCTCTTATTACGTTAAGCTGCTGTGCCAACCAAAAGATTTTTAAGAGGAAGCAACAAGGAAGGGAGTTTTAAAATAAAAATGTATTCAGCAAAATCTTTAGCACAAGGTTTCTCTATCGCTTAAAGCATAATCCAAAACAAGATAGAACGAGTGTGACAATGAGAAGCAAATATGGGCATAAAAGAAGGGATGATGCGGAATAAAAACCCAAAATGCGCCTTGGCTCTTCAACATCTCCTCACTTCTTCTTGGGGTCACCAGCCTTGGTCTACACACACAGGTCAAAAAAAAAACAATCAAGTCAAAACAGGACCGAAACAAAAACACTTGCAAATGTAAGGTTAGAGTAAGTGTTGGCCTCTCACCTTCTTAACACCACGGATTTTCTTGGCCCTGTTCTTCCTCTCCTTAATCTGTTTCCTTGATTTCTCAATCTTGGTGTCAAGTCCATTCTATCAAACACAACGAGGATCATTAATAGTTACAGAAAATTCCAAAGATATAAGAGTCTGATATTACAACATCAAAGCCATCAGAAGTTTATTAGCAAATCAGGTAAAAAAGGAAGCACTAAGAGCATGCTAAACTAAAAAAACTAAGCTAGTACTAGAGAGGAAAGAAGACAGCTTTGAAATGGGACATACCCTGATGAGCCTGTACTTGGGCTCGAACTTCTTGGCACTCTCGACATTGTCGTAGATCAAACCAAACCCAGATGATTTTCCACCTCCAAAGTGGGTTCTGAATTTGAAAACGAAGATTGCATTTGGGTCCTTAACCTCGTACATCCTTGCCAACTTCTCCTTGAGCTCAGCCTTCACAAAACATTCCAATAAAAATTTAGAAGCTTCTCAAAGAAAGCTAGACTGTAATAAACAAAAAGATGATACCTTTGAGACATTAGCTCTTCCTGGGTGAAGAACATCAATAACCTACATTCATAAGCCACCACCACTAATCAGTACATAAGAATCTGCTGAACCTAAGATTTTCTATCTAACTATAGTTTTCATCATCATTTCATAGAGAGAGAGAGAGATGAAGGGATTGAAACTCACAAACTGCTTCCTGGAGAGAAGCCTGTTGGTCATGAACTTCCTGGTCCTGATAGTGACTGCTTTCTCCGCCATGGCTGCTGCGATTCCTCAGAGATCAGACTGAGCTCTCCGGTTGTGAAAATCGACGAGGTTTTCTCTCACGCTGCAGCCTTTGAAGAAAGAGAAGCAGCAACTGTCGGAAACCCTAGCTGCTTAAATATAGCTCTCACTTTCAGTTTTTAGGGTTTCTTTTCTTTACTGTTATTGCTTGATGGGCCAATTTATTTAGTTGAAACCCCATTGGGCCTTAAACACTACTATGCTGTCCTGTCCTCACCAGATTTTAAGAGTGATAGCCTTATTATTGGTGGTAATTATTCTTGATTTTCAATACTAATTTTATGTTTGAAGTACAAATTAATACATTATTATTAAACAATAATTTATACTAGATCTTGACCCGTGCAACCGCGCGGATTATTGGTTTTATTTATTTTTATATAAACATTTTTTTTATTTTAAATTGGTATATATTATAATATATATGTGTCTATCAGTTTTTAAAACATAATAAGTTTACGGTATATTTTTTTCATTGAATAGATTATTTCAAATTTTCACGTGTATTTGTATCTTCTTCTATATATATATTTTCGGATTATTATTTCATTATTAAAATCATAACTATATATATAAAGATTAGTAAATATTATTTTATTGTCATATCCAAAGATATTGTAACATTTCACAAATTTAGAATTTGTTTTTAAAAATTAAACTTTCGCTTCATAGATTTATATTATCAAGAAATATTTAAACATTAAGTTTTTGTTTAATTTTTAAAATAAACTATATAGTTTAGAATTTGTTTTCATTGGTTTAAGGTAGTAAAGATTAATCATTGTTAGATAATATGATTTTTGTTATTTTAAAAAAAATCTTTATAATTTTAAAAGTTAACATCAATAAATATTTAAATAATTAACATATCGAAGTATAATATTACAACATTAAAATTATATCTATTTAATTATATTATCTATAAATCTAATGAATCATCTATTGTTTAAATCTAATTATTGATAGCCCAATAAAAATGTTTAGTAGGCCCAAAATTTAAATGATAAGATTATAGATTAAATATAATATGACTTTTTAAGAATAGGTCCATTAGAATTATTTTTAAAAAAATCACACATAAATCAAGGTTGTGACTTCTATTTTAATATATAAGATATGTTTTATAAGAATTAGCGTATAAGAGCAGCTTCATCGCTGGGATGAAGAAGAAGAGTATCTCTTGTTAATACATTATTATTAAACAATTAAAATTAAGTGAGAGAAGAAACAAAGGTATCTTTGCACACAATTATTCAGAACATGTGTAAACCTCCTATTGTTTACTTACATTGGTTTTGATTTTGTTCTAATTAAAATTTAACTACTTAGGAAAATTACAGTAAAATAATAATATTCTATTAGGCTGATATTCAAATTCAGATGCTAAGCGATGGTTAACACTACATTGAAGTATTTTATAATGATGAGAAATTTTGTATAAGTTTTCACATTAGTTAAATATGCGCATAACTGATACATCATATTTCGAAGACTTAAATATCAAAATTTTGTGATGTATTAACATTAGTGAAGTATTAATAAAACCACTTAATTAAATGAACTTCTAAAAAAAAAAAATTTGTTAATGATAAATCAAAAATGTCTTTTTGTTTCTTTTTCAAGGTTGAGAATCAAAGACAATCACCGGCTTAATGAGCTATAGTTAAATAACGGGCAATTGTCAATAATAGCACTTTTTGAAGTTTATGTCTCAAAAATAGCATTAAAAGGAAAAAGTCGCAAAAATGACATTCATTAAAGGGCAAAATATCTCTAATACCCTTGGTTTAAAATTAAATAAACAAACAAAAATAAATAAAAATAAATAAAAATAAAAATAAATAATAAAAAAATTAAAAAAAAAAAAGAAATTTTTTTTATAGTTTCAGATTATATGTTTTCAGATTCGAAATTTTTATAATTTTTTTTTTGAAATTTTTTATAATTTTTTTTTTTGAAATTTTCTTTTTATAATTTAAAGATACTTTTTGAAACTGTTTTTAAAATTTTTATTTTTATTTTAGTATTTATTTTTTATAAAATTTTAAACCCTAATTCCTAAACCCCACCCCTTAACTCTAAACCCTAAGGTTTGGATTAATTAACCCAAGGGGTATAATTGTATATTTACCTCTTTACTGAAACCTATTTTTGTGACTTTGAGCCTTGAGTGCTACTTTGGGAACATAAACTTGATTTGGTGCTATTTTAGTCTTTTTCTCTAAAATAATTACTGTGATATTTTTGGTATGTGAACATTACTGTAAATAATTTACACATATTAACAAAAGAGAGCGAAAATGTCATTTTTCCATTGGAGTAAAGCTTTCCCAAGGCTCGTTATTCCCTCAGGAACAACATATATAGTAGTTAGTCACTTGACCTACAAGAAAACACCTCTTCTTCATCAGAGTTGTTCACTCCCGAAGTGATCTCCTCAAACCGTCCATGCTTCTCTCCACAGATGTTTCTACAACACTGTCTCACGTTGAAGTCTATAGCTGAGCGGTTCGATGCGCAGTTACAAAAGCTGCTCTCAAACCCTAGGCCTGATCTCCAATCAGGAACCAGAGAAGCAATCTCTCCATCGATCATGTTAGCTATCTTCGTCACATCACGGTCGTCCATCTCCAGCTCTTCCACCATCTCTCTTGCAACGCTAATTGCTGTGTCGCTTTCGATGTCAAACGGGAAGTATATGTTCCTCACAAGCCCTGCAATGAGAGGAAACTGTTTATGGTCTGAAACATGGAACTTCTAGGACCAAAAAAAGGTTGTCTGGTCACAAACCTTCCTTGTCGGCGATTCTGAGTCTCAGGAACAGTCCATCACCATTGTCTCTTCTCTTACCTTTTATGCTTATGTGGACATTGTCAAACTTGTTATCATGCTCTTCTGCTTCTTCATGATCATCATCGTTTTGAAACTCAAAGATCTCAATTCCGTGTGACTCAATCATCTCATCTCCATTGTAAGTCCATTGGCTTTGATCATTGTCGCTGTAGTAATTGCTTGGGTAGTCTATACAAAGAAACTGGTCGTCTAGTAGTTCACGAGCTGAGAGCCTAAGGGATGCACTGGCTAAGCACTTCTCTATAAAGCCTCTAACCTCACTGTCCTTCACTTTGTCTAATGAATCTGGTTTCTTGCCCTGAGAAACATAACTCAACAGTCTTAAAAACCCAAAACAAAAGCTTGTAATAGAAGAAGCTTTGATGATTCTCACCGATATAACTCTCTTGTAGATCTGAGCAGGGTGAGTACACTCACTGTAAGGGTAATCAAACGTTACCATTTCTAAAACGCACATCCCAAACGAGTAAATATCGACTAGTTCGTTATATTCTTCTGCATAGACTTCGGGAGCCATGAACTCTGGTGTCCCTAAGAGGCCAAGAAAATAAAAAAATTGAGCATCACTGTCTAGTTATGAACTCAGGAAACCAAAACCAAAACCAGTTATAAAATTTTTGAGCATACCAACACAGTGAGCAGCGTGCGAGTGTTGTAACATAGCAGCAAGACCAAGATCACCAATCTTGACTTCTCCTTGGTTCCCATTAACGAAAATGTTATCACACTTGAGATCTCTGTGGATCACAGGAGGGTCATGTGTATGAAGATAGTCTAAGCCTCTTAAGATCTGTCTACACCAATGCTTCACTGCTCTTATGTTCACTCTCTTGTGCTTTAGCCTATACCTGTTATTCACCAGTAACAACATCTTTAATTATACATGTTTATGATTAAAGTAATCAAGAGAAAACAACTTTAGATATGAGATAGGAAGATGAAGCTTACTGTCTCAGGGTACCAGAAGTGAACATTTCAGTGATAAAGTTAATGTTTCGATTATCGGTATCGACCCAAGAAGTGTAGAACTTCATGATGCTCTTGTGTTTCAGTGTTTTGAGGAGATGGATCTCACAGTATAGCCTCTCCAGCTCCTGAGGACTCTGCAAAAAGTCATAGAGCTTTACTTGGTTCCATGCTACTTCTATACCCTCATATTCATCAAATCCTCTGTAACTGCAAATCCAAATAATAGAACCATAAATTTGGTTTTATCTATTTCAGAATCACTAAAGCCAAATAACAGAACCATAGATCAAGATGCCTTTGGTTTTTGCAGAAACTAAAGTTGTTTAAGCCAACAGGCAAAGTATGTTATGTTCCTATATTGTGTAAAATAGGAACAAGATTTTAAGATAAGAGAGATTGGATTCTTACACGGTCTTTGAAGATCCTTTGCCAAGAACTTCATTGTACTGCAACAACAAGAACACACTAAAACCTTTAAACAAAAGAAAACAAAAAAAATCAAATTTATGGATATTGAGAGATCAGAGATAGAGAAATATACTCTTCCATATCTTCCAGAAGGATCAACTTCAACAAACTCAGAGTCATCTGATTCAAGATGGCTGATGTTGTTCATCATTTCCTAAGCAGGGAATCAAAAAGAGCAATACATAAATAGAAAATATAAAGAAAATCCTAGAAAAAGAAAGAGAAATACATATAGTTATGTGTTTTTATTTGGTTGGTTTTGTGTTTTTTTTCGTGTAGCCTTTTTATTGGCATCATCTCTGTACCTCTACCATAATAAGTTAATCAAATAAACATTAAACTCGTGTAAATGAGGAGAGAGGTTCGTTTGAGCTTTGCTGGAAGACAAAATAAAATTAGATTCTTTTTCCTTCTTTTCTTTGCCTTCTTTATTTTGCTTTATATGTGTACTTTTGCTTCAGTTGTTCTTACATAGAATTATAGAAACATAACTATCTCACAAAAAAAACTATCTCAAGAAAACTGTAGGCAAAGGCAAAGGCAAATGCAGTTGCGAGACGCACTGGGCGTGGTCCAAAGGAGTAAACAAATGCTTCATCTTTTTTCTTTCTTTTTCTTTCTCAACGAAAAAAAGTTAGGTTGAACTACATTTTCTACCCATCTTTATATCCATAATACATTTTTCCTAAGATATCTACTCATCTTTATGTCAAAGAAGATATATGAAAGAAATAGTTTAGTATTTTACAAATAATGACGTTTTGACACTTTCTTCCTTTTTTTCATTAAAATTGTCATTTTAGAATTCAAAACAGTTATTTTTTTACTATTAATTACAAAATATTTTGATTTTATAAATAGCTTTATTTATCCAAAAATCATTGGTTGAACAAATGTAATAACTAAAGTTATGAATCAATTTTAATCATTTTTTTAATTTGTGTTAAAATAACACTTTTAAATAGAAAGAATATTATTTTTATTATTAAATACATTTTTATGTTAGTGTGTGTATTGTTATCATGTAATTTAGACCATTTATAATTGATTATTTTATTTTTTCTTCAGAATATAGTAACTTTGTAAAGGAGTTGAGCTATACTTCAATGACATTCTCTTTTAGAATAAAAAGGTGATAAAAATATAAATTAATTATTTTATTTATGGAAAAAATCTATATTATAAAGTGAAAAATAGAGTAGAACTATGAAATTTTTACTTCAAATTATATTTTATAGTGAAAAATAGAATGGGGTTGAGATGTTGTTAAAGCTGTATAAATTGTATAATGCTTGTTATAGATTAAAATAGACATGGTTTAATTTTAATAAAAATGATAGTATGACGTTTCAACAAAAAACTTATAACGTCATTGTAATTAATGGACTTTCAGTAACATTAATAAAACAAAACAACATACTCCATTAAAATATTTATTGAATATAAGCCTAAATGTTTGAATGATTGTACAAGTATATTAACGGGAATTCTCTGATATTATAGTTGGCGATGGAGATAAATGACATTATGTTTGAGGCGGCCGATGGCAGTTATTGATCTTGGACCAAGTTCATGAGGTTTCCCAGTGGCTTTTGGCTGGAAGATAACATGATGCTTCTTTCTGTCTTTGGTGTGTATAGTTTTCTAAAACTATGATTGTGTTTTCAAAGCCGAAGATGAAAACATTTCCGTTTTAAATTGGGATAAATGAGTCATTAGCTTAATATGTAATAGAGAGAGGAACGCGTGTATTGAGTATTTTTCAAAGAAAATCAGAATTTAAGAAGAGCCTAGAGTTTTTGAAGGCAAACCGACAGTTAAAAGTTTGATAAACATGTTTTTCAAAAATATCCGGTACATTTAGAACGATAGAAAACATCAATATTTCTGAGTTAAGATGTCAGCACAAATTTAGAATGGTTTAAATATATTTTTGACAAAAAAGAATTTGGTATATGCTATCTTGTTTAGTTATCCAAATCAATATATGAAATAGTTGTAAGTTTGATTGCTAGACTTCGAAACTATAGTCATGGTTGTATCATACTACTTGACTAACTTTTTTTCGCAGTTGACTAACTTCAACATTAACAATCATGGAATGTCATCAAAGAACAATAATGTTCACATGATAAAAGTCTTTATTTAAAAGATGTATTTATTTTTGAAATGTTGTATAGCAAACTGAAATTTGTAAACCATATCCAGCTAATTTTTTTTATAAGAAGTTTAAAACATAACATGCGAGTACCGTCCAATCCATTATCCCCTCGAAGACATTAAAATAACGTCTCAGAAAGTTTTTGTTTAGATATAATTACGATTACCTTTTAATGAATGAGATAGTGTGAATCACGTCGATTAACACGCTGTTCAACTACTACGAAATATTTCTGTAAATTGTTTATATAATTTCATTCTTTCCAATGCTAAACTTTGTCGTAAATGATAACGTTGATACGATTAAGATAAGCACCGAGATGAAAAAGACACTTTAGACTTTACAGCTAACGATAAATTAAAAAAAAAAACTTATTTATTTTGATAGTACAAAATAATTAAATTCATATTTATTTGGTCTTTGTTGTGGTTGTCTGTGTACGGAAATATAAGTAGTCAAATTATGAAATCCTAAAAGCAATCTCACCACCAACCCTGCTTGTTGTTTTTTAGACCAGTTATGGTTTATATTAATCGTCACGGTTACATTAAATATGAAAATGGTAAAGACTGAACTCAAATATACAATATCATAGATTATCAACAAAAAAATACTTCCTTTGTTTCACAAAAATATATTTTTAGCATTTTCACGTATATTAAAAAATATTAAATTATTATGATAAATATATTGTTTTCATAATTTTTTCAAATTTTAATAATTTTTAACCAATAGTAATTCAATAAAATTAATTAATTTTTTTGAAGTTTAAATTTTTTTAAAAACACAAAATATCTATCTTTATGAAACAATTTTTTTTAAAAAAATATCTATTTTTTAAACGGAGAGAGTATACAATATCATATATAATCTCATATCCTTCAATTTTCAAGGACGTCCAATATCATATACATCGACAAGGCCATTGCATAAAAGACAATTAATGTAGAACATGATGCAAAGTACTAAGAGCATCTCCAAAACTAAACTCTATTTTGAAGTTTTCAAAACTTTAGATTTAAAGTTTAAAGGTGTTTTTCTCCAAAAGCAAAACTTCAAACTCAAATTTAAAACTATTTATATTTTATAATATAGTCCTTATATTTGTCATAACTAATTTCAATTCATAAAACTTTTGTAAATAACTAGTGCATATATAAACATATTACAACAATATTAATTAATAAAATAGTCTATTGAAATATAAAATTTAAATAAAAACAACTTAATTAATATTAAACTTCAAACAAAATACTTTGTTCCATAAAATGATTTTTGTAATGCATATATGATATATTAGTACATTTCGAAGTCAAAATGGCTCTCCTCATTTTTACTTTGTAGATTACGAGCTAAACTTGTTAAAATCGGGTGATATTGATATTTGTAAATACATTAGATCGGAACAAGAAAATAAAAAAAAAACATAAAATATTACTAAAAGACTAATTTATTTTCGAATAATAGTAATACTCGTGAATATATATATTCGATATGAATAAGAAAAAATTATACGGAGAAGACATCAAAAACAACAATAGCAACCATCTTCAGTTACACAAAAAACTTTGGACAATATTTAAAAATTTTGAAGGTTCCGGATCAAACTTACCTAACTATTAGTGTTGTTGTAAAATTTAAATTTGTGTAATAGTTATGTCTTCATGTAATTTTTTAAAATCTTTTTTGTTAAGTTTCTTTTGTATATTATTGTTGTTTAAATCTAATTTAAAATATTTTAAATCTTATTTTAAAGTTTTATTTAATTTTATGTGTAAAATTTAAAATTTGTAAACAAAGTTTTAAATATTTATGAGATATTATTTTTTTATTTTTTTAAGGATTAGAAAAATAAAAAATAAAATATTTATGAATCATAAAAGTGATGTATGATTGTAGGGACTAAAATGCAAATAAAAATGTGAAACTTCAAATTTGAAGTTTTGAAGAGTGAAACTCTATATTTGAAGTTTCACTACTTAAAACTTCAAATTTGAAGTTTTGAAGTTTCTTTTTAGAGAACAAAAAACTTCATATTTGAAGTTATATAGTGTCTTTTGGAGATGTTATACCGAGAGCTAGTAAGTCCTTTGAAAAAAATGTGGATCGCTGCCCAAATGTGAGTCTTCTTTCTTTCACATAAAGTCATAAATATAGAGAGATGCACATCGACTTCTAATGAACCAACTTGGCCTCGGATATTGATGATAAAATATATGGGCCTAAAAGCGTTGCATTTGTTATACAATGAGCTAACTATACTGGAGTTAAGTAACCAGCACCTTCAATATATTTGTGATAAAAGATTCATATATTGGACATATCCAACACAGTAAACTAAATACTTTTTTTTCCATCTGAATATTTCATTAACCAAGGAACAGTACATACAAGAGTACAACATAGACCACCACAAGACTGGAATCTATTATCCACCACCATACTTTGAGCAATAAGGCAGACACCCCTATTGGCAGCAAAAAAATTAAAAACTACCTGCCACTCCAAAAAAAATGCCAAAAAAGTATGATCTACCACTTCGAACTTGTAGGAATGCCAAGCCTTTGGTCTATAAATAGCATTCACAAATACCCTTCATTCAAAAGCGAAGTGAACTTTCAAACACTTATGGCTTACCATACTTTCCATCGACCACATTACACTTAAAAAATAAACCTCGTCCTTTGACCCTACTGATCCAAAAAAATGCCGACTATGAAGAAGAACCACACCATTCAAATCAAGTACAGAGAGAAACATTTTGTGACATATGTTGTTTGCCGAATTGAGGATAGATGCATGCGTGTGGCCCTTCACACGAACGGTTTTCTCAACACCAAACTATATCACACCAAGCAAAAGACAATTTTGACTAAACCTTTCATTAATTAAATGGAAAAACATTGTTGTAATCAGGAAAAAAAACTTATCCTTATTTCTGGATTTGGAGGAAATAGCTCTTGTGGAATTGTATTTACTGACAAACATTGAAGAATTAGCGGTGAGACAAGATGGATGATTTATGCTAATTCCAGTGACTTTCAATGATCATGTGATTATTCAGTCACTACGTATTTTAGGGGATAATACAATGAACTACTGTCGACACAAAGAAAAATCTCTTTTGACTACTTTTTTTCTTGGGGGGGGGGGGGGGGGGGGGGGGGGGGGGGGGGGGGGTTCTGAATCTGCATTCGTGGTGACCAAGAAAGAACGATGCATGTATGTTACAATTAAGAAGCAGTGACCCTTTCGTGGGTAAAACATCAACTACATATATTTTTACCGATTCATCTATTTGTAAACATGTGTGTCGACACTACTACATCATAAAGAAATACCACAATAAACTTGAAAGCTATAACTTTTTGTATTGAATAAGCAATAAGATCATTGCTCATCAATGGATGTTTTGGTCAACATGCATCATGCACGTTTGGATCTGGTAGATAGCATATTAGTATAAATTTGTTCAGAAAAACCATAGAATTAGTATAAATCACTAAACTAAATCAGATCTATATAAAAGAATCATGTATATTTGTCTTACTCGTTAATTTTTAATGAAAACTAATCTTCACTAATAATAAAATCGAATCATTCGGTGTAGGCCATTTATCGGTCCGCATACTTTCTAGAAGCGATATGCTTCCCATGTAGAAAATATTGGTTATCAAATCAGGTCGATTTGTCAATCTGAAACATAAATGATAAGAGAATGTTGGTAATAAAGGATCAATGTGCGGCAGTGGTCTCAACCCGCATAGCTTTCCTGAAATAGTATTTTTTGAAGCTCTGAAGTATTGGTCAATAGCATATATGACATTGTCCGAAACTTTTTATCTTATTCTGAACAATGCTTTGACTTCTCAGATATATTAACGGCTCTTTCATATTCAAACTAGCAATAGATTAGGGAAGAAAAACTAATGAACAAAATAAACATGCCTTCAGTTATCCCAAAGAAACGGCGTTTACACGCAAAGTGGGTGGGGTGAGAGGTGGATGGATGGCTAAATATATAAATCAATAAAGCAAATGAAATCACAATAAAATCAGATCCCTATAACAATAGAGTACTACTTTTACTACAAAACTGGGACCTTCAAGTTCACGTTAATGTCGGTCGATCGGTTGAAAAGCATTATTGACTACGAAATTACGCACATACAAGCCTACAAGTTTATCACAGATGCAAATTTGACGTGGCATATGTCAAGATTGGGCTGTCTAGGTTTTCACGGAAACCGTCATGAAATCCTGTGCCTACATCTTATGCACCATTGAAACTATGTTCATTAGTAATCACTAATCATTAGTATTAAATTATTATAGACTAGTATAGCTTTGGTAAAAAAAAAGGTAAAAAATGTAGCTACGAATTTTTGTTGGTAGATTATTTTATTGAAGATATGTTAGTAGCATATATAATTTCCTATGAAAACAATATTTTTAAATTACAAAGTTATTATGTTCAGAAAATACTACAGTTTACGCCTGGATACATATAATTCAGTCTTTCATAATTGGTATAAATGCTTTATTGTTTCAGTCACCTACAAATATTTTCAAATTTTAAATGATAGACACTTTTATTTTACTGTTATTCATGTGCACCTACATCATACATGTAAAAGGAATAAAGAACAACGGTATTCAAGAAAAAGGCCCCTAAAGTCCAAAAATGATGGGCCCAAATTTGGGTTGTAACGCATGACAACTACTCATGGACAAGTACACGTGAATGCCATTTTCTTCCATACGTATGCAAACAAAATTATTTTTCCGCAAAAAGTATTCTTAACTTATAACTTTCTTAGAGCCGTTTGATGAAAAGAAAACTTATTACTTTCTTAGACATTTTAATATAAAAAAATTCGGAGAGAAAAATCAATAATAACCACCAAAAATATGTATTTCTCCTTTTAGTTATATATTTTTGTTCATTTTCAAAATTAATGGATTTGGATCTATCGACATAGACATGGCAATTCAGACAAACAATATAGTTTTGGAGCTTTTGTAATTAAAACACAATATTTAAAATCGAAACTACAGTATTAAACTATTCACCATACAATCTCCGGAGTCCGGATCCAACCAAACACCATTGCTTTTTATTAGAATATTAACAAAAACAGCTAGAGGGGGAAAAAGAGACTAGATTTAGAGAGAGATAATGGTTGTAATGATGATGATGAAGCTGGCAATTTCTGAGATTTTAAATGGTATTTATTCCATTTTATAATTCTCCATAAATATTAAATATAGCAATTGCTTCGAGATTTTCCTTATTTTCGTGTAATGATAACACTCTTGTGGCCGACGCATAAATATTTGGGCGAACAAAAGCACAGCATTCTGGACCGTAATGATCCATGGATAATACTACCCCCCTCTCACAAAGATATAGTAGTATAGCATTTTCAGGCATATTAAAAACACATTAAATTATTATAATAAATATATTATTTTCTGTAATTTTTAATATTTTTTCTATTCTTAAAAGTAGGAAGTTTTACAGAATTTTGATGTTCACAAAAATGATGTTTTCACTTTTATGTAACTTTTACTTTATTAAAATTGTATATCCAATCATATTTTGATAATTTATTGTGTAATTGGTTGAATACTATTAATTTATAGTTTTAATGATACTTTCTAGACAAAAAATAATTTTTTTAATATATGTGTTTCTACCTAAACATCTTCTATTTAGGAACAAATGGAGTATCTTTGAACTAATAGTAATTTAATAAAATCAATTAATTTTTTTAAAAATTTACATTTTTTTCATAGAAACACACAAAATATCTAGCTTTGTGAAACATTTTTTTTTTGTAAAACATCTATCTTTTTAAAACGGAGAGAGTACTACTAATCTATGTTGTATGAAAACTTGGTTAAAAGTCCATCTCACGTTTCAGAAACGTTTCCGAATCGAAAACTCTTAAAAACTCGTATAAACGCATTAGAAATCCGGTTCTTAAAAATCTCAGCTTAGAATCTTAATGAAAACTTGTGTTTCTATTTTATAAACTTGCAATTCTATTTTGGAAATGCTTAAAAAACTCTTTGTTTTATTTTAGAACAAATTTTATAGATAATTAATAAATATAAGGATTAGTTTGTTATTTTGATAAGTTAAGAGACCTAATTAATGTTATACCCATTTAGTTAAACTTAAAATCGTGTAAAAAATCACGTTAAGGAGGAAGTTAAAATATTTAAATACTGGATTTTTATTATTTTGATTTTCAATATGATTTTGATATTTGATAATTAATGACTTATTTTATTTTTATATAATTAAATATAGTGACTATTTATTTATTTGTATTTTGAAATATACTAAACATAATAAAATAAATGCAAATATTAATATATATATATATATATATATATGCATATATATTTATAGACTTTTCTACAATGTTTCCAAAACAAACAAAAAAAATCAAAAATCATGTTTTTACATTTCTAAATTTTTCGTTTCCGTTTCTGTTTCCATCGAACCTAGCTACTAATATTGTTTTCCTATGGACACCATTTACTATGTACGTAGCACAGAAGATCAAAACACTGGAAGATGGTAATGTTGTCCTTATTTTAAAAAGAATGATGCGTAAGTCTTAAAAATGCAACATCGCCAAATTAGAACCACTAAACCTTTTTTCTTATATAGAAATTCAAATTATAGGCCCAAAACTATACTTCATTACAATTTTTTTTCAAAAACAAAATAATAATTTAAGGCGTCGGATACTTATATTTACAGAAGTCGTGCTTGCATTTTTGAATATTCGATGGACCCGTTTCAATCTTCAAATTATTAAATACTGTATATAGTTGGATTTTAAGGGGTGAAATTATCATGGGAAAACTAACCTACAAAGTTCAAAGACTTGATTGTCTTGGGATAACTATTCAAACTTTCATGTTTTTTTTTTTGAATGAACAAACTTTCATGTTTTCACAGAAGTAATTTTGCAAGGAAGAAAAAACATCCATGGAGGAGATGGTCGAAGAAAACTAAGCATTATGTTTCGAGTTTTTTTCTTTTAATATATACATACCGTTTAAAATATTTTTGCATATACAAATCGACCATTGTGGTTTTTGGCTAATGAAAATGTAATTTGTTAAAAGTAATTAACATGTTTTTATTCTTTTATACTTTATAAGTATGTAAATCTTCATGTTGCTTTAACTTATATATATGGTAAGTTCGTGAATTATATCTGAACATGTCAGAAAACATTGCAAACTGCAAACACTACACATTTGTCTATAGCTTTGACTTTATAATTTCAAACATTAATTTGATGTTGGATCTCGAACATTTTTTTTTTTCAACACAAGGATCTCGAACTTGAACGTCCATATATTCCATACATTCACTAAATATATTCAAAGAGAACAGATCTTGAAAACAAAATGTTTGGCAAAACAGAAGCCAAAATTTTCAAAGTTACAATTAAAGGTGGAGATCTCTTCGTCAAAAGACAATCCATGAGCTTTGAAAGATACGTGAACCCAAATTGCTTAACAAAATAATTCATACAAAATTAAAAGTTCATTTTTTCTGGTAAAATAAAAGTTCAATTTTTCAATGTATGCGACTCAAGTCTAGTTAGTTTTTTTTTTTGAAACACAGTTAGGTTCCTAGTTTTAAACATGGTAATAATAATAATCCTGAGAGTGAAAGGAGTCTCCTTTTTGTCTCTATCTGTCTCCAAATTTGAGTTTTTATCGAGAGTAACACACACGTCTCCTCCCTTTACTTCGGCGATTTGCTACCTCCCCTCTCTCTCTCTCTCCTTCCTCACTCTCCGGCTTTATCAAATTCTCTTTCCTCGGAGACACCGGATCCGATCGACCAGACTCTTAAACTTATAACCCATCATGAGGATTCTTCTGCAGTTTCTCCATCTTTAAACTGATTCACAGCTCTCTCCAGGTAAAAAAAGATTCGATTTTTTCATCTGGGTTTCATCTTCTCAACGTAAAGCTTCCGTCATTGTCTTAAGATTCAAAGTCTTTAGCTTTACGCAGTTTGGCCACCAAGTGTTCGTTGAAATTCCTCAGAGAGAGAGAGAGATGAAGGATTTTCCTTCTTGCTTCGGTGAAAACGGCGTTCAAGTCGCGGACTCGTCGTCTTCAAACTCCGGCAAAAACGCTCAGAATCTCGTCGCTTGCATCTACCAGTGCCGTATCCGAGGAAGGAGCTGCTTGATCACTGTGACATGGGCCAAGAGTCTGATGGGCCAGAGCGTTACCGTTGGTGTTGATGACTCTTGTAACAACCAGAGTCTCTGTAAAGTCGAGATTAAGCCCTGGCTGTTCACCAAACGCAAAGGGTCCAAAAGCTTAGAGGCGTATTCTTGTAAGATCGATGTTTTTTGGGATCTATCGTCAGCGAAGTTCGGATCAGGGCCTGAAGCTTTGGGAGGGTTCTATGTAAGTGTTGTTGTGGACAAAGAGATGGTTCTGCTTCTTGGCGATATGAGAAAAGAAGCTTTCAAGAAGACAAACGCCTCGCCTTCGTCGTCTCTAGGTGCGGTGTTCGTCGCCAAGAAAGAGCATGTCTTTGGTAAGAGAGCGTTTGCCACAAAAGCTCAGCTTTGCGCTGATGGGAAAATCCATGATGTTGTGATTGAGTGTGACACGAGTGTGACTGATCCTTGTCTCGTTGTTCGCGTGGATGGGAAGACGTTGTTGCAGGTGAAGCGGCTTAAGTGGAAGTTTCGTGGCAACGATACGATAGTTGTGAATAGAATGGCTGTGGAGGTTCTGTGGGATGTTCATAGTTGGCTCTTTGGGATGCCTTCGGCGGGAAACGCAGTGTTTATGTTCAGGACTTGTCAATCTTATTCGGAGAAGAGCTTGTCTTTCTCACAGGATGTCATGGCAACAACAACAAACTCCAAGTCTCAAAGTTTTGGTTTTTCTTTGATTCTGTATGCTTGGAAGAACGAGTAGAGAAAGAGAGTTTTTTACTGGGTACTAACAAAAAAACCTTTAAAGCGTCTGTTGATTCCTTATCGACATTTGTTATTTATAGCATGATTAATGAGTTGATTTGTGCAAAATATAATATTCATTACACAATGCTGGAACCTGATCAGTCTTGAAGAATGCCATCTCTGTATACATTAGTTACTTATGTCCTATAGAATCTGTTATGCCTTGCAGTCTTTCTTCATGTTATTATCTGGTGTTTCTTTGCTTATTTTCCATGCTTTTTGATTTGTAGGTTGTTAAATTTTAGATGGTTAGGACTTTTGCTTACCTTCTTTCTTATAACAGATGGCCTCAGAGATTGTACAAAGATTCCTAAATTGTGAATTAATAAGCCAGATGGTTCTTAGCTTTCACATTGAGAGAGACTATGTTCAGTGTTCATTCAAACTCAGAAAGTACAAAAGAAAAATGCCATTATTGTCTCAGCTTTTAACTTAGCTATTTTAAAACATGAATTACTTGTCTAAAGTTTTTTTTATTTTCATTTTTGGTTCTTGACCATATGTAATCAGTTTGATGTAAGCCTGAGAAAATGAGAATTGCCATTTGTAGAAAATCACAGGAAAATCATGTCTTCGTCAGAGAGATTCTACATATAAAGAAACTTCAAAAGATTTGTGTTGTCAGTGTCACAGAAACTTTATGTGGAGAGCAAGCAAGCAGGCAGCTTTTATATATGTCAAATTCAAACTGCACTCAGTTTAGCAGAGAATCTCTGCAACTGCCTGCCGTTTAATGTCCTCTTGTCATTTATTTGGTCAGCAGCAGAAGAAGTTTACCATGAAAAAAAGAGTCAAAAGTGAGAGGAAGAGTGTCTCTTTTGTATTACTGCAACATTCTTTTGTGACATCATCACATGTTTAAACATGTCATGTGGTCCCCACCCAAACACGAATCTTTAACCTTCCCCTCTATAGCTAAACGGGCTTAACAATATAAGCCCAGGTCCATCGACCCTAAGACTAGTACGCGTCTATAAATACAAGACGACCCCTCCCCTTCCAATCTATTCTTCAGAATCGCGACTCGGCGAGTTAGGGTTCTCGAATCGCAACTTCAACCACCTTCACGTTCAAGGTTTATCAGACAGATTCAGAAGAAGATGGGATCGGAAAATTAAAATTAAAGACAGAGATCTCATGTCTTGGTCTTATTCCTTTAGAGAAGAATGATTACTACGATGCACTCAGAAGAATCAGGAAGAAGTAGTTACTTGCCCCGCAAGCGACATCTCGATAACCCTTCTGAAGAACAGAGCAAAAGATCAAGACTTTACCCTCGCGATCAACACCCAAACACAAACTTCATCCCTCACGGTTGGTTAGACTGTCCACGTTTCGGCCACGAGATCGGCCCCATCATCCCATCAAAAGTCCCACTCAGCGAATCTTACAACGACCACCTCCCTCCCGACAAAAGATACACTTTCAAACAGCTGCTAACCAACAACAAAAGGAACAAGCTCGGTCTCGTGATTGATCTCACCAACACAACTCGTTACTATAACCCTAGCACAGACCTTAGAAGGGAAGGGATCGAGTACGTCAAGATTCGCTGCAGCGGTCGTGACTCTGTCCCTGATAACGTCTCCGTAAACACATTCGTCCACGAGGTGAATCAGTTCGAGAGACGTAACTTCTCGAAAAAGTCTATTCTCGTTCACTGTACGCATGGTCATAACCGCACAGGGTTCATGGTTGTTCATTACCTTATGAGGTCTAGTCCCTTGATGAGCGTTACACAGGCTCTTAAAACGTTTAACGACGCTCGTCCCCCAGGGATATATAAAGCGGATTACATCGACGCTCTTTACAGTTTCTATCACGAAACAAAGCCTGAGAGTGCTGTTTGCCCACAGACTCCTGAGTGGAAGAGGTCTGAAGAAAACGAGTCTTTATCTGTATCATTATCATCACTGTGTGTCCCTTTTGTGATCAAGAAGATGTCAAACGACGACGTTTTGGGGGATGAGATAACTTACGGTCAAGAGAAGTGTTACCAGGAGTTTTGTTACGAGATGATGAATGTTAAGATAGAAGGGAGATCGTCGTCTCTGCAGTTTCCCGGCTCGCATCCTGTGTCTTTAGACAGGGAAGGGTTTCAGCTCTTGAGGCGGAGGTACTACTACGCCACGTGGAAAGCAGACGGGACGCGTTACATGATGCTATTGACTAGAGAAGGATGTTATTTAATAGACAGGAAGTTTAGATTCAGAAGAGTGCAGATGCGTTTCCCTTGCAAGCCTCACGAGGCTAGAGTGCATGACTACACTCTGCTCGATGGAGAGATGGTTGTGGATAACTTCCTTGACGGGCAAGGAAAGCCTTGCCAGGCGAGGAGGTACCTCGTCTACGACATGGTAGCAGTCAACGGGGTATCAGTATCTGACCGTCCTTTCAGTGAGAGATGGAGCGTTATCGATAGAGAAGTGATCAGACCACGTAACGACGAGAAGAAAGTTACAAAAGGTTACAGATACGAGATGGAGCCGTTTGGTGTACGTTTAAAAGCCTTTTGCTTACTCTCTTCCGTGGAGAAGAAGGTGTTCAACGAGCTGATACCTTCGCTCTCACACGACTCCGACGGGATCATACTCCAAGGGTGGGACGAGCCTTACGTCTACCAGAGGAACCAAGGCTTGCTCAAGTGGAAGTTTCTAGACACCATCGACTTTTTGTTCGAGGTGGGGAGAGACGGGCGTTACATGCTGTTCTTGTGTGAAAACGGGAGGAACAAGCTTATGGAGGGGCACGCTGTTGAGTTTAGAGGTGACGGTTGGGAGGAACCGGGGAGTTATAGTGGGAAGCTTTTGGAGTGTTTTTGGGATAAGGAGGATAAGGTTTGGGTGCCTATGAGGGTTAGAGTTGATAAGTCTCAGCCGAATGGTATGGGAACTTTTCGTGGGGTGATGAAATCTATTAATGATGGTATAACTAAGGAGGTGTTGTTGGAGGAGATTAAAGAGATTGTTAGGCTTCCTATGTACGTTGAGCGTATTCGTATGGATACTCTAGCTGCGGAACGTCGCAGGCATGGGAACCGCAGGGGCTGATGAATGAAGTTTAATCGTCTGTTTAGGAGTATTTGTTGAACTATTGTAATCTACCGTCCAAAAGTAACAAACACTACACATTCTTATTTTGGTTCTCTATTATTTGGATTTTTGAAAACAAATAAAATATAAGCCAGTATCGTAGCGTCTTGGAGGAAAAAAAAGGTCATCTCATTTCTAAATACTAAAGTTTGGAGGAAAGATAAGGTCATCTCATTTTAAGTTGTACTTACAAAACTTTACACTTAAAGCAAACTAGATGAGCTTGATGGCTTACTTGGTGAAGCGGATTATCTTCCAAAAGGTTTGAATATATATGCTTATTCAGCCTCTCCCCATAATCCCTTAGATTCAAGCAGCAACGCCTGTAGGCTCCCTGAGATTCATTTCCCATTATGTGTCTTAGCCATCAATCTAATTGCATAAACTAGTAAGAACACAACTGGTTTAGTATAATCTAATGAGCATAAAAAATGGCCTTTTCATCAATTTTAGTTCGGTTTACTTGTGGATTGGTTCAACTTTCTGGCATAAACATTTATGTAAACTGATCTACGATCACCTTCAGGCCAGAAAGTAAGTTTATACGCTTCAAATCTTCTTGTTTAAACAACAATGGCCTCTGACCAAAAAAAACAACAACAATGGTCATTCAGAGAGCTTCTCTCTGTTGAAGACAACAACTACTTAAACTGCAATTTATACTTCTCTATGTTGTTTCATAAGTTCTAATGAAATAAAGATTACAGAGATAACAGAAAGCTGTATGTTTTTAATATCAGTCTTTCTTGGAAATATCATCAGATACAGAGGTTAGCTACAAAGAACACAGCCTAAGTGTCGAACAATTTCTACCAAATCGTGGAAGACGAAGCATCATGCCCTCAACAAGTTTCAAAAAAAGAACTTAGAACCCTGTCTTTTTAAACCTTCCTGCTTGCTACACCCTGATGTTTAACTTTCCTGCTTACTAGTACTAGCTTCCTTGTAGCTCTTAGACAACCATATCGCTGTTTCTCTAGGCGATACCTTTCCCGGACCAAACGGTTTCAGCAACACATTCAGCTCATCATACCTCTCGTCTAGAAGCAACCTCGCGCTGAACTCAAGCAATCCCTCAAGCGCCTCAGCACGTTGTCTATACGAGCTAGGGTCAAATCTCTGTCTCCTCGATGCGCCTGAAGAAGCTCTGCTCGATGCACCAGCAGTGGCATTCTGATCAGACAAATCGCCGCCGCTCTTGGTTTCTCGTTCTGGTTCAAGCGTGAACTTGTCTTTTGTGATTGAGCAGTCTAGCGGTTGCTGCTCCTCTGGAGGAGGCGGGCTGTATGATCCTCTGGAGGAGCCTTTGTTCTTCTTGCGCACGACGGGAGTGAAAGGCATTTCTTCGTATGAAGCTAGTGGGAACTTGATGGTGTCGATTCTTGGAGAGTTTACGGACACGTCTGGTGAGTTTAGCTGATGGAGTATACCGATGTTTGGGGTGTAGAGAGAGTCTCTTGTTCCTTTTGCAGGTTTGTGAGAGACAGGTAAGGACGCTCTACGAATGGTTGCAGCTTGTTTCTGATAGATCAGATAGAGAAACAAATATAAATCAGACAGAAACAGCAATTAGTAAGATAAGGAGGAGTATCTGGACAAATGACTAACCAGACCACCACTCTTAGGCAGGTTTGATCTGTAAGAAACCCCTGAGTTTTTCGAAACAGCGGGTCTACGAACAGTTACTCTACCAGTGTCGTTAGCAGACAAATCCACTGGCATGCGGCGGTGCAAATACGTGTGTACTGGTTTAACAGAAGACAAAGAATCTTCCTGGTCAACAATGAACTTGCTTGGACCAAAGCTTATGCATTTGCCAGAAGAACGCCTTCTCTGCTCAGGAGGATAGCTGCTTCTCCTTGCGGATTCAGATTCTGGTTGCAATGTATCGTGTCCCCGGTAGCTCAGCTTGAGAAGAACCTTTTGGACGTAAGGCTGAAGCAGAGGGTGTCTGAGAAGATCAGAAGCCTACAGAGAAGAAGAGAAAATGTTACTCTTCAGGTTTTATACAGCTCAAAAGCTTAAATGATCACAGGATTGTGCATACGCTTGGTCTGAGTTCTGGATTCTTCCTGAGCATGCTTTTAACCAGACCTCGACTGGAGAAAGCAGGAACGCAAAATCATTAAGAAGCTCTAATAGGTTTCACGTTACAAAAATAAGAATATATATATACTTACAAGCCAGTAGAGTATTTCACAGGAAGTGGAGCAACGATCGATCTGTTTATTCTGTTGATCAGCCCTTGCATGTCCTAAAATGTAGAAAGTTGAAATGAGTATCAGAATGATTAACATATCAGAACATGATCTTCAAGGTGTAGATGGAGAAGAATTTACAAAGGCTTTGAATGCCGGTTTCAGAGACGTCATCTCATATATACAACATCCTGAACAAAATTGAAAAGAAGAATAGACTCAGATTAACGTTATTGCTATCTTGAGGAGAAGTTAGTATCTTAGCCATGGATGAGAAAACTTGCCCAGCGACCAAATATCAGACTTTGATCCGTAGGGAATATCAGCAAGAAGCTCAGGGCACATGTAGCTTGGCGTTCCGACCACCTGGTTTTGAAACAAATCAATTTCAGTCTGAGACCAGAAACAAAACATGAGATCTCTCTACTTACAGAGGAAGCAAGGTCATCTGATGTCAAGATCTTGGCAAGTCCGAAATCACCTGCAGAAAAGTCATTAAACTCAACTTTTCCACACGAATTGCAAGAAGGATAGAACTTGACATAAATTTGTTAAGCATCTTTACCTAAGCGTATATCATGATCCTTTGTCAAGAATATGTTTGAACACTGTAATCAAACAAGTAGATTTTGTATTAGTAAGTTTCAAACACAAAGACTATCAATAGTCTGTGTAATGCTCGGAACCAGACATCAACCACCAACCTTGACATCGCGATGGAGAATGTGATTGGCGTGCAAGTATTCAAGAGCCATCAAGAGTTGTACCAGCCACTTGCAGAGTTTCTAAAAAACAAAGGAAGAAGAGAGATTTAGAACTTTATGTATTAATCTAAAGCCTTTCAGAAAGCAGACTTGTGTAAACACCTCTTCGGAGAAGCCTACGCCGTTGGCTTTCTTTATAGCTTCTGCCCTGTAATGGAAAGGAAACAATGTATCAGAAACCCCGTGAGAGACAAGAATAGACAAAATTTTCTGAGAAGGCTACAACAATTTACATGTCACCGCCTTTGCAATAGCCTATAACAATGCACACATAGCATCCCTGAAACACACACACCAGAGATCCAGTTATATACTTTTACATATACAAATAAATCTCTAATTAAGTAAAACATAGAGGCTTAGAGAAGGTACCTTTTCAACCCAAGAATCTTTATATTCCACGATAAATGGATTTCGTATCTTTGAGATTAATTCCATCTATAAGAAGATAACAAGGAACTGTTAATCACACAACCATAATCTTTGAGTTCCTATAAACCATCAGCACACACTCATATTCCAAGTAAGCTTTCATCTGGCAGTGGTATAGATTGATTAGCTTAATCAACAGTCTAGTAGCACTTTACTGTGTTTCAACTCAATACAGCAAAACAAATATTATTCATAAAGACCACTGGGATAAGAGTTTGCCTCCCAAACAACAAAGGGGTCATCATGGCCTCATGAAAGCAAAACACATTTGAGAGTAGAATTAACCTCTTGGTGAGCAGATCTTCTTGTTCTACCAGTCTGTCGAGCCAACCGGATTTTCTTCAAAACATACCTTCAAACATCAAAAAGACACACACAAAACAACAGAAAATCAATTGCAGACAACATACACACATTAGATGAAAACA
Organism: Brassica napus; assembly: GCF_020379485.1. NCBI lineage: Eukaryota > Viridiplantae > Streptophyta > Magnoliopsida > Brassicales > Brassicaceae > Brassica > Brassica napus. The sequence goes on from NC_063439.1 coordinate 23,105,273, forward strand.
TGGAAGAACTAAAGTCTCGTTTCAGTTCCATTTCTTACAGTTTCTTCTCATGCTTATGCCTAACGAGAAGAGCAGACCCAAAGGACCCTTTCCCAATCTGCTCAAGAACCTCGTAATGCTCCATTGAAAAGCTCCTTATCAAAAACTATCTTCCTGTATACAATCTGAAGATAAACAGAAACAGCAATGATGAGACTAACTCAGAGCAATGATGAGTTAATCTCAGCTCTCAAATCATGGTTGTTGTGAGCAAACACTAACCGTACATTTCCGGACACATATAAAGGGAAGAAAAGTAGGTTCAAAAAGGTGATAGAAAAAATTTAGTAAGCCAATAAAGTGAAGTCTGCACGAATCTTCCCATTTTTTTCGTGAAAAATCGCCTGCCGACCCACCAACCAAAACTTAAATAAAAAAGTCAAATCACCACACGAAAATGAGGATAGAGAGCTTAGAAAAGAAAGCTACTCCCACATCATGAAAATTGACTCCTTTACATGCCCACTTAACACACAACAAGAAAATCTTCAATTGATTTTTTTTTGTCTTGTTAAAAGCTCAAATCTTTTTTTTTTTTGGGGTCAACATTAAAGCTTAAATCTTTTATTACAATAATTGGTCCTAATCGCTTCTACTCTCCAAAGACTAATCAAGTGTCTATGCAAAGTAAAGGAAGAGTCTTTGAGTTCGAGTTCGAACTGAGAGAGGAGAGAGCTAAGAGAGAGGAGCAAACCTAAAAAAAAGCAGCGTCGGTGAGAGATTGAAGGAATGTGCATTTGTTTCCAGAGGAGAAGCTACAAAACGGCACCGTTGCGGAGGAAGAAGTGACTGTGGGGAGGAAAAGTCATCGGAAGCTGCTTCGCCATGAGACCTGCTTCTCTCCTCTCTCTCTCTCTCTCTCTCTCTCTCTTTCTCAGAGTGAGGAAAACGACAGACTTACCGTGAGAGACGTATATCGACTTTATTTTATTTCTTTGTATAAATAAAATAAATATCCTGACGCTTTCTATTTAATAATATAAAGACTATTAATTGTTTTAATGTTACGACGGAAATTATTTTTTGTGTAGCGTTTTTCTTGAATTATTGGTCTATTTATAATTTTTAAATAGAAATTTCTTACTACATGTCTTTTTTGTCATAAAAATAGTTTTTAATAAAAAAATAATTAAAATAAAGTTTTAAAAAAATAAAAATAAAGATTAACTAATCTAGATTAAGGTTTATAGTTAAGGGATACGGTTTTGGGATAAAATTTGAGGATACGGTTTTAGTTTTAAATTTAAAAAAATAAAATATATATAAAATTTTCAAAATAAAACGAGTTATTTTGGTTATTTTATTCTGGGAGTTATTTTTGTGACAAAGCTTAAAAAAAAAGACTATTTGAAAGTAAAAATAAGGGGTTAACTAATTTAAACTTAAGGTTTAGAGTTAAGTGATAAAGTTTTGGGGATACAGTTTCAAATTTAAGAAAATAAATATTAAAATTTTCAAAATAAAGAAATTATTTTGTTTCTAAATATTATTTTTGTGACAAAAATTAAAAAATGGTTTGTTGAGAGAATTGACCATTTCTAAATGCGAACGGTAGTCAGCAGCATCCTCTACTGGAGAGAATGAAAATTACAAATAAAAAAAAAATCGTTAGATATTACAAAAGTACAATTCATTTACGCCTAATAAAGCTAATAATGTATATATGTTTATGTCAATTATGTTCAAATGGTAGATTTAAATCTAATTTTATGGTGATCAAATATTTGTTTAAATTATCCATTTATAATTAAAAATACTGATGATTAAATAAATGTTTTAAAACCATTCATTTGCATAACGAACATACTTATGATTTTAAAATATGAAACCTAGCTAGAATATAGTAATTCTCTTGGGCAAGAATCATCACTCACATTTTGGTATATTACTTAGCGTCATGTATATATAACTTAGTTTAGGTGGATCATTTAGCATTATATATAGTATAGTTTAGATGAATGGTATAATATCAAAATTTTATGATGTTTTGGACACATCCTAAAATGTTTCTGATGGATGAGGACATGCGAACCATATGTTTTTCGAATACCAAACCTGTCGCATAACCTTCTATGGGAAACGCTTGCCAATAAGTGAACTGATACCTCCAAGAAGTCCAGCAGATCTATTCTTCTGTCATAATTTGGATTTGATATCTCAGCCTTGTCCTTGCAATTCACGGGATAACTTACATGACATAAAGTATATTCGGTAAACTAATTAAAGATTTAATCTTATTTAGATGATATGTTTTATGTGCTTGTATAATTTCATTGATCTTACTTCTAAAAAGTATACTATTATTGACTCACTTAATGTGTCGTTGTTAGAAAGACAAAAATACAAAATAGACAAATGACCGTTTTGAGATTCACATGTCTATAACATATAGCACAGACGATAATAAAAAAATTTGACCAAAAAAAAAAAGACGATAATAAAGTAGGTGATAATATTCAAGTATTGCAGATTCGTGCAACCTGACTCTCAAACTGATATACTAATCTGAGTAATGTATTTTCTATAAGTTTCCAAATTCTCCTTCACCTTTAAAACAAAATATTTTCTCATTTGGTTAAGACATTATGTATTCTCTTGTCTCAATTAAAATATTAACATTTCTGTCCATTTTTTTCTAAAACAGAACTTAGATATTGATACATTGAAAAAAAAAATATTCTCATGACCGATGTAGCTCAGTCGCCGCTCATTCTCTGTGTAGTGTGAATTGTATTTTAAGATAGATTTTGTCTTGTAAAATTACTAAGCAAAATACATTTTTTTTATTCATGTTGGAAAAAGCTTTTTACCCCTACTTGGTTAAATGTCAAAATATAAAATTTTATAAGAAAAACTAGTTAGCATTTCGTGTGTGTGTGTGTGAATGTATAATATATATCTTTCCACTATAATAAGCCAATGACAAATTATATGCATGTGGAAGAATTATAACATTTGGTGAAATATCAGAAAATAATCAAAGATATATGGATGATGTTTCTGTTTATCAATGTGATGTGATGTTATATTATGCAGGTCTCGATATTTTTTAGCAGATGACAATAATAATAAAAACAAGGTCGTCGTCTCTGGATAATATACTTCTCGTCGGCCATGCATTATAAGAATAATTGTTTTTTTCAAAACTTTGTTAGTTGTGTGGAATTTCGTGTTGTTGAATATGAAACATACGACTTGATTCAAACCTAATAGGATATTTCTAATTTTCTATATATCACTAACAGCAACAGTGCCGTCTCTATCATTGAGCTTCGAGGTTCCTAACAGGTACTATTCTGTAAAAGAACAACTGATCACAGCGACACAGGTAAGTAATACAGTGTGTGTGAATAAAAAAACGTACGTGGGAAATTGAGTAAATTCTCCAAGTAAAGTTCACGAAAAAGTACTGTTTTCTTACAGCATTTTTTTTTACAACATTTCTTATTAAAAAAAAAAACTATCTTATCACTCAGAATTAGAATTTGACCGGTGGTTTATCATGTTCAGCTGAATTTCAATGTTTGTCGGTGCACGTGTGCGGTCCAACCACGATGGTGAATAACGTTACCATTTTACTTTTCACTCATGCGTCAAAACAGTAAATGATACTGTTCATAAATATATTAATTTTTCATGATAACCAAAAATGAAGTTTCTGAAGGAAGAAAAAAAAGAAAGCAAAAAAGGAAATTAAACTGATAATATTTTTATTTATTAGAACGCAAGATCAAAGCTGAAAATTGTTCATTGCTTTTTTCGCTGGCACCATCTACATGCATGGCTGTAGGAATATCAGAATCTCCGGATCCACCCCGGTTTTCCTTGGGTCGGGTTCTAGCTCTTCGACTGACGGTGTCGGCTGTGACGGTGGTGGTGGTCCCTGTGGAGGGTTGGCTGTACAAAGCTGTAAGTTGGTGAAAATAAGGACAAGTCCTTGAGTCAAGTGGCCTCTTCTTGTTAACATCTTTGTCTTTCTAAAATACTTGTTGATGTTTTCCATTTCTCTTTGCATCTCTTGGCACTTCTTTTGTACCCAACCTCCAACATTTTCTTGGATATTCTTTCCCACAGAGGAACAGCTTTTGTGGATGATGATGGTGACGATACCGGATGTCATCTTTACGATGATCATCATCATTCATGCTACTGATACTGCGTCTGATGTGATAAGAGCCAATACCTCATCCCTAGGCCATCTCTTGCCAATATCACCCTGTTCATCACCTTTTGGAGGTTTTGGATTTTGGTTTTAATTTTTAGGGTTTTGGGTGATTGAAGTGGGTTCAAGTGAAGGGTTTGTAGAGTTAGGGTTTGTTGAAGGGATGATGAAGTTTGACACTTTCTGCTGCCTTGGGGTTTGATAGAACTAAGAGAAGAGAGTCTTGAGAAGGGTTTGGACTTTGAACCTTATTATTCCATCATCATGGTTATAATGGTCTGTAAACTTGGATATGAACTTGATGATGCTGGGTGTTCTATCACTAGCCATGGCTTGTTCGTGTGCTCTAATCTCCACCTCTTTGTTTAAGCCTCTCCATCTCTTGCTTCTTCCAAGCTTCCTCTCTTGCTATTTTTTCTTCTTCCTTTTCACCATATCCTCAAGAAGCTTCTTATGCATCTACTCTTGTTGGGCTATCACGTTCCTCACAAGACCCTCACAAAACCCTTTCAACACACCAAACCTCTCCTTCTTTTCTTCCTCTTCCTCTTCTTATTGTCCCTCATGATCATCATCAAGCTTGCTGATGATGATGACTTCGCATCATCTTCCACGTTCCCCACTTTTCCAACATTATCAATAGAGTTCATTTTATCCCTCATTGATGATTCATCTACTTGACCCTGATCCTGATGATCTGTTTTGTCCTCCAACAAGTCTTGTCCCGTTTTCTCAACGTTTCCTTTCCCTCTAACGAAATGTTCGTCTTGTTTTGGTTATCCCCAACTTCTGATGAGACGACATGCTCACCACCAGCATGACCATGATGATAAAACTCATCAACCTCACTAAATAGCCTATAATTTCCCTTGTTGTAATTGCTCATGTGATGAGCATAGTGTTGTGTTACTATGAAATATCTTCTCTCTTCTTCTTCGAATTTCTCTTTGCATTCTTGTGGACTCCTCTTAAACCCAACTTCTGCCAACTTTCTACATCATAATTTCATAAACGACATAGCACCATTAATTATGCGAATTATACATACACGTATACCATAAAATATACAAGTATATAATCATCAGAATTATTCCTATATATAATATATATGTCTCCATTTAGTTTCATCATTCAATTTTTAAAAATGGAAATAAAATTTTACGAAATGCCATTTGTGTATCAATAATGTACGTATTAATGACCAATCTTTGTTAACATCAAAATCAAATTTCCCAAAGTGTTTTATCGAAAGAAACAAGATATATCTAGTCTATCAAAATATAATTGAGCGCAGATTTGGAATTTTAGTCAAACTAATGTAAACAGATACACACATAAAAAACACTAAAGAGACTGAGCTCATGTCCATATGCGTAGATAGAAATAGATAAACATTTGTTTGTGCATCTATTAGAAGTATATTTATATGTGTGTGTGGGTTAATTTTGTATTACCTTGAGTATGCTCCATGTGAATTCAGGGAACCAATTCTCCACCGTAGATCTGAACCTAAGAAGGGCCAAGGACTTCATCACTACACCATGGATGATGGTGATGGTGACGATGATTATCGCCATCGTGATCTGATGACCCATGATCCCACTCAGAAGTAGCACTACTATCTTTGATGTCATGGTGATGATGGTGATGGTGATGGTGATGGTGAGTGATCTAGGGCCTCAAGGTTCAACATATGGGCTTGGTGATTAGTGTTAAAAGAAGCGAATGAGACAGGAAAAGGCAGTGATCTTTCTGCTGCAGGTTGATGCGGAGGAGAAGCGGAGGAGGTGGCTGTGGCGATGCTATGAACCGGTGGATCGGCTCCGGTACTCCACGTCAAACATTTTTATTCTGCTTTTCTTCTTTTGTTTCACCTAGCTATATTCACATCGAAATGTCTCTTTTCCCTCTCCATTTTGGTCTCTTTTTATATTGTCATTTTATTAATTTCGAGGGATATAAAATGAATTTTAGAAAAAAATATCTGAGGTAATTAGTATTAGGCCACTAATGAATAATTATTGTTTCCTAATATCCTAACCATGGATTGTTTTGTTTTATTTTTTTCTGGTTTTAGTCTATATATTATTATCAAGCTCAATATAGAAGAAAGTTCCAGAACAAATTATAACATTTGAAAAAGTTATAGTAAATTACAAAGAAGAGAATGCTTTCTGTTTTGGTTCTATCAACTTTATACAGAATATTGGATCCATCCTCGAATTATTCGGAATATAGTAGATGAAAAATAAAACAATTGACTTCAAGGTATTTTTTGAATTGCGGTCCAGTTCTGTTCTGACGAAAAAGTTAGATTCTACTATAGATGAAAAAAATTAAGTCTACAAATTTGTTCTCTCGTTATATCAAAAAGATATATAGTTAGCTCTAACAATATATGTTTGTTCTTACCGTTCCATATTATTATATCTAGCCATAATGAAATTTAAAAAAAGACTAAATATAAAAATATTTAATTCAATTTACCAAAATGGCAAGACAAGGAAAATATTAATATAAAAACATAC